>NC_140017.1:20163162-20763162 GCF_964263955.1 Coregonus lavaretus | reverse complement strand
AAAAGTGACTATGCATAGATAATAAACAACGAGTAGCAGCAGCATAAAAAAAAAGATCTGTCTTAATAACTGTATGTGTGTGTGATGACAAGTGAGACACACACACATACACACACTATAGCTGGGACGATAAACCAAAAATGATCAACATCGACCACACCGATCACTTATCGCAGGCATTTTGCTGATTTCATTCATTATGATAAGTAGCCTATACTAGAGAAATGTGACGTTTGAAACTAAATAAATTTGCTAATATGGGTGATTGTTAATGGGACAATTGATGCCTACAACCCTGGCGTTGCAAACGCCATGCTCTACCAACTGAGCTACATCCCTGCCGGCCATTCCCTCCCCTACCCTGGACGACGCTGGGCCAATTGTGCGCCGCCCCATGGGTCTCCCGGTCGCGGCCGGCTACGACAGAGCCTGGATTAGAACCAGGATCTCTAGTGGCACAGCTAGCACTTGAAAAAAACTGTGGTGCATATTTATGTTATTAATGTTAATCATTATCACATAAATTCAGGCAATTTATCGCAATATGGATTTTTGTCCATATCGCCCAGCTATAACACATACATGCACACGCACACACACACAAAGACACACACACACACACACACACACAACCCTCCATCCTTAAGGGGACTGTTGTACTCCTCCAACTACAGAAGCTGCTTGATCAGTCTTGAACGACAGCGCTGAATGCCTTATCTAACGGAGGCAGCAGGGTTACTGTTACTCTGCCTACTGTATAACACTAATCACAGTTCTCTAATAAAGAACATACTGTAGCAGCAGCTGCATATCAAACATAAAGTAATCTAAAGTTATACTGGATTATTCAATGACCTACTATAACTACACTGAACAAAAATATTAACACAACATGCAACAATTTCAACGAGTTACAGTTCATATAAGGAAATCCGTCAATTGAAATAAATTAATTAGGCCCTAATCTATGGATTTCACGACTCGGAATACAGATATGCATCTGTTGGTCACAGATACCTTTAAAAAAAAAGTAGGTGCATGGATCAGAAAACCAGTCAGTATCTGGTGTGACCACCATTTGCCTCATGCAGCGTGACACATCTTCTTTGCGCAGGCTGTTGATTGTGGCCTTTGGAATGTTGTCCCACTCCTCTTCAATGGCTGTGTGAAGTTGCTGGATGTTGGTGGGGAACTGGAACACGCTGTCGTACACATCAATCCAGAGCATCCCAAACATGCTCAATGGGTGACATGTCTGGTGAATATGCAGGCCATAGAAGAACTGGGACATTTTCAGCTTCCAGGAATTGTGTACAGATCCTTGCGACATGGGACCGTGCATTATCATGCTGAAACATGAGTTGATGGCGGCGGATGAATGGCACGTTAATAGGCCTCAGGATCTCGTCACGGCATCTCTGTGCCTTCAAATTTCCATCAATAAAATGCAATTGTGTTCGTTGTCCATATCTTATGCCTGCCCATACCATAATCCCAATGCCACCATTGGGCACTCTGTTCACAACGTTGACATCAGAAAACCGCTCACCCACACGATGCCATACAGGCTGTCTACCATTTGCATGGTACAGTTGAAACCGGGATTCATCCGTGAAGAGCACACTTCTCCAGCATACCATTGGCCATCGAAGGTGAGCATTTTCCCACTGAAGTCGGTTATGACGCCGAACTGCATTCAGGTCAAGACCCTGTTGAGGATGACTAGCACGCAGATGAGCTTCCCTGAGACGGTTTCTGACAGTTTGTGCAGAAATCCTTCAGTTGTGCAAACTCCCAGTTTCATCAGCTGTGCGGGCGGCTGGTCTCAGACGATCCCGCAGGTGAAGAAGCCGGATGTGGAGGTCCTGGGCTGGCGTGGTTACACGTGGTTGTGAGGCCGGTTGGAAGTACTGCCAAATTCTCTAGAATGACGTTTGAAGCGGCTTATGGTAGCGAAATGAACATTAAATTCCCTGGCAACAGCTCTGGTGGACATTCCTGCAGTCAGCATGTCAATTGTACACTCCCTCAAAACTTTGGCATTGTGTTGTGTGATTTTAGAGTGGCCTTTTATTGTCACCCAGCACAAGGTGCACCTGTGTAATGATCATGCTGTTTAATCAGCTTCTTGATATGCCACACCTGTCAGGTGGATCGATTATCTTGGCAAAGGGGAAATGCTCACTAACAGGGATGTAAACAAATGTGTGCACTACATTTGAGAGAAATAAGCTTTTGTGCATATGGATCATTTCTGGGATCTTTTATTTCAGCTCATGAAACATGGGGCCAACACTTTGCATGTTGCATTTATATTTTTGTTCAGTATATACAGTGCCTTCGGAAAGTATTCAGATCCATTTACTTTTTCCACATTTTGTTACATTACAGCCTTATTCTAAAATGGATTTAAAAATCTACACACAATACCCCATAATGACAAAGTGAAAACAGGTTTTTAGAAATTTTAGAAAATGTATTACAAATAAAAAACAGAAATACCTTATTTACATAAGTATTCAGACCCTTTGCTATGAGACTTGTAGAAACATCTCAAGGATGATCAATGGAAACATGATGCACCTGAGCTCAATTTCAACTTGATTGAATCCACCTGTGGTAAATTCAATTGATTGGACATGATTTGGAAAGTTGACAGTGCATGTCACAGCAAAAACCAAGCCATGAGGTCGAAGGAATTGTCTGTAGAGCTCTGAGACAGGATTGTGTCGAGGCACAGATCGGGGGAAGGGTACCAAAAACATTCTGCAGCATTGAAGGTCCCCAAGAACACAGTGGCCTCCATTATTCTTAAATTGAAGAAGTTTGGAACCACCAAGACTCTTCCTAGAGCTGGCCGCCTGGCCAAACTGAGCAATCGGGGGAGAAGGGCCTTGGTCAGGTCACTCTGATAGAGCTTTAGAGTTCCTCTGTGGAGATGGGAGAACCTTCCAGAAGGACAACCATCTCTGCAGCACTCCACCAATCAGGCATTTATGGTAGAGTGGCCAGACGGAAGCCACTCCTTAGTAAAAGCCACATGACAGCCCGCTTGGAGTTTGCCAAAAGACACCTAAAGACTCTCAGACCATGAGAAACAAGATTCTCTGGTCTGATGAAACCAAGATTGAACTCTTTGGCCTGAATGCCGAGTGTCACGTCTGGAGGAAACCTGGCACCATCCATTGTGTGCAGATTGATGAGGGAAAAAAACAATTTAATCAATTTTAGATTAAGGGTGTAACGTAACAAAATGTGGAAAAAGTCAAGGGCTCTGAATACTTTCTGAAGGCACTGTATAGCTATGTTATACTTTAAAGTAGTGAGATGTGTAGGCCCACTCTGTGAATGCGTCCCAAATGGCACCCTATTCCCTACTGTATATAGTGCACTACTTTTGACCAGAGACATATGGGCTGTAATAGGGAATCTTTCTACCACGTTGGCAGACTGGCAGGCGGCGGTGATCTCATTGAAATAGTAGCGGATGTTCTTAGTCAGACCCACAATAGAGGATTCAGAAACATCATTCACACACACACACACACACACATGAATGTACAGACACACACACAGCTCTTCTACATGCACAGATAGCTATCCAGGGCGTTACCACGTCCACATCCATGTATTTACAGTACACAGTATGCCTGCCAGCCTGCCTGCCTTCCGTAAGTATGACAGGACTTGTCCTTTCACGCACAGGTAATTGCTGTTTGATAGAGACTCAATCGCCCGTGTATGCCACGCACCTGGACACAATGGGGGGAAGGAGAGGGGTGTGGTATGGAGTGGGACAGTAAAACATGAGAATGCTTGTAGAGCAGAATTACAGTCTTGTATTTATGCAGTGGTGTCACTGGTCTGTAAATCTCCGGAATGCTCTACAGTCTGTAAGGTATGATTATGGTTCTGGTGAGAGTGGGACATGGGGCGGGTCTGGTCTGGGTCCTGGATGAGGATGAGAGGAGAAGAGAGTAGTGGGCTGACCCTAAACCCTGTTATTACCTCCCTACCACCCTATCTGGACTCACCTGGACTCCAGGTCACATTGACAGCAACAGATGTGCTGAAGCCTTTCAGGGAGAGGTAGCGTAGTGTTAACTGTAGTGTTAACTGCAGTGTTAACTATAGTGTTAACTGTAGTGTTAAATGTAGTGTTAACATTATACCTACAGGGCTAGACTGCACGTTCAGCAAGCACTACAGTAGGTCAGAGTATCATTTCTGTATTCCAATAAAACCTGCCACCCGTCTGTTAAACACATTATCCTAGTAAATAATGATTATAATCAGGCAGGGAGAGGCTGCTCCTGTCCTCGGGCGCCTGAGTGACTGCAGGAGATTTTTGATCATATTGCTGGCGATAAAAAGTGAAAAGCAGCAGACTCCAAGTACCAGAGTTACCCTTTACTGATTGAGATCATATACAGTCTACACACGGTACCTATAATACATGTGTAGTTAGGTTGTACAGCTGAAGTCAGAAGTTTACATACACCTTAGCCAAATACATTTAAACTCAGTTTTTCACAATTCCTGACATTTAATCCTAGTAGAAATTCCCTGTCTTAGGTCAGTTAGGATCACCACTTTATTTTAAGAATGTGAAATGTCAGAATAATAGTAGAGAGAATGATTTATTTAAGCTTTTATTTCTTTCATCACATTCCCAGTGGGTCAGAAGTTTACATACACTCAGTTAATATTTGGTAGCATTGCCTTTAAATTGTTTAACTTGGGTCAAACGTTTCGGGTATCCTTCCACAAGCTTCCCACAATAAGTTGGGTGAATTTTGGCCCATTCCTCCTGACAGAGCTGGTGTAACTGAGTCAGGTTTGTAGGCCTCCTTGCTCACACACACTTTTTCAGTTCTGCCCACAAATGTTCTATAGGATTGAGGTCAGGGCTTTGTGATGGCCACTCCAATACCTTGACTTTGTTGTCCTTAAGCCATTTTGCCACAACTTTGGAAGTATGCTTGGGGTCATTGTCCATTTGGAAGATCCATTTGCGACCAAGCTTTAACTTCCTGACTGATGTCTTGAGATGTTGCTTCAATATATACACATAGTTTCCTTCCTCATGATGCCATCTATTTTGTGAAGTGCACCAGTCCCTCCTGCAGCAAAGCACCCCCACAGCATGATGCTGCCACCCCTGTGCTTCACGGTTGGGTTGGTGTTCTTCAGCTTGCAAGCGACCCCCTTTTTCCTCCAAACACAATGATGGTAATTATGGCCAAACAGTTCTATTTTTGTTTCATCAGACCAGAGGACATTTCTCCAAAAAGTACGATCTTTGTCCCAATGTGCAGTTGCAAACTGTAGTCTGGCTTTTTTATGGCGGTTTTGGAGCAGTGGCTTCTTCCTTGCTGAGCGGCCTTTCAGGTTATGTCGATATAGGACTCGTTTTACTGTGGATATAGATACTTTTGTACCTGTTTCCTCCAGCATCTTCACAAGGTCCTTTGCTGTTGTTCTGGGATTGATTTGTTCTTTTCGCACCAAAGTACATTCATCTCTAGGAGACAGAACGCGTCTCCTTCCTGAGCGGTATGACGGCTGCGTGGTGCCATTGTGTTTATAGTTGCGTACTATTGTTTGTACAGATGAACGTGGTTCCTTCAGGCGTTTGGAAATTGCTCCCAAGGATGAACCAGACTTGTGGAGGTCTACCATTTTTTTTCTGAGGTCTTGGCTGATTTCTTTTGATTTTCCCATGATGTCAAGCAAAGAGGCACTGAGTTTGAAGGTAGGCCTTGAAATACATCCACAGGTACACCTCCAATTGACTCAAATGATGTCAATTAGCCTATCAGAAGCTTCTAAAGCCATGACATCATTTTCTGGATGAAAATTTGTGGAGTGGTTGAAAAACAAGTTTTAATGACTCCAACCTGTATGTTAACTTCTGACTTCAACTGTATCTCTGGTTGTGTTTGGTAAGAAGGGACACTGGCTGCATCTCCTGAATGTCCAGCTCTAATCCTTTTCTCTTTGGAAGTGGAAGTGCTAAAGTGGAATTCGGCAGGGGGGAAACAGTTACCTCCTAAGGCCCCTGACTGTTTAATGGGACCGGGTCAGCCCAGACGGGACATAGTGTGTGTGCGTGTGTGTTTAATGGGACAAGGTCAGTCCATTCGGGACCAGGTGCAGATGCCAGCTGCTGAAACCTCAGCCCACCCTGGAGAGGCACAGCAGGAAGCAGGACCCTCACTGGCAGGGACAGATGCTACACGTGCATGCACTTACCATCCCAAAAGACCACCACTTCTACAGTACAACAAACCGGGGAGAAAGGCTGATTCCATGCTCTGCCTGTACTGCCTGAGTATCTGTCAAGGATGTTTGAGAGGCCGGTAGGATGGTAAACAGGGAAGAAATACTTCCTATAAGCACCCTGAGATGAGATTAGCTAACTGGGTTTTCTGCGGACGTGAAGTGTTCTCAGAGGAACTGGGTTGAAGGGTCAACAGTTTAAGGTGGTTACAGGCAAAAGGCATTTCCTACCTGTCACTGTGTGCCCACTGAATAGTCTACATTTTCTCTGCATCATAGAAGGTAGCACATCACTGATAAACACCTGAAAACTCACACTACTAGCCTGGTACCACAGCTGTATGAGATTTAGCTAACTGTACTGACAATCGTTGCCAGGCTATACATACTACCTCGTCCTTTGGTCACAGTTAGAGAGAGAGTGGGCTGTAATCTGTATTTCCATGCTCTGTGTCTGACAGGCAGTGTGCTGGCAATGCTGGTACGAAAACCACTGTATCAGTTTAATACAATCACACTACAGACTGTATCGGAAATGTGTTCTATAATGTAAAAAAATATTAAACTGATCATTCCAAATGTATGGAACTAAAGTTCCTCTTGGCATGAACTTTTTGGCATGTTTTGTGTCTTGGTATAGAACACTGTCATTGTTCTAGTTAATTAACAACCAAAACAACAGGAAACAAGCCTTAATACGTCTCCAGTCCTGAGATTAGTTTACCTCAGACAAAGAGGCTCCCCATGCTTACAACAGTCACAGTCTCTCCTCTAAGTTTCCCTTTAGTCCTTATCTATCCGACATCATCGTGTTCTCAGAGCCGTGGCGTGGGGCCCCGACAGGGCGTCTGACTGACAACCAGGATCCTCTCCCTCCTGCATATCAGTTGACCGGGTGGAGTGGTTCATACAGGTTCATGTATAGAATAACACACAGACACAGACACAGACACACACACACACACAGAAGGGGTGGGTAGGGCAGGGGGAAATACCTACTTCCTGGAAGCTTGCTTTGTGTACATTGTTATCTTAGAATGGGATCCTGATTCTGCCTGCATGGCGTCAAGAATCAGATGAAGACAAAGAGGCAGAGAGGAAACCATAGCCTGAAGCTACTGTCTGACAAGCTGCCTAACTCCATCGCTAGTGACGCCAGGAGCTGTAACCTGATCAATACAAAGAGGGCATGAGGTAAAACAGTGTGGCGGCACCTCCCAAGAGCATCCTGCATCAGGTGTTGAGGGTGTTTAAGGTGCCAGGATACGATGAGAGGGAAGGATGGAGAGACAGAGATGGAGAGATAGTCCTGGAGAGAGAGAAATGGAGAGATAGTCCTGGAGAGACAGGGCTGATGTCAGCCTATAGATAAAATTGACAAGGAGGAGGTGATAATGGAATGGACTCTGTTAGATAAACTAGAAAGGCCTGTCTGTTGAAGGAGAAGAGCAGTACTGTAGATTGATTACCTGTCAGGACGTACCTACAGTAGGGAATAAGGTGTGATTTGGGATGAACCCCAGATCATTGCATGTGTTAGAGTGTGTGTGAGAGTGTGATAGTCTTATCTTCATACTGACTGTGACAAGTCTGTGTGTTGTCTAGAAACGATCTCCTCACTACTACAAATCAAATCAAATCCAATTTTATTTGCCACATGCGCCGAATACAACAGGTGTAGACATTACCGTGAAATGCTTACTTACAGCCCTTAACCAACAATGCATTTATTTTTTAATAAAAAAGTAAAATAAAACAACAACAACAAAAAAGTGTTGAGAAAAAAAGAGCAGAAGTAAAATAAAATAACAGTAGGGAGGCTATATACAGGGGGGTACCAGTGCAGAGTCAATGTGCGGGGGCACCGGCTAGTTGAGGTAATTGAGGTAATATGTACATGTGGGTAGAGTTAAAGTGACTATGCGTAAATAATTAACAGAGTAGCAGCAGCGTAAAAAGATTGGGTGGGGGTGGGGGGGCAGTGCAAATAGTCCGGGTAGCCATGATTAGCTGTTCAGGAGTCTTATGGCTTGGGGTAGAAGCTGTTGAGAAGCCTTTTGGACCTAGACTTGGCGCTCCGGTACCGTTTGCCGTGCGGTAGCAGAGAGAACAGTCTATGACTAGGGTGGCTGGAGTCTTTGACAATTTTGAGGGCCTTCCTCTGACACCGCCTGGTATAGAGGTCCAGGATGGCAGGAAGCTTGGCCGCAGTGATGTACTGGGCGGTACGCACTACCCTCTGTAGTGCCTTGCGGTCGGAGGCCGAGCAGTTGCCATACCAGGCGGTGATGCAACCAGTCAGGATGCTCTTGATGGTGCAGCTACCACAATCATCTCCTTTGTCTTGGTCACGTTGAGGGAGAGGTTGTTATCCTGGCACCACACGGCCAAGTCTCTGACCTCCTCCCTATATGCTGTCTCATTGTTGTCGGTGATCAGGCCTACCACTGTTGTGTCATCGGCAAACTTAATGATGGTGTTGGAGTCATGCCTGGCCATGCAGTCATGGGTGAACAGGGAGTACAGGAGGGGACTGAGCACGCACCCCTGAGGGGCCCCCGTGTTGAGGATCAGCGTGGCAGATGTGTTGTTACCTACCCTTACCACCTGGGGCTGGCCCGTCAGGAAGTCCAGGATCCAGTTGCAGAGGGAGGTATTTAGTCCCAGGATCCTTAGCTAAGTGATGAGCTTTGAGGGCACTATGGTGTTGAACGCTGAGCTGTAGTCAATGAATAGCATTCTCACGTAGGTGTTCCTCTTGTCCAGGTGGGAAAGGGCAGTGTGGAGTGCAATAGAGATAGCATCATCTGTGGATCTGTTGGGGCGGTATGCAAATTGGAGTGGGTCTAGGATAACGGTGTTGATGTGAGCCATGACCAGCCTTTCAAAGCACTTCATGGCTACAGACGTCAGTGCTACGGGTCGGTAGTCATTTAGGCAGGTTATCTTAGTGTCCTTGGGCACGGGGACTATGGTGGTCTTCTTGAAACATGTTGGTATTACAGACTCAGTCAGGGACATGTTGAAAATGTCGGTGAAGACACTTGCCAGTTGGTCAGCACATGCTCTGAGTACACGTCCTGGTAATCCGTCTGGCCCTGAGGCCTTGTGAATGTTGACCTGCTTAAAAGTCTTACTCACATCGGCTACGGAGAGCATGATCACATAGTCATCCGGAACAGCTGGTGCTCTCAAGCATGCTTCAGTGTTGCTTGCCTCGAAGCGAGCAAAGAAGTGGTTTAGCTCGTCTGGTAGGCTTGTGTCACTGGGCAGCTCGCGGCTGTGCTTCCCTTTGTAGTCTGTAATAGTTTTCAAGCCCTACCACATCCGACGAGCGTCAGAGCCGGTGTAGTACGATTCAATCTTAGTCCTGTATTGACTCTTTGCCTATTTGATGGTTCGTTTGAGGACATTGCGGGATTTATTATAAGTGTCCGGGTTAGAGTCCCGCTCCTTGAAAGCGGCAGCTCTACCCTTTAGCTCAGTGCGGATGTTGCCTGTAATCCATGGCTTCTGGTTGGGGTATGTACGTACGGTCACTGTGGGGACGACATCATCGATGCACTTATTGATGAAGCCAGTGACTGATGTGCATACAGGGGTACAACACTTCCTGCTAAAGGGAACTCTTATTTTTCTTAAAACTGCATTGTTGGTTAAGGGCTTGTAAGTAAGCATTTTACTAAGGTCTACACCTGTCGTATTCGGCGCATATGACAAATACAATTTGATTTGATTTATAGGGCTGTTATGCAAGGGTACAGACTATTACAGGGCTGTTATACAGGGGTACAGACTATTACAGTGCTGTTATACAGGGGTACAGACTATTACAGGGCTGTTATACAGGGGTACATACTATTACAGTGCTGTTATACAGGGGTACAGACTATTACATGGATGTTATACAGGGGTACAGACTATTATAGGGCTGTTATACAGGGGTACAGACTATTATAGGGCTGTTATACAGGGCTGTTATACAGGGGTACAGACTATTATAGGGCTGTTATATAGGGGTACAGACTATTATAGTGCTGTTATACAGGGCTGTTATACAGGGGTACAGACTATTATAGGGATGTTATACAGGGGTACAGACTATTAAAGGGCTGTTATACAGTGCTGTTATACAGGGGTACATACTATTATAGGTATGTTATACAGGGCTGTTATACAGGGGTACAGACTATTATAGGGCTGTTATACAGGGCTGTTATACAGGGGTACAGACTATTATAGGGCTGTTATACAGTGCTGTTATACAGGGGTACAGACTATTATAGGTATGTTATACAGGGCTGTTATACAGGGGTACATACTATTATAGTGCTGTTATACAGGGCTGTTATACAGGGGTACAGACTATTATAGGGCTGTTATACAGGGGTACAGACTATTATAGGTATGTTATACAGGGCTGTTATACAGGGGTACATACTATTATAGTGCTGTTATACAGGGCTGTTATACAGGGGTACAGACTATTATAGGGCTGTTATACAGGGGTACAGACTATTATAGTGCTGTTATACAGGGCTGTTATACAGGGGTACAGACTATTATAGGGGTGTTATACAGGGGTACAGACTATTAAAGGGCTGTTATACAGTGCTGTTATACAGGGGTACATACTATTATAGGTATGTTATACAGGGCTGTTATACAGGGGTACAGACTATTATAGGGCTGTTATACAGGGCTGTTATACAGGGGTACAGACTATTATAGGTATGTTATACAGGGCTGTTATACAGGGGTACATACTATTATAGTGCTGTTATACAGGGCTGTTATACAGGGGTACAGACTATTATAGGGCTGTTATACAGGGGTACAGACTATTATAGTGCTGGTATACAGGGCTGTTATACAGGGGTACAGACTATTATAGTGCTGTTATACAGGGCTGTTATACAGGGGTACAGACTATTATAGTGCTGTTATACAGGGCTGTTATACAGGGGTACAGACTATTATAGTGCTGTTATACAGGGCTGTTATACAGGGGTGCAGACTATTAAAACCATTAACACTTTCGTTTAGCATCCCAACAGCTGCTCTGACACTCTGAGGGGAATACCAAGGAACGCACGCACGCGCGCGCACACACACACACACACACACACACACACACACACACACACACACACACACACACACACACACACACACACACACACACACACACACACACACACACACACACACCCTTGAAGTAGTGTGCCTGCCTCTGTTCCCAAGGAGGCTATAAGAGAACCTTTAGCCCAATCTCAACTCAGTGGCTGAGAAACCTTTTGGACATTAAACAGTGAATGCTAGAATAAATACATGCCCCAAAGTATTTGGGATACTTGAATTGATCTAAGACTGAAAATAAATAAATGTGTTTCTATTCTACAAAACCAGATTGTTTAAAATAAGAGATATTACGAAACCATGCCCTCAAACAATTATTAAGTGAAATGTCTATCCAATGGGATAAGATGTTATTGAATATGTCATACAGTCTATCCTTTATGTTTCACATTTGATTGATATCCTCCAGAACGTCATGGTTCTTGTCTTAAGTAGGGAGTGGAGCTCAACTATCATTTACTATCCTGTCCATGGCAGGTTTATGAGAGGGCCTGACTGTTAGAGAGATATGTTTGGTAAGAGGGGAGCTGTCCTGTCTAGATGGTCTACCCTGTGAAAGAACATCTGGTGAATCCTCACTCAGTCTGAGATGGTAGTTCAGACCAGGGTTGCGTCTCAAATGCCACCCTATTCCCTACATAATGCACTACTTTTGACCAGGGCCCATAGGGTTCTGAGCAAATTAAGTGTACTATATAGGGAATAGGGTGCCATTTGGGACGTGGGCAAAAGTAGTGCACAATTTAGGGAATGGGGTGCCATTTCGGATTGCCCCCCTGGTGTAGATCTAACCATGTTAAATGTATCTTAATGATCTGCATTAAACGTTTTCTTTCCATCTACAGGCCTCCTCCAATACTTTTATGACTCCATTAAACTCCTGCAGGGAGGTTCTGGAATGCTGAGTGGAGAGTTGTATCAACCCAATTAGCTGTTTCAAACGGCCGTTTTGAAGGTGTGTGTGTGCAGAGAGTTTTGATTAAAGTTTGAAAGGGAAGATTCAGCGATTATACCAAGGGATTTTCAAATCCACCGTTCCCTGCCTGCCACCCTTTCACAGCGGTGCTTTCTTTAGATGTCCAGGGTACACACACAAACACAAACACACACACACACACACACACACACACACACAGCCAGGGTCTATAGGGAGAAGGGAGATAGGGAACTAGCCAGGCAGATATGGAAGAAAGGAACGCTCAAGAGGTGCTGTTGAACAAAGGCTGTTTGGGAGATAGGAGCTACAGGAGACTATCATGTGGATATGAGCCTTGCGATAAGGGTTTCCCTCCAGCAAGAGGAGACACACAGGGGCTGCGTCCCAAATGACACCCTACTCCTTCCTCAGTGCACGACTTTGGACCAAAGCACTATGGGACCTGGTCACACACATGTACATACACAAACTAGCCACTATTCCTCTATTGGTTTAATTCAGTTGGTACTACATAATTTGTGTACCTCATGTTTCCCTGTATCAGTCGGAATAGCAAGAATAAGTCATTTAACATACCAAGTATTTTTTCTTTCATAAGTTAATTCAAAGTTTAGGGTATGCTCTTCATCTAAAGGATATAATTAACCAATACATAAATACGTAAACAAAACCACATCCAACAGATGGGAGTCTGCTTCTATTAGTAAGTCACTCTGGATAAGAGCGTCTGCTAAATGACGTAAATGTAAATGTAAATGTAGTAAAGTAATTAATTCACTTTGCCTAAGGAGTAGTTGTGTTCTTCTTTTCCAATCTTTGTGTATAGATGTGTGTGTTTGTGTGCGTGTGTGTTTGTTTGTACCTTTTGAAGGTCCCTTGATCTATCTGTTCTAGATGTTTCGTGAATACTGTGTAAATGTACCATTTTACACACCATCTCAACTGTCTCCTTTGCTTATAAGCAACGTTTAAAAAAAACAAGTCTGCTAACATTCTTCTTCTTAACATAATCAGAGGTGACAGGACAGGAGCAATCTTTTTTTTTGTCACTCTCACGTTGTGAAAAAACACATTTTCATTGTAATAAATGTCCCAAATGGCACCCTATTCCCTATAAAGTGAACTACCCTGGTCGAAAGTAGTGCCCTACATAGGGAATAGGGTGCCATTTGGGATGCATGGCTAGTCGATTCAAGAGTGATATTAACACGTTCCTCAGCTGGTAACTGTTATCCTGTCCTCCAGGCGAGAGGTTTGAAAGGTCAAAGGTGAAAAGTGAAGGGTCATCTTACCGTCGTCCAGGTCAGGTATGATGGTGACCCTGGCAGTGTGGTACTCCTGTCCCAGACGGCCTCCCATGGGCATACTGAGGGTAACGTTGAAGCTCTCCTCTTCTTCATACAGAGAGTCATCTATGATCACCACACGACAGGACTTCTCCGTCTCGCCCTTATCAAAGCGCAGGACACTGTTGTGTTCCTCAGGTCTGGATATGTAGTCAGAATAGGACAGGACTGTAGTGGGGATGGTCCCTGTAGCTGTGGCTGTAGGAGAGAGAAAACGAGAGAGGGATGAGAAGAGAGGGAGAGATGGAGAGGAGAGAGGACTCTAGCAGGGACATTACCTGAAGCTATGGTGTGTGTGTGTGTTTGCGTTTGCGTGTGGACTGTACCTTGCTGTGTGTAGCAGATGAGCATGAGTTCCTGTGTGATGTCACCACTCCTGCGTACTGGGATCAGCAGCTCTCCGATGTCCTCCTCTATAGGGTAGACTGCAGACGGGATGAACACTGTCGACTCTGGGGGGACAGGGCGAGAGAGAGGGGGGGGGGGGGGGGGGGAGACAGAGAAAGAGAGTCAGAGAGAGGGGGAGGCAGCGTGAGAGAGAGGGGGGAGACAAAGAGAGAGAGAGAGAGAGAGAGATAAACCATCACATCCTACTCACTGTGTACGTACTTAATACAGAAGCTATGCTGATGAGAAGAGGGTACAACGATGCGTTGAATATTTCTGTCTGAGTTACAGTATATTACTGTTGGTGCTCTGGTCCAGGCTCCTCTCTGAGGACTTAACAGAGTTCTATAAAGGATGTGTTGACCCAGTGAACGTAGGCAGACTATCAGAAGACATAGTCTGTGTCGCAAATGGCACCCTATTCCCTATATAGTACACTCCTTTTGACCAGAGCCCTATGCAGGCCCTGGTCAAAAGTAGGGCACTATATTGGGAATAGGGCGTCATTTGGGATCCATACAGGGGATATGATGTCTAACATCAGTGGTTGGCACATACAACTACCTAGAAGCCTCTCTGATTTGACAGCTGACACACAGGGACCTATCAGGGAAATACGTATACATTTAGTGAATTGTTAATAGGAGTCCAGCTTCCGTACTGTAGACTTCACATGTGAGGAAGAACAGTAAAAGTGGGCCTGGATAATAAACCTGACGTGTCTTGATTCTGTTAGCAAGCAGAGACCTGTTTAAACCATTGGTATTTTTTTACAGTCTGTATTACAGTCACTCCCCCTGTTCTGTCCTTTCCTCTCCTTGTCTCCTTCTCTCCTCTCCTCCTTTATTCTGCATAGCATGACTGTGTCTAAGTTACTAGACCTGAGTTACATCCCAGAGGCCTACACTAAGAAGTACCTACCTCACATAGACAGGTTTATAATATTCTCTCTATCACTGTAATGTTTCTTCTTCTTAAAACCTATTCTTTACTCTGATTCTGAATCTGGACGTCTGTGCTAATAAGGTACCAGTGTGCCAACAGGGCCTGAACTCTCAAAAACCCCAACAGTCCCACCTGACCAATTACTGACTGACCAGGACACTGGACCAATGGCTCCCTGCCCTGCCCAGCCCTGTCTTGGCTAAACAAGTAGATGTTCTATCTCCTACTCAGGCTGGCAGAACCTTCAGGCTTATAGCCCTTAATACCAGCTCCTACCAAGGCAGAACATACTCTAAGTTCCAAGCTGACAGGCCTTAATGTGGATAGTTTCTCTTCTCTCTCTCTCTCTCTCTCTCTCTCTCTCTCTCTCTCTCTCTCTCTCTCTCTCTCTCTCTCTCTCTCTCTCTCTCTCTCTCTCTCTCTCTCTCTCTCTCTCTCTCTCTCTCTCTCTCTCTCTCTCTCTCTCTCTCTCTCTCTTGCTCTCTCTCTCTGACTAAACTTGAACTATTTTGACAGTTGAAGAGATTCAGATTTAAAGGAGCTGCTAGAAACTGGGTTAGTTGTAAGATAAGTCCCAAATGGCACCCTATTCCCATAGGGTTCTGGTCAAAGGGAAAAGGGTGCCATTTGAGACACAGACATACTCTGAGAAGCTGGGAAATCATGGAAATCTAAAATAGTATTTTCATATGTTAATGTATAAACATGTTTGTGGTCATGAAGCAGAATGATATGTTAATGTCTAACGCTAAAATATTAATATTGATGTTGATAGCAAGTTTTCTTAATTTCCCTCAAGGGACTAAAGTTTTTTGTGAGACAAACAGTACCATCCTCCATACATTTTAACCAACGTAAGTTGTTGACAGAATATTCCTCCTCTCACACAGCGGGACCCCAGAGGGGGAAGGAGAGGAGAGGCATTTATATGTACATTATGCAAGAGCTTCCCTCCCTCAGCCTTCCAACTACAGTATCACAGGGGAATTAACGGCTTAGCTGCTGTTTTTAAAAACATTGTTTGTCTGAACTGTATTTAGATACTTTAACTACGTCCCTAATAGCATCCTATTCCCTATGTAGTGCACTACTTTTGATCAGGGCCCTTAGGGCTCTGGTCAAAAGTAGTGCACTAAATAGGGAATATGGTGCCATTTGGGACACATGCCTTGTATAAACAACATGAGAGCCCTGGGAAGGCTCCAGTCTAGTGTTGTCCATCCATACCCTGGCCCCGACCATAACCATGGGATTCTCCATACCCAATTTAACTTGTTTATTTACCTTTCTGGAGAAAACAACTTCCCATATGGATTACTGTTGCAGTGCTACTGATCACTATATCTAACCTGGGGTTGGAATACTCCGGTAACCGTCCCAAAATTCCCAAGTTTTCCAGAATCCCGGTTGGAAGATGCCTGGAATCAGGAGTAATTCAGGGAATTTGGGAATTTTGCAACCTTAATTCAAGTATAACACCCATGTTGGTTTCCATGATGTGACCAATATGATAGTCTCCTGTCTCCATTTACTCAGGCAGGCAGGCTAAACCCAGGTCTAAAACTTTACTCTCAGTCTCATCATGATTTCATGCTATGGTTAAGATGGACTATGCTCTGTTGCTAAGTGCAGGCTCTGGGGCCAGGCCAGGGATTGATAAGAGGCAGAGAGCAGCTTCACTAACAGAGAGCAGCTTCACTAAAACAGAGCAGCTTCACTAACATGGGACACACTAATGAAGCTGAGGAAGGTCCATGTCTTGTTATCCACTGACCTGGATGTTCTCACCCACCTACTATAAAACCCGGCCTCTCCCATAGAGATAACCTCAGACCAATCATCTCTGTTAAGACTGATGAATAATCTACCTGTAGTAATGACTTATTAAACATTAGTCATTTGAACCCTACACTGTTTAGACTGTTAAAACAAGCTACTCTGGATCATGGAACTGTAGTACATACCATCAGCTGGGTCGAGGATCTCCACAGTGGCTGTGTCAGGGAACTCCAGGGCAGCCATGACAGGTTCTGACAGAACAATCTGGAAGGTCTCAGACTGCTCGTACACGCCATCCTGCAGGATCCTCACCCTCCATGTAGCCGTGGTCTGACCTGGGTTAAACTGGACCTGCTTCTGGGCTTTACCACGGAAGTCCTTATCCTTCTCTGCCGTACCATCTCTGGTGCCGATGCCTGGACAAGGAGGGAGGAGAGAGGAGAGGAGAGAGGGGAGGAGGAGGAAGAGGAAATGATTACATGTAAATAATACAAATGTTCTTATAATGTGGCATTCAACAACATAAGGTCAAAAGGTAGCATCCAGATATAATAACTAGTCAACAACTGAGAACAGAGCCCAGTCAGGGATGGAGTCAGAGAAGCAGTCAGCGTTAGATGAAGTTGTGATGTGTCAGCTAGCAGATGGCCCTGACGTGGACCAGGAGGAGGGAGTATGGTAATCACATAATTACTTGGAGGAGGGGATGGTAATCAGGATGGTAATCAGGATGTCCTGACAGCAGAGTCTCTCTATCTGGCCCCTAGTGGTCTGACTGAACACAGAGGACACTGTAATATCTGTCAATCTTACCAAGGTCAATTACCTCCCATGCCACATTGGGAGATAATTTTGCTTCCTTTCAAGACAGATTACCTTGACATAATTAAACTATCTTGTGGGTAAAGCAGAATCAACTTAAAACAAGGTTGTCTTTGCAGGTAGTGTAGAAGTACTGGTAGATTTACATTGTTGTTACTGCCCAGCCTACTGAGTCTAGCCTGCCCGGCTGGCTGGTGGTAGTTTGTGCCAGTGTTGTTTGATCAGACCTGCTGTCACTGATGGCTGGTGACGATGGCAGGACTCCTGCTGTTCAGCTAGCTACACAACCACGATGAAGCGTGACACACACACACTCCCTGCGCTAGCTCCCAGCAGGAGGTCCCCAGTAAATAAATGATAGCAGCCGAGCAGACCCCATGGCTGGCTCGCTCTGAGATAGACCAACAAAAATATAAAGAAATAAATAATAGTAATAATAACAAACAAACAAATAAATGAAGAAGCAGATACTTTCCACACTTCCTCGGAACAGAGCGAGAGAGATAACGAGAGAGAGAGAGAGAGAGAGAGAGAGAGAGAGAGAGAGAGAGAGATTGAAGTGAGGAAGAGAGAAGACAACACTAAAGAGCTTCAATGGTGCACAGATGGAGGCAGAAATGTATGAGTTGGGGTTTTGGACCAAAATTACCATTTAATTCTTTGAAGAAATGAATGGGAAAGTGAGCTTTGATATGCCAGCATCGAGAAGGGAAAAGGGCCCTGTACGTGTTCATGGGGCTCCTACAGTTCTTGCTGACATGTGTTCATAGATAACATGGATGAGCTCAGCAGAGCCGGGATATATATCACCTGTCTTCAAAGAGCAGGTCGAGAAGCGGGAAGGAAGGAGCACAGTTGGCTCCCTAACTCTGTCTGAATCCCAAATGAGACCCCCTATCCCCTACATAGTTCACTACTTTTTACCAGAGCCCTATATGGGTTCTTGTCAAAAGTAGTGCACTATATAGGGAATATGACACTATTTGGGACGGAGGCTCTGTCTCTCTCACAACAGAAGGAGGACTACAGCGCCCTGATCCCAGCAGCAGCTCTAGGCCTAGCAGCAGGCCTGGGTTCAAATGCTATGACATTTTAGCTTTAGCCTATATAGCAGCAGGCTAGCTCTACATAGCTGCTAGACTAGCACCTCCCGTGACGCACGCGACACTACCGAATGCCTCACAACGTCCAATAAATAAGTATTGCGCCATATAGGGAATAGGGTGCTTTTTCAGACGCATCCTAGGTCTTGTGATCAGGGCTGGGATGGAGCAGATATCCTCTGTCTCCTTCTGTGTGAAGCACTGGCCTGAGATCAGATCAGTACCCAGGCAGATGGGTAGCGGGTCTGTCAGACTGATCTGAAAGGTTTGGCTTTCTCTTTCCGTCTCCCTCCATCCTTTGAGGTTTGAGATTCATTAAACACATTGAGGAGCAGAAAGGAATGCCAGTGTGCTGTGTGTGCTTCTGGAGGCTTTCCTAATGGCACCCTATTCCCTATATAGTGGCCTACCATAGGTCTCTGGTTAAAAGTAGTGCACTATGTAGGGAATAGGGTGCCATTTGGGATGCACACCAAATTTCTCCTGTTCTGTCCTGCCTAACCTCGTATAAGCACACTGCTGGAGAGACAGAACATTTCACTGATGCAATGATGTTCGTCTGAGAAATATATCCATGTACTCTCAAATACTATCACATTTAGGGGAGTACCGTAGAAACCTCTTTTAATATCTTTTAAAAACAGTTTCAAAAGTTTACACAGTATGGAATTGAGTTATTTCTCTTCGTAATCAGAAATGCTAATCAGTTAACCCATTAGAAGGGTGATATAACCCTCTTCTTTGTGTTCTTCAAGAAAAAGAGACTTCCTTAGTTCCTTTACTCTAATTGTCTCTTGAAGAGGGCAGACCCTTGAGATAGTCTAATGGTCATATTATTTGCATATCATCTGCATATTATCTTCATATTATCTGCATACCCCACTGAGGGAGAGTGAGATCATTAGCTAGCAGAGACACAGGGCTGCTTTTGACCAGAGCCCTGTGGCCAACAATTGGCCCTGGTCCAAAGTAGTGCACTTTATGGCCCCGTGTAGCTCAGTTGGTAGAGCATGGCGCTTGCAACGCCAGGGTTGTGGGTTCGTTTCCCACGGGGGGGCCAGTATGAAAAATGTATGCACTCACTAACTATAAGTCGCTCTGGATAAGAGCGTCTGCTAAATGACTAAAATGTAAATGTATATAGAGAATATTTCGGGCCATTTGGGACGCACACAGGGACAACGTAACACACCACAGCCTCAAAGCTAGCAAAGACACAGGGAGACACAGCTGGGGACAACTCAATACACCTGACCCATGTGATCTGACCTCAAACTTCAGCTATTCAAACTAGCATAGCTTTATTGACATCCCGAACATATTGGGATTCCGGATGAAAACAATACCAGTGGTGTCAGTAGTATGGGTTCCAGTCAGCCATAAACCCTGTGTATAAACTTTGTGTTATAAAACTAAGGTTTACTGTCCCATCTATTGTTGCACTGTGTTTATTCACTATTCAGTCCAGGACAGTAAAATGTAAGGAATGTTCACAGAGAGTGGCGTCTAACTCTGCGACAGCGGGCATCTTTCTGACGACCACCAACTCCACGTAACCGCTCCCATGAGCCCTTGCTGTCCCCAGGAGGGTCGTCCTGTCTGATCGGCTAAAAGGATAAATCCTGCCCTGAGGAGAAGGGTCAGGGGTGAAAGGTCGTGACCTGTATGATCCTGAAGTTGTCTGTCCTTCCCCTGCTCTGTCAAGAGATTGGCCCTCTGCTATTCTTGGTGTGCGTCCCAAATTGCACCCCTCTATTTGTTCTCCAAGGCTATGTCCCAAATGGCATATAGAGTGCACTACTTTTGTCAGGACACCCATTAACATTCCTTTCCTTTCAAAAATGTGTGAATTGGACGAGGAGTGACAGTTGGCTCTTAGATCTAGGGGCAGGTGATGTCACTGGGCCATGCTAACTCAGCCATCCGCTACATGAACATGAAAGGCTGAAAAGCTGTGGAGCTTCCCTGGAGGGATAGAGCCAATGATGTCATTATGATGTCTATGGATGTCCTGACTGATGGGAAGAGAGTGCCATTTGGGATGCAACCAATGTGTATAAGGATGTGTATAATAAGAAGGTAGTTTGACTCACTGATGAAGGATGTCTCTCCCAGGTATCCTCGTCGTTTGAGGACCACCTCCAGGTACTTGGCCTCCTCGTCCACCACATAGTACTCCTTCTCCAGGGAGACCCAGGCCCAGTTCAGCCTGAACACCTGGTTCTTCAGCTTGTTGCCTCCTAAACACACACACATAAACCTGATTATCAGCACCATCAGAGAGGATCACTTAATAATGTGTCTTATGTGCCACTTTGCAGACAAGTGACTTACAGTACAGTGAGTACAGGAAACACACACACACATTTTAAATACTTTATTTGAATCCACAAATTACATTACATCAAGTGCTAGTGTCGTTCTGTGTTGTTGTTTGTCAACAACAGCAAAAAACGGAGATCGACATGAGAGGGAATTCATTCAGCAAAGACACCGGAAGAAGTTGAGTTTCTGAACACATTATCTGCACTTCAAAACATTTATAATGGAAAAGCTGTTTGTTTTCAGGACATGTTCCTATCTCAATATCTTTTCATTAGAATCATTTCATGGCCGTTTTATGGGAACCTGTAGGACAGCTAGACTCCCTGCCTATATTCGGTGGGAGGCATCAGTATCAGCACAAACACATGCGCATGCACATGTGCACACACACAAGAACAAACAGCCTGCCAGTATATTCAGTGGGAGGTATCAGTGCAGATGAGGAAGTATAAAGTAGAAGGTTTAATTGGCTTCATTGTAATTAAGAGATAAAGGTTAGTCTCTGTGTGTGTGTGTGTGTGTGTGTGTGTGTGTGTGTGTGTGTGTGTGTGTGTGTGTGTGTGTGTGTGTGTGTGTGTGTGTGTGTGTGTGTGTGTGTGTGTGCATGTGTGTGTGTCAGGGTTGTTTTATTAGTCCCGTTTGAAGTGGAATTCAAAGCTCTGTATTCCTGGAGGGCAGCACTGCTACCGTACTGACCACAGAGAGAGCGACACCACACACAGACATCAAACACACACACACTCAAAATGATAAATCATAAAACGTAGGCGCTTACACATACGCAGACACATACACACGCGCACGCGCATGCAAGCACACACACACACACACACACATACTATTGCCATTATTATTATTAACAGCAGGGTTATAACAGTGGCTCCAAGCCCCTTAGCCTAAACAGAACAGTGTGAAATGAGGTATGACGGGAATGGAGGGAGAAAATGGAGAGGAGGGAGATGGAGGAATGAAGGGAGATGAGGGAGATGAAGAGATGATGGGAGAGGAGGGAGGGAGGAATGAAGGGAGAGGAGGGAGGGAGGAATACAGGGAGAGGAGGGAGATGGAGGAATGAAGGGAGAGGAGAGAGGGAGGCATGAAGGGAGAGGAGGGAGGGAGGAATGAAGGGAGAGGAGGGAGATGGAGGAATGAAGGGAGAGGAGGGAGATGGAGGAATGAAGGGAGAGGAGGGAGGGAGGAATGAAGGGAGAGGAGGGAGATGGAGGAATGAAGAGAGAGGAGGGAGATGGAGGAATGAAGGGAGAGGAGGGAGGGAGGAATGAAGGGAGAGGAGGGAGATGGAGGAATGAAGGGAGAGGAGGGAGATGAAGAGATGATGGGAGAGGAGGGAGGGAGGAATGAAGGGAGAGGAGGGAGATGGAGGAATGAAGGGAGAGGAGGGAGATGAAGAGATGATGGGAGAGGAGGGAGGGAGGAATGAAGGGAGAGGAGGGAGATGGAGGAATGAAGGGAGAGGAGGGAGAGAAAGGATGAAGAGAGAAAAGAGAATGGAGGGATGAAGGTAGAGGGAGACAGACCCAGGTGTTTCTACAGTACAGCTGGACAGCTGGCAGATGTGAGGTGGGAGGAATGAAAGAATGCAAGAGAAACCACTCCCTCAAATTCTAATATGGACTTCGAAGCCAGTTCCACTGCTTTTTTTCCCATTGTTCTCCTCTAATCAGGGACTGAATTAGGGACACCAGGTGGGTGCAATGAATTATCAGGTAGAGCAGAAAACCAGCAGTAGTTCAGACCTCATAGGGTAGAATTTGAATACCACTGCCCGATATATTGCACTACATTTGACCAGAGCCCTATGGGCCCCTGGTCAAAAGTAGTGCACTATTTAGGGAATAGGGTGCCATTTGGGACACAAACTGTTCTGGGTATTGTTCTGGGTTTACAGACGGCTGAGTCTGTTAGGGGTTGGCACCACTACTGAGACCCTAACCCCCCCCCCACCCCCCCACCCCTCTCTCTCTCTCCTCTCCTTCATTCTGCCCTTCCCCCTCCCCAGTTGTCATGGTCAGTAAATCTGTCATGTCCAGTCGACCGCTCTGCTATGTAGCCTTTTCCCTTTCAAGAGAGGGTGAGACCTACACATTCACAAGGGTGTTACTGTTTTATTGTGTGTGTGTGTGTGAGTGTGTGTGTGTGTGTGTGTATAGAAGGGCATGTAGCATAGTGAGTGTGTGGAACCGTGGCCTATACTGCACCTGTTCATTGCTGTTTCATGTGGTCTAATAGATTAACGTTAAAATGACAATGATACGGCTGAACTAACATAGAAGATGATGGAGAATAAAGTGAAGATGACGAAGGTAGAGCTAAATAAAGTGGAGATGATGAGGATACGGCTGAACTAACTGAAGGGCTGACAGTTTTCTGGCTCATCTTCAAAGTCTGATTGTTTCCACGGTAATGGGTTCCGTCAACACGGTTCTAGATGAAAGAGAAGAGGTATCCTAGAACTACAACCCAGTGATCTCTAGCTGCTGATGGTTCAGTACTATATTAATGTAAACCAAGCTACTACATCCATGCCACTGGCCCCATGTTTCCCAAGCCTGTCCATTCTCAGGGGTTAAGGGCATACTGGGAGTAGAGTTGGGTCTAATAACTCTCTACTTTAATAACTCCTGCAGGAGTGAAAATAGCTTTTTCCCCTGTGTATGTTCTGGATTACTCTGCTGGAACAGAGGGGTGTGTGTGTGTGTTTAGACCTCCGTACCTTGTACTAGGGCTTAGAGGGAGCAGCTAGACCCATGCCACAGGTAAGCACAGTGTGTGTGATCTCTGAGTCGTGAAGGCTACTGGTCTAAATCACCTGGCCCTCTCCCACCACAGACATAATCTCTTTATAGAAAACTGCCACAAGGTCCTCGTTTCCTTCCAGAACTCATTCAACAACCTGTAAAGTTATACAACTACGCTAATAAGCACTCACAGCTGTTGTAAGGGACTTCAGACCGACTAAAATGTTGTTAAGAGAAGACGGATCTTCCTAACTTTCTGGGTATGCTGGATTAAAGTTGGGATCTTGTTTTGGAAAGCTTGGCATCGTCGCTACGTTTACACAATGTTGTTAATGTTAGCCTGATACACATCTGAGGTGAGAGGAGATGAATAGTAACAGCAAAGGCATCCCAAATAGCACCCTATTCCCTATATAGTGTTCTACTTTTGAAAAAGAGAGTAGGGGTGCCATTTGGAATGCACAGTTTGTCTTTAGTGTCAGTTACCCACAGGGACGTCCTGAGACCATGTATAGGTATAATACTGCACCAGTCTGCCTGTGCCCCGGTCATATGTCTCATTGTGAACATTACATGGTGGCATGATGTCTAATCATTTACATTACGCTGGAGACATAAACATTCTCATCAAGCTACACTTCAAAGGTACCTTCCTCCACTTTACTTCTACATTAAGCACTTTAAAGATCACCTTCTTGTGGGCAGGAATAGTAGCCAACATGGAGAGGGCAAAATCCAAAGCTGTGCAATACCTTCAGAATGTAAGAAACTTTTTACATTCATAATTCAGGAATATCAGTAAATAAATTATTTATCATATGAGCCAGTCATCATCAGGTTTGGGAAGCCAGAATAACCACACCACTGGTGCTTGTGTTAGGCAGCTGAAGTGTGTTGGTGCATAGAGGTGTGTTGGTGCAAGGAGCCAGAGGTCCATTTCCCTCCATAAGGTTATTTTTCAGTAATTAAGATAAGCAGGAGTTGAAGTAAGAACACTTCAAAGAGGCCCTAGAAAAACATCTCAGTTAATCTTTAACTGCCACCCAGGGCCAATCTGCTGAGCTAGAGGTTAGCTGTCTAAATTGGTTTCCCATATTCCTCTCATTCCCAGCCAAAGGACAAGGAGTCACTAGTCACTTTTTTCGAAAGTATACACCAGACTAAAAACCTAACCTAGCTAATGTCCTCTGTTGCCAGTCCCAGAGTTACTTTAGATTAGACTCTTGATCTATGTAAATGGAGTCACACAGTGCTCATTATAGAGGGACAGTCATGTTAATGGAAAAATAAATTAGATTAAATATGTTAATTCACCTATTCTCCCATGTCAATCTAGCTTTATTGTTGATACCAATGTGTGTCAGCGTGAAGCTTTCATCATGGTATTGTACTGTTAAAAGTAACTGTACTGGGCTGTGTTGTGATAGACAGGAGAACTCTGTGAGGGAGGCTAATGAATGTAGGTGGCTGAGCTGAGTGGTCCCCTACACAATCAAATCAAATCAAATTGTATTTGTCACATGCGCCCAATACAACCGGTGTAGACCTTACAGTGAAATGCTTACTTACAAGCCCTTAACCAACAACGCAGTTTTAAGAAAAATAAGTGTTAAGTAAAGACGTGTGTATGTGTGTATACATGTACATATGAATATATGTATATATATATATATATATATTTGCGAGAAAAGAAAACATGGGGGATTGGAAGTGATGCAGGCAATTACATTGATGGAAGTTACAATCTGCATCAATGTAACTGCATATTAAAGCTGATCTACCCCCCCAAAAAATAAAATATAATTATAATAAATAAAGACCAGCAGTAAAATAACAGTAGCGAGGCTATATACAGGGTGTACCGGTGCAGAGTCAATGTGCGGGGGCACAGGTTAGTCAAGGTAATTGAGGTAATATGTACAGTGAGGGAAAAAAGTATTTGATCCCCTGCTGATTTTGTACGTTTGCCCACTGACAAAGACATGATCAGTCTATAATTGTAATGGTATGTTTATTTGAACAGTGAGAGAAAGAATAACAACAAAAAAATCCAGAAAAACGCATGTCAAAAATGTTATACATTGATTTGCATTTTAGTGAGGGAGATAAGTATTTGACCCCTCTGCAAAACATGACTTAGTACTTGGTGGCAAAACCCTTGTTGGCAATCACAGTGGTCAGACGTTTCTTGTAGTTGGCCACCAGGTTTGCACACATCTCAGGAGGGATTTTGTCCCACTCCTCTTTTCAGATCTTCTCCAAGTCATTAAGATTTCGAGGCTGACGTTTGGCAACTCGAACCTTCACCTCCCTCCACATATTTTCTATGGGATTAAGGTCTGGAGACTGGCTAGGCCACTCCAGGACCTTAATGTGCTTCTTCTTGAGCCACTCCTTTGTTGCCTTGGCCGTGTGTTTTGTGTCATTGTCATGCTGGAATACCCATCCATGACCCATTTTCAATGCCCTGGCTGAGGGAAGGAGGTTCTCACCCAAGATTTGATGGTACATGGCATCCCCATCGTCCCTTTGATGCAGTGAAGTTGTCCTGTCCCCTTAGCAGAAAAACACCCCCAAAGCATAATGTTTCTACCTCCATGTTTGACGGTGGGGATGGTGTTCTTGGGGTCATAGGCAGCATTCCTCCTCCTCCAAACACGGCGAGTTGAGTTGATGCCAAAGAGCTCGATTTTGGTCTCATCTGACCACAACACTTTCTCCCAGTTCTCCTCTGAATCATTCAGATGTTCATTGGCAAACTTCAGACGGGCCTTTATATGTGCTTTCTTGAGCAGGGGGACCTTGCGGGCGCTGCAGGATTTCAGTCCTTCACGGCGTAGTGTGTTACCAATTGTTTTCTTGGTGACTATGGTCCCAGCTGCCTTGAGATCATTGACAAGATCCTCCCGTGTAGTTCTGGGCTGATTCCTCACCGTTCTCATGATCATTGCAACTCCACGAGGTGAGATCTTGCATGGAGCCCCAGGCCGAGGGAGATTGACAGTTATTTTGTGTTTCTTCCATTTGCGAATAATCGCACCAACTGTCGTCACCTTCTCACCAAGCTGCTTGGCGATGGTCTTGTAGCCCATTCCAGCCTTGTGTAGGTCTACAATCTTGTCCCTGACATCCTTGGAGAGCTCTTTGGTCTTGGCCATGGTGGAGAGTTTGGAATCTGATTGATTGATTGCTTCTGTGGACAGGTGTCTTTTATACAGGTAACAAACTGAGATTAGGAGCACTCCCTTTAAGATTGTGCTCCTAATCTCAGCTCGTTACCTGTATAAAAGACACCTGGGAGCCAGAAATCTTTCTGATTGAGAGGGGGTCAAATACTTATTTCCCTCATTAAAATGCAAATCAATTTATAAAATTTTTGACATGCGTTTTTATGGATTTTTGATGTTGTTCTTCTGTCTCTCACTGTTCAAATAAACCTACCATTAAAATTATAGACTGATCATTTCTTTGTCAGTGGGCAAATGTACAAAATCAGCAGGGGATCAAATATTTTTTCCCCCTCACTGTACATGTAGGTAGGGTTATTAAAGTGACTATGCATAGATAATAAACAGAGAGTAGCAGCAGCATAAAAGAGGGGGTGGGGGGAGGAACAATGCAAATAGTCCAAGTAGCCATTTGATTAGCTGTTCAGCAGTCTTATGGCTTGGGGGTAGAAGCTGTTAAGAAGCCTTTTGGACCTAGACTTGGTGCTCCGGTACCGCTTGCCGTACGGTAGCAGAGAGAACAGTCTATGACTAGGGTAGCTGGAGTCTTTGACAATTTTTAGGGCCTTCCTCTGACAGCGCCTGGTATAGAGGTCCTGGATGGCAGGAAGCTTGGCCCCAGTGATGTACTGGGCCGTATGCACGACCCTCTGTAGTGTCTTGCGGTCGGAGGCCAAGCAGTTGCCATATCAGGTGGTGATGCAACCAGTCAGGATGCTCTCGATGGTGCAGCTGTATAACTTTTTGAGGATCTGAGGACACATGCCAAATCTTTTCAGTCTCCTGAGAGGGAATAGGCTTTGTCGTTCCCTCTTCACGACTGTCTTGGTGTGTTTGGACCATGAAAGATTGTTGGTGATGTGGACACCAAGGAACTTGAAGCTCTCAACCTGCTCCATTACAGCCCCGTTGATGAAAATGAGGGTGTGCTCGGTCCTCTTTTTCCTGTAGTCCACAATCATCTCCTTTGTCTTGATCACGTTGAGGGACAGGTTGTTATCCTGGCACCACACAGCCAGGTCTCTGACCTCCTCCCTATAGGCTGTCTCATCGTTGTCGGTGATCAGGCCTACTACTGTTGTGTCGTCGGCAAACTTAATGATGGTGTTGGAATCGTGCCTGGCCATGCAGTCATGGGTGAACATGGAGTACAGGAGGGGACTGAGCACGCACCCCTGAGGGGCCCCTGTGTTGAGGATCAGCGTGGCAGATGTGCTGTTACCTACCCTTACCACCTGGGGGCGGCCCGTCAGGAAGTCCAGGATCCAGTTGCAGAGGGAGATGTTTAGTCCCATGGTCCTTAGCTTAGTGATGAGCTTTGAGGGCACTATGGTATTGAACGCTGAGCTGTAGTCAATGAATAGCATTCTCACGTAGGTGTTCCTTTTGTCCAGATGGGAAAGGGCAGTGTGGAGTGCAATAGAGATTGCATCATCTGTGCATCTGTTGTAGTATGCAGTATGCAAATTGGAGTGGGTCTAGGGTTTCTGGGATAATGGTGTTGATGTGAGCCATGACCAGCCTTTCAAAGCACTTCATGGCTGTGAGTGCTACGGGTCGGTAGTCATTTAGGCAGGTTACCTTAGTGTTCTTGGGCACTAGACTATGGTGGTCTGCTTGAAACATGTTGGTATTACAGACTCAGTCAGGGACAGGTTGAAAATGTCAGTGAAGACAATTGCAAGTTGGTCAGCGCATGCTCGGAGTACACGTCCTGGTAATCCGTCTGGCCCTGCAGCCTTGTGAATGTTGACTTGTTTAAAGGTCTTACTCACATCAGCTACGGAGAGTGTGATCACACAGTCGTCCAGAACAGCTGATGCTCTCATGCATGCTTCAGTGTTGCTTGCCTCGAAGCGAGTATAGAAGTAATTAGCTTGTCTGGTAGGCTTGTGTCACTGGGCAGCTCGCGGCTGTGCTTCCCTTTGTATTCTGTAATAGTTTGCAAGCCCTGCCACATCCAACGCGTGTCGGAGCCGGTGTAGTAAGATTCAATCTTAGTCCTGTATTGACGCTTTGCCTGTTTGATGGTTCGTCGGTGGGCATAGCGGGATTTCTTATAAGCGTCCGGGTTAGAGTCCTGCTCTTTGAAAGCGGCAGCTCTACCCTTTAGCTCAGCGCAGATGTTGCCTGTAATCCATGGCTTCTGGTTGGGGTATGTACGTACGGTCACTGTGGGGACGACGTCATCGATGCACTTATTGATGAAGCCAGTGACATATTCCAGTCTGTGCAAGCAAAACACTCCTGTAGCTTAGCATCTGCGTCATCTGACCACTTCTTTATTGACAGAGTCACTGGTGCTTCCTGCTTTAGTTTTTGCTTGTAAGCAGGAATCAGAAGGATAGAGTTATGGTCAGATTTGCCAAATGGAGGGCGAGGGAGAGCTTTGTATGCGTCTTTGTGTGTGGAGTAAAGGTGTTCTAGAGTTTTTTTTCCCTCTGGTTGCACATTTAACATGTTGGTAGAAATTAGGTAAAACAGATTTAAGTTTTAAATAATAATAATAATAATAAATAATAATAAATAATAATTATTATTATTATTACGTTTTAAGCATTAATGTCCGCAGCCACTAGGAGCGCCGCCTCTGGATGAGACTTTTCCTGTTTGCTTATGGCCTTATACAGCTCATTGAGTGCGGTCTTAGTGCCAGCATCGGTTTGTGGTGGTAAATAGACAGCTACGAAAAATATAGATGAAAACTCTCTTTGTAAATAGTGTGGTCTACAGCTTATCATGAGATACACTATCTCAGGCGAGCAAAACCTTGAGACTTCCTTAATATTAGATTTTGTGCACCAGCTGTTGTTTACAAATATACCCAGACCGCCACCCCTTGTCTTACCGGAGGCAGCTATTTTATTTACATTTTAGTCATTTAGTAGACGCTCTTATCCAGAGCGACTTACAGTTAGTTATTACATTTTTTTTTTTATACTGGCCCCCCGTGGGAATCGAACCCACAACCCTGGCGTTGCAAACGCCATGCTCTATCAACTGAGCTACATCCCTGCCGGCCATTCCCTCCCCTACCCTAGACGACGCTGGGCCAATTGTGCACCGCCCCATGGGTCTCCCGGTCGCGGCCGGCTGCGACAGAGCCTGGATCTTGCTGATGCAGCATATATCCCGCCAGCTCTATGTTATCCATGTCGTCATTCAGCCACGACTCGGTGAAACATAGGATATTACAGTTTTTAATGTCCCGTTGGTAGGATATCCGTGATCGTAGTTAGTCTATTTTGTTATCCAATGATTGTACGTTGGCTAATAGGACTGATGGTAGAGGCAGATTACCCATTCGCCGTCGGATCCTTACAAGGCAACCCGACCTACGTCCTCGATATCGCCATCTCTTTCTCATGCGAATGACGGGATTTGGGCCTTGTCGGGTGTCTGAAGAAAATCGTCCAGTACGAGGTGAGTAATCGCTGTCCTGACATCCAGAGGCTCTTTTCGGTCATAAGAGACGGTGGCAGAAACATTATGTACAAAATAAGTTACAAATAACGTGCAAAAACACACACAATAGCACAATTGGTTAGGAGCCCGTAAAACGGCAGCCATCTCCTCCGGCGCCATTCTTTGCTGAATCTCTCTCTCTCTCTCAGTGCCCTTGTCTCTTGTCTCAACTCACACAGCAGACGGTCCTTATTTGGTCACCCTGGGGGCCTGGATGCCTGACGGGGTCCTTTTCTCTCTGTCTGTCTGTCTGTCTGTCTGTCTGTCTGTCTGTCTGTCTGTCTGTCTGTCTGTCTGTCTGTCTGTCTGTCTGTCTGTCTGTCTGTCTGTCTGTCTGTCTGTCTGTCTGTCTGTCTGTCTGTCTGTCTGTCTGTCTGTCTGTCTGTCTGTCTCCATCTTTCTCTGTCTGTCTATCTGTCTCTCTCAGGTCCTCCTCCACTCAGTCACCCTCTCTCACCTAGCAAGGCAGGCAGGCAGGTGCAGCAGACAACCCTCGACCCAATGAGCTGCTCTACACTGAGTAGGCAGCAGAATAACCCTGGCTGTCTGTGACAATGAGTTTAAAAATACACTACACTACTGTTTGCACTAAAATGCTTACCTAGAGTGAGTAATGGGTCCTGGTCAAAAGTACTGCACTATATAAAGGGAATAGGGTGCCATTTGGGACGCATCCTGTTTCTCACAACAACAATGGGCCAAAAGCCAAGCTCTGAGGACCGGACATGCATCTCTCTATGTTATTTATTACCATGCTACACTGTATAAAACTCCCATTACAGAGGAAGTACAGAGGATTCTAGTGCTGAAGGAGAGAGAGTTAGAGAGCGAGAGAGAGAGAGAGAGAGAGAGAGAGAGAGAGAGAGAGAGAGAGAGAGAGAGAGAGAGAGAGAGAGAGAGAGAGAGAGAGAGAGAGAGAGAAAGAGAGAGAGAGAGAGATGCAGAAAGAGAGAGATGCAGCCTAATCAGACAAAACTCTATATAAGCAGTAATGTAAGAGGAGGAGGAGGGGGAGGAGGAGGATAGGGGCTGAATTAGAGGGGAGGTGGGAGTCACATGTATCATTGAATCAGATCAGATTAAAGAGCTATTATAACAGATGGATGTTTATTAGACAATTGTGAAGCAAGGCTACATATCCTTAACCCTTGTCCACAGGCAGGACTAAAGGACGTTAACCCTTAGCCACTAGCTTTAACTCTTTAACCCTTGGGCTCACAGGCTTTCAGGGAGTAGGACAGCCATAAATCAGACAGACATCTGGATTTGTATCTGGCCTAATTTGACAATTTGTTCATTCAAGATGGACACTCTGGTCTTTGGGATAGTGGTAACTCTGAGGGGACATTTTTCGGAAGGCCGAAAAGGCCGTAGGTGGCTTTGAACAAAGGAGCTGGGAGAGGGAGAGATAGAGGTTAGAGAGAGAGAAGAGAGAGGGAGGGGCATGGAGAATAGATGGAGGGAGAGAGGAAGGGAATGAGAACCATCTAAGGCATGGTTCTTCAACCTTTTCTTGCCCAGGGACCCCCTCCCAGGAAAACCAGTCACCCAGTGACCCCCATCATATGTTGGCAAACTTTTTGTCTTATCATCAGGTGAATGAAAAAGTAATCAACATTATCAAATAGATTTGGTAGATTGTTTTTCATTATATTGGCCTCCCCACATTATAATTGCAAGAGGAAATGTAAACTCTAAGATAGCCTATTAGCTAGAAAGGTAACTCCAAACAAATGTTCGCTAAGAGCAGGTGTTTAGCTGGTTAAACAAAGGTTAGCCATGTGTTGGCAAAAATGTATGTCCAAGTCAAGAAAACTTACCAGCAGCCAACGGCACTTGCCTCACTGGTAGCCTATTCGTGGGTGCGTGAATGGAATTGGCTCCAATGAGTGTAATTTCCTCAATATTAGGAGGTAAGAAAAAAAGCTGACATCTAATTTCTACTGTAGGTATGTCATTCTAAATTGGTTTATTCTGTTGTTGCTAGCGATATTCATAAAAAATATTGAAATAAAAATCATTTTGTCAATTTTTTTCCCCTTTCAATATTTTCACGGACCCCCTGCAGTTTGCTCTAGCCTGCCTGGAGTTTCAGATGGGCGAGATTTAAATTTTTCAGACTTTTCTATCAATCAAGCACAGATACAGTACATTATTTGAATTGATTTCAAATAGTATTTTAACCCAGGTCTAGTGCTAGGAGTCTGCTGCTCCATGCTCCAGTTACCTCACTGATGACGCCATTTCCCACACACTGGATAAACTCTCCTACACAATGGGTTGAGTAAATACTCCACTCTCTAGTTAGCCCAGGCTTCGCTCAGTTCAGTCAATGTGACAAGGTTTGGAAAGATAGCCCTGTGAGACTGCTCTCTAGTAATTTTCCAGCATTGAATTAGGTGAGAAAAGGATATAAAAATAAGTCAAATATGCTGATTTCATATAATTATGCATGAGAAACCAGAAGAAAAAGTTTCCCTAAACAAACAGAACAATCTGCTAAAGTTTAACCTGAAGGTACTTTGGTAAAGGTCAATTAGTTAAATGTGACTGGAAATGTGTGGCATGTGCACATTTATACAACGGGTGGGTCTAATCCTGAACGCTGATTGTTTAAGACCGCATTCCAGCCGGTGTCGATTCCACAAGTTACCACCGGCTAACCTATGACGTTAAAATGTCTATTTACTCTGTTCCATCTGACTGGGCAATCCACTGTCTCATCAACCCAGCCAAGCAATTTATAAACTTGATCTTCACTATAAAAAGCATCTAGACATTATCTCACATTTCTTTTAGACTAACATTTAGTTTTCAACAGCAGAGATTTGTATAAATCTTGCTGTCTGTCTCTCCGACATTTGCAACATTGTTTGAATATTCAAATTCAATCTCCAGCTGTCCCATAGTAATGTACGAGTTGGGAGTTGGGACGCGACGGACAGACAGGCAGCGTTTCTCAGCCAGTCGAAATAATGAATCAGCTGGCATCATTTTATGGATATATATAGTTGAAGTCGGAAGTTTACATAGACTTAGGTTGAAGTCATTAAAACTCGTTTTTCAACCACTCCACAAATTTCTTGTTAACAAACTATATTTTTGGCAAGTCGGTTAGGACATCTACTTTGTGCATGACACAAGTAATTTTTCCAACAATTGTTTACAGACAGATTATTTCACTTATAATTCACTGTATCACAATTCCAGTGGGTCAGAAGATTACATACACTAAGTTGACTGTGCCTTTAAACAGCTTGGAAAATTCCAGAAAATTATGTCATGGCTTTAGAAGCTTCTGATAGGCTAATTGACATCATTTGAGTCAATTGGAGGTGTACCTGTGGATGTATTTCAAGGCCTACCTTCAAACTCTGTGCCTCTTTGCTTGACATCATGGGAAAATCAAAAGAAATCAGCCAAGACTCAGAAAGAAAATTGTAGACCTCCACAAGTCTGGTTCATCTGTGGGAGCAAATTATAAACGCCTGAAGGTACCACGTTCATCTGTACAAACAATAGTACGCAAGTATAAACACCATGGGACCACGCAGCCATCATACCTCTCAGGAAGGAGACGTGTTCTGTCTCCTAGAGAGGAACGTACTTTGATGCGAAAAGTGCAAATCAATCCCAGAACAACAGCAAAGGACCTTGTGAAGATGCTGGAGGAAACAGGTACAAAAGTATCTATATCCACAGTAAAACAAGTCCTATATCGACATAACCTGAAAGACCGCTCAGCAAGGAAGAAGTCACTGCTCCAAAACCACCATAAAAAAGCCAGACTACGGTTTGCAACTGCACATGGGGACAAAGATCGTACTTTTTGGAGAAATGTCCTCTGGTCTGATGAGACAAAAATAGAACTGTTTGGCCATAATGACCATTGTTATGTTTGGAGGAAAAAGGGGGGACTTGCAAGCTGAAGAACACCATCCCAACCGTGAAGTACGGGGGTGGCAGCATCATGCTGTGGGGGTGCTTTGCTGCAGGAGAGACTGGTGCACTAAACAAAATAGATGGCATCATGAGGAAGGAAAATTAGGTGGATGTATTGAAGCAACATCTCAAGACATCAGTCAGGAAGTTAAAGCTTGGTCTCAAATGGGTCTTCCAAATGAACAATGACCCCAAGCATACTTCCAAAGTTGTGGCAAAATGGCTTAAGGACAACAAAGTCAAGGTTTTGGAGTGGCCATCACAAAGTCCTGACCTCAAACCTATAGAAAATGTGTGGCCAGAACTGAAAAAGTGTGTGCGAGCAAGGAGGCCTACAAACCTGACTCAGTTACACAAGCTCTGTCAGGAGGAATGGGCCAAAATTCACCCAACTTATTGTGGGAATCTTGTGGAAGGCTACCTGAAATATTTGACCCAAGTTAAACAATTTAAAGGCAATACTACCAAATACTAATTGAGTGTATATAAACTTCTGACCCACTGGGAATGTGATGAAAGAAATAAAAGCTGAAATAAATCATTCTCTCTACTATTATTCTGACATTTTACATTCTTAAAATAAAGTGGTGATCCTAACTGACCTAAGACAGGGAATTTTTACTAGGATTAAATGTCAGGAATTGTGAAAAACGGAGTTTGAATGTAATTGGCTAAGGTGGTCTAAGGCACTGCATCGCAGTGCTAACTGTGCCACTAGAGATCCTGGTTCGAATCCAGGCTCTGTCGCAGCCGGCCACGACCGGGAGACTCATGGGCGGCGCACAATTGGCCCAGCATCGTCCAGGGTAGGGGAGGGAATGGCCGGCAAGGATGTAGCTCAGTTGATAGAGCATGGCGTTTGCAACGCCAGGGTTGTGGGTTCGATTCCCACGGGGGGCCAGTATAAAAAAAGATGTATTCACTAACTGTAAGTCGCTCTAGATAAGAGCGTCTGCTAAATGACTAAAATGTAAATGTAAAATGTGTATGTAAACTTCTGACTTCAACTGTAAAAAGAAATGTCAATTGAAAAAAGGTAAATCGAAACTAAGTGCAGCTGGTTTGCAGTCTTTCCAGCTACATTTTGAAGTGATTGTGTTAGCTGTGTTGTTGGCTAGCTCCTCTGAACAACAGTGTCCTGACAAGTGAGCACATTATCTACTGTATGCCAGGCGAAATCGTGCCTCATTAGCTCATTGTTATGGATGTATCCAAATAAATGTCACTAGAAAACAGCTTAAACAAATGCAAATGCAGCTACTTTGCTGTTATTCTGGCTGCACTTTTTGACGTGACCGTAAGTTAGCCATAGTTGGCTAGCTTGCAAGCAAGGGATAAGAAAGTTGCCAGCCAGTATGGCAATGGAACATTTAGAACAAACGACTGGGTCGCGTCCATTGATACAGAACAAATAGACTGAACGACTGGGTCACGTCTCTGGCAACCGAACCGATAGAACGAACGACCAGCCGGCTTGGGTAGCAACCCTAGATTTGTGTCGGAAATATATATTGTGGAAGACTTCGTCTCGAGCCTAACAACACCCGTGCCAATATATCCTCCAAACACCGGCTTCTCGGGCATTATCACTTAAATAAAAACCCTGCATGGCTTTTACCAATAATCCTATTTGTTCTGCCTTGGAATATTAGCTCCTACAGCTGCAGCTTCCTAAAACCAGGTTCATACAGTAGTGGTACATCCCAAATTACACCCTATTTCCTTTATAGTGAACTACTCTATAGGGCTCTATGGGCTATACACTATACACGGAATAGGGTGCCATTTGGGACACACCCTAGCTTCCACAGCAGGCTATACAGAACACCTTGTGGATAAGACAGCCGCTTCACACTGTCGAGAGAGGTCTGTATGTCCGTCAGTGCTGACATGCAGACCAGACCGGTCCAGACCAGACCAGGGTACACAGTGTGTCCTGCCAAGCCCCAAGGTCAGGCCTGATCCTTGGCCAACACCACCTTATCATTATGGTCTGTTTTAGCACTTACAGCTGCAGGATTAAACCCTTCAGACATGGGTGGGCACGAGATATTCAACAAGGTTCTCCTTCTTTCGCTCTCTCTTTCTTTCTTCTAGGGTTTCCTCTTACAAAGCTAATGTATAAGTGTTTGCTGAGGGACTCAGGATCATGATTATTTTTGTAAATAACTCATCCACAATAACAACAACAAAAACAACAGCAGTGACTCTCCGGGCTCAAATAATAAATACATTTCCCAGACTTGATTTGAGGAGCTAAACCAATACAAGTGTCCATGTCATAACCTGGGGCAGAGCTCTCACACATGAAGGCCTTCCAGCTCCCACTCATAAAGGTCACCGCAGATTAAATTAAAGTCTCTCGAGTCGCCCATTACCAGTCAATTATGCATGACCGCTCTTAGCACCACAATGACCGCCCCTACTGTCCACAGCCACAAGGAAAACTCTGACTGCTACAAGGCCATTGCTCTCAGAGGAACATACAATTCTCCTCAGAGACCTTCTGGACACAATATGCTAAATAATTGCTTACGATCTCTGTCCATTCAACATCTCAGAAATCAAACTACTACACTCTTAGAAAAAAGTGTTCCAAAAAAAGTTATTCGGTTGTCCCCATAGGAGAACCCTTTTTGGTTCCAGTTAGAGCCCTTTTTGGTTCCAGGTAAAAAAAAACTTTGGAGTTTCAGGTATGAACCCTCTGTAGAAAGGGTTCTACACTGAGTATACCAGACATTAGGAACACATTCCTAATACTGAGTTGCACCCCCCCTCTTTTGTCTTGCCCATTCACCCTCTGAATGGCACACATACACAATCCATGTCTCAATTGTCTCAAGGCTTAAAAATCCTTCTTTAACATGTAACCCTCCCCTTCATCTAAACTGATTGAAGTGGATTTAACAAGTTTATCAATAAGGGATCTTACCTTTCACCTGGATTCACCTGGTCAGTCTATGTCATGGAAAGAGCAGGTGTCCTTAATGTTTTGTATATTCAGTGTACATGGAACCCAAAATGGTTCTACCTGGAACCAAAAAGTGTTCTTCAAAGGGTTCTCCTATGGAGACAGCTGAATAACCCTTTTAGGTTCCACTATTTTCTAAGAGTGTACGCAACCTTTACCCCGAGATCGAATCCATCATACTCCTTTATTAAAAACGACAGATCGTACCGATCTTCCTCTTTCATTAAGAACTAGCTAATTTAAATACACACCTGTTTTGTTGCCCAAAAGCAGAATATATTACACCCCTTTGGGACGACTGGCTTGTAAAACAAACAACATCTTTCAAGATGTCCAACACATTTGTCACAGTTCCCACGTGTAGAGAAGACAGGAGAGGAGTATAATGTAGTCAGTAGTCTGTTGGAATAAAGGATGTTTACCATACCAGAGGGTACAAAGCAGCATATTGTCACTAACACGTGTCAAAGACGCCTCAACTCAAGAGAGAGAGAGAGAGAGAGAGAGAGAGAGAGAGAGAGAGAGAGAGAGAGAGAGAGAGGGAGGGACGTGCTTATTGTCTTGACCTCCTGAATGATGCCTGTTTGCTCTCTTGTCAGCGGGAATAATGGCGTGCTGTTTGCTAAGGAGAGGAGAGCAGAATATAAAAACTCCAGACCCTACAGGCTACTAATCGTGCGTCCCAAATGGCACCCTTTTCCCATAGGGCTCTGGTCAAAAGTAGTACACTATATATTATAGGGAATAGAGAACCATTTGTGACGCAGCCCTAGAGACTCTGGTTTCCATACTAATAGAGCAGGCTGTTTGTTGAGCTTGTCTCCTTTCACAGGGCTCAGAGCCGGCCCTTAGGGCCCCACAGCTTTCATTTAGTGCAGCATGTCTCTACAGCATTACACAGTTGTTAATGTTGTCTGCCAGACTGCTAATCCTGTAGAACAGGAAGTGGAGAACACTCTGGGGAGCTGCATCTGCATGTGTCCCAAATGGCACCTTATTCCCTATATAGTGCACTACTTACCATTTTGGGACGCCACCTGTAGTTCCTAAGGAGCTGATAAACTTTGTTTATGACAGGTAGAGAGGGAACTTCTAGTAGAAGCATGCAAACCTGTTTGTTTGAGATACGGATGTTAGTGTTTCTGAAGTAAATAATTAAAGGGGCAATCTGGGATTGATAAATAAATGTTTAGGATGTATTCTTTATTTTATTTATTTATACCCCCTTTTCTCCCTAATTCAGATATTGTCTCAACGCTGCAACTCCCCAACGGGATCGGGAGGTGAAGGTCAAGTCATGCGTCCTCCGAAACATGACCCGCCAAACCGCCTATTAACACCCGCCCGCTTAACCCGGAAGTCAGCCGCAACAATGTGTCGGAGGAAACACCGCGTTCAACTGACGACTGACGTCAGCCTGCAGGTGCCCGGTCGCGCCACAAGGAGTCGCTAGAGCGTGATGAGCCAAGTAAAGCCCCCCCCGGCCAAACCCTCTCCTAACCCGGACGACGCTGGGCCAATTGTGCACCGCCCTATGGGACTCACAATCACGGCCGGTTGTGATACAGCCCGGGATCGAACCGGGGACTGTAGTGACGCCTCTAGCACTGCGGTGCAGTGCCTTAGACCGCTGCGCCACTCGGGAGGCACGTTTTGGATTTATTTTAATCTTATGGATGGGCAGTCCTGCATCCATAGAGCCATCTATGTTTTTATTCAAATCCCAGACTGCCCCTTTAAGGCAGGTGTATGCTGTAACTGTCTGATGGGTTAAGGCTCTTACTAACTGTATTTACAGTCTTAGTGCAAAGGAATTAAAATACTTTTCACGTGGCTGACTAACTGCACTGAAAAAATCGTAGGCTTTGAAAATACTGTATGTTACAGGGAGATTACACTTAAAGAGACGTGCTCTGTTCTAACTTCTAACAACTGCAGAGTTGTTTTTGCTTTGAACCACTACAAGGATGTGTCCTAAATGGCACCCCATTCCCTATAGTGCACTACCTTTGACCAGGGCCTAAACGGTGCCATCTGGGACGCAGCCCCTGACAGATTCTTCCATTCAGCTACAGAATGTCAACAAGGTCATCTATAGGCATCTCATATGATCATTCAAATATGCCAAAGATATGTGTAAACATCATAATATAGGAACACAATGATGGGAGCTCAGGCCTCTCTCTCTCTCTCTCTCTGTGTTATTCTGTGTATTATAGACTGGGTCTTTGAGGTCAGCCATCTATGTACTAGCTCTATGTGCACAGGCCTGTGTATTATAATGCACTAGGACTATGAGGTCCACTGCTCCCTGCTCACCCCAACACCTCCCACCCCTCTCCCTCAGCCTCCCTCTCCCTTCCACAGTCTCCCTCTCTTTCTCTCTCCCTTCCTCAGTCTCCCTCTCCTAGCCACCCCTCCTGACAAGTGGCCTGGACCCTGCAGAAGTGTGTCCCAAACAGCACCCTATTCCCTACATAGTACACTACTTTTGACCAGGGCCCATAGCCCAAATGACACCCTATTCTATACACAGTGCACTACTATTGACCAAAGCCATATGGGCCCTGGTCAAAAGTAGTGCACTCTATAGGGAATACTGTAGGATGCCATTTGGGATACAAGCCAGGGATCTCCCAATAGCTAGATCTTTCTGTCTGGATGTCTCTATATGCTAGAGGAGCAACAGGTCTGTATGGAGATATCTGTCGGCACTAGGCCACATTCTTGGGAGTGCTGGTCCCATAATGCAGAGATGTGAGGGGGAGTTCAGGGGGGAGCCACTCTCTCTCTCTCTTTCTTTCTCTCTCGCTCGCCCTCCTGTCTCTCTCTGAATCCTCCCTCCCTCCCTCCACCATAATGACCTCAACACTCCCATTTATTCGATTAGCAACAGAGAACACCCAGAGACTGAGAGAGAGGAGTCAGGGTCAGCCTTCCACTACTAATCCCCCACCGCCACTCTAGCTAGCTCTAGAAAGACCTCTCAGGCAGCTATACAGTACATAGTACTGACTAATTACAACGAATGGTATGTTGATTCATGATTAACTATTTTCACTACAATTATACTTCCAGTATGTTTCAACAATGTGAATTCTTCAATGAGTGTAAAAATACATACTCCATTTCAGGTATACAATAATGCAGTATTTTAGTTACCTGAAGGAATAGACTAAAACAGGTGTACGTGATTGTAGCTAAATATTAAAAGATATAACAGAGAAAGACAATCTATCTGCACTGTCACCCACATTGCTGCCAGTGACATGTTAACTAAGAAGCACTCATGCATGTGGAATGCCCTTTACAGAATGGCCAATCCACTTTTAGATAGTTACTGCAGAGAAAACAGTCTTAGCAACTCAGCTGGCCCCAAACTGGTGACAATTACACTGTTCAAGAATAGGACCAGAACAGCTCTATATACCATGTCTATAGTCGGATACAACATTCTGAATTAATAATAATTCACCTTTCAAAAAAAACAAGGACACTGTACAACAAAGGTGAAAAACGCAAAGGATAAAACAATGAAAGCATTTTAGCTGAGCTAGGGGCTGAGTGAAGGGTCTGAGTTACTTTGAGGGGAAAGCCAGACTGAAGAGGTGGGTTTGGAGTCGGGTTTGTGAATAACATTACTTTATAACCTGGAAGATGAGTCACTAATAATTACCAAAGAGGTGTTACAGACCAATTATCTGCTGATAGGGTTTGAGCTCTAACAGATTACAGAGGGGTTTAGGAAGCGAAATGAAACAGATGTATATTCGATTGCTTCGGCGTCAAGTCCTTTTCCCTCATTGTCTCTCTTTCTCTTATGTTATTTCCCTCCGCTTGCCAATGTAACTCCTCTCCCTTTCCCTCTCTACAGCCTTAGGTGCTGCTGGGTAACTGCCGGGTAGAGAGAGAAGCCCAGACACGGACTGACGGGTTCACTTCAGACACACACAGAGACGGAGAGAGACAGACAGAGAGAGAGAGAGAGAGAGAGAGAGAGAGAGAGAGAGAGAGATTCCTCATGAGACACATACCTCTATAGATGGAGGGGTAAGCCATAGCTCTGGGCCGGGATTAGCCATTTAACTTAAGCATAGCATATAGAATAGCCCTAAGGGGACAGAGAGAGTGATGCCTTCCAGCAAGAAAAGTATCGCTTCAGTAACTCAGTTTACGGAACACTGATGGATACATGTCTTGAAAATAAAGACATGTCTGTGTCCCAAATTACACCCTAGTCCCTTTATAGTTTTCACTCTCCCTCTATCTGGGTCACAGATGCACACACATGCACGAGCGCACACACAGACATATGTGCACGCGGACGTACGCACACAGGCACGCATGCACACACACACTCCTTCTATCCAGGTCACAGGGTGATGGCTCTGTCTGTCTGTCAGGTCTGACTCTGGAGACTCCAGTACAACATATCTGTTTAGCTGCTTGTAAAAACCTGAGGTCTCCGCTCATTAAGTGAGAGCTATAACAGCAAGCAAACTATCAGCCAGACAGGAAGAAAACATGTTACATGTTCTCTCCTCACCTCTTAAAACAGACACAGTATATTCAAATCTATGCAGTAGGAAGGGAAACCTATGAGTCTGGTACACAAGATTTGCTCCCTACAAGCCAGAGAAAACCATTGCATGTGTGCCCTGGTCAAAAGTGGTGCACTATATAGGGAATAGGGTGCCATTTGGGACTCAGCTATGGTCTTCTTTAAGGCCTGTGTTGGTGCATTTCATTCAGTCTCCATGAGGTCTGTAGGATCCCTGAGAACGTGCCTCTACAAGCCTGTTTAGAGAGTAGAGCATGGCTGCAGGCTTCAGAATACACACACAGTCTACACCTTTCATCTCCTACAGTCTGCTCCTCCCTTTCGCTTCATTTCCCTACCAGATCAATCGCCACATCCTGCCTACCAGTCTCCGCTTGGGGAGGAGAGGAGGAAAGGGGTACGACAGGAAGAGGAGGAAGAGGAGGAGAGGAGGAGAGGAGGAGAGGAGGGAGTAAATCCCAGAAGATGATCGACACCACCTCCTCCTCCCCACACACCCTTGGGGGGCATGGTGTCTGTCTGATTTCCAGTGTGAGTCTCCTGTGGCTCCCTCCACACAGCTGGAATAGGCAGGGAGTTTAGGACTGCATCACAAATGGAACCCTATTCCCCATGTAGCGCACTACATTTGACCAGAGCCCATAGAGAATAGGGTGCCATTTGGGGTGGAAGCAGGGAGTTAAAGATGCCATCCTCAAAAGACTACAAAGATTCCCTTCATACCTTTTCATTACCTTGGCCTTCAGCCCATCATATTAAAATCACTTAATGATTAAAATCCCTTAATGATGTAGTCTAGTTAGGAACAGCTAAGTAGACAACATTACAGCACACAGATCAAGCACTGTGACTATTTAATATCAAAGACCTTGATGTTATCAAACTAAAGTGTAGTTGGTGGATTAATATCTCCGTGGAGTGGAGGAAGGGTCAGTCAGGCTCCAGTCATGGCAGTGAGGCCCAGCAGGAGAAGAGAGGGCTGCCGATCGACCAACCCAGCTGTCAACGGCTTCTCAAAGAGGCCTGTCAAGCCCCACCGCAGCCCAGTGTGTGTGTTTGTGAGCAGTGTGCCAACCAGGGGCCTAAACACATTATCCTGGCTGATTTACGGAGCCAAAGCCCTGCCGCTGTGAAGACAGAAAAGTCAGAGAGCACCAACCACACAGGACACGCTAGAAATTGATCATCGCCAGTTTCAGTAACGAACCATGAAAGAGGGTGTATGTCTGGGCCCTTCACAGAGGCTCTGAGAAACAGCCTGAGAGGGAGAGAGGGGCTGCGTCCCAAATGGCAGCCTATTCCCTATTTAGTGCACTACTTTTGACCAAAGTAGTGCACTAAATAGGGAATAGGATGCCTTTGGGACGTACTCCTTGACATTCTATCAGTGTCTCTCTTTCTGGTGTTTTAACCCAAGGACAAAGGAATGCACAGCCCTCTACAGAGCTTAACTGTGCTGTCTGAACAGTCTTGAACAGCCTGTGTTCTGCTAGAGCGACATCCTAAGGCTGGATGACAACACACGTCATCCTCCCCAGAATAGAACAAGCCTGGACTGGGCCTTCCATCCACTAGGGAATATAGCCTCCCTACATGTGAACCCTAACTGGCTCCAGCCCCTCTCTTCTCTCTCTGGTAGCTCTCTCTCTCTATGTGCTCACACACATTGTCACACATACACACACTCCTGACACAAACACGGATGGGGTTGCCCTCCCTAATAGGGTTACTGTGTTAGTACAGCCACAGTCCCTTGGCAGCTCCCAGGACCTGTCTCTCTGCTCTCAGATGAACACCATGGCAATGTCCCAGATGAACACCATGGCAATGTCCCAAATGGCACTCTATTCCCTATATAGTTGTCTACTTTTCATCAAGGCCCATAGGGCTCTGGTCAAACAAAAGTAGTGCACCATAGGGAATCGGGTGCCATTTGGGATGCAGAAACATGACACCCAGGTTATAACACAACATGCCAGTCTCCATCTCTCACTTATTTAATCCATATTCACACACTCATGTCTCACTCTGCCTCTGTCCCTTGAGGCTCCATGATGGCCACTCTGGCAAGGGGAGGAGGGTAGGAGAAGGGGATGAGGGATGAGGGAAGAGGGGAGGAAGTAATGAGGGGGAGGGGGGGATATGAGGAAATGAGGGGAAATACAGTGTGGGGAAACAAACATTTAATCTGATCTAACTCTCCCCAGCTGGGCATGGAGAGCCCTGTGGGTGGACAGATGACAAGAGAGTAGAAAAGAGGAGTGTTGACCTGAGGAAGAACAAGACAGAGAGAGAGAGAGAGAGAGAGAGAGAGAGAGAGAGAGAGAGAGAGAGAGAGAGAGAGAGAGAGAGAGAGAGAGAGAGAGAACAGACAGCCATGCCCTCTGTGCCAGACAAAGGAGATGATTGTGTACAGAAAGTAACTGTTAAATATAGAGAGGATTGAATGTTTAAGAAACAGCAGAAGCAGAGAGAACATATATTTAACTCTCAGATAGCAACTCATCCCTAACTGAGGAGCTATGCTGATCTACACATTAAATGAATTGGAGGCCTTTAAACTCTGCTGGGCTAGAGCAGAGTATGATCAGCATTAACTCAGCATGGGGCTGTATCGTAGAGTAGACAGACATACCTACACATTATGAAGCATGTTGGTTCCTGGTGGTTTTGACTGACTTTACCACAAACAGGCTTTTATCTAACAAGATATTTATCTGCGTCTTAATCTGTGACTTTGATAGTGAGAGAAGAGGAGAGGAAGTGGAGGAACTGAGAATCATGTTCCTGCAGGGATATAAAGGCAGGGTAAACTGCATGTAATGGAGCCACTGGTTCAGGAGCAGAGCAGCTGTTACTGTGAGCATCAGTCTGTAATCAACACACACTGTTCCACAACACAGGATCACTAACCAAATGGTTAAAGAGGGACAGACAGACAGATAGACAGCAGCACAGGTGGGGTGTGAGGAGATGCTGACATCTTAAAACAGAATCCTGTCTGGAACCTCGTAAAACATGTAGAACGATCCTTCCTGTGTAACTGTGAGCCCAAAAGTAATGCTTATAGAAGTCTTATTTCCTAAGAACGCATACACGCTCCATTGGTGTGAGTGTGTGTATGTGTGTGTATGTGTGTGTATGTGTGTGTGTGTGTGTGTGTGTGTGTGGTGGTTCAATTAATTATGGGATGAAAAACACACATTCCTATTATTCCCCCATCCCACACACACTCCCTGACCTCCTGCTGGCGTGTGAGTGCTTGTTCCCTGTAACCACAGCACGCAACCAGCTACAGCCAAAATACCCTGAGATTACACAGCCAAAGACAGACAGAGAGCGACAGAGACGGTCCATATATGTCTTCAGAGTCAACAGTGATTAATATTGATCATACAGTACCAATGACAGCCTCCCAAATGGCACCCTGGTCAAAAGTAGTGCACTATGTAGGGAATAGGGTGCCATTTGGGACGTAAACAAGGTTTTGGCAGACGTTGCTACAGACATCAGCTCCTGGATGGTTCTGAGAACCTGGGGAGGAACATCAAGGTGTTTACGGTGGTGACCTGAACTGATCCAGTTTCACGAGACAGAACTAAGGAACACCTAGAACTGGCCTGCTGGTTCTGGCGCTTGGTGCTGCAGACAGTCATGCGATGGTAACTGGATAGGCGAGAGACATATTCCTGTTTTTCTCAGGTACTGTGTGCATGCGTACCTGAGTGTACAGATCAATGGTCCTGTCTGGAATGTACTGCTCTACCCAGCAGCCCTACTCTATTAGACAACTCAAAATCCTTAGATACGGTTTAAGCAAACCCACTGTAACACTTGCATTCTCATAGCTCACCTTGAAGACTTTTAGCTACAACTGGGATATGATGAGCATACTGTTGACTGTGACTTTTTAAGGCAGGTACTGGTTATGAAGTGAGTGAAAAATCTCAAAGACCTGTCAGCTGAGCCCTGGAGCAGTAGGAGGGAGGGAGGGAGTGTATGCTCTGAAGAGAGGGAAAATGGGAGAGAAAGAGAGATAGAGATAGAAAGAAAGTAAGAAAGAAAGCCCTGGAATGAAAAACAAAAGTCAGGGCAGGGTGTGTGTCTGGGACAGACAGGGACAAACAGGGAGCCAGTTCAGTTCAGCTCAGTTCCACAAACACCCTCCTGTCTGGGAATGAGAGATGCTGCCAGGGCCTGTGTGTCTGTGTGCTCAGGTAAGCCCACCTGAATGCCCCGACAGATGAAGAGGTGAAGGAGCTCCAAAACACTACAATTAACCGGCTTAAACATGACAGGTGCTCATCCCCCTCTCCCCTCCTCCTCTCTACCCCCGTCATGCCCTGGTCTAAAAACAGTTCTGACACTTTCTAAGTAATTAAAGCAGTTTCCTATTGAAGGGCGTCGTTTCTGTGTGTGTGTGTGTGTGTTTGTGTGTGGACGTGTTTAACTATTCTTGTGGGGACCAGAAGTCCCCATAAGAATAGTAAACAAACAAAACTTTGACCAACTGTGGACATTATGTTGGTCCCCACAAGGTCAAATGCTATTTCTAGGGGGTTTAGGGTTAAGGTTAGAATTAGTATTAGGGTTAGAATTACGTTAAGTGTTAGGGTTAGGAGCTAGGGTTAGGATTAGTGTTAGGTTTAAGGTTAGGTATTTTGGTTAAGGTTAGGGTTAGGGTTAGGGTTAAGGTTAAGGTTAAGGTTAGGGTTAGGGTAAGGGAAAGAGTACGGGTTAGGGTTAGGGGTTAGGGAAAATAGGATTTTGAATGGGACTGAATTGTGTGTCCCCACAAGGTTAGCTGTACAAGACTGTGTGTGTGTGTGTGTGTGTGTGTGTGTGTGTGTGTGTGTGTGTGTGTGTGTGTGTGTGTGCGCACATGCATTTCCTTTAGAGGAGAGGAAAACAGCTGTGAAGTGTCTCCAAACAGAAAAAAACATGAAGCCACAAATGAATGTGTGTAACTTCAACTCTCAGTGATTTTTCATTCAAAACCTTGACAAGCCTGACAAATAGCAAGACACACACACACCTCTGTGACTGTGACTGTGACCTGTGTCATCTCTTTTAGCGCATGATTCATCCACCGCAAAACCAAGTCTAAAGACAGGCTGTGCTTCCTTTATTTCATAATACTAAAGGAAATGGTTTCCGATGAAAAGTTCAGACGATGAATGGTTAAGCTCCTATTATTTTCAATATGTTCCAATTATATGTCAAGCACAGCAATTAGGTGAAGGATGTGTTTGTAAACCTCTGAGGTTTGTTCTTGTCAATGGGGTTAAGAACACCAATAGATTATCCACACACAGTCTCTCTGACACACACAGATACAGTGGGGAAAAAAAGTATTTAGTCAGCCACCAATTGTGCAAGTTCTCCCACTTAAAAAGATGAGAGAGGCCTGTAATTTTCATCATAGGTACACGTCAACTATGACAGACAAATTGAGGAAAAAAAATCCAGAAAATCACATTGTAGGATTTTTAATGAATTTATTTGCAAATTATGGTGGAAAATAAGTATTTGGTCACCTACAAACAAGCAAGAATTCTGGCTCTCACAGACCTGTAACTTCTTCTTTAAGAGGCTCCTCTGTCCTCCACTCGTTACCTGTATTAATGGCACCTGTTTGAACTTGTTATCAGTATAAAAGACACCTGTACACAACCTCAAACAGTCACACTCCAAACTCCACTATGGCCAAGACCAAAGAGCTGTCAAAGGACACTAGAAACAAAATTGTAGACCTGCACCAGGCTGGGAAGACTGAATCTGCAATAGGTAAGCAGCTTGGTTTGAAGAAATCAAATGTGGGAGCAATTATTAGGAAATGGAAGACATACAAGACCACTGATAATCTCCCTCGATCTGGGGCTCCACGCAAGATCTCACCCCGTGGGGTCAAAATGATCACAAGAACGGTGAGCAAAAATCCCAGAACCACACGGGGGGACCTAGTGAATGACCTGCAGAGAGCTGGGACCAAAGTAACAAAGCCTACCATCAGTAACACACTACGCCGCCAGGGACTCAAATCCTGCAGTGCCAGACGTGTCCCCCTGCTTAAGCCAGTACATGTCCAGGCCCGTCTGAATTTTGCTAGAGTGCATTTGGATGATCCAGAAGAGGATTGGGAGAATGTCATATGGTCAGATGAAACCAAAATATAACTTTTTGGTAAAAACTCAACTCGTCGTGTTTGGAGGACAAAGAATGCTGAGTTGCATCCAAATAACACCATACCTACTGTGAAGCATGGGGGTGGAAACATCATGCTTTGGGGCTGTTTTTCTGCAAAGGGACCAGGGCGACTGATCCGTGTAAAGGAAAGAATGAATGGGGCCATGTATCGTGAGATTTTGAGTGAAAACCTCCTTCCATCAGCAAGGGCATTGAAGATGAAACGTGGCTGGGTCTTTCAGCATGACAATGATCCCAAACACACCGCCCGGGCAACGAAGGAGTGGCTTCGTAAGAAGCATTTCAAGGTCCTGGAGTGGCTTAGCCAGTCTCCAGATCTCAACCCCATAGAAAATCTTTGGAGGGAGTTGAAAGTCTGTGTTGCCCAGCGACAGCCCCAAAACATCACTGCTCTAGAGGAGATATGCATGGAGGAATGGGCCAAAATACCAGCAACAGTGTGTGAAAACCTTGTGAAGACTTACAGAAAACGTTTGACCTGTGTCATTGCCAACAAAGGGTATATAACAAAGTATTGAGAAACTTTTGTTATTGACCAAATACTTATTTTCCACCATAATTTGCAAATAAATTCATTAAAAATCCTACAATGTGATTTTCTGGAATTTTTTTCTCTCATTTTGTCTGTCATAGTTGACGTGTATCTATGATGAAAATTACAGGCCTCTCTCATCTTTTTAAGTGGGAGAACTTGCACAATTGGTGGCTGACTAAATACTTTTTTTCCCCACTGTACATACACATGCACACACACACACACGCAGAAGTTTATCAAGGTAATAGAAGTAAAAGAGGTAATAGTGATGATATTTTATTATCTTTATGTCAAGATCAAGGTTATTACAACCTTATAATGCATTTCAGCATGGTGATATTTTACATCTACTTTTGGGCATTTAGCAGTGACTTACAGTCAGTGCTTTCAACTAAGTTAGGTAAAACAACCACACATATTTAGGTTATCTACAGCCCCAATCCCCCAAAATCTCCCCTGCAGGTTGGCCAGTGTTCATCCCCTTTCGGAATGACATCAATCACTCAGCAGGGACGGCATCTGGCAGCGACCCAAATCTAACCAGGACAAAGGTTATTAGCAGCTACAACCTTGCCTGGATAAACACAGACACACAGACACACAGACAAACAAACATATATACACTACATTACCAAAAGTATGTGGACACCTGCTTGTCGAACATCTCATTCCAAAATCATGGGCATTCATATGGAGTTGGTCCCCCCTTTGCTGCTATAACAGCCTCCACTGTTCTGGGAAGGCTTTCCACTAGATGTTTGAACATTGCTGCGGGGACTTCCATTCAGCCACAAGAGCATTAGTGAGGTCGGGCACTGATGTTGGGCGATTAGGCCTGGCTCGCAGTCGGCGTTCCAATTAATCCCAAAGGTGCTCAATGGGGTTGAAGTCAGGGCTCTGTGCAGGCCAGTCAAGTTCTTCCACACTGATCTCAGCAAACCATTTCTGTATGGACCTCACTTTGTGCACAGGGGCATTGTCATGCTGAAACAGGAAAGTGCCTTCCCCAAACTGTTGCCACAATGTTGGAAGCACAAAATCGTCTAGAATGTCATTGTATGCTGTAGCACTAAGATTTCCCTTCACTGGAACTAATGGGCCTAACCAGAACCATGAAAAACAGACCATTATTCCTCCTCCACCAAACTTTACAGTTGGCACTATGCATTGGGGAAGGTAGCGTTCTCCTGGCATTCGCCAAACCCAAATTGGTCCGTTAGACTGCCAGATGGTGAAGCGTGATTCATCACTCCAGAGAATGCGTTTCCACTGCTCCAGAGTCCAATGGCGGCGAGCTTTACACCACTCCCGCCGACGCTTGGCATTGCGCATGGTGATCTCAGGCTTGTGTGGCTGCTCGACCATGGAAACCCATTTCATTAAGCTCCCGACGAACAGTTATTGTGCTGACGTTGCTTCTAGAGGCAGTTTGGAACTCGGTAGTGAGTGTTGCAACCGAGGACAGACGATTTTTACGCGCTACGCGTTTCAGCACTCGGTGGTCCTGTTCTGTGAGCTTGTGTGGCCTACCACTTCTCGGCTGAGCCATTGTTGCTCCTAGACGTTTCCACTTCATAATAACAGCACTTACAGCTGACCGGGGCAGCTCTAGCAGGGCAGACATTTGTGGCAGCATACCTGAGCATGCATCTGACAGGAACTCCCAGTACATTCTATAGCACACAACTCGTCAGTAGTCAGCTCATCTCTGCCAGGTAAAATATGTAGTCAACTCCCAGTGTAAAGTGGCGTCGTTTATCAAGTTAATGCATTAATTTATGGAACTGAAGATTTCAACTTCGACACGATGAATAGCCCTGTGGCTTCATGCCAACATAGATAAGAACTAACATCAGTCTTGTAATACAGCATTATGGAAAGCTTGGAATTTCATAAACATTCTACCACAGCGGGGAGCAAATGAGAGCACTAATGTCTTGTAATGAGTGCTGTGGGTGAGTGGGCTGCGGCTGCTGCATGCTTTATGTAGAGGTTTATGTTGGCTGTGAAAGCCGTAACATACACACACACAAACACACACACACACAAACACACACAAATACACACACACATACAGGGGAGGCAACCTCCAGCACTGCTCAGATCATTACTAAAACAACTCATGAAAGATAAGCAGCAAGATAACAATTATTGATTGCATTTGACATTCACCTACTCCTTGTGAAGTGCCTGTCTGACTACTAAATGACTGATGAAACAAGCTCAGCTAATGAATGAGTCTGAAAGACAGAGAGCCGACAGAGAAACTCCTCTTGTGGGAATAGAGAAGCACCTTCATGGTTTATAAGAGGAGATAGAGAGAGTGAGATAGAGTACAAGAGAGAGAGAACGAGAGAGCGAGAGCGAGAGAGATTGAGGGAGAGATAGTGAGGGAGGAAGGAAGAGAGGAGAGGATAGAGAGACGGAGACAGAGACAGAGCGAGAGGGAAAGGCGTGAGAGATACAGAAGATAAAGAGAGAGGCAGATCCAACTGAGTGGATAATACAGGTATTGACTGAACTTGATTCCAGAGCGACGGGAAGGACTGAATCACCAGCATGATAAAAACCCATTCAATCTTCTCTATGATAAAGCCTCAAAAGTATTGCAAGTTTTATCATAGAGAAGATTGAATGGCTGACACCAGTTAACACCCCCATTAGCTCCTCATTCAGCCACACATAGAGTAGCAGATTGCTGTAATAACCTGTGTATTACCTCACTGAAACCCCAGATTACTCCCAGGTCAAGGGAAAGGGTGGGTGGGTGGGGTTGGGGGTCAGAGAGGTGCCTGTGGGAAAAGAGGCCCTTGTCTGAGGACCCCTTTGTATTCCGTCAGACCGTCACGGCCGTGGAAGAGCAGAAGAGCAGAAGAAAGGACACACTGTACTTAAATGAATCCCGAAGCCCCAGCCGCATCCACCCCCATTCACACCGCCTCACACTGCAACTGCATCCTGAATGGCACCCTAGTCTCTATATAGTGCACTACTTTTCACCAGGGCCCATAGTGCTTTAATCAAAAGTAGTGCACTATGTATGGAGTAGGGTGCCATTTGGGATGCAGACACTGCCTCTCATCGCAGGCAGTGCTCAAAGTGAGAGTATTTTTCTGCTAATTCAAGTGGCCCATTCCATACATGGAGAAACTGAATGGGCCAATCATGTTGGGGTGTCTGTTGGAGGCCCTGGGAGGACTGGAGGCCTGGGTAGGCTGGTGTAGTAGGATGGTGTAATGCAGACTTCACAGAGCATCTATTTGTCTAGAAGACAGACAGACAGACATGCGGACAGGCAGGCAAACAGACATGCAACTAGACTGGCTGGGCTGGCTGATTGACTGACTGGCTGGCTGGCTGGCTGAATGATTGAGTGAGTGATTGGCTGGCTGACTGACTGGCTGGCTGACTGGCTGACTGGCTAGGTCAGGGAATGACTGGTTGGAACACAGAACACAAGAAGAAGAATGATTGAAATTCTAATTCCGTCCACTCCCAGCTGTTTAGCTGTTAGTCTGTTTTCAGCAACTCTTCCCACACTTCAATACTATGATGTGTCCAAAACATATAATATGCCATTTAGCAGACGCTTTTATCCAAAGCGACATACAGTCATGTGTGCATACATTTTTACGTATGGGTGGTCCCGGGGATCAAACCCACTACCCTGGCGTTACAAGCGCCATGCTCTACCAATTGAGCTACAGAGGACCACAAACATGACTTATAGTATTTGCCCTGAAGACAGTCAACTAGGTTGCGTACCAAATGGCACCCCTATTCAATAGCCTGTTCAAAAGTAGTGCACTGCATAGGGAATAGGGTGCCATTTGAGACGCAACCCTAGTTTCCTCTGTGAATCAATGAATGTTACTTTTATTACATTGCTGAGAGATGTTCAACAGGGGACCTCTGAATTGGACTTGTGCTACATAAATGATCCAACATACAGTACGTATACAATTCCAGCCTGCTTCCACATCCCCCTTAGAGAAACCTCACAGTACTGTAGGCCTACATGCTAAACGTGATAAAATCATGTCCCAACAAGCTGCTGGAGCAACTGAAAATTCCTTCCTGTCTCAAAGAACAGTTCCTGCCTTAAAGAAAGGTTTGATGTCACGTTTTAAACAGATTTCCAACAGAGTCCTCTCTCTGGCCTCACAGAACTTCAAGGGGGGGGACTTCAACGTTGTTTTGTATACCGCTGCTGTTGTTTAAAGGGATTACCTGCTGCTACGGTTCTATATCACTATGATATATTTAAAGCCCCATTCATACCAATGCACTCATCCACTGCAGCTTAGATTTTCTCCTTCACTGAATAGGTTAGGCTACAGCTGGAAAAGCCTGCATCCACAATGTTGGCTCACAAAAAGCCTCTCAACTACTAAAATAGTTAGATGTGGTATTATTATTATTATTATTATTTGTATTTTGGGGGGTAGATCAGCTTTAATATTGCAGATAGATTGTAACTTCCATCAATGTAATTGTCTGCATCACTTCCAATCCCCCATATGTTTTTTTTTCCTAGCAAATATATATATATTAGGGCTGTCAAAAATAGCGCGTTAACGACGTTAATTAGTTGTTTGCTGTTAATTACGTCAATTTTTTTAACGCATTTCACGCATGCGCAGTGTGACAAATTATTCAGGTCAGGAAAGTGGTTGGGAGCTAGAGGCGAGATGGAGCAAGGTGAGCAAAGTGGGCCTATTGACGGATTCAAATATAAAAAGAATGATGATGGTACAGTTAACAAGTACAAGGTTATTTGCAAGATTTGTAAGAAGGAGTTTCAATTTCACCGGAGCTGTTCAAGCTTGAAGTACCATGTCAACGCCAAACATGCGTTTGCTGGGCCGTCAGATTCAGCAAGTGGTTTGCGCCAGACCACGCTGAATGTTTGCAGGCAATTAACAAAATCAACCTCAGATAATTTGACCAACACAATAGCAAAATGGATTGCAAAGGATTGTAGACCCATTAGCATTGTAGAAGACTCAGGTTTCCTTGATGTTTTGCAAGTGGCGTCTCAAGACTCATTCTATAAGCCACCGTCAAGAGCCACAGTTATGAAGAAAATCCACGAGCTCTATGAAAACGAAAAATAAAAAAGGAAAGAGGTCTTGGCTCAAGTAAATCATATCGCCCTGACAGGAGACCATTGGACATCAGTGAGTAACAAACATATCTAGCCACTCCTGCAACCACTGTTCCCTGTGAACGACTTTTCTCAGTTGCAGGTCACATTGTGAACAAGAAAAGGTCAGCTTTACTTTCAGAAAATGTGAACAAGTTAGTTTGCCTCAGCAACTGGCTGAAAGATGATGAAGCTCAGTAGATTTGAAAGGTGATGTTCAAACAAAAAGACCAGTTTCAGTGCAACATGTTATAGTAGTTAGCAACTGGATTTTTGAGCAACTGGATTAAAGAATGGAGGAAAAGGTAAAAGATTGTTCTTTGGTTTGATTTAAAAGTTTTATTGAAAATGTTTTTTTCCACAGATGACTCAAATTGTGCAAAAATGTGGTAGGTCACTGTTATGATTTGACTACATTTATTGCTTTCTGTTCAATTGAATACTGTAAATTGTACATCCTGGTTAAGAGGAATGCCAAAGAGGAAGTGATGGAACATTACAAAGACAAATATTATGGTGTGTAGTATGTTTCAGCTTGATTTAAAACACCATTATTTGGCTGTGTTAATAAACAGACATAATATGAAAATTATGTATCTGTGTCCTGTTATTTATCTTTTGGTATGCATTTCAGAAAAAAAATGGTTAGGATTCAGGTGTAATTGCAAATAGTGATTAATCATGATTAATCCACTGAAAATTCTGATTAATTTGATTAAAAATTTTAATCATTTGACAGCCCTAATATATATACATATATATTTATATATATATACACACACATATATATATATACATACACATACATATACACATACATACATATAAGTACATATACATATTTATAAATATCCTTTAAAAAAATATATTTCTCTTTATTACTTTCCAACCCTACGACCCCTTCCCTAATTGGAGTGTCACGCCCTGACTCAGGGGACTCTTATATGTTGAGTCAGGGTGTGGTGTTCTATGTTGTGTTTTCTGTTTCAGTCTAGGTGTTGTAGTTCTGTGTTTGGCCGGGTGTGATTCCCAATCAGAGACAGCTGTCGCTCGTTGTCTCTGATTGGGGATCATACTTAGGCAGCCTGTTGGCATGCATTAGTTGTGGGATCTTGTTCTGTGTATAGGCTTGTTTTGTGTTCAGCCTTAGGACTTCACGTTTCGTTTGGTTTGTTGTTTTGTCATGTGTTTATCAGTGTAATAAACATGTACGCATTTCACGCTGCGCCTTGGTCTGACCCGTCCTTCAACGAACGTGACAGAAGATCCCACCAAACACGGACCAAGCAGCGTGCCCAGGAGCAAACACCCTGGACACAGGTGGGGAAGATTTGGTCTTGGGAGGAGATATTTGCGGGAAAAGGACCCTGGGCGAAGAAGGAAGCCCAGGCAGGAGAGGAGCAATGGCAACACATAAGCCGGCCGAGGAGGAAGCCAGAGAAGCAGCCCCAATAAATATTTTTTTGGCTCTCCAAGCCAGTGGTGCGTGTTCCTAGTCCGGTCCTGCCCGTTCCTGCTCCTCGCACCAGGCCTGTGGTGCGTGCTCCCAGTCCGGCCCGGCCCGTGCCTGCTCCTCGCACCAGACCTGTGGTGCGTGTCTCCAGTCCGGCCCGGCCCGGCCCGTTCCTGCTCCTCGCACTAGACCAGTGGTGCGTGTTCCCAGTCCGGCCCGGCCCGTTCCTGCTCCTCGCACCAAGGCAGTGGTGCGTGTTCCTAGCCCGTGCCTGCTCCTCGCACCAGACCAGTGGTGCATGTGTCCAGTCCGGCACGGCCTGTGCTCGTTCCACCGGTGCCTGGTCTGGCACCGGTCAGCTGCTCCACTCCGGAGCCAGAGAAATCCGCTCCACAGGTGCCTGATCCAGCTCCGGTCAGCTGCTCCACTCCGGAGCCAGAGCAGTCCGCTCCACCGGGGTCCAGTCCAGCTCCGGTCAGCTACTCCACTCCGGAGGCAGAGCAGTCCGCTCCACCGGTGCCTGATCCAGCTCCGGTCAGCTGCTCCACTCCGGAGCCAGAGTAGTCCGCTCCTCCGGGGTTTAGTCCAGCTCCGGTCAGCGGCTCCACTCCGGAGCCAGAGTAGTCCGCTCCACCGGTGCCTGATCCAGCTCCGGTCAGCGGCTCCACTCCGGAGCCAGAGCAGTCCGCTCCACCGGTGCCTTGTCCAGCTCCGGTCAGCGGCTCCAGTCCGGAGCCTGAGAAGTCCGCTCCACCGGCGTCCGGCCCAGCTCTGGTCAGAGGTTCCAGTCCAGACCCAGACGTCAGCCCCTCTCCAGGTTCGGGGTCTCACACCAGGGTCCAGACAGGGCTTGGAGTATCGTTGGAGGAAGGAGAGGGGAAGCAGCGCGCCGAGGTCCAGACTAGACCAGGGGCGCAACAGGGAGGCGGAGAGTATGTGGTTGTCACGCCCGGAGCCGGATCCGCCTCGAGGCGGAATGCCCACCCGGCCCTACCCTGTTATGTAAAGGTTGTGCGGTCGGAGTCCGCACCTTTGGGTGGGTGGGGGGGTACTGTCACGCCCTGACTCAGGGGACTCTTATATGTTGAGTCAGGGTGTGGTGTTCTATGTTGTGTTTTCTATGTTTCAGTCTAGGTGTTGTAGTTCTGTGTTTGGCCGGGTGTGATTCCCAATCAGAGACAGCTGTCGCTCGTTGTCTCTGATTGGAGATCATACTTAGGCAGCCTGTTGGCATGCATTAGTTGTGGGATCTTGTTCCGTGTATAGGCTTGTTCAGCCTTAGGACTTCACGTTTCGTTTGGTTTGTTGTGTGTTTATCAGTGTAATAAACATGTACGCATTTCACGCTGCGCCTTGATCTGACCCGTCCTTCAACGAACGTGACAGGAGTAAACTCGTGAACAACAACACTTAGGCCTCTACTTCCAGGTTATACATACTATATACATTTTATGGACACAGTCAATTTTACAATAATTCTATTTTGTTTGTTTTTACTCCTGAACTTCCTCTGCCCTCAAACTCTCCGATCATTTTCATGATGTCCATCCGGTTTGCTTCTATATGCCATATCTTTCTAACTGTGCTCTTTCACAAAAGCTCTTAACCTATAACCAATATATACTTATTATGGACACAGTATGCTTTACATTAGTTATCTTGTTGTTATTAGTTGTTGTTAGTAGTTATTAGTCCCATCCTTCAGCTCCATTCAACACCTCCCATCTATCTCTTAACACCATCCATATTGGATTTCTATTTGCCATATATTTTTCAACTGTACTGTGATGTTTCACAAAAGTTCTGAAGCCTTCTATTCTCATTGTTTCTACAGATTGTAAATTTAAAATAAACATTTTTGCTAAAAGTATTATTATATTATTGATCGATTGACTATGACTTTTCAGATCACCCAGAAGTGCTATCTGCAGGGTTAGCTCCAGGTAAATATTGCAATCCTTCAGCCATTCCTGGACCTGTGACCAAAAACAAGCTACAAATGGACAGTACCAAAACAAATTATCTAATGATTCTGTCTCTTCGCAGCAAAATCTGCAGAGTTGGGAAGATTGTATCCCCCATATAAATAACATTATATTGGTAGCAAGAATTTTGTATAGTAATTTAAATTGAAAAATTCTAAGTTTTGAATCCGGCGTCATTTTGCGTATCAGTTCATAAACACTATGTCATAGAATCGGTACGTCAAAAATCTCTTCCCAACTATTTTGCAATCTATATGGGACGGCTGTCAATCCTTTGGTTCTTAAATGAAACTGATATACTTTTTTATTTATCACAATTTTCTTTACCAGTTATATTCTTTAATGCAAGGCTGACAGACAAGTTCCTTACTTTTTCCCCCTACCACTTTCCTCTTCCATTTTTGCAGTAATGCTGCAATTATTTGGTTGTAATTTCGGGTACAGCAGACATTTCCATATGTTTTTGTTAGCTGCATGTGCGTCATAACTCCACCAGTCCTACCTATAATATCATTTACGAAGATTATACTTTTTTTTATTTTATTCAAAAAATAATGTTTTTTTTTATCAATTAGTATATTTGAGTTTAACCACAATATTTGTTGCATTATTTGTTCTGTCGTTTCTGGAGGATTAAATTGAAATTGCAAGCAACTTTCTATGGCTTGTTTTAGAAATAGTGATATTTGGGAGATTATTTCCATTTCAAATAATTGAAAGTGAGAGGTTGTAATCTGAATAAAGAGGAAAAGGCCATTCTTGAACATGGGGTGAGACAATCTTACTAATTTGCTAGAGAACCAGTTCGGATTTAAGTATAACTTTTGTATGACTGAAGCTTTTAGTGATAGGTCTAATGCTTTAATATTTAATCATTTCTGTCCTCCGAATTCATATTCATTATATAAATAGGCCCGTTTAATTTTGTCTGGCTTGCCGTTCCAAATAAAATGGAATATTTTTTTCTCATATAATTTAAAAAACTGTTCGCTAGGCGTAGGCAAGCCCATAAGTAAAAAGGTAAACTGGGATAATACTAAAGAGTTAATCAGGGTGATTTTTCCACAAACAGACAGGTATTTAGGGCGGCAGGTAGCGTAGTGGTTAAGAGCGTTGTGCCAGTAACCGAAAGGTTGCTGGTTCTAATCCCCGAGCTGACTAGGTGAAAAATCTGTCGATGTGCCCTTGAGCAAGGCACTTAACCCTAATTGCTCCTGTAAGTCGCTCTGGATAAGAGCGTCTGCTAAATGACTAAAAAAATAAAATAAAAAATAATTTTTTTTTACCTTTCCATGGTAGCAAGATCTTATCTATTTTTGCTAACTTTCTATTGAAATGTATTGGAGTGAGATCATTTATTTCATTTGGGATATGTATTCCGAGTATATCCACATCACCATCAGACCATTTTATTGGTAAACTACATGGTAATGTAAAAATTGTATTTTTTTATGATCCAATACGTAATATAGTACATTTGTCATAATTTGGTTGTAATCCAGAGAGGTTAGAAAATGTATCTAGATCCTCTATGAAGCTGTGGAGGGATTCAAGTTGTGGATTTAAAAGAAAACATGAATCATCAGCGTACAATGACACCTTTGTTTTTAAGCACTGGAATTCTAATCCCTTGATATTATTGTTGGATCTGATTTTAATAGCTAACATTTAGATGGCCATAATAAATAGATATGCCGATAGTGGACAACCTTGTTTTAGTCCTCTTGACAGTTTAAAACTTTCTGAGAAATAGCCATTATTTACTATTTTACACCTAGGGTGAAATATACATGATGTTAACCCATTTTATAAGAGATTCTCAAAAATTGAAATGCTCCAGGCATTTATATATAAACTCCAGTCGTACTTTATCAAATGCCTTTTCAAAGTCTGCTATGAATAGCAGGCCTGGTTTCCCAGATTTTTCATAGTGTTCTATTGTTTCCAGTACTTACCTTATATTATCTCCAATGTATCATCCATGTAAAAATACTGTCTGATTAGAATGAATAATGTCCGACAATACCTTTTTAATTCTATGTGCTATACATTTTGCTAGAATTTTTGCATCACAACACTGAAGTGTAAAGGGCCTCCAATTTTTTAAATGGACTGGATCTTTATATTTCCCACTTGTATCCTGTTTCAGTAATAATTAAATCAGACCTTCTTCTTGAATTTCTGATAATCTACCATTTACATAGGAGTGGTTAAAACATGCTAATAACGGTCCTCTGAATATATCAAAACAGGTTTGGTATACCTCGACTGGTATGCCAACCAACCCTGGAGTTTTCCCGGACTTAAAGTCTTTAATTGTGGTATTATTCGATGTAAACCATCAGTACCATCAGTAAAACATTTATAGAATGACTTACCATTGTCCTCAATGGAGAAATAGAAGATGTCACTCGTAGCATTGTCACCATCTCTTAGCACGTAGCAAATCTTCATGTCATCAATTTCAGCTGAAAAAGAAAATCATATTGATGTAATTTACTCTTATACTCATCTTGAAACATATTGGCCTTACATGTATAGTTCATGTCATTGCCATGCATTGCATGTTTTCTAATAGACTCTAAGAAAATAGACTGAGAAAATGAATAATGCTGATATGGTAGGCAGGGTATAATACAATACAATATTACAACATTTGATATGCATATCTGCGATGAACAGTTGTTAGACAGTTCTCTATTATAGGTTTTCTGATGTGGCTTAAAACTACTTCCACATGTCATATTACTGAACTACTACAACCTATTTATACACTGTTGGACAACTTATTTGGATGAAGCCTCACCAGTAAAAAAGAAGAAGAAAACAAAAGAAGAAGAAATGGCTATTGAGATGCAGGGAAGGAGAGCTGATTTAACTCAGGCTGTTTAGTGTCTATCTATCTATTAGTCTGCTGAAAGACAGGAAGCATAAAGAAGAGGCAGACTGCAGTAGCTACACCACATCACGTCTGTCTGCCGCATCGGCTAACAACGCTATGCTGGATTGGGTTCTTAAGACTGATACTATCTAGGAGGAGGGTTGGTTCTGGAGTGGCTTCTTTATAGGCTGGGAGACTGATATCAGGGAGGAGGGTGTGAGGTGTATTACTGCCCCTGCTATCTTCAATATTTGATGTCAAAACATTTCCCTTCAAAGCGGCCGGCACATAAAGCCAGTTTTGGGACACTGCCGCCGGCTATGCTGGATTAGCTAGCGTTATTTACTGTCTGTTTAATAGCGATTGATCTGCCTGAAATATTTAACAGGTCTGCAGAAGGAGAGGAGAATGGGGATGAAGGGGGGTCATTAAATAAAGGAGAGAATGGAGCTGCATCCCACCCAAATGGCACCCTTTTTCCTATACTGTATAGTGCACTACTTTTTACCAGAGCCCATAGAAGTGCACTATATAGGGAATAAGGTGCCATTTGGGATGCTGCCATATAGAGTTCGATTGGGGCCATTCCTTACTGACTGTGTTACTGTTTGCACCTTTTCATTTGTACTGTAAACTGGGCTGTATGTATGAAGTTGTTCTATACTGTAGCTATTTCTGTGGCTTAAACAAACATTGGCCTGCATTCACTGTGAGTGAAGCTAACACATCTCTCTCTCACACCCTCTCTCTCTATCTCTCTCCCTACCTCTCTCTCGCCCTCTCCCCCACTCTCTCTCTACTGTATCTCTCTCCCTACCTCTCTCGCTCTCTCTCTCTGCCTCTCTCTCTCTCAGACAGGGTATTAATGTTCTCACTCGCTATTCTTCATGTCTGTGGCCCCTTGCCTTCACGTAAGGTAAAATATGCTGGTATTTACTCAAGAGCTCTAATACTCTGCAGAAGTTTGCTAGATGAGGTCTGGGGTAGGAGAAACCACTGCCCGGTGAAACCCTATCTATCTGTCTGCCTGAGGAACTTGTGGAACTCCATTCATGGACTCTCTCTAGAAAGACAAAAGATTTCTCTGTCAAATTAAGCATTTTCACAATACTTGATTTCTGTACACCTCTGTGCAGTTGCGGCCAATGGCCATACTAGTTACATAGTACCATTATACAGGTAGGTGTTATAGTAAGCTCTTAAGCCATTATAAGAGCAACAGCGCTACAGCTCTAAGTGAGAATTGCTCAATCACTTATGAAGAATAAAAATAAAAAACATTGGACAATAAAGTTGTATTGTAAAAGACTAAAGTATAGTAGATTATAACTTTCTATTTAAAGTAACGGTCGTCTTACCTTGAGTGAATGTGGTGACGGTAGCGTTGCCTGTACCCAGGTTGATGAGGTATCCATGCTCTGGTCCCACAGTGATCTTAAAGGTGACAGACAGCTGAAGACTATCCCTGTCTTCTGCCATAAGAGTCTTAGAGGTGATGAGGAACCCCAGGTGACCTGTCTCTAACACTCTCAGGGTGGGCCCCCCTTTGTTCACCACGATCTGGGGCACCCCGTTATCCACAGACAGGACTGTGATCTTCATCATCTGGGGGCGCCGTGTCGCGAACACGGTGTCTGGGAAAACGTAGAAGTCGGTGTGCGTCCCGTCAGTCACGGTAAAGGAGAAGGAATCCTTGGAGGACTCAGTACCGTCGTGTTTGTAGCTGATGAGATTCTCATTCAGGTCCTGTTTGGTGAAGGAGGTGACGGGACGGGTGTTGTTGAAGAGGAGGCGACCGTGGACAGGGACCTGGGTGACCGTGAACTTCAGGAGGCGGTCAGCTGTGTCGCGGTCCTCAGCAGTCAGCTCGAAGGGCGTAATGAGTTTGTTCTCTCCCTCGTTAACCACCAGGCTGTGAACCGTTAGAACTGGTTTCTTGTTGTCCACGTCGGTGATGGAGACACGGAACGTGCGGAACACAGGGTTGTAACCGTCGGTGACCTGGAACTCAAAGCTGTCCATCTTGACCTCATCATCGGCCGTGTGGATGTAGTAAACCTGTATTATTATTTTTAAAAATTGCACACATGAAAAGACAAAACAATACGCCATTTAAAAATGTTTACAGAAAATCAAAGAATAAAATCACGAGTATTGAAAAAAATGGTTGAGAATAACACAAAGGAAAAAAACAGTAGTACCTTGCTCCCAGCTAGCTGGAGCTGGGTAAAGGAGGAGATGGGCATGCCAGGCCCGTCGGTACACTCCAGATGGCCTCTCTGTGGGGCTCTGGTGATGGTGAACACCAGGTGTTCGTCTGGACTGTTGAGGTCACTGGTGCTGAGCAGGTCTGTGGTCAACGTTACTCTACCGCCTTCTTTCAGAGAGACCCCCTTACTGACCACGTCAGGGAACACCATGTCGATGCCGCCCACCGTCACGTAGAAGTACCTGTCAATTGACAAAAAGAATATAACAAATAAACAAAACAAACAATTGCAAGACAATTCGTTAGGAGACAACCTGACAAACTGAAATGTCATACCTAGAAAGAATCATCATTGTTCTATAAGCATAGTGCTATATCCAGAATTATAGTCTTGTATTGATGTACAATAGATTTATTTTAATGGATTTATCATTTTTTTCAAGTTGTTTATTCTATTGTTGTAGTGTATTGTTTGTATTTTAGAAAACACATTTGTAAAAATGAAGTACCTGTCGATCAGAGGGTTGATCCCGTCCGTCACGTCAAACTTGATAAGGTCCCGGATTCCTTCCTGCCCGTTGTGGATATAGACAATGAGAGCCTGGTCCACCTGGTACTGGGTGAAGTTCATCCCCTCTGTGATGTTCTCTAACGTCCCATAAGGGGTTCTCCTCTGTAACAACCCCTGGCCCGGCCCGTAGCGAACAACGTACGTCAGAGTACTATCCTCAGAGTCCAGGTCGGTGGCTTTTAAAACATTGTTATCGATCAATTTAACATCTCCTATCTCTATCTCCAGACCGTCATTGATGGCCATCCTAGGTGTCTCGTCATCTACAGGGATGATCATAACAATGATGGTCTTCTCCACGGTATATTTACCGTCCGTCAGGATTAAGTCAAAGCTGTCCTCCTTCGTCTCCGAGTTGTCGTGTTCATACACTATACTGGAGGCTTCCCTGATCTGGTCCAGGGTGAAGTTGGTGACTGTGACGGTGCCAGTGGTCAGCTGGTTGAGGATGAAACCGTGCTTGGGTGGTTTGGTGATGATGAACGTGAGTTCGTCCGAGGGGATGTCCATGTCAGCTCCGTTCAGGATGGGCGTGTCGATGACGATATTCATCCCTTCCATGACGACAAACTCCCTCATATAAATCTCCGGCTTCTCATCGTTGGACGGGATGATAGCGATGGGGAAGAAATGTCTCTCAGAAAAGTTGATGCCGTCGGAGCATCTGAACGTGAACCTGTCCTCGACCGGCTCCACTCTCTTATGGATGCTTTGGACGTAGTAGATGTGGTTCTGTCTGATGTCCTTGATGGTGAATGCACTGATCGCCGTCCCAGACCTGGACTTCTCTGAGCCTGGGGCCGGGGAGATGTTCTCCACATAGCCTGAAGTGGGCTGGACGATGATGGTACAAAGCAGGTCGTCATTAGGAGTGTCAATATCATCAGCGCTAATGTGAAGAATCTCAATCACATTCTTCTCTCCCTCTACGACAGTGAACTGTGGGCCTACGAACACCTCTGGAGCCTGACTGTCCATGGGGAGGATGGTGATCTGTACCCTGACCCCCGTGACCCTGTTGCCCCCTACCGTCCACTCATCAGACATGTCTGTCAGCGTCAGGTTAAAGTAGTCGTATTTAGTGGTGAGGCCGATCTCTCCGCTGGTGTGGGTGTACACCACCAGTCCGTTGATGATGTCAGCCTGGGTGAAGCTTCCTGATTGGACCCCGTTCACCAGGATCTCCCCGAAAACCGGTGGGTCCTCCAGGATGAAGGTCAAACGGAGGTTGTCCGTGTCCTCGTCCTGCCCCTGGATGACGTTAGTCGTGATCTCCGTGGCTCCGTTCTCCAGGACATCGATGTAGGAGCCGATGGTTCCGGCCGGGAGGCTGATGGTTGGGGTCTCGTCATCGATGGGCTTCACGGTAACCCTGATGGTGATGGTCACAACATGGACGCCGTCACTGACATCCAGCTGGAAGAAATCGCTGGTGGACTCGTCTCCATTGTGGATGTAGGAGATCCTGTCATTAGCGATGTCCAACAGGTTGAACGCGTCTCCTTTGGTCAGGTCGGTGAAGGTGTACTGGACCATTCCGTGCTGAGGGGACTGAGTGAGAGTGAAGGAGATCTGGCTACTGTCCGTGTCTAAATCCACAGTATCCAGCTCAGCTCTGGTGATTATGTGCGTTCCCCGCTCTAATATAGTGAAGCCAGTGTTGGTTATCTGAGGCGGCTTGTTGTCGACAGGCTGCAGGAATATAGAGAACGTTCCAGTGACAGTATTCCCTGACGTATCCTCCACCGTGTACTGGAACTGCAGAACGTGGGCTGTGATCCCCAGCTCCAGGTCAGGTGGTTTGTATGATATCTTATGGTGGTTAACCTGAGCCTGAGTAAACTCAGTAACTACAGTGTTTGGACTTTCTGTTAACACAATAGACCCCAGTACCACAGGGCTGTTCTCGTCTGTGTCTGTCGGGGGCTGGGTGACGGTGTACTTTAGATCGCGGTCCTCTGAGTCCAGGTCAGTGTAGCGGAGAAACTTCTTACGGAAGTAGGTGAGTTGGTACTCGTGTACGGTCATCTGGAGGGTGGTGCCGGGATACAGCTCAGGGGGAATGTCATCCACGGGCAGAACCTTGATGATGAACGAGCTCTGTTCTGATTGGTTAGGGGCATCGTTATCATCCTGGACCCGGAATACAAACTGGTCCATGACTGTGTCAGTGCTGTGAGGCCCGGTGTGTCTGTAGAACAGCTTCCCGTCTGTGATATCCTGCTGCAGCCACTCCGTAACCTCTTTCTCATACAGCTCATCCTCAGCGTTGAACCTCCAGGTGGAGGGGTCCTCTGGGGCCTCTGACTGCCTCAGCAGCACCTCCCCTATAGACGAGAACGGGGCCTCTATGGTGAACCTGATAGTGGAGTCCTCAGAGTCGATGTCTGCAGCGCTGAGTGTGAGTGGCGAAATGAGCATAATCTGGTTCTTGAAGAGGATTAACCCCGTGTTGGCGTTGATAATTGGCGGCTCGTCGTCCGTGGGAACGATCGTCAGGGGAAACAGGAACTCCACCTCGTGCTTGCCGTCCATCATCCGGAAGATGATGTTATCGCTGTACGTGTCGCTGCCGTCGTGCTGGTAGATGACCACGCCCCCGTCCAGATCGGCCGGGGTGAAGAACTTCCTGCGTGACCCGAGCACTGTCAGCTGGCCATGCCGCAGCCCGTCGACCACCGTGATCCTGACATCATCCAGGTTGTCCTCGTCACTGATCCCTAGGTTGTGAGAGCTGGACAGTGGTCTGGACTGACCCTCGTAGAGAAGCTGACCCGTATTCCTAGTGACTACTGGAGCAAGCGTGTTCATAGGCTTCACTACAATCATGAAGGCGAACGGGTCAGACACAGCCCCCTCAGTGTCCACCACCTCAAACTCTATCTGGAAGATACGTTCCGTCTCAGAGTCCACAGACGGAGGCTTGTAGGCTATCTTTAGTTCTTTGAGGTCTCCCTGGTAGAAAGAGGTGATGGGCAGGTTCCGGTCATCTGTGCTGACTACATACCCCTCCTCGAAGGAGAGGGGGGTGGTGATGTTGAAGATAAGGTTGTCAGGGTTAGACTCAATGTCCTCGGCAGCCAGCATGTCAGGGGTGATGGCTGTCATCACAAACTGATCCACCTCCATCATCATCATGGCCACGAAGCTGGGTTTAGGAGCCGTGTTCTCCTCTCCATCCTTTATACGCACCATAATCTGGAAAAACTCCTGCTTCAGAAGATTACCCTCTTTATCTTGTAATTCCACAATCATTGGGAAATAATCTCTATTCTGTGATTTGTGTGCAAAAGTGTGCTGATAGCAGATATTCATCTTAATAAATTCATCACAGTCCACCATTTTCCCAAGTTTTCCCTCATCCACAAGTTTTCCATACCTGGGTAATGCACTGCCACTGGAGAGAGATGTTATTTTACACTGATGTTCACTCCTATCATAGGTGAACTCCAGAATCTTCCTGTCAATGGGATTACTAGTGCCAAGCAGTTTGTCAACAGTCAGAGGTATGTTTCTGGTTAACACTTCCAACTGTGTGAAAATCACCTCCACCTCCATCATAAACGGAATGATTATCGTGTCGGTATTAGTGTCATATCTGAGCTGTAGCCTCACTCTATCCCGCGGGGGGCTCCTGGACCCGAAGTGAGAATACTTTATGTCATTGGGTCCAAACTCACAGGGAAACTTTTTGGGAGAGAGCTGCCCGGGCCTCTGGGAGAGCGGGTCGTTATCCAGAACGGTTATACTACATCTGTCTCCCGGTTGTACTTGGATTACCAGATCATTTATAGGATCAATGAATACTGCTCTCCCGAAAGGCACGCGTATTCCATTGTTGGCCACCAATATAGCATCCTCTGATAGTTCCGATCTCAATGCATATGATAATCCATAACTGTCGAAAACCTGCGCGGCGGAGTCACCTGTCACAATCACTGCGATCAAAGCAGAGAGCAAAAAAACAGCGCAGGTCCCTTCGTGTCGCCACGGCGGGGAAATAATCCAAGCCATTTGGAGAGAGAAGCCACTGCAAAGACACGTTGAATTTTGCACATAAAATTCAGAAAAACTAAGCGCAGTGCAGCTAAAGTTATGAGAGTATAAAATGAGTGTTGATAAATATCTCACACGCATCCGTGATGAGGTGTACCATACTCTCTCTCTCCGCTGCTCTCTTCTATTCAGGGTAAACTTCATGCACTTGGAGCCCCGGAGTGAGAGATACGCCCTCTTGTCCGCCGATTGGAGAATATTTAGGGTGGAATGCGTTTTTAGATTTTTGAATGGATGAGAAAGATGTCAATCAAAACCCGAAAACGATATTGCATGGGTTGGACTTGAAGAAGCAGGTTGAATAAGGAGCGATAATAAATAGAGTGATGTGTGCGGTCAGGTAGGCCTAATAAACCACTTTTCCTTAAAGTGGCAATCTGCAGTTCAAACAATAACAACGCAGTCAGGCACCCCCGCCACTGATTTGGTAAATAACTGCGTGATGGGGCTGAAGAAATGTTACCACTCAAATTCATAGACAGAGCTATGGATGCAAGGACTGACCATCCATGAGATCAAAATGATAGTTTTAACCATGTTTTGAGGCTACACAGTGTTTGTTTACAATTACATTGTTTACAAACAAAGCAGTAAAACAAGCTTATGTTTAAACACAATTGAACTAAGCTCATGTATAAGTTATATTCTTCAAGAATCAATGGGCATATATCATAAACTTAAAAGTCCACAAATGGGTGTTGCAATCACATATTGCCACTTTAATCTCTTTCTTTTGTAATTAGTTGACAGTAGACCTAAACACAAATGTCCAAAACATATTAGACTTAATTGGCCCTCTTCACCAGCAATGGAAACGCTGTATGTAAGTCGGTTATTATTGCCAAAATATTTGAAACATTTTGATAATAAGCCTATCTATAACAAGTCTATACAGTAAATCAATAAATATTAAATAACTACGCTACATTATAACGAATCTCCATCAACATTTCATGAAGATATTTTAACAAAGCATTTCGATTTGCATCAAATAGTTTACACATTATACCCTAAAATAGAGGATTCTATGTGGATGAAAATCAATATAGAGGGTAGAGTTTAAGGCGACATGTTCGAGCTCCCTCTTGTGGTGTAATGGAATGTATCGTTTTGGGTAGCTCTGGTCCAGTTCAGAGCCATATTCGGTATATACTGAACAAAAATATAAATGCAACATGTGAAGTGTTGGTCCCATGTTTCATGAGCTGCAATAAAAGATCCCATACATTTTTCATACGCACAAAATGCTTATTTCTCTAAAATGTTGTGCACAAATTTGTTTACCTCCCTGTTAATGAGCATTTCTCCTTTGTCAAGATAATCCATCCACCTGACAGGTGTGGCATATGAAGAAGCTGATAGAAAGAAGAAACAGTATGATCATTACACAGGTGCACCTTGTGCTTGGGGACAATAAAAGGCCACTCTAAAATGTGCAGTTTTGTCACACAACACAATACCACAGAAGTCTCAAGTTTTGAGGGATGCAATTGGAATGCTGACTGCAGGAATGTCCACCATAGCTGTTGCCAGAGAATTGAATGTTCATAAGCCACCTCAAATGTAGTTTTAGAGAATTTGGCAGTATGTCCAACTGGCCTCACAACCGCAGACCACGTGTAGCCATGCCAGCCCAGGACCTCCACATCCTGCTTCTTAACCTGCGGGATCGTCTGAGACCAGCCACCCAGACAGCTGATGAAACTGTGGGTTTGCACAACCAAATCATTTCTGCACAAACTGTCAGGGAAGCTCATCTGCGCGCTCGTCATCTTGACCTACCTGAAGTTTGGCGTCGTAACCGATTTCAGTGGGCAAATGCTCACCTTCGATGGCCACTGGCACGCTGGAGAAATGTGCTCTTCACGGATGAATCCTGGTTTCAACTGTACCGAGCAGACGGCAGACAGTGTTTATGGCATCATGTGGGGGAGCGGTTTGCTGATGTCAATGTTGTGAACAGAGTGCCCCATGGTGGCGGTGGGGTTATGGTATGGACAGGCATAAGCTACGGACAACGAACACAATTGGATTTTATCAATGGCAATATGAATGCACAGAGATGCCTTGACGAGATCCTGAGTGCCATTCATCCGCCGTCATCACCTCATGTTTCAGCATGTTAATGCACAGCCCCATGTCGCGAGGATCTGTACACAATTCCTTGAAGCTGAAAATGTCTCAGTTCTTCCATGGCCTGCATAGTCACCGTACATGTCACCCATTGAGCATGTTTGGCAAGCCGCACATAAACACCCTGGACCAGAGCTATGGTTTGGGCTAGTAGTCTGCCCACCATAATAGTTCCATTGGGTATAAAAAATACTGGTAAACTGTGCGTAATGCATATATACAGTATATACCTTTTATATACCTTTATCTTGTAAAATATATGTTTAATCAGAATGGAATTACTTGTATAGGCTAATAGATCAATACAATAGCAGAACATTTTTACTGACTAGCAGTGTTGGGGAAGCTACTTTGAAAATATAGTTTAAGCTACCAATAACTTCTCACTCTAAGAAGTTAAGCTACACTAAAGCTACCCTTAAGAAAAAATATAGTTGACTTAACTAAAGTTACTTTGAAAAAGTAGTTCACAAAACTACTTCGTAAAAAACTATCATATCTAAATCTGAAAAATCATAGACTACAAATTGCGAGAACACATCTCCCTGGAGTCAGATGTTAATAGAATGTGTTGTTTAGCCTATTAAACACAAAACCATATATTTTAAGTGAGAATTAGGCAGGTCTGATGCCGAAAAATATAATAAAATAATTGCCTACTTCCCCCACATTTTATTTTATTTTTGCAAAAAAAGTAGCGTGTAGTTCCAGTAGTTAGCTACACCGCTACATGGCCCAAAAAAATATGAACTACTGAAAACACTACCTAGATTTGAATTTAGTTAAACTACCACCAAGCTACTGCAAAATGTAGTTACATTACTAGTTGAACTACATGTAGTTCACTACTCCCCGACAATGCTAACTAGGCCTACTGTATAAGGACATATTGCACCTACAAAGTCATAATACTAATAATTCCTAATACCAATACACATACATATTCCTCATTCTACATATTCCACATACTAGGCTTACATTATGACCCAATGGGTCTAGCCCAGGACAATCATCCGAAATATATGATGTGGGATATGTGTGTCGTTGACTGACATGTCATGCATAGCATTGCATGGCCCAACAACCTGCACGCTTGACCCTATCCCCTCCTCTCTTCTCCAGACCATTTCTGGAGACCTTCTCTCTTACCTCACCTCGCTCATCAACTCATCCTTGACCACTGGCTATGTCCCTTCCATCTTCAAGAGAGCGAGAGTTGCACCCCTTCTCAAAAAACCTACACTCGATCCCTCCGATGTCAACAACTACAGACCAGTATCCCTTCTTTCTTTTCTCTCCAAAACTCTTGAGCGTGCCGTCTTTAGCCAACTCTCTTGCTATCTCTCTCAGAATGACCTTCTTGATCCAAACCAGTCAGGTTTCAAGACTGGTCATTCAACTGAGACTGCTCTTCTCTGTGTCACAGAGGCTCTCCGCACTGCTAAAGCTAACTCTCTCTCCTCTGCTCTCATCCTTCTAAACCTATCTGCTGCCTTTGATACTGTGAACCGTCAGATCCTCCTCTCCACCCTCTCCGTCTTGGGCATCTCCGGCGCGGCTCACTCTTGGATTGCGTCCTACCTCACAGGTCGCTCCTACCAGGTGGCGTGGCGAGAATCTGTCTCCGCACCACGTGCTCTCACCACTGGTGTCCCCCAGGGCTCAGTTCTAGGCCCTCTCCTATTCTCTCTATACACCAAGTCACTTGGCTCTGTCATATCCTCACATGGTCTCTCCTATCATTGCTACGCAGACGATACACAATTAATCTTCTCCTTTCTCCCTTCTGATAACCAGGTGGCGAATCGCATCTCTGCATGTCTGGCAGACATATCAGTGTGGATGACGGATCACCACCTCAAGCTGAACCTCAGCAAGACGGAGCTGCTCTTCCTCCAGGGGAAGGACTGCCCGCTCCATGATCTCGCCATCACGGTTGACAACTCCGTTGTGTCCTCTTCCCAGAGTGCAAAGAACCTTGGCGTGACCCTGGACAACACCCTGTCGTTCTCCGCTAACATCAAAGCGGTGACCCGATCCTGTAGGTTCATGCTCTACAACATTCGCAGAGTACGACCCTACCTTACACAGGAAGCGGCACAGGTCCTAATCCAGGCACTTGTCATCTCCCGTCTGGATTACTGCAACTCGCTGTTGGCTGGGCTCCCTGCCTGTGCCATTAAACCCCTACAACTCATCCAGAACGCTGCAGCCCGTCTGGCGTTAAACCTTACCATGTTCTCTCACGTCACCCCGCTCCTCCGCACACTCCACTGGCTTCCAGTTGAAGCCCGCATCTGCTACAAGACCATGGTGCTTGCCTACGGAGCTGTGAGGGGAACGGCACCTCCGTACCTTCAGGCTCTGATCAGTCCCTACACTCAAACGAGGGCATTGCGTTCATCCACCTCTGGCCTGCTGGCCCCCCTACCTCTGCGGAAGCACAGTTCCCGCTCAGCCCAGTCAAAACTGTTCGCTGCTCTGGTACCCCAATGGTGGAACAAGCTCCCTCACGACGCCAGGACAGCGGAGTCACTCACCACCTTCCGGAGACACTTGAAACCCCACCTCTTTAAGGAATACCTGGGATAGGATCAAATTAATCCTTCTACCCTCCCCCTACCCCACCCCACCCCCCAATTTTTTTTAAAAATAAATAAATAAATGAAAATATAAAAAAACATATATATATATATATATATATATATATATATTGTAAAGTGGTTGTCCCACTGGCTATCATAAGGTGACTGCACCAATTTGTAAGTCGCTCTGGATAAGAGCGTCTGCTAAATGACGAAAATGTAAAAATGAGTAGGCAGCTAGCTGCTTATAATGAATGTGAGAGAGGGCATGGACAACAGGCTGAGGTCAACACCATCATAAAGGGATGTATTGAGTGTTCTAGTCTGCTGGCACACGGTTGAGTAATGTCTCTATGCATGCGTCCCCAAATTACACCCTATTCCCTACATAGTGCACTACTTTTAACTAGAGCCCTATGTCTTAGTTGTGGTTGATTTACTCTATCCTGCAGAGTTTAGCAGTGCTAAGAGCCATGCAGTGACTTCCTCAATCTGTGTCCTCCCTCTCTCCCTCCCTCCCTCCCTCCCTCCCTCCCTCCCTCCCTCCCTCCCTCCCTCCATCCGTCTCTCTCATCACCCAGGTCTTCTAGCTGTCAGATGTTTCTTAAACAGAGCATTCTGCTCCAACAGCTGTCAGGCACAGTCAGGGTGCCTCTACCTCTCTCCACACCACAGGAGGTTGGTGGCACTTTAATTGGGGAGAACGGGCTCGTGGTAATGGCATTGGCTGGAGCAGAATAGGTGGAATGGTATCAAATACATCAAACACAAGATTTCCATGTGTTTGACGCCATTTTATTTGCGCCGTTCCAGCCATTATTATAAGCCGTCCTCCCCTCAGAAGCCTCCACTGCTCCACATCCCTCATCTTTCTCTCCTCCCTCTGCTAATCTGTCGCTCCGCTCATCTCTCCCCCAGTCAGAACATCTCTCTCTCTCTCTCTCTCTCTCTCTCTCTCTCTCTCTCTCTCTCTCTCTCTCTCTCTCTCTCTCTCTCTCTCTCTCTCTCTCTCTCTCTCTCTCTCTCTCTCTCTCTCTCTCTCTCTCTCTCTCTCTCTCTCTCTCTCTCTCTCTCTCTCTCTCTCATCTCTCTCTCCACACCCTTTGGCTGGCAGCTGAATATTGATCAAGAGGCTACAGTCAGTCAAAGATAATGGAAAGTATGATATGATACTTATACCGCCAGCTCATCTAAATGAGCTCATTAGCCCAGTGCATGCATAGAGGAACCTGGTGGTTATAGATATAGATATTATAGATAGGCCCACAGTTTTTCATGGTCACGTTTACTATTCAGTTTAGTTTCAGTATGCAGTATAGGACATGGGTATAACCTTTTTTTATTCAGCGATTCAACACTCAGACCCAGATGTATTTTTCAAGTGAGCCCTGCAAACACAAAATACATATAACACTCAAACAAACCATGTACATTCCTCTATGAGCAGGTGTCCTATTAATGTCTTAAAATGACAACATTTTCAAACTTAAGTGTACCCTGAGACTGGAGTGGTGTACCCAACAGACCAGAAGCTGTGACATGTCTGTAGACATGCTGGAGGGAGGCTTTTAGACATCATTACTTTGTTTAACGAAGAAAAGGAGACTGAAAAGGAGATGTCCTTTGCAAGGCCCTATCTGATGCTAAAAGTAATAAAGTTAAACAGTGGTATAGTGTTCCAGTCAGTTTGACAGTATACTTACTGTAGCCATACAGACCCTCATTCACCACCTCATCCACTGTCTTCTACTGTACATGTAGAGCACAGGAGGTTGGTAGCACCTTAATCGGGGAGAATGGGCTCGTGGTAATGACTGGAGCGGAATCAGTGGAATGATATCAGATACATCAAACACATGGTTTCCAGGTGTTTGATGCCATCCCATTTCCGCCGTTCCGGCCATTATTATGCGCCGTTCTCCCCTCAGCAGCCTCTACTGATGTAGAGAGGGCCTCGCCCTGTTTATGTATTGTACATCCCAAATAGTACCCTATTTCCTATATAGTGCATTACTTTTGACCAGGGCCCATAGGTAGTGCACTATATACAGTAGAGGATAGGGTGCCATTTGGGATGTAGACTATCTACTTAGATTAGTGTACATACCTTATGCTTCCCTCCAGTTGGAATGTCCCTGGAGCTTTAGATGAGCTGAGAGAGTTTGACATACAGTATGCTACCACTGAAGGAGCTGTCACTGGGCTGTGGCTCCACTGTGGCTCCTCCCATTTAGAGAACTGCCATCATTCCATCCACTGGCTCCTGGGTTCAGCCTCTCTGTCTGGCTGGCAGGAGAGATGGACATTGGGTTTAGAAAATGTGATCCTGGATTATGAATTGTGCGCCGCCCTATGGGTCTCCCGGTCACGGCCGGCTACGACAGAGCCTGGATTCGAAAAGCAGATAAACCCTCTCTCAGCTAACGCGTGTTGAATTCTGTATACCAGAACACACCAGGATGTTAGGAAGGAACACATCGTGGGTGCTTCAGGCCTTTCCATCAGGGCCCAATTAGAAACACATCAAAAGAGGTTGACTGCAGAGCGAAGCCCCCAGCCATACAGGGCCTGGAGGAAAAATATAGACAGAGAGAGAGAAGTATGGACTAGTGCCCGGTGCAGACAGCGGTTGTAGAGGAAGATTGTTCCATTCTACTGACCAAAAAGACATAATTTCTGATGTTTAAAAAAGTTACTGAAGAGCAGGTTACTTGTTTGTTCACAAATATCCTGGATGGACAACACACACATGGGCTACATTTACAATAAGAAAATATAGCTTTTTTTATATTTCGGAAATGTCCTTAAAATAGACACGTTTGTGTTCAAAGTGGGTCATACAAGACTACGCTACATCACCCTGTAATCACTCCACTAGTATGAACATGAATGTTTGGAACCATTAGATGCTGTATACTATGTTTAAGCTATGTTTATACATACTCTATCTGTAGGCTATCTGTAAGTATACAGTCGTGGTCAAAAGTTTTGAGAATGACACAAGTATTAGTCTTCACAAAGTCCGCAGCTTCAGTGTTATGATATATTTTTGTCAGATCTTACTATGATATACTGAAGTATAATTATAAGCATTCCAGAAGTGTCAAAGGCTTTTATTGACAATTACATTAAGTTTATGCAAAGAGTCAATATTTGCAGTGTTGACCCTTCTTTTTCAAGACCTCTGCAATCCGCCCTGGCATGCTGTCAATTAACTTCTGGGCCACATCCTGACTGATGGCAGCCCATTCTTGCATAATCAATGCTTGGAGTTTGTCAGAATTTGTGGGTTTTTGTTTGTCCACCCGCCTCTTGAGGATCGACCACAAGTTCTCAATGGGATTAAGGTCTGGGGAGTTTCCTGGCCATGGACCCAAAATTTAAATGGTTTGTTCCCCGAGCCACTTAGTTATCACTTTTGCCTTATGGCAAGGTGCTCCATCATGCTGGAAAAGGCATTGGTCGTCACCAAACTGTTCTTGGATGGTTGGGAGAAGTTGCTCTCGGAGGATGTGTTGGTACCATTCTTTATTCATGGCTGTGTTCTTAGGAAAAATTGTGAGTGAGCCCACTCCCTTGGCTGAGAAGCAACCCCACAGTATGAAAAATGTATGCACTCACTAACTGTAAGTCGCTCTGGAGAAGAGCGTCTGCTAAATGACTAAAATGTAAAATGTAAAATGAAATGAATGGCCTCAGGATGCTTAACTGTTGGCATGACACAGGACTGATGGTAGTGCTCACCTTGTCTTCTCCGGACAAGGTGTTTTCCGGATGCCCCAAACAATCGGAAAGGGGATTCATCAGAGAAAATGACTTTACCCCAGTCCTCAGCAGTCCAATCCCTGTACCTTTTGCAGAATATCAGTCTGTCCCTGATGTTTTTCCTGGAGAGAAGTGGCTTCTTTGCTGCCCTTCTTGACACCAGGCCATCCTCCAAAAGTCTTCGCCTCACTGTGCGTGCAGATGCACTCACACCTGCTTGCTGCCATTCCTGAGCAAGCTCTGCACTGGTGGTGCCATGATCCCGCAGCTGAATCATCTTTAGGAGATGGTCCTGGCGCTTGCTGGACTTTCTTGGGCGCCCTGACGCCTTCTTCACAACAATTGAACCTCACGCAATCTTACTAGCAGCAATATCCTTGCCTGTGAAGCCCGTTTTGTGCAAAGCAATGATGACGGCACATGTTTCCTTGCAGGTAACCATGGTTAACAGAAGAAGAACAATGATTTCAAGCACCACCCTCCTTTTAAAGCTTCCAGTCTGTTATTCTAACTCAATCAGCATGACAGAGTGATCTCCAGCCTTGTCCTCGTCAACACTCTCACCTGTGTTAACGAGAGAATCACTGACATGATGGCAGCTGGTCCTTTTGTGGCAGGGCTGAAATGCAGTGGAATTTTTCTTTAGGGGATTAAGTTCATTTTCATGGCAAAGAGGGACTTTGCAATTAATTGCAATTCATCTGATCACTCTTCATGACATTCTGGAGTATATGCAAATTGCCATCATCAAAACTGAGGCAGCAGACTTTGTGAAAATTAGTATTTGTGTAATTCTCAAAACTTTTGACCACGACTGTACATATCTGTCTCTGAATGGTGTAATGCACCACACAACCCACCTAACATACATGGGCACCTATTCATAAAGCGTCTCAGAGTATGATTAGTAGTGTAAAGTACTTAAGTAAAAATACTTTAAAATACTACTTAAGTAGTTTTTTGGTGTATCTGTACTTAACTTTACTATTTATATTTTTGCCAACTTTTAGTTTTACTTCACTACATTCCTAATGAATATAATGTACTTTTTCTCCATACATTTTCCCTGACACCCAAAAGCACTTGTTACATTTTGACAGGAAAATGGTCCAGTTCACACACTTATCAAGAGAACATCCCTGGTCATCCCTACTGCCTCTGATCTGGCGGACTCACTAAACATAAACGCTTAGTTTGTAAATCATATCTGAGTGTTGGAGTGTGCCCCTGGCTATCCGTCAATAAAAATAAACAAATACAATTGTGCTGTCTGGTTTGCTTAATATAAGGAATTTGAAATGGTTTATACTTTTACTTTTGATACTTAAGTACATTTTAGCAATTCCATTGACTTCTGAAACTTAAGTATATTTAAAACCAAATACTTTTAGACTTTTACTCAAGTAGTATTTTACTGTGTGACTTTCACTTTTACTTGAGTCATTTTCTATTATGGTATCTATACTTTTACTCAAGTATGACTATTTAGTACTTTTTCCAGTTCCACCACTGAGTATGTGTCACGACTTCCTCCGAAGCTGCCTCCCCTCCTTGTTCAGGCAGGCTTCGGCGTTCGTCGTCACCGGCCTTCTAGCCACTGCCGCTTCATATCTCATCATTCCATTTGTCTTGTCTTGTCAATTACACACACCTGGTTCATATTCCCCTCATTAGTATGTGTTTATGTGTTCCCTCTGCCCCCTTGTCCTTGTGGGTGATTGTTGCATGTGAGATGAGTGTAGCTCGGTGGAGCTACCTGTACTTTGTATTGCCGGGGTATATTTTCCCAGTGTGCCTGTATTTGTTCCAGTGCGCCTGTTTTGCGCACTGGACTGTTGACGCTATCCAGCGTAACCATGTACTACGGAATAAACTGTATTCTGGGATTTACCCTCCTGCGCCTGACTCCTTCAAATCACACTCTCACAGAATCACCCACCTGCTATGGAGTCAGCGGGAGAGGAGCGCATGCCTGGAGTCGTGGCACGGGTCCAGGAGCATTCAATGATGCTAGCCAGCTTGGGAGAAGCGGATCCAGCCACCCACACTCCAGCACCTAGAGGGATCCATATATCCTGACCATGGGAGTTCGACAGGACAGCTGCTCTCTGCCAGGGATTCCTCCTCCAACTCGAGCTTCATTATTCCTCCATTAGCCCGGCCCCATCGGAGCAGGGGAAGTTGTCTGCCCTCGTCCCCTGCCTCTCAGGGAAAGCCCTGGAGTGGGCCAACGCGGTCTGGAACGAAGGAGGAGCTGCGTTGGGAAACTACAGGGAGTTTGCTCGCCTCTTTCGGGCTGTCTTCGATCACCCGCCCGAGAGGCGGGCGAGTGGCTGGTCCACCTGAGGCAGGGGACGAGGACTGCACTGTACCCTACCCATCTACTTTCCTGATCACATGGTAGTTCCCCAGTGTAAGGCGCTAGTCGATTCAGGCGCAGCTGGGAACTTTATGGACAGGGCATTCTCACACAGTCTAGGCATTTAATTGGTTCCCCTATCCATTCCACTCCCCATCAGAGCACTTGATAGTCGACCATTAGGGTCCGGGTTTGTTAGGGAAGTTACAGCACCAGTCACCATGATTACCCACGAGACTCATTGCGAGCAAGTAACTTTTTTTTATTATTGAGTCTCCTGCTTTCCCTGTGGTATTAGGTATCCCTTGGTTAGCACTCCAAAACCTCACCTTCTCATGGCCGCAGAGGGTTCACACGGGGTGGTCGCGAGAGTGTCAGGGTAGGTGTCTAGGTGTTTCCGTTGGTGCAACCACGGTGGAAAGTCCAGAGAGTACCTCCACCGTGCGCATTCCCCCCGAATACCTCGATTTGGCGCACACGTTTTCCAAAACGCAGGCGACTAAGTTACCACTTCATCAGGCGGGGGATTGCGCGATAAGCCTCCGGATAGACGCTGTGCCTCCCAGGAGTCATGTGTATCCCCTGTCACAGGCTGAAACGGAGGCTATGGAAACATACGTCTCCGAGTCCCTGCGCCAGGGGTTTATACGTCCCTCCACTTCGCCCGCCTCCTCAAGTTAATTTTTTGTGAAGAAGAAAGACGGCGGTCTGCGCCCTTGCATTGATTTTCGATCACTGAACAAGGACACAATACGATTCAGTTATCCTCTCCCCCTCATTCCTTCAGTGATCGAGTCAATGCATGGGGCACACTTCTTCACCAAATTAGATCTCCGGAGTGCGTACAACCTGGTGCGTGTCCAAGAGGGGGATGAGTGGAAGACAGCATTCAGCACAACCACGGGGCATTATGAATACCTGGTGATGCCCTACGGTTTGATGAATGCTCCATCCGTCTTCCAGTCCTTTGTGAACGAGATGTTTCGGGACATGCTTGGTCGCGGTGTAGTGGTCTACATCGATGACATTCTGGTGTATTCCACTACGCGCACCGAGCATGTGTCCCTGGTTCGCAAAGTGCTGGCCCGACTGTTGGAAAACGACCTTTATGTCAAGGCAGAGAAGTGTCTGTTTTTCCAGCAGTCCGTCTCCGTCCTCGGATGCCGCATTACCACCTCAGGTGTGGAGATGGAGGGAGATCGCATTTCAGCCGTGCGTAATTGGCCGACTCCAACCACGGTTAAGGAGGTGCAACGCTTTCTTGGCTTCGCCAACTACTATCGGAGGTTTATCCGGGGCTTTGGCAAAGTTGCAGCTCCCATTACATCTCTGTTGAATGGTGGGCCATCGCGGCTCCGCTGGTCTGCTGAGGCTGACAGGGCCTTCAGTAATCTGAGGGGTCTGTTCACCTCAGCCCCGGTACTGGCCCACCCCGATCCATCACTATCGTTCGTAGTGGAGGTGGATGCGTCCAAGGTAGGGATAGGCGCTGTCCTATCTCAACGCTCGGGAACACCACCCAAGCTCCGCCCCTGTGCCTTCTTCTCTAAGAAGCTCAGCCCAGCGGAGCAGAACGACGACGTTGGTGATCGGGAGCTGTTGGCTGTTGTCCGAGCCCTGACCGTGTGGAGGCATTGGCTCGAAGGGGCGAAACACCCTTTCCTCGTCTGGACGGACCACCGTAACCTGGAGTACATCTGAGCAGCGAGGAGGCTGAATCCTCGCCAGGGCAGGTGGGCCCTATTATTCACTCGGTTTGATTTCACACTATCATACATCCCGGGTACGAAGAATGTGAAGGCATACGCATTGTCACGGCTGTATGACACAGAGGAGAGGCCCAGAGACAACACCCCCATACTCCCGGCCTCCTGCATTGTGGCGCCGGTAGTATGGCCGATGGACGCGGATATAGAGCAGGCGTTACGCACAGAGCCATCTCCACCTCAGTGTCCAGCTGGGCTGCAGTACGTGCCTGCTCTTATCCGTGATCGTCTGATCTTCTGATCTACTGGGCACACGTCACTATCCTCTGGTCACCCAGGTATCGGTTGTACCGTGCACTGCCTGACCGGAAAGTACTGGTGGCCTACCTTGGCTAAGGACGTGAGGGTGTATGTCTCCTCCTGCTCAGTGTGTTTCCAGAGTAAGGCACCTAGGCACCTCCCAGCGGGTAAGTTACAACCTTTACCAGTTCCACAACGACCATGGTCTCACCTGAGTGTTGATTTCCTTACCGATCTTCCCCTCTCCCAAGGTAACACCATCATCCTGGTCGTTGTGGACCGCTTTTCCAAGGCCTGCCGCCTCCTTCCTCTGCCCGGTCTCCCCACGGCCCTGCAAACTGCGGAGGCTCTGTTTACACACGTCTTCCGGCACTACGGGGTACCAGAGGATATAGTGTCTGACGAGGTCCCCAGTTCACATCCAAGGTCTGGAAGGCGTTCATGGAACGTCTGGGGGTCTCGGTCAGCCTGACCTCTGGTTTCCACCCCGAGTCTAATGGGCAGGTGGAATGGGTAAATCAGGATGTGGGTAGGTTCCTGCGGTCCTACTGCCAGGACTGGCCGGGGGAGTGGTCGGTGTTCTTGCCATGGGCCGAATATGCCCAGAACTCTCTCCGTCACTCCTCCACTAACCTAACGCCATTCCAATGTGTTTTAGGTTACCGACCGGTTCTGGCACCGTGGCACCAGAGCCAGACCGAGGCTCCTGCGGTGGATGACTGGTTTCGGCGCGCGGAGGAGACGTGGGACGCTGCCCACGTCCACCTTCAACGCGCCGTGCGTCGTCAGAATGCCAACACTGACCGCCACCGCAGTGAGGCCCCGGTCTTCGTACCGGGTGATCGGGTCTGGCTCTCGACCCGTAATCTGCCCCTCCGCCTGCCCTGCCGGAAGCTGAGCCCGCGGTTATATATACATAATATGACATTTGAAATGTCTTTATTCTTTTGAAACTTCTGAGTGTAATGTTTACTGTTAATATTTATTGTTTATTTCACTTTTGTTTACTATCTACTTCCCTTGCTTTGGCAATGTTAACACACGTTTCCCATGCCAATAAAGCCCTTAAATTGAATTGAATTGATAGTAAGGTCGCAATGACACAGAAAGCAGTTCAATGTCGGGGTACAGAGTCGCTCTCTTACCAGGATCGCAGTCCGCTCTGACCAGGGTGAAGGTGGCCGGCTCCACTTCTCTGTCCGGGACTCTGTCATCCAGCCAAGTCTCCCAGCTGTATTGGGATTCAGCTGCCAGCAGCGTTTTCATTATTTAGTCCGTTCGTAGCGGGTATGTACACGATCAACAAGATCAGTCCAAAACCAACCACTGGAAATCCATGGTTGGCAGAATGTTTGTAAACTAAGTCTACAAATTAAAAACATAAAATAACGCCGCACTGCAGGTCGCAACAGAGACGCTGCTAGGCGCCATTGTCTTAGTTACGTTCAACGTTACGTCACGTATGACGAAAGCGCGTAAGTGCAAGCCCACAGACACCCATAGAGAATGTATTGAAAGCTTTGAAATGTGAAAAAAATAGATTTTACATGACAGGCTATGAGAGACTTCTGGGCGATTTTCAACTTGACTGAAATCGCCCCAAAAACGGGCGGGGCCATTTGAAGCACGACTTTAGCCTGATTTGACATTTAGTGGCTGGCAGATCAGACGTGAACACTGATAACTGCTGTTGCCGTGATATAATTGATTAGAAAAAAAATCCCTTCCTTTTCCCGTTTGGCAGTGCGTCGCCCATATCGCCCTATTGAACAAGCCGTCCCTGTCTGTAGGTGATGGCTTTGTTATGGAAGGTTTGGGAATCGCTTCCTTTTAAGTGGTTACTATCTGCCCCGTGAGTTCCCCCAATTGTTTGTTACCGTTGTGTACTGTTGATAATCACAAGTTTACTGGAGAACTGAGACCAAGTAGAGACTTTGGACAGGGTGGATATGGTATAATAAAGGCAGTTTATTCAGAGGTAAAGATATCTGGAATCGCGTGCACGGACTCGTGCACGTGTGTAGGTCACCTAAATCATCAGAAAAATTGCCCCTCCTGAGAATTTTTTCAGGAGCCGCCACTGGTTACAGTCAAATTAAAGTGAGCACTATCATCCTTTTCATTTAACTTCAAGCACTGTCTGTTATTATAGTGTATCCACAATAATAACAGACAAACAAAGATGTGTGTGTTGTCTGTGGTACTGTATAAAGCATGTGTTTGTTCTCCATCCTTGGTATTGTTGAATGTTTAGTCTGAGTTGTGTGTGGTATTGTTGAAAGCATGTGTCTGTGTGTTGTCCATCCATTTATGATTTGTTGAAAGCTGTAGTAACATAACAGCAGTCTCCCCTCTCACAGGTCTGTGTCCCAAATGGCACCCTATTCCCTATATAGTACACTAGGGTGCCATTTGGGATGGGGTCTAGATCTTCCTGCTGATATCTATTCCTGTTAATTGCCCACCCAGGCATCAGCCCCCCATTGGCCTCAGTGTAAAAGTCATTCATGTTGATTCCAGTGGAACAATAGTTGGGGCTTATCAGGTCTATTTTAGCTGCTGGGTTGTTAGAAAGACAGGGCTGGCTGGGCCCCACTCTGCTCATTAGGGCTATTTCAGTTAATTACTTCACAGCCAGGGACCAGGCTTTGATCACTAATGCTGGTGGGGTTGACACACAAGCACGCACACTCACATGCACACACAGGCATGCACACACACACATAACCTACAGCCGTACCATAACAAACAGGGTGCAGAATCCAACGACCCTTGAGGAGTTAGAGGGGTGTGCCATTTGGGACACACACAGGGTAGACAAGGAAAAGTGGTTCTATTGACCTGAACAGTGCAGTATTTTAATATTGAGGCTTGGTCCTACATACGTTTCATTGTCCAGAGCAATAGTTTAGTTTATTCAGATACCCAGTAATACATCAGGACTAATATGTCAGAGTTCATACTAACACACTATCCAACACAATGCAATACATGAAACACAAGATAGACATTCTGTAGACTCATTTGTAGCAGAGAAAAAATTAAATGGAGTGGAGAGAGACAGATGTATACAGTTCTTTTTTCTTTACAGTTGCACTAAAATAAAACCCTTTAAAAGTTCTTCCCATCCATCTAAAATGCTGGGGGTGTTGATATAAATGGCAGATTCCCAAGGTGTCTCTGGTAGAATTTGTTTACAACATCTGCTTTTATAAGTGCTATAGTTAAACACAATGCTGAGAATGCCAGTAAAACTATACTAAAGGTCACACACCAAAAACCATACATAAAGTGTTCACCCTTTTGTGGTATACAGTACATACAATGTTTGGGTGTGAGGCATGTAGTGGACAATTCATAAAAGAAAAGATGTGAGGCATGCAAGGAACAAGACAGCTGTTCTGTTCTATTCTGTTTTGATGGAATTATCCATTTTACTACCTCTTTACGCTTTATCCTATTTTAAGACATGGGACTTTAAGTAAAGGCAGTGAGATCAAACAGACAGGGGAGGGTATAATGGTTATTATTAGGAACCGAGGCGTCTCAACATGAACACAGACATTAGACATTTCCAGGGCAAATACATGCAACACTAATTCTTCTGATATCTGTAATAACAGGGGTAGGGGGTAAATGGTAGGAGAGTTCCTCTTCCAAATCAGACCGCTCTGTAGGTGGGTGTTTCCCAAATGGCACCCTATTCCCCATGTATGTAGTGCGTTACTTTTGACAAGGCCCTGTCGATGACTTATACAAATCTGAACCCATTACTGCTGATGTTGTGAAAATGTGAGAGACACAGGATGCATCCCAAATGGCACCATATTCCCTATATAGTGCACTCCTTTTGACCAGAGCCCTGGTGAAAAGTAGTACACTTTAAAGGGTATAGGGTGCCATTTTGGACTCAAACACATACACCTGTTTTTTCCCTGAAAATAACATGTTAGCTACATCCTAATTATTTCCACTGACTGGCTGCCCATCCCTATTCACCCCTAACCATCTATTAAATCCCTCTGAGCCAAAACACAATCTAAAAACACCAAGGACAGGGAATCGAGTTCTTTCACAACTAACCTCCTCACATTCTGGTGTTTGACTAGTTGCTGAGAGGCTTGGGGTGCATCCCAAATGTTGTGCACTACTTTTGACAAGTGGTCAAAAGAAGTGCACTATATAGGGTGCCATTTGGGATGCAGCCTGGGTTAGGGTAATAAAGACCCTGCAGGGTCTAAATGACTGACGCATCAATAATATCACTGCTGTGACTATTCAACCACAATAGAAAAACTAACTCTTGCCCAGAGCTGTGAGGTTTTATAGAAGTTATTAAAAAGTTCCTGAGGGTTTCTTGCTGGGCTGTAGTCACCTAGAGTTCAGAGGTCACAGTGTTTAATCCGGTTTGTGCAAGTTCTACCTAGATCCCCCGCAGGCTGTAGCTCTGCTGATGAGTTTTAAACCCAAAGCACTTAACCCACAGGCCACCTCATGGATGTACCAAGCCCAGACCACCCTTTAACATACTACAGGATCTTCATGTAATCACCTGTTGTTGCAGGAAATTTGCACCGCAGGAAATGCGAACTTGTAGTGTATTCAAGGTTTAAAAAGGCTACTAAAGTTTGCAATTTCCACTTTAAAATGTCAGACTTGATTTGCCCTAGCTGAGAATTCTCAACTCCACGATATACATCATATCTCAATGGAGTTCAGTGGCGATGAGTTATTGGCGGAGTGTACCTCCGACTACATATACAGCCAATACTTATCTTCCATATCCATTCGGTATCAGACGATACTTATTAAAAAAATCCATTCTTTAATGCAAACCTTGTACCTATGTTTGTCTTGTGTAGAGGCGGTCTTTTCTTTGCTTGCTGCAATCCGTAGTTTTGATAAAAACGTAGTTCTATGTGTCCTCTGTCAAATTGCGTCGCGTAAGCCGCTGTTCCAATGGAGTATGAAGTTAGCCAACATTTAAAAATATGCTGTGCAATGACTGTGTTCCTCCTTCTCTGTTAACAAACAACAGCTCCCTTGTTGGAGGTCGCGTAAAATGCTATTTTTATCAAAAACTCTGGATTGCAGCACCCAAAGAAAATATCACCTTTTCAACTGATACCGACTCGATGTAGTCGGTGGTACACTCAAAACTCATGGCCACTCAACTCCATTCTGGGGTTGAGAATTCTCAGCTAAATTTGCCGTAACAAAAAATTTATCAACCCTTACAAAAATTTCCATTCATTATAATCAACACAATAATTCATAATTCCTGTTGCTGCAGGATTATTTTCCTGCTGTGATAAACTGGTCAAATTAAGATCCTACACCTGTACATCATACAATTAACAGATAACGCTCTCTTTGTCATTAAGAATCACACCTCTAGTTGTGAAAGTAGAGTTTCATAATGCCTGGTGGGAGGACAGCAGCAGTCTGAGCAGCATAACATGGTTCTATGTTTTGTTCACAACCTGACACTTCTGGGTCATACACTATAACAAGAACAACAGCTTTCTGGAGATTCTGTCCGAAAATCTCACGATACATGGCCCCATTCATTCTTTCCTTTACACGGATCAGTCGTCCTGGTCCCTTTGCAGAAAAACAGCCCCAAAGCATGATGTTTCCACCCCCATGCTTCACAGTAGGTATGGTGTTCTTTGGATGCAACTCAGCATTCTTTGTCCTCCAAACATGACGAGTTGAGTTTTTACCAAAAAGTTATATTTTGGTTTCATCTGACCATATGACATTCTCCCAATCCTCTTCTGGATCATCCAAATGCACTCTAGCAAACTTCAGACGGGCCTGGACATGTACTGGCTTAAGCAGGGGGACACGTCTGGCACTGCAAGATTTGAGTCCCTGGCGGCGTAGTGTGTTACTGATGGTAGGCTTTGTTACTTTGGTCCCAGCTCTCTGCAGGTCATTCACTAGGTCCCCCCGTGTGGTTCTGGGATTTTTGATCACCGTTCTTGTGATCATTTTGACCCCACGGGGTGAGATCTTGCGTGGAGCCCCAGATCGAGGGAGATTATCAGTGGTCTTGTATGTCTTCCATTTCCTAATAATTGCTCCCACAGTTGATTTCTTCAAACCAAGCTGCTTACCTATTGCAAAGTCAGTCTTCCCAGCCTGGTGCAGGTCTACAATTTTGTTTCTGGTGTCCTTTGACAGCTCTTTGGTCTTGGTCATAGTGGAGTTTGGAGTGTGACTGTTTGAGGTTGTGGACAGGTGTCTTTTATACTGATAACAAGTTCAAACAGGTGCCATTAATACAGGTAACGAGTGGAGGACAGAGGAGCCTCTTAAAGAAGAAGTTACAGGTCTGTGAGAGCCAGAAATCTTGCTTGTTTGTAGGTGACCAAATACTTATTTTCCACCATAATTTGCAAATAAATTCATTAAAAATCCTACAATGTGATTTTCTGGATTTTTTTTCCTCAATTTGTCTGTCATAGTTGACGTGTACCTATGATGAAAATTACAGGCCTCTCTCATCTTTTTAAGTGGGAGAACTTGCACAATTGGTGGCTGACTAAATACTTTTTTCCCCCACTGTATATATGGGCCCTGGTCAAAAGTAGTGCACTATTGGCCCTGGTCAAAAGAAGTGCACTGCATAGGGAATAGGGTGCCATTTGGGCCTGAGCCAACTTACTTCTCATTCCACAAGTTCATTGGAGTAATGACATGCTTTTCGTAATCCTGATAATAATCTATCCTTGTTTTTAATTTCTGTGTTTTGCCCCTTACCAAGTCAATGTAATTGGGACTATTGGGTATGTTTGCACTTCACTAACACAGACACACACACAAACCCATATAACACACACATTCTCTCTCACACGTAAAGGACACCGACAGCTCACACTTTCTGACTGTGGTGCCGTGACAAGGGACAAGGTATTTCTTATCTTACTGTTTTTGGTAGAACTGCCACAGAGACAGAATCCTACCTCCCTCTCCTCTGTGGTAAACAGAAGAGAGGCATTACGTTTTTATTCAAACTGCTAATGTACTTGTACTTCATGCTTGATGCCAGAAGGTGGCAATATAACATTTTAAATCTGTATTGTTGCATGATTTTCACTTCAATCTGCTTTGCATTTCTATATAGGAAGTGATGAGCCAGTGCCTTCATTACCTATTTTACTCAAATGGATTTCCAGTCAAATCCAATATGAGATATCTGTTATTAGCAGAGGATGACTAATGGAAAACTGAGTCAGAATGGAAAGCTATAGAGCGACAAGCTGTTCAAGTCTCTGAGAAACCATAAGACATGCCTTTAAGTGCCATCAGTATTTGCATGTATCCCAAACGGCACCCTATTCCCTATATAGTGCACTACTTTTGACCCGAGGGCCTATGGGTCCTGGTCAAAAGTAGTGTACTATAAAGGGAATAGGGTGCCATTTGGGACACATTCCTTTGACATCACTAGCTGGTTTTACAGAGGAACCTAAAGGCAACTCAGAGAGTAGAGGAGGAGTAACAGTCTGAGTGTTACAGACTAGCTGATCCAGTCTCTCTCTGAGCTCTGTGGTTTTCACTAATCAATGTCTGTTGTTTGGTCAGAGTCAGACCACTAATCAATGTCTGAAGTCTAACAGGAGAGTGGAAGACAGACAGGTAGTCAGAACAAGAGAGAATGAGGTAAAGAGAGAGAGAGAGATAAACAGAGTGAGATCATTTGGTTTCCTGGCTGTGTGGGTTTATATTAGCCCCTGGATAGACTTGGGCAATTTAGGAGCCACATGCACCACTTTTGACCAGAGTAGTGCACTAATAAAGGAATAGGGTGCCATTTGGGACGTGCCTCAGATCTATCCTGTAGTTCAGTGTGTCAACAGTCCACCACTCTGCTTGTATCAGCTTTCTGCCAGGAGGAACTTGGTTCATACTGCCTTGCACTCCTCTGTGCTTCTTCTCTGTGCACACAAGGAGCTACTTTCACAGCAATGCAGTATGGCTGACCAACTATATTCAGTTTCATAACTCGGCTAAAAACTATACCTTGTGAAGTTTGAATTGCTGCTCTGAGCTGGAGTATTGCGTCAGGGCCCTTTGAGTGTTCATTTTTAGAGCTGGGGGTCGAGTCTCTCAATGCTGCACAGAACCTCTCTATGCTGTACAGTACATTTAATACATCTAATAGTCTGATGATTTAAACAGCTCAGGACAGGACAGGACCCCATGGAAGGAAGGCTGGACCCTAGAGTATAGAATTACATGTAGAATCATGAATTATAGAATTTCTATGTGCACAACTAGGTCTGAGGAAGCAGCCTTTGTGGTCTGAGAATAGATGGTTTCCATGGGGAATCTGGTGTGTTTACATTGACCATTACAATATTGTATTCCATTAGTTTTTTCCATAGAATTACATACTGTTTATAATTTATAGAGTCTATGTGGTATTTTAATCAACCCTTACAGAGAGAATATAGAGAGAATATATTATAGACTGTATAAAGTGAAAGAATAAATACATTCAGTTCTAATACAGTAAATCTTAAACAGCAGAAAGTGGTAATGTGGCTCCAAAATGTATTTTATACAACTGTACAGTATATTGATATTGATTACCACATTGTTGAGAAAAGAGCTTGCAAGAAAGGCATTCCACTGGGCACACACTGGTTGAATCAACGTTGTTTTTATGTCATTTCAATAAATTAACTTTGGACCAACGTGGAATAGATGTTGAATTGACGTCTGTGCCCAGTGGGATTTCACTGTACTAGTGCACGTCACAATAAAACTTGAAACTTGAAATCCACCAATTATTCCCAGTCATGATACATGATACTGATATAAGTGACTGGGACACAGTTAGAGTCCGTGAGTTGTTTTTCCCTTGAAAAAGTTACTGCATATACAGTACTGTTTACTGCAGACACAACAAAAGGGAGAAAAGGATGTCAAATGGAACAAGAATGACATACTTTTCTTTTGTTTCTTTTGTTTCTTTTTTTAAACATTTATTTAAGTAGGCAAGTCAATTAATAACGAATTTCTATTTAAAATGACTGCATTCCAAGAGGCAAAAGGCCTCCTGCGGAGACCGGGGCTGGGATTTAAAATAAAAATGTAGGACAAAACACACATCAGGACAAGAGAGACACCACAACACTACATAAAGATAGACCTAAGACAAGAACACAACATGGCAGCAACACAACATGGTAGCAGCACAAACATGGTACAATCATTGTTAGGCTCAGACAACAGCACGAATGGCAAAAAGGTAGAGACAACAATACATCACGCGAAGCAGCCACAAGTGTCAGTAAGTGTCCATGATTGAGTCTTTGAATGTAAAGATGGAGATAAAACGTAACACTGGAGAAACTACGTTTTCACTTCAGTTCAATGAAACACGTTGTCGTTACAGTACACCTAGCAGCAGAGAACGCAACAGTCAGTAACAAGCAATGTTCCCTCAATTTTGGGGGGGATCTGAGCAAATTTCTGGTCTGCTGAGCGCAAACTTGAATGTTGTGAAAATTCTGTGAAAATTCCGGCACGCATTTACTGTGAACACTGAGGCTGTACCTACTTTAAGTTAGTTATAACGGTGGCCAAGTAGGCTACTGTGGCTATTTGATCATAATGTAGGCCTATCAGCGTGGCCTACTGTCCCTTTAAAAAACAATGGCGAAAATGCATCACATAACATTTGAACATGGAAATAGCGGTTCTATCATTCAGCCTACAGTAGCAGCCAATGTGTGGTGTTCAATGTAGGCCCACATTCCATGAGACTTTAGAAAAAAACATGCAGGGCTTGACATTAATGTGTTTGTCCACTTGTCCTTCAGACAAGGAGGTGACTGAACATTTTGTTGTGTTGTTTGATGCAAGAAACCACTTTACAAAATAAAATGCATTATTATTCGCATACCATTATTACAGAGAATCAGACAAATTATGCTACCCTCTGCCTATTGGCTCCTTAGCCAATTCAAGCCTGTCTCAAAATAGAACACTGCCCCTTTAAGACATAAAACACCTCTTTACCTGACTTTTCAAAGATGATTAGAAATGTTCACATTTTGTGCTGTTGTAGGAAGCAATCACTCCCAAATTTCTGACTTCAAATTAGCTATGACTGGGCTAATAACTCACTAACTAGCAAAAAATATGAATTGGCTACAAGCAGCTCTTGCTTTGATCTCAAAACATGTTCATAATAATCGTGACAGCTTACGCTGTAAAACAGTCCAGTTCAAAGTGAACTGCACAAATCCATAAATGGCTATGCTCTATTTGGATATAGGCCTACTGAGCTCTGATTGGTTATGGTGCACCGGTCTGTAGGTCTGTGTAGAGTACAGGCCTGAGTAGTGCCTGTCAATGCAATAGAATCCTACTCCGATGCGCTCTGCCTACAACAAAATCTCTTGCATAGTTAGTTTTGCATACTAAGTCTTGCATAGTTCATTTTGTTCCGTATGCTGCATTGAAAGTGGCTAATATTGCGTTGATTCGATCACAATTCCCACAGTAAAAGGAAACATTGATAGTGTTAACTAACGGGGAAACTCTAGAAAGTTGAGTGAAGTTCAATCTCCTGCATCTCTGCTCAGGCTGATATTTATTCTACTGTGGCAGTCCAGGGGCACGCGCGCAGCTTAGAGAGAACATTGGTAACAAGCAGAACCGGCTGCGTTAGTCTCTCAGGTCCACTGTTGTTTTCCTGTTCTATTCTACTGTATTATTTCCACTTGTTTAGAAATATATAATATTTTTATCTTTATCACTTGTTGTTATGTATTTATGTACAGTGGGGGGAAAAAGTATTTAGTCAGCCACCAATTGTGCAAGTTCTCCCACTTAAAAAGATGAGAGAGGCCTGTAATAAAGATTTTTAATGAATTTATTTGCAAATTATGGTGGAAAATAAGTATTTGGTCACCTACAAACAAGCAAGATTTCTGGCTCTCACAGACCTGTAACTTCTTCTTTAAGAGGCTCCTCTGTCCTCCACTCGTTACCTGTATTAATGGCACCTGTTTGAACTTGTTATCAGTATAAAAGACACCTGTCCACAACCTCAAACAGTCACACTCCAAACTCCACTATGGCCAAGACCAAAGAGCTGTCAAAGGACACCAGAAACAAAATTGTAGACCTGCACCAAGCTGGGAAGACTGAATCTGCAATAGGTAAGCAGCTTGGTTTGAAGATATCAACTGTGGGAGCAATTATTAGGAAATGGAAGACATACAAGACCACTGATAATCTCCCTCGATCTGGGGCTCCACGCAAGATCTCACCCCGTGGGGTCAAAATGATCACAAGAACGGTGAGCAAAAATCCCAGAACCCCACGGGGGGACCTAGTGAATGACCTGCAGAGAGCTGGGACCAAAGTAACAAAGCCTACCATCAGTAACACACTACGCCGCCAGGGACTCAAATCCTGCAGTGCCAGACGTGTCCCCCTGCTTAAGCCAGTACATGTCCAGGCCCGTCTGAAGTTTGCTAGAGTGCATTTGGATGATCCAGAAGAGGATTGAGAGAATATCAGATGAAACCAAAATATAACTTTTTGGTAAAAACTCAACTCGTCGTGTTTGGAGGACAAAGAATGCTGAGTTGCATCCAAAGAACACCATACCTACTGTGAAGCATGGGGGTGGAAACATCATGCTTTGGGGCTGTTTTTCTGCAAAGGGACCAGGACGACTGATCCGTGTAAAGGAAAGAATGAATGGGGCCATGTATCGTGAGATTTTGAGTGAAAACCTCCTTCCATCAGCAAGGGCATTGAAGATGAAACGTGGCTGGGTCTTTCAGCATGACAATGATCCCAAACACACCGCCCGGGCAACAAAGGAGTGGCTTCGTAAGAAGCATTTCAAGGTCCTAGAGTGGCCTAGCCAGTCTCCAGATCTCAACCCCATAGAAAATCTTTGGAGGGAGTTGAAAGTCTGTGTTGCCTAGCGACAGCCCCAAAACATCACTGCTCTAGAGGAGATCTGCATGGAGGAATGGGCCAAAATACCAGTAACAGTGTGTGAAAACCTTGTGAAGACTTACAGAAAACGTTTGACCTGTGTCATTGCCAACAAAGGGTATATAACAAAGTATTGAGAAACTTTTGTTATTGACCAAATACTTATTTTCCACCATAATTTGCAAATAAATTAATCAAAAAACCTACAATGTGATTTTCTGGATTTTTTTTCTCATTTTGTCTGTCATAGTTGACGTGTACCTATGATGAGAATTACAGGCCTCTCTCATCTTTTTAAGTGGGAGAACTTGCACAATTGGTGGCTGACTAAATACTTTTTTTCCCCACTGTATGTGAAGCACTCCGCACTGCATTTTTGTACGAAATGTGCTATATTAGTAAAGTTTAATTTGATTTGATTTGAGCCGTCATAATGAATCTGCTGCCAAACATCTCCCACCCCTGTGAGGATCCATCAACTATAAAACAGTTGGGGTATCTTGCCAGTATCTTTCATCTTTAAGCTGCCAGATGCCTCTTACTCTCTTCAGATCACTACAGAATGTAAGGACTGATCTGTATTGCGGCTGCCTGAAGAGAGAAACATGACAGGGCAGCAAGAGAGAAAGAGATAGAGAGTGAGAGAGAGGGAGGGACATGGATGGAGGGAGAGAGAGAGATATATTTACCCGTCTGCTGTAGAGAATGTAAAGCTATCTCTCAATAATGATATTATTAATCTCACCACCAGTGTGAGCTCCATCTGGGTGGCTTTAGCAGATCATACTGATGAAACACCCCGAAATCATTATCTCCATTACACTGTAACTAACAAAACTAAAAGTGATTGGCATGGAAATAATAATGATGTAATTCACATCAAAGGAAAATGTTCCGAAATCAGTACAAAAGAAGTGTGTAATGTTTCCAGGTATATGTTGAGTGTCTCAGAGTACTTCAGGTGATAGAATTCTGAATGGCATTGCCAGCATTTTGAGAAGTTGGTTCCCAATACTTTCCTGTGGATATTTTGTATCAAATTTCCAGCTGAATGAGAATGAACAAACCCAGACAATCACAACGTCGGATGTGGCAGGGCTTGCAAACTATCATGGATTACAAAGGGAAACACAGCCGTGAGCTGTGATGCGAGCCTACCAGACGAGCTAAATGCCTTCTATACTCGCTTCGAAGCAAGCAACACTGAACCATGCATAAGAGCACCAGCTGTTCCGGATGACTGTGTAATTACGCTTTCCGTAGCTGATGTGAGTAAGACCTTTAAACAGGTTAACGTTCACAAGGCTGCAGGGCCAGACCGATTAAAAGTATGCATACTCAGAGCATACGCTGACCAGCTGACAAGTGTCTTCACTGACATTTTCAACCTCTCCCTGACCCAGTCTGTAAAACCTACCTGCTTCAAGCAGACCGCCATAGGCCCTGTGTCCATGAACGCCAAGGTAACCTGCCTAAATGACTATCACCTCGTAGCACTCACATCTGTAACCATGAAATGCTTTGAAAGGCTGGTCATGGCTCACATCAACACAATCATCCCAGAAAGCCTGGGCCCACTCCAACAGATCCACAGATGACGCAATCTCTATTGCACTCCACACTGCCCTTTCCCACCTGGACAAAAAGAACACCTACGTGAGAATGCTCTTCATTGACTACAGCTCAGCATTCAAAACCACAGTGCCCTCCAAGCTCATCACTAAGCTAAGGACTGTGGTGGAAATTCTAACCAGAAGAAGAGAGACTGTAGATTTCTTCAAACAGCAACTTTCTTATAAGATTTGCAAAAATGGAGCAATCAAGTTAAATGCCCAACAAACAGAGTTGGCTCTCCGCTTTTATAGAAAGTACATCCTCTTTGTCTTCGTGGCAGTTTAGCAGATGGATGGAAACAAGGGCGGAACATAATGTGTACAAGACGATTGGTTTGTCTCTGCAGATTTAAGATAGCCCGAGGTTGTTAGCATGAGGGCTCAACCGTATAACTGCATTGTCACATTTCACACTATAATGTGCTCCTTCCATACAGCTGACTTCCTGCAGTTAGTAAAACCACAGGATGTCTCACATGCTGCGGTCGCACCCAAATGGATCTTAGCAATACGCCCAGTCTTGTGACTAAGTCACGCAAAGACAAGTTTGTATCAGGTTAGAAAAAAACACTAGCACATAACAAGAGACAATTCTCGAAGTAGTAAAACATGGGATAGCATGACCAATTAATTTATTTTCCACTATATATCCTCCCATTTGAGACTAAGTCTCAACCAAATAGAAATTTACTTACAAGCATTTTCATCAAACAAGCGTTAACATGATTTGAAAAGAGGGAAAAGGAAGACTTTCTTACACTTGATACATTACAATTGTAAATGACCTCCGTTGTCATTGAGTTTCAAACCTTCACATATTGCAATTCATTCTCAGAGGGGGAAAGGAACAAATGAATTAAACATCAGTACACGCGTCATCACCACACACAAGGCAATCGCGTCGTTTGGTGATTGTTTGCGAGATCACTGTTAAGTTACCCTCACCCTGGGGTATGAATGTACAGCAATGGTCACCTATCATTTGGCACACTCTGCAGGAGATGTGATGCTACTACTACAGCAAACTTCCCTTTCCGGTGATATGGCCTCCTGTATACAGGGATCTGTGGCTATTCTTTCAAGCGTTGTACCTTCTTTGACAAACCCCTCACTGAAAGTTGACGATAGTGTCTGACATGACAACACTATCTCTGCTAGAATCTGCAACTAACACCCTTATGCAAACATTCTGTCTCAAACACATGCCCGTATGTACTTAGCCTCCGGTTACAAATACATTTGCACATAAATCATTCCATCTAACCCATAACACGTTAGTCACTACTGCTATTCCACTTCTATAGTTATAAACATACTAAAACATGCTAAAATCAATTAGTCAATTTCCAACAATCCCTCCTCTGTAACAATGATCACTCACGTTCTACGACACCTAGAAAACATATTGACTTGAACAGGGAAGAGAGAAAATACATGTTTAATCATTTCACACCACCCTTGATGCGAATGAGATTGATTCTGTTCTATGCCAATGGGATGCTAGTCTCCATGCCAGTCTCCTTCATCCTCATCCTCTGCGCATTAATGCACTTTAACATTTGAATTCTGATAACATGGTAAAACAAAACCCCTACTATCAATTTCCCCATCATCGTTATAAAACCCAAATTTAGAATGACAGTCCTTAGTTCTTCACGTTGAATCTATCACTCAAATGCAAGACCCTCAACTTAGCACACACCAACATGGTTAGAATGTACATTTACAAACAGGGGATCATATATTACCAGTATTAACTTTTCTCATTACAGCCCCCATTTGTCCCTGTTTTACTGGAGTGGCATGTTAATGACAGATCGTTATCTCGATGCATTTTTATCTAAATTACAATAAGCTTCCCAGTGTGTAGACCTCCAAAATCAACATGAATCCCCAAATAAACAGTTTAGGACAACCCTAAATCAATTTACAGGCACAGTTTACCACCCCCCTCCTTCCCGGCACTCTTCTTCTGGTGTTTCTTCATGTTCTGCTTCAGATATTGTTTCAGTTCGTCCTCCCAATGGCACATGTTCAAAGTGGATGGCCCTTGATAATGTCTCTCACCTGAGCCGCCACTGTCTTTTACAGTCCATTATGTCTTGTCCATTTTCCCACCAGTACACCAGAAGCATGAGAGAAGTTTGGACGGGATCTCTCTCCATGCTCACTCCACGTGGACTCATGTCACACTCCTGAGGGAAAAGGCATGAGAGAAAAGGCAGTTGATAACTTCGACTGGATGCTGTGTACAGGTTGCTGGCTCGGACTCAGGTCTCACGGTAGAAGTGGTGAAGGACCATATTGAATGCCATTTCCGCCATTACTTCAGCCGGTTAGAGGGGGGGAAGTTCACACTGTTCTCCGTCGATTTATTCCTTCCATGCATCAAGATACCATCTGTAGTCACTATCGCCATAACTTCGAGAGAGGACAGACCAAAACAACAGTTTAAGACATTTCTGATTCTGGAAATCCAGACCAACTATTCACCGTATGACAAATTATTACATTTCCAATTTTCTTAATATCAAAATTCCTAAGACAAATGTCAAAGAGCATAACAACACACTTGTTGAAACCATTTCGCAAATTTGCTTATACTCCCTTATCATACTTGCGACCTCACCGCAGAGTTACAGGGTCAGGGAGTTAGAGAGCTAACCCTTAGGGAGAAATCCCGACCATACAGGAGACCCAATCTGGTGAGATTTGTATCAAAACAAAGACAAGAACAACAGCAAACCAAAACATCAACAGCAATACACTTCTTCATATTATACTTAAATCTCACCTAATGTCTCTATCATTTCTAGTGAGGTTGATCAGGCCTCACCAGAAAGTCAGGACAAAGGTCATTCAACACCATTAAGTATTTTCTTTGCCTTTTCTTTCCCTGTACTTCCGAAACCATTTCAAACATTTCCATCATTCTGCCCGGTTTACAACCAAATTAAAAAGACCCCACACAATAATTAAAAAGACCCCACACAATAAATGAAACACGGTATTAACACCACCTAACAAATATTCATAACCGGTGGGTTGTGTGTGCATATGCTGGTATGTGTGGTAAAACGTAGGGCAAGAACAAAGAAACCAATGGCCAGGCCTTACTTATTTGGGAGCTCCATTTATGGCCGAATCTGGATACCTTTATACTTTATACAACTGCAGAATTTCACTAACTACTCTCCCAAGCATTTCAAAGGAAGAGATAGGGACACCCCATCCTCTCCTAAAAGAGAGAAGAGAAGAAAAAAAAGTTAGTTTTCCAATTAATCTACATATCTGTTTCCTTTAACTCAGAAGCCCTCTCAATCACCATCACCCAGCACATTTCTCTTCCACTCTAACACTTGTTTCCCTCTACAATCTCTGCTATACTCTACCTCTGTCTTTCCGTCTAACATTACTTTTCCCGGTGGACAAAAAGTTTTAAATTAGAGACAAAACAAAACATGTTAACTTCTGTTCACAGGGAGGCCACTGTCCTCCCTCCACTCATTAATCGTTTGTGTTTTAATCCATCCCAACATTTATGTACCCTTTATGTAGCCTGTACTACACTTAGACACAGCGACATTTATCTCGCCACCGAGTCTGACGATTTTCTCCCGTATATGACTAGTCTCTCTTCTCCCCAATGATTTTACATAACCACCGCACTACAATTGTAGCGGGTGATTCGGAGTCAGGCGCAGGAGGATAAATCACAGAATAAATGGTTTATTCAGCAGATACAGCGGTACGCAGCAATGCGCCAAAAAAAATACGCCGCACTGGAGAAAACAAAACACACGGGTGAATATCCCGGCGATACAATACAATAAAGCTCCACCGAGCTATCGTCACCTCTACATGAAAACAATCACACACAAAGACATGGGGGGCAGAGGGAATACTTATACAGGTACTGATGAGGGGATATGAACCAGGTGTGTGTAAAAACAAGATGTGGTATCGCGTCGAATGCTGGTGGTTATTGCTGTCAACAAAGAGTCCGCTTAGGCTGCACCGTGATTAGAGGCTTTTATTAATATCACACGTTTCAGCATAAGTGACAGATGTCATGACATCCGGAGAGCGACGGCCCGGATTGCAATGGTCGCTCTGCCCTCTCCTTGTCTAGCCCCTACTTATAAACAATGCAAAAAGATGGGTGCTCCCTCTTCTGGCCAATCACCAGTCTCCCCTGGGGCGTCACCCCACAACTGGCTACTCTTGACCTAACATAAACAACATTCCATTTCTTCATGAAAAACATTTAACAAAGACATAATCCTAATACACGACATTTCCCCCCTTCGAGACTAACTAAAAGTCTCGAAACCAAACAGAATAGGATTATGACAAGTAACAATTTATCTTATTGAGTATCTTTAACATTAAACCAAAAACATTCTCCTCTAGAGTGTAAATACCTTTCTATGAAATATGAATAACTGTTTATGAAGTGTGAATACATTACTATGAAATATGAACAAATCTTTATGGAGTGTGAGAGCGAAAAACTGTCCGGCAACCTTCGTTCCAAATCCATCCATCAATCAAGACAGTAAAATTCTCTCACGGTCCCTCTGCCCCAGGCAACCACCTAGATACTCCAGATAAACTCATAAACAATGTAAATGCATTTGAAACTATGATGCAATTAAATACACATGTAAGCCCCTGCAAACAAAATCCTATCCAAAAAATATCCACTCTAAGGCTGGTCAACCCATTGGACCCTATAGTGGACCTCTCCCTGCCTAGACTCCCTGTCCCTAAGCATCAACGAAATAAACAAAAACATCTAAGATCCTCACATGTATTCAATAACATCAAATATCATTCTACAAAAATTAATACCTAAGACTATGACACAAATTATGTATTACCCATGCAAATATGTATATATTTCATTGCAGACACTGGAATGTAGTCCACTACACTTCATCTCCCCGTAGTCTCGACTTCCAATGGATTGTTGATGATGGAATCGGAATCTTTCCACACCCTCTTTGTTTCATCTCCTCCAGTCATTGTCCTTTCACATTGTCCCTTCATATTGTCCTTGTTTGAGTATTTCAATCTCTACATATTCCCCCAAATGCTTCTGGAAGAAAAGAAAAGACCAAACAGTATCTTTTGCAAAACAACCCTTTCAACTTAAACATCAATATCAACTAAGAATATAAAAATTATATATAAATGATGTATGAATCAATATAAATGATAGAATAATGAAATAGGATAATTATTCATTCATACACTTCCCCCCTTTGATTCATAAAATCATACTAAAATCACACTAATATTGAAAAAAAAAAAAGAAAAATGATCAAATAATCAAAAAGGATATTTATCCATCCAGTTCCACTTGTCCATCTTCATCCCGATCAGGAACAGTCAACAACGGCATCTGAGTGTTGTCTCCAGGCATCACTACTCCAACCTATCTCAATATCATAGCTTTCTCAAAGGTCAGTAACATATTACAAACATCACACACAGTGTTATCAAAGCTGCTATTAAAATGTAATACATCACTGCTCCTACTGGCCTACCTGATCTTGCAACCAAGTCTTCGCTGACCATCCAGCTCCTTCAGATCTACCAAATGCATCCCTTATATTCTTCAATGCATATATAACCCTAGTGATAATATCTGAACTATCTGGACTCAAAGTATAACTAACATTATCAATATGATCTTCCCAAATGTTAGATATTTTCTCTTCTTCTCTAATCGGTGCTATCAGCTGACACCCCCCTTCGTACCTTCTAGGCACTCTAGAATCCTTAGGGTTCACCTGGAGAACAGGTGATCTTGACTGGCCCCTGTATCTTCCTTAAAAATGTTCTCTATTGTTTCCTACTGGCCCATTGCACTCACAGGTAAAGTAACCAACCTGTCCATAATTATAACAGTCTTCTGAAAGTTGCTGGAAGTGTAGCTGAAATCTTCCTCCTCCTTCTAAGCCTTCTCGTCCTCTTCCTCTCCAATTCTGTGTCTGTCCAGAAACTGGCTGTGGATATGGAACACCTGGTACCCCCCTTGGTGGCTGGTACAATTGCATTTGATATTGTTCAGTTGAAGCTGTAACAGTGATTGTTGATTTGGTTCACTCTGATTCTTCATAACCAAAGCTTCTCTTCTCCACCAGTTGTATGATTGAGTTTTCGGAGAGTTTCTTGATCCCGTTCTTTCCTGCCGTCGACACATCAGGACTCTTCAAAAGCTTATATTCTAAGTTCTCGAAATATCATCTTCCATCATCTTCTTACTATTGGCCTTTTTCCTCCTCAATGTATTCTTCTCCTCCAATTCTTGGGATCCTTTTCTCAGCAGTTTCTCCTTCTGTATCTTCTCTTCTTGAGTTGTTCATCCAGTTGTGTTAATTCTTCTAAACTAGTCGCTTTATCCAGGCATGATAAGCATCGGTCTATATCTTCTTCTATTTCTTCTGTGCCAGTCCTTGTAGGATAAACTCCTTTTGAATACACAGCACCTTTAGTCTTCTCTTTATCGCTGTCTTCATCTGAACTCGAATCTCTTGTATCCTTCTTCCTTCAACTTCCATCAGAGATCAAATCTCTAGTATCCTTCTTTCCTCTCTTGCCAACTTCCTTCTGATCACAGAGTCATATCCACCCATGATCTCTTCTCAATCACTCTGATCTTCATCTTCATCATCTTCTTCAAGTTCCATCTTCCTTAACTTCACTCTTCTCTTCCAGACATCTCATTTTCTTCCTTCTGGAGTTTTGGATTCATCTTTCTGGTCGTTTCTGCTTGTCCTCTATCTATTATTCGTTCATCTTCCTCTCCGATGCAACAATCACCCTGCTGGATGATCACTGGAAGCTGAGGATCAGCATCCCTAAGCTCTACTTCCTTCTCATAAGGTGGGTGTCTTTTTGCTGAATCCGTATGTGAGAAAGGTGTACTAACTTCTGCCATTAGTTTTCCTGTCGCCTTTTCTATACCTTTGTTTATCTTATCGCTGGAATCTTTTATCAGTTTTTGTTTGAGAATGAAGGGCAACTTTTGTTTCATTTGCCGGATAACCTAGCAATACTTTAGTTAAAGGGTTACTCTTTTGTACTATACCAACCGGTGTAATGACTTTCATAGCCTTGCTGTCCTTTCTCCCCATTGTAACTACCCCTTTTATATTCCTTTATCGTGAATTATTTTATTTTAGACTATATAGCCTATGGCTTCCCCCCTTTAATTATTAATATAAACCAAACAACCCAATCAATAAAAATATGAATATGAAAAAATTCAATTATTTTTTTTATTCAAAAACCATTTCTAATTAAAATAAAAAATCAATTAAAAAATCAATTAAAAATTATGAATAATTAAAACCAATTTTAATTTTTATATCTTATGTTACCAATTTATATGTTCTAATATTAGTGGTGGTTATCTTACCACAACCCATCAGTAAAGTAAATGTAAGTTAGTCAACTTCAAAGCAATCCCAAAAACAAAGCCTTCTAACCTTACAACACTACAATTCCCATAAACCCCCTTGCTCTATAAGCACCTAATTATTTATATTTTACAGAATAATGTCAGTCCTTGATTCCCAACACAACTCCAATCAACCCAAGTGATGAACATAGCCTCCAAAATGCAAATTTTATTCAAATGATCAGTCTGTTGCCAAGCCTATGTGAAATTGTCATAACATCAAATATCCTGTAGGGGAAGATTTTGTAACCAGACCAGTACCAAAACCTTTTTGACTTGATCATCTGTCGCGTCACGTGACGTTACGACGTTACGTCAGCACCCCTTCTCTTTCTCTCTCCATTGTTCCTCTCATATGACAAAAGAACAGAGACACAAAAATTTTTTTGTAGTTAATGCAATCACTGAGTTATTTCAACCACATTCAATATTCCCCCACTCACATTCGCTTTAAGACTTAACTCAGGATTAAATAGATCGCTCAAAAACATTTTTATTTTTATTTTTATTTATTTTAATCGTCTTTTAATTCAATTTATTATAATCTGTCACAATATATCTAATTTATAAATGCACTACATCTCAACAAATAGTTTCCTTTTCGAACAATAGTCACTTTAACGATTAGAAGATTCGTGTCCAAATCTCTCCTGTCTGTGGCTATTTCTCTGTCTCTTCCTGCAGCACGCAACCCCACAGAAATATGACCCTTTACCCACAATCCCGTGTTGTAGTTTAACCAATCTCCTCATGTTGTAGTTTTAGCGCCGTAAAATCAAGCGCATGCGCAAATCCATTTAACCATACGATTGCCACACAATAGAACGCCAGCGTTCTACCTCAGTTCTCTATTTTACACTTATAGTCAGACAATAACATTTAACAGAGCTCACATTTGCGTAGAACTCTGAATTCCACACACACCGACATATTTTAAGAGGCTTAGTCATCGCAATGACACCTCTAAGGACACCCGTTAGCATGTAGCACGCAACACAATTAGCATTTAGCCTTAGCATTTAGCATTAGCCGCTATGTACAATGTAGCATGAAACCCAATCCAGCATTTAGCATTAAAATTAGCCTTAGCCTTTAGCTAACTGTGGCCTACCACGCCCTAAGTAACCTTGCATTGTGCCTAAATCATTGTCCATTTATCCCCGTCTAACTTTATGCTGCCGTAAGTTATGGATATTATATGAGCGGCTACCCCATGCAAATACCCCGTCGACTACAAGATGAGAATAGCTTATAATATAACCGTCCACCTCATAGTTCCTAGAACTAACCTGACAACACACCTAGCGCGTTGCAAGGATTTATGGCCCACTCCTAAGGAGTCGCCCCATTTCGAGGTCTTCCACAGATTCACAATGCCCTAATGTATACATATTCCTGACTTTATTCACTACCAATCAATTGTTCTAGACTTCCTATTATTTACGCCGTTTACCAATCAACCAAATTTTAGAATATTTATTACAGACTCTTAGTCGACCACAATAACACAGCACAATCCCAAGTAATTTACATGGTACACCCTCACCCGCGCACATTCACAAGCCAGCCAAATAACTAATGCCCAATAATTTGTGAGAAATCTCACCTTTTTTAGCCGGCTTGAGCGGTAGTCACCTCGCTGCTTATGAATGAACCAAAGGGAAGTTGCAGGCCAATCTCAGTGGAGCCTCCATTTTGTGGTATCGCGTCGAATGCTGGTGGTTATTGCTGTCAACAAAGAGTCCGCTTAGGCTGCACCGTGAATTGGGGGCTTTTATTAATATCACACGTTTCAGCATAAGTGACAGATGTCATGACATCCGGAGAGCGACGGCCCGGATTGCAATGGTCGCTCTGCCCTCTCCTTGTCTAGCCCCTACTTATAAACAATGCAAAAAGATGGGTGCTCCCTCTTCTGGCCAATCACCAGTCTCCCCTGGGGCGTCACCCCACAACTGGCTACTCTTGACCTAACATAAACAACATTCCATTTCTTCATGAAAAACATTTAACAAAGACATAATCCTAATACACGACAAAGACAAAACAAATGGAATGATGAGATGAGGAGCGGCCGTGGCTAGAAGGCCGGTGACGAAGAGCGCCGAAGCCTGCCTGAACAAGGAGAGGAGGCAGCTTTGGAGGAAGTCGTGACAACAATACCCTTCATGTGTAGTCCCCTGTAGCTCAGTTGGTAGAGCATGGCGCTTGCAACGCCAGGGTTGTGGGTTCGTTTCCCACGGGGGGCCAGCATGAATTTTTTTTTATCCCCTCACTAACTGTAAGTCGCTCTGGATAAGAGCGTCTGCTAAATGACTAAAATTTAAATGTTATGTTCATTAACAAACATCTTAAAAGGTCATTTTAGGTTTGGCAGCCCCAATGCTGGTGCCTGACACAATTGCTTTTTCAAAGCTATACAAACAATGACTCACAATATTAACTCCACTCCAATGTCTCGTGAACCCCCTCCCTTTCGTCAATTCTATAAATCTATTTCAGAAAAAGATGGAATAAAGTGTCCCACGAGATTAAAACTCCCTCAAGGTTTTCTGAGACTCACAAGGAGTGCTTGGCCTGGTAATTTTAATTTACCTTTTAGAATCCATTCCCCTGGCATTTTGCATAGATTCTTCCAACCCCAAAATTGGTTGCACACCCGGCGCCATGCAGTAACATTATCAGGGAATTGCTACTGGTCCTATGGTCAGAGACATGGGTAGTAGCTGTATAGCTTTCGATTCTGCCTGTTACCCCACTAAATATAATAATTTTCCCTGTCGTAAATTTTGCCAATTTCGAGCTCCCTTGCCCCGCTACACTCACTCTTCCAATGACCAACGGCCCCTCACACTACACTTCGGTATTTTTCCGCTGCACCCGCAATATCCATTTTGATAACAGGTTTCAAACCTGCCATCAAAACATTCGTACACATTTTATCAATATACTCACATACCCAAGCTGTGTTCGAATACCCATACTAACATACTGTATACTACATACTTAATGTATACTACATAATATTAGTTCATTTTAGTATACTGTAAACGAACGGTAACCTTTCAGTTGAGCATACTAGCGCTTCGCCTGTCTACCGGAAGTTGATGCTGTTGCTATGCAGCGTCATGCTAGCTTGTTAGCATAACAAATTACCAGTTAGACGTTTTATAACATCCGGTGTGTGGGATAAACAAAACAGTCAAACAATACAGTCAATAACACAATAGAAAATCTATATACAGTGTGTGCAAATGTAGTAAGTTATGGAGGTAAGGCAATAAATAGGGCATAGTGCAAAATAATTACAATTTAGTATTAACACTGGAGTGATAGATGTGCAGAAGATGATGTGCAAATAGAGATACTGGGGTGCAAATTAGCAAAATAAATAACAATATGGGGATGAGGTAGTTGGGTGGGCTAATTACAGATGGGCTGTGTACAGGTGCAGTGATCGGTAAGCTGCTCTGACAACTAATGCTTAAAGTTAGTGAGGGAGATAAAAGTCTCCAGCTTCAGAGATTTTTGCAGTTCGTTCCAGTCATTAGCAGCAGAGAACTGGAAGGAATGGCGGCCAAAGGAGGTGTTGGCTTTGGGGATGACCAGTGGGATATACCTGCTGGAGCGCATACTATGGGTGGGTGTTGCTATGGTGACCAATGAGCTAAGATAAGGCAGGGATTTGCCTAGCAGAGATGTATATGCGTGATGGAATGGCCTGGCTAAGGTGCCAAACGACACCAAGTAGGTGGATGATATGGTGTTAGATGAGTGACACTTAATAATGGTTAGCAACTGTGTAAGATAAAAGTAGATTGGAAGGGGCAATCTCCATCTGTGTAACTGCTCTCTTGCATTCTGAACTTCTCAATACCAGAAACTCATCATAACAATACTGTATTGATATGCAATGCGGTTCATAAGGATAGGGTAACTAACAAATTGTCAGCCAACATAAAGTGTGACATAACTTATATGAAAAGTCAATACTTTATTACATTGCTCAACATTTTCTTAACATTTGTCATAACTAGTTAAGCAATGAATTTGTATCTGCTTTCGTCGGACTTCGGATGCTTCTGAAAATGTTGTCAAGCCACGCCCATTTTCTAAATAACTGCATTATGGGCCCTAAAAGCACGGAAATAGTGTCCAATGCTTGTATAATTCGTATTTTGACGAATGTAGTATGACATCCGGGAACATTTGGCATACTATCCATACTATGACTAATAAGCATTCTACATATTCAATTTACGTCACTAATAGTACGGTTAGTGCAGTTATGCTGAGTACATCTACTAATTGTTGTTTTATCGGTTTTGCTTTTCTGAAGATAGAACGCTAATATCAAAACGCTGGTGTATTGAGCTTTTGATTTTTCTTTTATGTCATTGTGCCAACTCAAAATAGATTGGAATTTTCCATCAGCAGGGAAATGCTGCCCAATTTTATCCATGATTAGATTTTTTTTGTTGTTGAGCCTTTTAGTACCTCTATGGCTTTGCGATAGTTTACAGTACCTCTTCTATTCCTACAGAAACAACTGATGACATTTCAATGGTGGTTATTTCTGCGCCTCTCTCAACAGTGTCCAATCATGTAGTAACCAAAAAAGTCTTAAACAAATCAAAATTTATTTTATATTTGAGATTCTTCAAATAGGCACCCTTTGCCTTGATGACAGCTTTGCACACTCTTGGCATTCTCTCAACCAGCTTCATGAGGTAATCACCTGGAATGCATTTCAATTAACAGGTGTGCCTTCTTAAAAGTTAATTAGTGGAATTTCTTTCCTTCTTAATGCGTTTGAGCCAATCAGTTGTGTTGTGACAAGGTAGGGGGGTATACAGAAGATAGCTATATTTGGTAAAAGACCAAGTCCATATTATGGCAAGAACAGCTCAAATAAGCAAAGAGAAATGACAGCCCATCATTACTTTAAGACATGAAGGTCATTCAATACAGAAAAGTTCAAGAACTTTGAAAGTTTCTTCAAATGCAGTCGCAAAAACCATCAAGCGCTATGATGAAACTGGAACTCATGAGGACCGCCACAGGAATGGAAGACCCAGAGTTACCTCTGCTGCAGAGGATAAGTTCATTAGAGTTAGCAGCCTCAGAAATTGCAGCCCAAATAAATGCTTCACAGAGTTCAAGTCACAGACACATCTCAACATCAACTGTTCAGAGGGGACTGTGTGAATCAAGCCTTCATGGTCGAATTGTTGCCAAGAAACCACTACTAAAGGACACCAATAAGAAGAAGAGACTTGTTTGGGCCAAGAAACACGAGCAATGGACATTAGACCAGTGGAAATTTGTCCTTTGGTCTGGAGTCCAAATTTGAGATTTTTGGTTCCAACCGCTGTGTCTTTGTGAGACGCTGTGTGGGTGAACGGATGATCTCCGCATGTGTATTTCCCAACGTAAAGTATGGAGGAGGAGGTGTTATGGTGTGGGGGTGCTTTGCTGGTGACACTGTGTGTGATTTATTTAGAATTCAAGGCACACTTAACCAGCATGGCTACCACAGCATTCTGCAGCGATACGCCATCCCATCTGGTTTGGGCTTAGTGGGACTATCATTTGTATTCAACAGGACAATGACCCAACACACCTCCAGGCTGTCTAAGGGCTATTTTACCAAGAAGGAGAGTGATGGAGTGCTGTATCAGATGACCTGACCTCCACAATCCCCCGACCTCAACCCAATTGAGATGGTTTGGGATGAGTTGGACGTGGATGTGCTCAGCATATGTGGGAACTCCTTCAAGACTTTTGGAAAAGCATTCCAGGTGAAGCTGGTTGAGAGAATGCCAAGAGTGTGCAAAGCTGTCATCAAGGCAAAGGGTGGCTATTTGAAGAATCTCAAATATAAAATAGATTTGTATTTGTTTAACACTTTTTTGGTTACTACATGATTCCATATGTGTTATTTCATAGTTTTTATGTCTTCACTATTATTCTACAATGTAGAAAATAGTAAAAATAAAGAAGAACCCTTGAATGAGTAGGTGTGTCCAAACCTTTGACTCGTACTGTATGTAAATTTTTAACAATTACCCACTTCCCTGAAGAGTAGTTATGGTATTTGTGCCTTTTAATTGGTCACAGCACCTGATACCTTGTATTAGAACCAATACTGAAGCGTCTGCCAATTTACTACTGGAGAATATGGGAGACCTAATGTCTTATACCAGTGTCACACTTCAAATATCACTGTTGTTGACAACACATATTACCAAAATTAGGGTCCTTTGTCCGTCCATAATATAAATCTCTCGTCAATATACACACACAAACAAACACACAAAACAAACAGTATTTGGTTAAAAACGTCTTCCCTTCTTATAATTTACAAGGAGTAATTTCTTCTCCATCAAAATATTTTTAAATACTATATGTTATTTAAAATGTTGTACCCACATGGTAGTTCCTCCTATGCAATTTCCGTGTAGGGTTTACATTTACAGCTGTTTTCCCAATCATAACCAACTGTTTTATCAGTCCACCAAAAAAAATAAAAAATAATCAACCTGCAGGAATATGTTCTTACTTATACCTCAGGACCCTGTCCTGGAATCACATAGCTCATGCATTTACATCTTTCGATCGTAACCCACGGCATATTTCTTCAGGACCTTGTCCTGGAACACTTTCATCAGGACCCTGTCCTGATATCTCTAACATGCGTGACCTATTTCCAGAACAGGATTTTCGGGAAGTTAACTTTCCCCAATTGGAGGTTGCATTTAAGAAAATCAGTCACACCCTTAACTCTGTCTGTTCGGGATGGCGTATCCGTCCACTGACGCTCCCTGCCGGGTCCGAAACGGGTCCCTTTCTGCACCGCTTAATCAGAGTGTGGGCTCCCTGAGCCACGTCTACTGTAGTCCCCCTGCACGGTTAACCTAAGTCTCCCCGGGAGCGATCAGCAGGCGGAGTTAGCCATCCCATACTCGTCGCCAAGCATTGTGGTGGAAATTCTAACCAGAAGAAGAGAGACTGTAGATTTCTTCCAACAGCAACTTTATTATGAGTATTGCAAAATGGAGCAATCAACAATTACTCAAATAGTGCAGAGTTAAATGCCCAACGAACAGAGTTGGCTCTCTGCTTTTATAGAAAGTACAACCTCTTTGTCTTCGTGGCAGTTTAGCAGATGGGTGGAAACATGGGCGGAACATAATGTGTACAAGGCATTTGGTTTGTCTGTGTAGATTGAAGATAGCCCGAGGTTGATAGCATGAGGGCTCAACCGTATAACTGCATTGTCATAATTCACACTATAATGTGCTCCTTCCTGCAAGTTTCCATACACCTGACTTCCTGCAGTTAGTAAAACCACGCGATGTCTCACATGCCGCGGTCGCACTCAAACGGATCTTAGCAATACACCCAGCTTGTGACTAAGTCACGCAAAGACAAGTTTGTATCAGGTTAGAAAAAAACACTAGCATATAACAAGAGACAATTCTCAAAGTAGTAAAACACAGGATAGCATGACTAATTAATTAATTTTCCACCATAAGACCCTGGGACTGAACACCTCCCTCTGCAACTGGATCCTGGACTTTCTGACAGGCATGAGACCTCAGATCCTCAAAAAGTTATACAGCTGCACCATCGAGAGCATCCTGACTGGTTGCATCAACGCTTGGTATGGCAACTGCTCGGCATCCGACTGCAAGGCGCTACAGAGGGTAGTGCGAACGGCCCAGTACATCACACAGGACCTCTATACCAGGCGGTGTCAGAGGAAGGCCCAAAAAATTGTCAAAGACTCCAGCCACCCAAGTCATAGACTGTTCTCTCTGCTACTGCACGGCAAGCGGTACTGGAGCGCCAAGTCTGGGACCAAAAGGCTCCTTAACAGCTTCTACCCCCAAGCCATAAGACTGCTGAACAGTTCATCAAATCTACCCAGACTATTTGCGTTGACCCCCTTATTTATGATTATTTATGATTATTTTTTGCACTGACTCTCTTGCAAAGGCTCAATGTACAATCACTGGACTTTAACCACACACACACACACACATTCGGCGCATGTGATAAAATATTATTTTATTTTATTTGAATAAGTTCTGGCTTGCAGAGAGGACCTTTTCCAAACAATTCTATTTTTTTGTGTCAGATGGTGAATGGTGCTAGCTATCACTGGATGATTAGCAGGCAAGGGAATAAGGTGTCATTCTGCTGTGAGGTCTATCCTATGGTTCTGTCTGCCATCTGTACTGACAGAGGAAACAATGAATGTCCTCGTATGAATGAATATGCAGATGAGACGCATTGAACCGCATCAATAAGACGCTTCCTGAACATGGCATCGGCATGGCAACAACTGCAGGTAATGCAACAGGACAATATAACCAGCTATATTTATAAACAGCAATAATGCTTTCTCCAGCAAAGAGCCCAGTCAGTCAGTTATGTTATCAACAATGATATAATAACAATGCTTTGCGTCGTGCCGAAGAACAACCCTTAGCTGTGGTATATTGGCCATATATCACACCCCCTTGGGCCTTGTTGCTTAAATATTACATAGCCGGTAAAGCCTATCTGGGTTCAGAGTGGTTCTCAAACCACTAAAAGCTGCCATGATGTTATGATACTAATGTGGTTGTAGCAATAGAAGATATAAGATAGTATAGCACTGAGTGAATGCTGACTGAGAATAAATCAAATCAAATCAAATTGTATTTGTCACATGCGCCAAATACAACAGGTGTAGACCTTATAGTGAAATACTTACTTACAAGCCCTTCACCAACAATGCAGTTTTTAAGAAAAATAAGTGTTAAGTAAAAAATAGACAAGTAAAAAATTAAAATAATACGTACATATAGGTAGAGTTAAAGTGACTATGCATATAGTCATGGCCAAAAGTTTTGAGAATGACACAAATATTAATTTTCATAAAGGCTGCTGCCTCAGTTTTTATGATGGCAATTTGCATATACTCCAGAATGTTATGAAGAGTGATCAGATGAATTGCAATGAATTGCAAAGTCCCTCTTTGCCATGAAAATTAACTTAATCCCCCCCAAAAATGTCCACTGCATTTCAGCCCTGCCACAAAAGGACCAGCTGACATCATGTCAGTGATTCTCTCGTTAACACAGGGGAGAGTGTTGACAAGGACAAGGCTGGAGATCACTCTGTCATGCTGATTGAGTTAGAATAACAGACTGGAAGCTTTAAAAGGAGGGTGGTGCTTGAAATCATTGTTCTTCCTCTGTTAACCATGGTTACCTGCAAGGAAACACGTGCCGTCATCATTGCTTTGCACAAAAAGGCCTTCACAAGCAAGGATATTGCTGCTAGTAAGATTGCACCTAAATCAACCATTTATCGGATCATCAAGAACTTCAAGGAGAGAGGTTCAATTGTTGTGAAGAAGGCTTCAGGGCGCCTAAGAAAGTCCAGCAAGCGCCAGGACCGTCTCCTAAAGTTGATTCAGCTGCGGGATCGGGGCACCACCAGTGCAGAGCTTGCTCAGGAATGGCAGCAGGCAGATGTGAGTGCATATGCACGCACAGTGAGGCAAAGACTTTTGGAGGATGGCCTGGTGTCAAGAATGGCAGTGAGGAAGCCACTTCTCTCCAGGAAAAACATCAGGGACAGACTGATATTCTGCTAAAGGTACAGGGATTGGACTGCTGAGGACTGGGGTAAAGTCATTTTCTCTGATGAATCCCCTTTCCGATTGTTTGGGGCATCCGGAAAAAAGCTTGTCTGGAGAAGACAAGGTGAGCGCTACCATCAGTCCTGTGTCATGCCAACAGTAAAGCATCCTGAGACCATTCATGTGTGGGGTTGCTTTTCAGCCAAGGGAGTGGGCTCACTCACAATTTTTCCTAAGAACACAGCCATGAATAAAGAATGGTACCAACACATCCTCTGAGAGCAACTTCTCCCAACCATCCAAGAACAGTTTGGTGACGACCAATGCCTTTTCCAGCATGATGGAGCACCTTGCCATAAGGCAAAAGTGATAACTAAGTGGCTCGGGGAACAAAGCATCAAAATGTTGGGTCCATGGTCAGGAAACTCCCCAGACCTTAATCCCATTGAGAACTTGTGGTTGATCCTCAAGAGGCGGGTGGACAAACAAAAACCCACAAATTCTGACAAACTCCAAGCATTGATTATGCAAGAATGCGCTGCCATCAGTCAGGATGTGGCCCAGAAGTTATTTGACAGCATGCCAGGGCGGATTGCAGAGGTCTTGAAAAAGAAGGGTCAACACTGCAAATATTGACCTTTTGCATAAACTTAATGTAATTGTCAATAAAAGCCTTTGACACTTCTGGAATGCTTATAATTATACTTCAGTATACCATAGTAACATCTGACAAAAATATCTAAAAACACTGAAGCAGCAAACTTTGTGAAGACCAATACTTTTGACCACGACTGTAGACAATAAACAGAGTAGCATCAGCGTAAAAAAGGAGGTGGGGGGGAACAATGCAAATAGATACAGAGTAAAATTGTGTAGAAATGGCCTTGGTGCCATTTGGGATGCAGAGATGGAAACATTTAAGCTATCTAAGCCTTATCACCTGGTCATGGTGCAGGAGTACCTCGGGAGTCACTGTGTGTTTTGGTTTGGTATACCCTGCCTACACAGACACAACCCAGAGCTTAGTAACAGAAGGCCCAAACAACTGTCATCCTGCTTACAGACATACACTGCTTCCTATGCTGTGGAGGTAAGAGTGGTTCAAAACTGGGTTGAGTAAATGTATTGTAGGCTTCTATTATTCCCTATAAATAAAATAATCAAATATACAAAACTGCTAACATTGTGGGTAATGGGCATATTGAGGCCATGTTACTGCAGCGAATGCCCCAAACACAGAGGATCCGCTAAATCAATCTATGTCAATTTCATTAGAGAACCTAATAGACATTATTTGTGGTGCGTCACAAGGTCTTATAAATGTTTTTTGGGTCAGTTCCATAGTTTTGAGAACAGTCAGAAGGCTGTTTTAAGGACCGCTGTTCTTTCAAACATAAGGTCAATTACAGTCGCGTCCCAAATGGGACCCTATTCCCTATGTAGTGCACTACTTTTGACAATACTATTCCCCATTATGTAGGGAATAGGATGCCATATGGGATGCACACTAAGAATGTCGTTGTGATGGACATGAAGAAAACAAGTTCACATCAGTTCTGACTGATCAAATGATCATTTGATCAAATTATGTGTAAGAACGACAGTTGTATAAAGATGACTCCAACTCATCATTGTAACTGGTATTCAATCCGTGGAGTGCTGTCGACAATGCACGGTTGAAAGCCAATGTTCCTGCTTTCACAGGTTAAAGATGCAGTCCGGGATCTTAAGGACAACAAATTCATAACATAATGTACAAATTGGATTCATAACACACACACACATGCACGCACAGTCGCACTACACACAAACACACAGCTCATGTTCTCCTCTCCTCATTACAGGACCAGGGATGTCTTCTTTAGATGTTTGCTTTAGATAAGTTACTTGACATCAGCTCATGCCTGTGTTATAAAGTAGATAAACCTGTTATACTCAAATCCTTAACAGAGAGGAAGAAGCCTATCATAAAAATAGATTGACATGAAGCACACAAGGTGGCACTTTCTTTCAATCCTGTCAACATTGACTGGAGAGTTCCATGTTATAGTCAATGCAGGAGAAGTGAGATGCTGGAGGCCTAAAGTACGTCAGCATTTGTTATGATGCTGGAAATATACGGTAGCCTGGTCCCAGATCTGTTTGTGCTATCATGTCAACTCATGTCAGAAGGGAGAGAGAGAGAGAGAGGGAGAGAGAGAGAGAGAGAGAGAGAGAGAGGGAGAGAGAGAGCGAGAGAGAGAGAGAGAGAGAGAGAGAGAGAGAGATAGAGAGAGAGAGAGAGAGAGAGAGAGAGAGAGAGAGAGAGAGAGAGAGAGAGAGAGAGAGAGAGAGAGAGAGAGAGAGAGAGAGAGAGAGAGAGAGAGAGAGAGAGAGAGAGAGAGAGAGAGAGAGAGAGAGAGAGAGAGAGAGAGAGAGAGAGAGAGAGAGAGAGAGAGAGAGAGAGAGAGAGAGAGAGAGAGAGGAGACAGACAACAGAAGACACTCTAAAAATGTATGTTATGCATTAGTACCCATATCAAGCTTCAGAACATAATACAACCCTAACCAAAACCAATCCGTCATACCCAATCGGTGTTCCTGAACGTCACTAACAACGTAAAAGGATCCAACTCCTCATTCTGTCTCCTACTGCCTCTGACAAAGCTGTGGGAGAGGACCTCCTGACTCTGTCTTCTACTGCCTCTGACAGGTCTGTGGGAGAGGGACTCCTGACTCTGTCCTCTACTGCCTCTGACAGGTCTGTGGGAGAGGACCTCCTGACTCTGTCTCCTACTGCCTCTGACAGGTCTGTGGAGAGGACCTCCTGACTCTGTCTCCTACTGCCTCTGACAGGTCTGTGGGAGAGGAACTCCTGACTCTGTCTCCTACTGCCTCTGACAGGTCTGTGGGAGAGGCACTCCTGACTCTGTCTCCTACTGCCTCTGACAGGTCTGTGGGAGAGGAACTCCTGACTCTGTCTCCTACTGCCTCTGACAGGTCTGTGGGAGAGGAACTCCTGACTCTGTCTCCTACTGCCTCTGACAGGTCTGTGGGAGAGGAACTTCTGACTCTGTCTCCTACTGCCTCTGACAGGTCTGTGGAGAGGACCTCCTTACTCTGTCTCCTACTGCCTCTGACAGGGCTGTGGGAGAGGACCTCCTGACATCTCTCTCCTACTGCCTCTGACAGGGCTGTGGGAGAGGAACTTACAGTGAGGGAAAAAAGTATTTGATCCCCTGCTGATTTTGTACATTTGCCCACTGACAAAGACATGATCAGTCTATAATTTTAATGGTAGGTTTATTTGAACAGTGAGAGACAAAATAACAACAACAAAAATCCAGAAAAACGCATGTCAAAAATGTTATAAATTGATTTGCATTTTAATGAGGGAAATAAGTATTTGACCCCTCTGCAAAACATGATTTAGTACTTGGTGGCAAAACCCTTGTTGGCAGTCACAGAGGTCAGACGTTTCTCATAGTTGGCCACCAGATTTGCACACATCTCAGGAGGGATTTTGTCCCACTCCTCTTTGCAGATCTTCTCCAAGTCATTAAGGTTTCGAGGCTGACGTTTGGCAACTCGAACCTTCAGCTCCCTCCACAGATTTTCTATGGGATTAAGGTCTGGAGACTGGCTAGGCCACTCCAGGACCTTAATGTGATTCTTCTTGAGCCACTCCTTTGTTGCCTTGGCCGTGTGATTTGGGTCATTGTCATGCTGGAATACCCATCCACGACCCATTTTCAATGCCCTGGCTGAGGGAAGGAGGTTCTCACCCAAGATTTGACGGTACATGGCCCCGTCCATCGTCCCTTTGATGCGGTGAAATTGTCCTGTCCCCTTAGCAGAAAAACACCCTCAAAGCATAATGTTTCCACCTCCATGTTTGGCGGTGGGGATGGTGTTCTTGGGGTCATAGGCAGCATTCCTCCTACTCCAAACACGGCGAGTTGAGTTGATGCCAAAGAGATCGATTTTGGTCTCATCTGACCACAACACTTTCACCCAGTTCTCCTCTGAATCATTCAGATGTTCATTGGCAAACTTCAGACGGCCCTGTATATGTGCTTTCTTGAGCAGGGGGACCTTGCGGGCGCTGCAGGATTTCAGTCCTTCACGGCAAAGTGTGTTACCAATTGTTTTCTTGGTGACTTTGGTCCCAGCTGCCTTGAGATCATTGACAAGATCCTCCCGTGTAGTTCTGGGCTGATTCCTCACCGTTCTCATGATCATTGCAGCTCCACGAGGTGAGATCTTGAATGGAGCCCCAGGCCGAGGGAGATTGACAGTTATTTTGTGTATCTTCCATTTGCGAATAATCGCACCAACTGTTGTTACCTTCTCACCAAGCTGCTTGGCGATGGTCTTGTAGCCCATTCCAGCCTTGTTTCGGTCTACAATCTTGTCTGTCCCTGACATCCTTGGAGAGCTCTTTGGTCTTGGCCATGGTGGAGGGTTTGGAATCTGATTGATTGATTGCTTCTGTGGACAGGTGTCTTTTATACAGGTAACAAGATGAGATTAGGAGCACTCCCTTTAAGAGTGTGCTCCTAATCTCAGCCCGTTACCTGTATAAAAGACACCTGGGAGCCAGAAATCTTTCTGATTGAGAGGGGGTCAAATACTTATTTCCCTCATTAAAATGCGAATCAATTTGTAACATTTTTTACATGCGTTTTTCTGGATTTTTTTGTTGTTATTTTGTCTCTCACTGTTTAAATGTACCTACCATTAAAATTATAGACTGATCATTTCTTTGTCAGTGGGCAAACGTACAAAATCAGCAGGGGATCAAATACTTTTTTTCCCTCACTGTATAAAAGAGTCAGTCCAAGAGATGGAGCATGTCCCACATCAACTTCCCTCTCCTGTCCACTCCTATCCTCTCTCAGCTTATTTAAAGACATGAAGCATCGTCTTGACAATGGGACATTTTCACCAACTCTGGGTCTGCTCTGTCCTGTCCTCCTGACTGTCCTTAGTTTTTGAAGCTGTGCAGTGTGCAGAATCCTGGCCCTGCTGCCTGGCTGATGGGAAATATTCACAACTCGTGCCTCTGCTCTTTCTCACTGTCAGTGCTGATAGTGAGGAGAACAAAACCTAATGTTGCCTTATGTTTACAAGAGCTTGTAAAACAAAGCAGTCTATTAATTATGCTGGACCAAACTGTATACTGTAAGGATTGGTTATACAGTGTTTCATCTTATATAAGTTGTTTCTATAGAAAAGCTTATCCAGTTTGATCTTGTAGGGACTTGATGAGTTGCTCTTAGATGTTCACTAAGACTGTGAGCACATCTACAGTACATGCTGATGGTAAATGCTGTAAGGATTATAAAAACTGACAAATAATTCTGAACATTTGAGGACACACTGCACAGCACATAAATGTTGCATGTCCCCAACTTAAAGTTCCAATATCAGGAAGTTCATTAGTCCTAACACAATTCCTTCTGTTTCTCAGTCCTCCTAACTAAACTAATTGAATGCAACTCAATCAGATGATTAATATTAATTCAATTAAAGTCAACTATACCTCTTCAGTTCTCCTCTAATGTGATAAAGACAACTGTTCAGCACGAACGTGTGTTAAACTGTCAGACCCATGGTAAATGTAGCACTATGTTCAGCCCCTGTCCTCCTTCACTGAGGTTAGTGTCTGTCTCACTGTTTGCTTCAGGATGAACATCACCTGGCTGACAAGGGAATTTACAACATTATTTACAGTACTAAGTTCCCTCAGGAATGTTCTACAGTCCTGCCTTCTCCATCCTCTCTGTTCAGTCTTCATAACCCTATTCAGAGGCTCTAATTTGAAAGCCATCGCAATTCTCTTAGTTCTACTTTATTCAGATGGAGCCTAATGAAGTTATTGAAGTGTCTGGTGCAGCATAAGGTTATTCACTACATCAGCTGCATCAATCTCCCATGGCAAATTCAATGCCACCTGTTACACCTCATGAGATATTTCAACCTTGTGTTTTTCCTCCTCTAAATTTATTGGAAAAGGTGTTAAATTAGAAAAGGGTCGTTGTGTTTAATTTGCAGTGGTTTGGATATTCCCTGCAATGTTGCCATATGTAATGTTGTCTCTGGCTGGAACAAGCTTTTATGTTTAATTATAAAATAATTAAATCAATCAATCAATTCACATGGACATGCATCTCAAAGGCTGATAGTGGATTGCTTTTCTTCTGCGACCATACACACTCCTACTGAGTCACGAGATGCTCCTGTAGTCTATCAACGGAAGAGCGCGCGAAGCTGGAGGCAGCGAAGAGGATGCGTGCGTCTCCAGTGGACTTGATTGCGTGTTTGCGAATGTTTTGATCGAGGGTGGATTTCTTACACTTTAACAAATATTTTTTCCCCAAGATCACACCTACTGAATCGAATGGTTATGAGTCCAGATAATTCTCATGGAATTATGTAGGAAATTCTGCAATATTAAAATTTATACAACCATCTTTTATCGCGAACAGAGAGGAAGACCTTGCTCTAATTATAACGTTGTTGTTTTAGGCTCCTTATTCAGGATAGGCTACTTCTGTCAACTGGAATACCCAAAGGAACAAGGTGGAATAGTTTTTCTTCGTCCTATTTCTGTTCTGCAACCCACATAATACCTGTTGTAGGCCTATATGTGTAAATTAATGGAAGAGAGGTGTTTAATTTTTTGACAATCAAATGTCATAGTCAAAACGTACAGGACTGAGAGGGTAAGTTTAGCTGTGTGTTTTTGCTTACGTGTATAATGCGTTTGTATAGTCTATCGGCATTGATGGGATGATCTGCGAACAACCACATTGAACGTTTGAGGAAATTAATGGCTTTACCCAAATTCAGTTATTACCAGTAGTTGATATCATACTAATTTGATAATAAACTAATAAATACTTATGTTATCCAGCAAATGTATATAATTGCTTTGCTGACTTTATTGTTAGCCTCTGGATTTTTGTTGATTTAGATTCGCTGGATTTTTGCTTTACTGCCAAGAACATTGGAATAAATCAACCTGGCCTCAGGGCAATTAGTAAGATTTGGTATGTAAATCTGATACACTCAATTTAGTATTACACATTACATTATGAATGGAATAGCAGTCGTACAATATCCTATGAATTACAGGACGTATAGTATGTACAAAATTGGATGACCTAACTTGAGATATTTGGAAGACATATAGTATTACATGTCTTTCTCTGAGACCAGGTTGCTTTGTGCGTGGTGACAACAAAGGATAATTACAGGGAGAATTTACGTTGGTGGTTAGGAGAATAATGACATGGATAATTTATGTAAAAGACATGGAGACATGTTGGTTGGGTGGGGTTGTGGGAATGGGATGGGAGGTTGGGGTTGGAGGCTCACCTCTTTTTGTTTCTTTTCCTTTACATACTAAATGTATTATTACTTTTTAACTCTTTAATATGATCATAATGATCAATACTTTGTATTTATGTACCTTTTAAAAACGTTTTATTTTTATTTTGGAGTGGCAGCCCACAAATAAACATGATCTGAATATGCAATTGAAGATATATTAATTTGTATTTTTCATTTTAGTTATTTAGCAGACGCTCTTATCCAGAGCGACTTACAGGAGCAATTAAGGTTAAGTGCCTTGCTCAAGGGCACATCGACAGATTTTTCACCTAGTCGCCTCGGGGATTAGAACCAGAGACCTTTCGGTTACTGGCACAACGCTCTTAACCACTAAGCTACCTGCCTCCCCTTGGTACCCCCCCAAATGAAAAAATGACAACATAAATACAAATATGGACACAAAAAAACCATACCATACTTATTGGAGGTGCAAAGATGTACGTAAAATACCAAATGTGTGTCCAGTGAGTCCAGTCTGCATTAAGTAGCTTTCCTACTAGCAACCAAACCATTCACCCAACCATTACTGATCTGTGTCTCTGTCTCTGTCCACTGCCTCCCCAAAATGTAGATTAGGGGTAACCAATGTTATCTAATCTAACCTGTCTAGGTGAGTGAGATTGCCTAGCAGTAGCAGTGATGTCTCAACTGTACTACCGGAGGACAGACAACTCCTCCTACAGGGACCGGATCCCTCTGAGGATTGTCAGGGCCGAGTCTGAACTGTCTGGCCTGGAGAGGAACTACCTGGGAGCAGTGGAGAAAGGAGACTATGCCTCAGTCAAACAGGCTCTAGAGGTAGGGATGCAGGGAGGAAGGGTGGAGGGAGGTAGAAAGAGGTGGAGAGAGGGAGGAAGGGAGCGGGGGAGAAGGGAGGGAGGAGAAAGCATACTATACCTCCGTCAAACAAGCTCTAGAGGTAGGGAGGGAGGGAGGGAGGGAGGGAGGGAGGGAGGGAGGGAGGGAGGGAGGGAGGGAGGGAGGGAGGGAGGGAGGGAGGGAGGGAATGGAAGGGAAGGGAGGGAGGAATGGAGGGAGGGAGAGAGACAGGAAGAGGGAGGGAGGGAGAGAGACAGGAAGAGGGAGGGAGGGAGGGAGGGAGGGAGGGAGGGAGGGAGGGAGGGAGGGAGGGAGGGAGGGAGGGAGGGAGGGAGGGAGGGAATGGAAGGGGGGGAATGGAAGGGAGGGAATGGAAGGGAGGGAATGGAAGGGAAGGGAGGGAGGAATGGAGGGAGGGAGAGAGACAGGAAGAGGGAGGGAGGGAGGGGAAGGGAAGGGAAGAAGGGAAGGGAAGGGAAGGGAAGGGAAGGGAAGGGAAGGGAAGGGAAGGGAAGGGAAGGGAAGGGAAGGGAAGGGAAGGGAAGGGAAGGGAAGGGAAGGGAAGGGAAGGGAAGGGAAGGGAAGGGAAGGGAGAGAGTGGGAATGGAAGGGAAGGGAGGGAGAAATGGAGGGAGGGAGAGAGACGGGAGGGAGGGAGGGAGGGAGGGAGGGAGGGAGGGAGGGCGGGAGGGAGGGAGGGAGGGATACCATAAAACTAAATAATCATCCATTGTCATTCCCCCTCCCGCCTGTAGGAGGCAGAGATCTACTTCCGGATCAACATTAACTGTATAGACCCGTTGGGCCGCACAGCTCTGCTGATCGCTATAGAGAATGAGAACCTGGAGATTATTGAGCTGCTGCTCACCTATAACGTGTGTGTCGGTGACGCTCTGCTACACGCCATCCGTAAAGAGGTGGTGGGGGCCGTGGAACTGCTGCTCAACCACAAGAAGCCCAGTGGGGAGAAACAGGTAGGACAGTTACAGGTTGCTTCCCAAATGGCACCCTGTTGTTGAGTGTTGGCTATGGTCACTTGGTGGAGGGGTGACTAGCCTACATTCACCTGCATACAGCACAGCACACTGTCCTTTTGTTATCACATACCAATAGGCTATCTGCTTTACAATCAGATTGGTCTTGAAAAAGGCCTTAGACCTGACATGTTGACATAGAACAGTCTCTACTATATGCCCTCTTCTTGTGTTTCCTATGCATTACACTACACCATGCCCTCCCAGGCACATACTCATTCCTACTGTATAAGGATTACTTCAACCATATTTAATTTTTAAGGGGATAGATCAGCTATGAAATTAGCAGATTTAAGTCTATCAAATAACATTACTTGCAACATTTCTAATCCCCCCCCACCTTTTTTTAAATATAATGCCCCTACCCCCCTATCCCCTGGTTGGAGGACTCGGTGGAAAATTAAACCCTAACTTTCAACTGAGAGCTACAAGGACAAAATGTTAATGTACAATTTAGAAATGTTTCTCCATGCTATTACACACTGGATATTTGAACCATATAATGTTTGTGAATTACATATTCTTCCTCCTCACATCTCTTGCTTCTGCACATAATTCCTTTTCACTTATTTCTCTGTATGTGTTGGTCTACTCTAATTAACTGGTTCTCTCAGAACAGCAGTGAGATATGCTACTATGGGCAATTTACACATTTTCCACATACACTTGCACTCTGGATATTTGAACCATAATTCTTACAGTATAATTGCCTCTTCACTTCCCTCTGTGTTGATCTTGGTTGCATCCCAAAATGGCACCCTATTCCATATTTAGTGCACACTACCCTATAGTCCCTTATCAAAATTAGTGCTCTATATAGGGAATAGGGTGCCATTGAGACTTGAGCCATGAACAGGTGAACAGAGGTACGCTAAAACAGACAGGGGCTCCCTGAGGTCTGAAAGAGAAAGTTTTACTCTGCTAATCGCTTTATTTAAATCACAGCTGATCCACTAGACTAGATCGTCCTCACCACATCTCCTAGCCCTCCTGTGATTTCTCTATTTACAGTCTGTTCATTTATACACTCTCTTAGTGATATGTTAATCATCTGATTTACATTTCTGTTGATCACTATAGCAAATGAGTCAATAGGCAGGTACTGTCTTTCATCTGTATAGGCTACTGATTCGTGTATACAGTGATATATCTGTAGCCTATTGACGACATCTTATTATGTGAAACTGTGAAAAGGTTACATGTTCTTACCGGTCCTAAGGGCAGGCAGGCAGTCCTCTGTAGCTCAATTGGTAGAGCATGGTGCTTGTAACGCCAAGGTAGTGGGTTCGATCCCCGGGGCCACCCATACGTAAAAATGTATGCACACGTGACTCTAAGTCGCTTTGGATAAAAGCGTCTGCTAAATGGCATATTATAAAAATTTATCAAAGTAACGGTAGTGATGGCAGAATAAATAAACATGTTGGGAAGATAGGCAAAAACAAACAAACTAGGAACAAAAATAAGCCTAGTGGTTAAGAGCCTTGGGACAGTAACCAAAAGGTCACTGGTTCAAATCCCTGAGCCGACTAGGTCAAAAATCTGTCTGTGCCCTTGAGCAAGGCGCTTAACCCCAATTGCTCCTGTAAGTCGCTCTGGAGTGTCTACAAAAATGTAATCAAACTGAACTTTCCTACTGGCATTAGGAAACAAGCTGTGGGTACTATGACAACAAAATGGGCCTACAGCCTACACACATATGGACACACTCCCCATCAGAACTTACAGAACACTGGCAAAGCCACCTGTGAGGGAGCTCAAGGTACTTCTATTTGGCAGTGTTCTGTATGCTCTGAAGGGGAGAGTACACATATGTGGGTGGGGAGCGAGGGAGCTCCAAGAAGCGGCAACACACAAAGACATACTCAAAGCATTAGAAATAAATGCACAAACTGAAGGAAAATATCTTCACTCGAATTACACAGATAATTGGGCACTTGCGAACAAGTATTAAGCAGCTGTGCACGTTTTTAAAACAGTAACAATATTGTCATGTCATAATTAGACCTAACTCAAGAGCGCACAAGTGAGAGTGGGGCTGTGGCCATCATAGAAACGACCAGGCAACATTTCCCCCAACAAATTATACAATATCTTGAATTATGATATCAGGCTATTTAATCTTGAAAAAATAAATGTTTAGTGTGACTATTACTCTCGTTTGCAGATGGCCAAAAATACAACATGAAATGTAACCGGAAGACATACACAGTCCTGAAATGCATACAAATGTATCAAGTTACAGCATGCATTATCAAGGTTACATATATGTTTTAGCTAGTTTTAAAACAAAGGACAGAAATAGAACAGAATACAGTAGGTCTGACACAGAAACACACACACACACACACACACACACACACACACACACACCATTACAGAGAAAGTCTATGGGGGCTGAACACTTCTCAAACACATTTTCAAAGACGTCAAAGAAAACTCCCACAGCACCAGAGCTGCTCTGAAACTCTTTGGATTTAAATCTTTTCATATAACAACTGAGGCCCTTTTCAGTAGATGGACAAGAAAGCATAGAGCCACCCATGCGGTTAGCTATAGAGGACAATGTCTAGATACACCATACTGTATTACATCTGAATTAACATTATGTCCCTCCATCAGATGGAGAGAGAGAGAGAGAGAGAGAGAGAGAGAGAGAGAGAGAGAGAGAGAGAGAGAGAGAGAGAGAGAGAGAGTGTAATAGAAGAGTGTATTTGCACCCTCTCATCTTTCTATCAGAGGAGACCGTGGCATCTCTCTACTGTATCTCCACCTCTCTTTCTCCATCTCTTCTGAGGGAGATTAGAGATAGTGATAATAAGGTCAGACTCCATCTCAACAGCATGACCTAACTGGCAGTGATGCTAGTCATTGTTTCAACATCACATTGTTATGCAAACACGTCATCTGGACCACACACGAATGCACGCACACCATCAGGAGCATCAGGAATCAATGACAAGAAGACCTGTGGTTCTGAGTTGTTGTGATAAAGGGAACAGTAATGTAATCCTGTTAGCTAGTATTTCCTCATACTGTAAGTGAAGTGGTCACTCAAGTGCCTCTTCCTTATCATCTCCTCCCAGAGGCAGACCAATTAGACTGTGGTTGCATCACAAATGGCACCCTATACCCTATATAGTACACTACTTTTGACCAGAGCCCTATGATGGTGCCATTTGGGACGCACATTAAATGATTCGACCCTGTCAATCAATCAATCAAATTGATTTATAAAGCAGATGTCACAAAGTGCTTTTACAAAAACCCAGATGAAAACCTCAAAGAGCAAGCAATACAGATATGTAGAAGCATGGTGGCTAGGAAAAACTCCCTAGAAAGGTAGGAACCTAGGAAGAAACCTCTGAGGGGTGGCCAGTCCTCTTCTGGCTGTGTCCGGTGGAGATTATAAGAGTACATGGTCATTAAGGCCAGATCATTCTTCAAGATGTTCAAATGTTCATAGATGACCAGCAGGGACAAATAATAATCACAGTGGTTATAGAGGGTGCAACAGATCAGCACCTCAGGAATTAATGTCAGTTGGCTTTTCATAGCTGAGCATTCAGAGGTTAAGACAGAAGGTGTGGTAGAGAGAGAGAGAGGGAGAGGGAGAGAAAAGGTAGCACGTCCAGTGAGCAGGTCAGGGTTCCATAGCTGCAGGCAGAACAGCAGAAACTGGATCAGCAGCACGACCAGGTGGACTGGGGACGGGGACAGCCAGGAGTCGTCAAGCCAGGTAGTCCTGAGACATTGTCCTAGGGCTCAGGTCCTCCGGGAGGAGAGAGAGAGCGAAAGAGAGATGGAAGAATTAGAGGGAGCATACATTATTTAAGATCACAAAGGACACCAGATAAGACAGGAGAATTACACAAGATAGGACAGACTGACCCTTGCCCCCTTGCACATAGACTACTGCAGCATAGATACTGGAGACTGAGACAGGGGCAGGGGTGCCGGGGGACACTGTGGCCGCGTCCGACGATACCCCGGGACAGGGCTAACCAGGCAGGATATAACTCCACCCACTTTGCCAAAGCACAGCCCCCACACTACCAGAGGGATATCAACAGACCACCAATTTATTACCCTGAGACAAGGTGGAGTATAGCCCACGAAGATCTCCCTTACCGCAAAGAACTCCCTTACCACAAGAGCCTGAGGGTGCGCAAAACCGGACAGGAAGATCACGTCAGTGACTCAACCCACTCAAGTCGAGTATAGCGATATTCAATGTGATGCACCCCTTCTAGGGACGGCATGGGAGAGGACTAGCAAGCCAGTGACTCATAGGGTCAGAGGCAGAGAATCCCAGTGGAGAGGGGGAGCCAGCCAGGCATAGACAGGAAGGGTGGTTCGTCACTCCAGTGCCTTGCCATTCACATTCGCACCCCTGGGCCAGACATTACTCAATCATAGGACCTACTGAAGAGATGAGTCTTCAGTAAATACTTAAAGGTTGAGAACTAGTCTGTGTCTCTCACATGGATCAGCAGACAATTCAATAAAAATGTAGATCTATAGGAGAAAGCCCTGCCTCCAGCTGTTAGCTTAGAAATTCAAGGAAAAATAAAGAGGCCTGCGTCTTGTGACTGTAGCGTACGTGTAGGTATGTATGTCAGGACCATATTGGAGAGATAGGTAGGAGCAAGTCCATGTAATGCTTTGTAGGTTATCAGTAAAACCTTGAAATCAGCCCTAGCCTTAACAGGAAGCCAGAGGCTAGCACTGGAGTAATATGATATTCTTTGGGGGGTTCTAGTCAAGATTCTAGCAGCCGTATTTAACAATAGCTGAAGTTTGTTTAGTGCTTTATCTGGGTAGCCAGAGAGTAGAGCACTGCAGTAGTCTAATCTTGAAGTGACAAAAGCATGGATTAGCTTTTCGGCACATTTTTGGACAAAACGTTTCAGATTTTTGCAATGATACGAAGATGAAAAAAAGCTGCTCTTGAAATATTAGTCAAAAGAGAGATCAGGGTACAGAGTAACACCAAGATTCTTCACAGTTTTATTTGAGACGATTGTAAAACCATTGAGATTAATTTTCATATCAAACAGCAGATCTCTTTGTTTCTTGGGACCTATAACTAGCATCTCTGTTTTGTCCGAGTTTAAAAGTAAAGAATGTGCTGCCATCCACTTCCTTATGTCTGAAACACAGTCTTCCAGGGTAGGCCATTTTTGGGGCTTCTCCATGTTTCATCGAAATGTACAGCTGTCTGTCGTCTGCATAGCAGTGAATGTTGACATTGTGTTTCCGAATGATATCACCAAAAGGTAGAGTATATATAGTGAAAACAATAGTGGTCCTAAAACAGATCCTCGCGCAGCTGGGCCTCTGTAATAGAACAGCTGGGCCTCTGTAATCAACAAACACACACACACACACACACACAGACACTCACACACACACACACACAGCTTATCCTCAAGTAAAACCTAAACCATGTAGCTCTATTGTATTGGTTCATAAAGGAAACACTATGGTATTGATATTGATAATACCTACGATGTTGTTATGAATTCAGTTTTGTCTAATTCATTTTTCCTTCCTCAATCGATATCTGGATTGAACACATCTTTTGTCTCTTGCCCATCATAATCCCTATCTGACTATAACCCATATTTATCTCTTCCCCGCCCTCTCTCCAGGTTCCTCCCATCCTATTGGACAAGCAGTTCTCTGACTTCACTCCTGACATCACACCCATCATCCTGGCAGCTCACACCAACAACTATGAGATCATCAAACTGCTGGTGCAGAAGGGTGTGTCCGTGCCCCAGCCACATGAGGTGGGTCTGAATCTGGATATATGGTACACTATGGTGTAGCACTATGGTAAATGATAAAGTACTACATGCTACGGTATGATATAGTATGTAATGTAGTACAGTACAATAGTCACAGCAGGCTACACTACACTATACAGTATGATACAATAGTAGAGTACAGTATGATAGTTACAATACTGCCCTCCCTCCACTAACTCTCCAGTACCGGTGTGTGTTCCAGGTGCGCTGTAACTGCATGGAGTGTGTGTCCAGCTCTGATGTGGATAGTCTGCGTCACTCCCGCTCTCGTCTCAACATCTACAAGGCCCTTGCCAGCCCATCACTCGTGGCCCTCTCCAGTGAAGACCCTTTCCTCACAGCCTTCCAGCTCTCCTGGGAACTACAGGAGCTCAGCAAGGTGGGGTTTTTAACAGCTATTTGCTAAGTTTATTAAATTAAATTAAATTGAGCTGGAGGATGAGTTTGAGTCAAAGAAGAGTGAGGAGTTGTCTCAGCAGTGTACTTTATAAGCAGTTTATGGACTATTTATGTACTTAGTTAATTCTTATGTGGAACATAAGGCTTCCACAAGAGAGTGCCACTGACACCAATCTTCTGCCTTTTAGGAGATGGACGGTGTTCCATAACAGTGTTTATTTGTGCTCGACTTTTAACTAACAGTTTATTCCTGTTTCAGGTGGAGAATGAGTTTATGTCAGAGTATAAGGAGTTGTCCTAGCAGTATAAATGCTTTATAAAGAGTTTTTAACTAGTTTATTGACTGTTAACTAACAGTTTCTGACTGTTTCAGGTGGAGAATGAGTTTATGTCGGAGTATGAGGAGTTATCTCAGCAGTGTAAACAGTTTGCCAAGGACCTGTTGGACCAAACCAGGAGCTCCAGAGAACTAGAGCTGATCCTGAACTACAGAGATGACATCAACCCTATACTGGATGAGAACACCAATGACCTGGCCAGACTCAAACTGGCTATCAAATACAGACAGAAAGAGGTAAGATATAATTCATGTTTCCTCAGGAACCTATGTTTATTGTCATTTTTCTGCATGTTGAAGCTTGGCCAGGTGACTCTCCCTCCCAATGTCTTTGGTACAGCTGAGGATTTTACATGTTGTATTTCAGATGATAAAGCATGAAGCTAACTTCTGCTGTTATCTCTAAAATAGGATTAAGAAGTAGTAGATGGCCGGATATGGGTGGAGACTTCCTATGGGAGTTGTAATTATGTGGTAATCACCAGGCTGTGTCTGAAAATGGCATCCTTCCTTAGTGAAACAACACATTACTGGAGCTACACTACATGACCAAAAGTATGTGGACACCTGCTCGTCAAACATCTCATTCCAAAATCATGGGCATTCATATGTAGTTGGTCCCCTGTTTTCTGCTTTAACAGCCTCCACACTTCTGGGAAAGCTTTCCACTAGATGTTTGAACATTGCTGCGGCGACTTGCTTCTTTTCAGCCACAAGAGCATTAGTGAGGTTGGGCACTGATGTTGGGCGATTAGTCCTGGCTCGCAGTCGGCATTCCAGTTCATCCCAAAGGTGTTCGATGGGGTTGAGGTCAGGGCTCTGTGCAGGCCAGTCAAGTTCTTCCACACCAATCTCGACAAAACATTTATGTATGGACCTCGCTTTGTGCACTGAGGCATTGTCATGCTGAAACAGGAAAGGGCCTTCCCGAAACTGTTGCCACAAAGTTGGAAGCACAGAATCGTCTAGAATGTCATTGTATGCTGTAGCGTTAAGATTTCCCTTCACTAGCCCAAACCATGGAAAACAGCTCCAGACCATTATTCCTTCTCAACCAAATTTACAGTTGGTATTATGAATTTGGGCAGGTACAGTGCCTTGCAAAAGTATTCATCCCCCTTTGAGTTTTTCCTATTTTGTTGCATTACAACCTGTAATTTAAATTTATTTTTATTTGGCTTTAATGTAATGGACATACACAAAATAGTCCAAATTGGTGAAGTGGAATTAAAAAAACAACTTGTTTAAAAAAATTCTACAAAATAAATAACGGAAAAGTGGTGCGTGCATATGTATTCACCCCCTTTGCTATGAAGTCCCTAAATAAGATCTGGTGCAACCAATTACCTTCAGAAGTCACATAATTAGTTAAATAAAGTCCACCTGTGCGCAATCTAAGTGTCACATGATCTCAGTATATATACACCTGTTCTGAAAGGCCCAAGAGTCTGCAACACCACTAAGCAAGGGGCACCATTTACATTTAAGTCATTTAGCAGATGCTCTTATCCAGAGCGACTTACAGTCAGTGAGTGCATACATTTTAATTTTTTATACTGGAATCAAACCCACAACCCTGGCGTTGCAAATGCCATGCTCTACCAACTGAGCTACATCCCTGCCAGCCATTCCCTCCCCTACCTTGGACAACGCTGGGCCGATTGGGTCTCCCGGTCGGTTTCGACAGAGCTTGGATTCGAACCAGGATCTCTAGTAGCACAGCTAGCACTGCCTTAGACCACTGCGCCACTCGGGAGGACACCAAGCAAGCGGCACCATGAAGACCAAGGAGCTCTCCAAACAGGTCAGGGACAAAGTTGTGGAGAAGAAACCCTACCTCTTTAAGGAATAACTGGAATAGTAGAAAAGTAATCCTTCTCATCACCCGAGAACCCCATCCCCACAGTGAAGCATGGTGGTGGCAGCATCATGCTGTGGGGATGTTTTTCATCGGCAGGGACTGGGAAACTGGTCAGAATTGAAGGAATGATGGATGGTGCTAAATACAGGGAAATTCTTGAGGAAAACCTGTTTCAGTCTTCCAGAGATTTGAGACTGGGACAGAGGTTCACCTTCCAGCAGGACAATGACCCTAAGCATACTGCTAAAGCAACACTCGAGTAGTTTAAGGGGAAACATTTAAATGTCTTGGAATGGCCTAGTCAAAGCTCAGACCACAATCCAATTGAGAATCTGTGGTATGACTTAAAGATTGCTGTACACCAGCGGAACCCATCCCAGGGGGGGGGGGGGGGGGGGGGGGGGGGGTGAAAAGTTATGCACGCTCAAGTTCTGTTTTTTTGTCTTATTTCTTGTTTGTTTCACAATAACAAATATTTTACATCTTCAAAGTGGTAGGCATGTTGTTTAAATCAAATGATACAAACCCTCAAAAAATCCATTTTAATTCCAGGTTGTAAGGCAACAAAATAGGAAAAATGCCAAGGGGGGTGAATACTTTCTCAAGCCACTGTAGCGTTCTCCTGGCATCCGCCAAACCCAGAGTAGTCCGTCGGACTACCAGATGGTGAAGAATGATTAATCGCTGCTGTTACGAACCCCGTGGCTCTAAACGTCTAGGGTGGATGGACATGAGACCCGTAACATAAATTATGCAAATTAGGAGTGTGGCATGGAGCAGTGAAAACAAATGTGACACAACAACCATGAACTACCGTCAAACACAAATGGTTTATTTCAGAACACACGGTAAGGGTTTGGGAAAAAGGGCTGAGCAGGACCCAAGAAATGAAACAATAGTGTAAAACCCCCTAAACTGATCTAGCCTGCCTGAAGAACAGCTAGGCTACTGCTAGTCATACAAAAGTACAGTGGGTGGTCCGCTCAGGTCTAACTAGTGTTTTTAGACAGATTTCTTCCTACGGGTAATGTACGCCCAAGGGCAACTAGCTTAAACTCCCCTTTTCCCAGAAACACACAAAGCTACCAAACAGGGTAATCAGCAATTAAGTAGTACACAATACACAGGACACAACAGTATCCGCACTCACATAACAAAACAGTAGTCTAACAGAATTACCAATCATAATAAACAGCAACTTAGTGAGTAACCAAAAACAGGACACCACCGTGTCCATACTCACATACGGCAATATTCTCTCTCTCTCAACAAACACAAGACTGGTTTTTATACAATGGGATGTGTGATTGAACAAACGAGTAACAGGTGGTGCAATACACAGGAATGTTCACTGATTGGTCCAATCAGCAGACACCTCAACGACCACCAATCAGGAACATACAAGACACCTGTGATTAGGGCAGAAGGAGAGAAACACACAAAAACACAGGATACCTGTATCCGTAACACTCCCACCCTTAAAAGAGCAAACCACAATGGTTTGCGACACACGTACTATCACAACACCCAAATTCACAAATCATCCTGCCGGGATAACAAAAAAAACCTAGATCATCAAACACGAGACAAAGCATCTGCCATCACATTATCTAACCCCTTTTTGTGGCGGATCTCCAAATTATAATTTTGCACGACAAGTGCCCAACGCATAAGGCGTTGGTTCTGGTTGTACATCCGGTGGAGAAAAACTAAGGGGTTATGGTCAGTATAAACTATCACTGGTAATGCACTGGAACCAACATAAACTTCAAAGTACTGCAGAGCTAACAACAAAGCTAGAGCTTCTTGTTCAATGGTGGAATAGTTTGTCTGACATTTGTTAAATTTCCGTGAAAAATAACAGACAGGATGGTCCACTCCACTCTGGTCTTGCTGCAGTAGAACAGCACCCGCACCTCTGGCACTTGCATCTACCTCCAGTTTAAACGGTCGTTCAAAATCTGGCGCAGCAAGAACAGGAGTACTACATAAGAGTGCTTTAGCAGTGTTGAAAGCAGTACAACAATCTTCAGACCATACAAATTTTCTTGCCGGACTGAGCAAATCCGTTAATGGAGCAACTACCGCAGAGAAATGTTTACAGAAACTACGGTAGTAGCCAACCATCCCTAAAAAACGGCGTAGCTCTCTTCTGGTGGTAGGTGCGGGAAATGCGTTTATAGCTGAGACCTTGGCATCTACAGGGCGCACCTGACCATGGCCGACCTGTTTACCAAGATAAGTAACAGTGGCCTTCCCAAACTCGCACTTTGCTAAGTTCAGGGTTAGAGAAGCGGTTGCTAGACGTTCACACACTACCCTTAGAGTGTTAACATGATCAGACCACTCAGTTGAATAAATTACCAGATCATCAAGGTAAGCACTACAATTAGGAACTCCAGCCAATACTGTATTAACCAGGCGTTGGAAAGTGGCTGGTGCGTTCCGCATCCCAAATGCCATGACAGCATATTGTAGGAAGTGATCTGGGGTCACAAAGGCAGAGATGTCGGAGGCACGTGGGGTTAACGGCACCTGCCAGTAACCTTTTAGAAGATCTAGTTTGGTTACATAAGTAGCAGCACCAACAGTATCAATACAGTCATCCAGTCTGGGTAACGGGAACGAATCGGGCACTGTGACAGCATTGACCTTCCGATAGTCCGTACATAATCTGGAGGTCCCATCAGGTTTAGGAACCAGAATGCACGGAGAACTCCAAGGACTTGAACTTGGCATAGCCAGGTTATTCTCCAGCAAATAACCGACCTCACCCCTCATTATCTTTCTCTTAGAGACGTTGACACGATAAGGATGTTGCTTGATAGGTGCAGCGTTTCCAACATTAATGTCATGTTCTAACACATTTGTACATGTAGGAACATCATTAAAAAGACACGGAAAGCTGTGTAATAGTCTCACAATATCATCTGACTGTCTGTCCGTTAAATGAATCAGGCTTGATGGGAGAGACAGCAGCATCTCTGAATTGGGCAATCTAGCACACTGCTGCTGAGTATTGCGCAACTCCAAACCATCTCCGTCCACGTCATTAACATGACCTCCCACTACAGCCGTAGCAGCAATAGAGACAGCCGACTCGGCCGGTTTCTCTGGACTGTCTACCTGAGTGACGGGTCTGGTGTGGTATGTCTTCAACATGTTAACGTGGCACACACGAGATTGGCGTTTTCTATCAGGAGTCTGTATCACGTAGTCAGTTTCAGTTAGTTTCTTTTCAATGACATAAGGACCCGAGAAACGTGCTGACAATGACGCTCCTGGCACAGGCAACAACACAAGAACTCGGTCACCTGGCTGCAGTGAACGAGAAACAGCCTGTGTGTCATAGTGTCGTTTCATCCGTTTCTGTGAGGAAGACAGTGCTTCCTTTGCTAGAGCACAGGCAGCATGTAGGCGCTCACGAAAGCGACTAACGTAGTCCAACACATTTTCTTTCACACACAACTCTTGTGACAAAAACTGATCCTTAAGGACTTTCATAGGTCCTCTCATGGTGTGTCCAAACACCAGTTCAGCTGGGCTGAACCCTAGAGATTCCTGTACTGTCTCACGGACAGCAAACAACACTAGAGGAACTCCCTCATCCCAATCTTTCTCAGATTCCAAGCAATATTTACGGAGCATAGACTTCAGGGTCTGATGCCAACGTTCAAGCGCACCCTGAGACTCTGGGTGATATGCGCTTGACACACGGTGTGTAACTGACAAGGATTTTAACACTTGTTTGAAAAGTTTAGAAAGGAAATTCGTACCCTGATCAGTTTGTATCACCTTAGGTAATCCAAAAGTTGAGAAGAATTTGATCAACGCTTTACTCACCACCGGAGCAGTAATCCTTCGCAGAGGAATGGCCTCTGGGTACCTGGTGGCCACACACATAATTGTCAACATAAACTGGTTACCAGATTTTGTTTTTGGTAATGGTCCAACACAATCAACCATCACATGTGCGAATGGTTCACCTATGGCCGGTATGGGACAAAGAGGCGCGGGGGAAATAACCTGGTTCGGTTTCCCAACTACTTGACAGGTGTGGCAAGTCCGACAGAACTGAGCCACATCTTGTTTTAAGCCAGGCCAAAAGAAATGTCGCAAAACACGATCATAAGTCTTGGTGATTCCCAGATGTCCGGACCACTGGTGATCATGAGCGAGGGATAAAACATTTTGTCGAAAGGCTGTAGGAATCACTATTTGGTAAACAGCATTCCAATCTTCGCCAGCGTCAACATGGGATGTCCATTTACGCATGAGGAGATTACCATCAATGAAATATGCCATGTTTTTCTTCTTTAGCTCGTCCTCTGAGACAACACTAGAAAAACATTTAGCCAGGCTAATGTCAACCTGTTGGTTAGCGATCAGCTGCTCACGAGTAACTGGTAACTGTATTGCCTCAGCAACAAGTTCCACATCCTTCTTCCTTTCTCTGGGCTGTTGGTCAGACTGCACCAGCTTACCAGAGGTAGCACCCGAACTATCCTCTGGGTCACACTCTCTGAATAGAATCGTGTTCGACAAATCTATCACTTCACCCACTTGTCGTGCTTGAGCACGTGTGACAGCACAAGCGGGGAACACATCTGGATAACCCTGTGCCAGCTCCTCGGAGAGAGCCTGGTCACTTTTATCCAATACCTCTAATACGGGTATCACCTTTCCTCCGGCAATATCGTTGCCCATTATAAATGTCACACCTTTTACTGGCAACATAGGACGTACGCCAACTCTGAACAATCCACTGACTAACTCAGAGTGTACGTTCACAAAGTGCAATGGCACTGGGACAAATCCCATTTCAATACCTTGTACTAACACACTGGAACCACAATATGTATTACTGGACAAGGGCAACACATCAGCGAGTATGAACGACTGCGCCGCACCAGTATCTCTGAGGATTCTAACTGGACGCTGAGACGCTTCGTCATCTGATATAGAAACAAACCCCTCAAAAATGAACGGTTCATAACTGTGATCTGGGACAGGGACTTTCAAACCACATTCACTATGAGGCTTCTGTCTTGATTCCGGCCTTACAACCGTACGAATCAGCCCAACACCCGTTGGCGGCCTGGCGTGCTGAGGCATCCCCGGTTTGCGTTTTAGCAGAAAGCAATCATTAACCATATGTCCCACCTTATGACAATAGAAACAGTGACGCACATCTTTTGGGCGTGCTGGATGTACTGCTGGTCGACTAGGATTAAAAGTTAGCAACTCCGCAACCCTGCCCTCCGTCCGAGCCGAAAACACGCTCTTATGCGTCAATACAAACTCGTCTGCCAATACAGACGCTTCCGACAGTGAGGATACTTTCTGTTCGTTCAGATAAACTACAATGCGTTCGGGTAAGCAATTTTTTAACTCTTCTAACAAGATTAACTCCCGTAGAGAGTTAAAATCAGTTACTTTACCAGCACTGTGCCATTTGTCAAACAGATTTCCTTTGTTTCTAGCAAACTCCACATAAGTCTGAGTAGGAGACTTTTTATGAGACCTAAATCTCTGTCGATATGCCTCAGGAACAAGCTCATAGGCACGAAGAACAGTAGCTTTGACCACGTCATAATTCAAACTGTCTTCAAGAGGTAGTGCTGCCAGCACCTCTTGGGCTTTACCTGTTAGTTTACACTGAAGTAATAGGCACCATACCTCTTTGGGCCATTTCAATGCTACCGCTATACGTTCAAACACACTGAAATAGGAATCAACCTCTGACTCCCTGAACACAGGTACCAAGGTGATCTGCCTACTAATATCAAACGTAGCAGATGACACAGCTGGTGAGGATGGCTCACTAGCAGGCATAGTATTAGCAGAGACTAACCTCGCTGTTTCTGCCTCTAGTTCCATTTTACGCACCTCCAGTTCCATCTTACGCATCTCCAGTTCCATCTTACGCGTCTCCTGTTCTGCCTCTAGCTCCATTTTACGCATCTCCAGCTTGTCTTGCCTGATTTGTGCCCGCTCTTCCGCCTCCATTTGGAGCCGTGTCGAGCGGACATCGATCCTGGCATCACTGTCAGTCAGTGGGGAGAGTGGGTCATAACGGGGCAATGTGGCTGGAGCCTTAGTCTCGTCCTCAGACACTGATGGGCTTACAGGTGCAGCAACCACATCCCCTACAGGAGCAGCAGGATCAGGCGGCGGTAACTCAAGCACTCGCTCGTTTAACAATATCGCTAGCACTACTTCCCTAACTTCTGCTTTCACTAAACCCCTCGGTATGGGTAAAGAAAAGTGGTCAGCCAAAACCTGTAGATCCACTCTACGGCAATTCTCAAAAACCCCCCACGTAGGGTTTTCCAAAAATGCCTCCAACTCAAAAGTAGCCATCCTACTAGCAACACGAGCCGTCGACTACTGAACACACAAAAAACAGGTAGTACAGCTGCCAAGCTCAACACTGAACCAGACACTTACTAATTTGCATGAGTAGCACGGGATGGATCCCGGATGAGCCCCCACTTTATGTTACGAACCCCGTGGCTCTAAACGTCTAGGGTGGATGGACATGAGACCCGTAACATAAATTATGCAAATTAGGAGTGTGGCATGGAGCAGTGAAAACAAATGTGACACAACAACCATGAACTACCGTCAAACACAAATGGTTTATTTCAGAACACACGGTAAGGGTTTGGGAAAAAGGGCTGAGCAGGACCCAAGAAATGAAACAATAGTGTAAAACCCCCTAAACTGATCTAGCCTGCCTGAAGAACAGCTAGGCTACTGCTAGTCATACAAAAGTACAGTGGGTGGTCCGCTCAGGTCTAACTAGTGTTTTTAGACAGATTTCTTCCTACGGGTAATGTACGCCCAAGGGCAACTAGCTTAAACTCCCCTTTTCCCAGAAACACACAAAGCTACCAAACAGGGTAATCAGCAATTAAGTAGTACACAATACACAGGACACAACAGTATCCGCACTCACATAACAAAACAGTAGTCTAACAGAATTACCAATCATAATAAACAGCAAATTAGTGAGTAACCAAAAACAGGACACCACCGTGTCCATACTCACATACGGCAATATTCTCTCTCTCTCAACAAACACAAGACTGGTTTTTATACAATGGGATGTGTGATTGAACAAACGAGTAACAGGTGGTGCAATACACAGGAATGTTCACTGATTGGTCCAATCAGCAGACACCTCAACGACCACCAATCAGGAACATACAGGACACCTGTGATTAGGGCAGAAGGAGAGAAACACACAAAAACACAGGATACCTGTATCCGTAACAACTGCAGAGAACGCATTTCCACTGCTCCAGAGTCCAATGGCGTCGGGCCTTACACCACTCCAACCGACACTTGGGATTGGACATGGTTATCTTAGGCTTGTGTGCGGCTGCTTGGACATGGAAACCCATTTCATTAAGCTCCCGACGAACAGTTCTTGTGCTGACAATTCTTCCAGATGCAGTTTGGAACTTGGTAGGACAGACGGTTTTTAAAAAGCTACGCTCTTCAGCACTTGATGGTCCCGTTCTGTGAGCTTGTGTGGCCTACCACTTCGCGGCTGAGCCGTTGTTGCTCCTTGACGTTTCCTCTTCACAACAACAACACTTACAGTTGACTGGGGCAGCTCTAGCAGGGCACGAACTGACTTGTTAGAAAGGTGGCATCCTATGTAAGGCCATCTACTGTCAATGTTTGTCTGTGGAGATTGTATGGCTGTGTGCTCGACTTTATACACCTGTCAGCAACGGGTGTGGCTGAAATAGCCGAATCCACTCATTTGAAGGGGTGTCCACATACTTTTGTACATACAGTGCGTTCGGAAAGTATTCAGACCCCTTTACGTTTTCTATATTTTGTTACGTTACAGCCTTATTCTAAAATGAATTAACTAAAAAAAATCCTCATCAATCTACACACAATACCCCATAATGACAAAGCAAAAACAGATTTTTAGAAATCTTTGCAAATGTATTAAAAATAAAAAACAGAAATACCTTATTTACATACAGTGGGGAAAAAAAGTATTTAGTCAGCCACCAATTGTGCAAGTTCTCCCACTTAAAAAGATGAGAGAGGCCTGTAATCTTCATCATTGGTACACGTCAACTATGACAGACAAAATGAGGAAAAAAAATCCAGAAAATCACATTGTAGGATTTCTTATTAATTTTTTTGCAAATTATGGTGGAAAATAAGTATTTGGTCAATAACAAAAGTTTCTCAATACTTTGTTATATACCCTTTGTTGGCAATGACACAGGTCAAATGTTTTCTGTAAGTCTTCACAAGGTTTTCACACACTGTTGCTGGTATTTTGGCCCATTCCTCCATGCAGATCTCCTCTAGAGCAGTGATGTTTTGGGGCTGTCGCTGGGCAACACAGACTTTCAACTCCCTCCAAAGATTTTCTATGGGGTTGAGATCTGGAGACTGGCTAGGCCACTCCAGGACCTTGAAATGCTTCTTACGAAGCCACTCCTTCGTTGCCCGGGCGGTGTGTTTGGAATCATTGTCATGCTGAAAGACCCAGCCACATTTCATCTTCAATGCCCTTGCTGATGGAAGGAGGTTTTCACTCAAAAAACTCACGATACATGGCCCCATTCATTCTTTCCTTTACACGGATCAGTCGTCCTGGTCCCTTTGCAGAAAAACAGCCCCAAAACATGATGCTTCCACCCCCATGCTTCACAGTAGGTATGGTGTTCTTTGGATGCAACTCAGCATTCTTTGTCCTCCAAACACGACGAGTTGAGTTTTTACCAAAAAGTTCTATTTTGGTTTCATCTGACCATATGACATTCTCCCAATCCTCTTCTGGATCATCCAAATGCACTCTAGCAAACTTCAGACGGGCTTGGACATGTACTGGCTTAAGCAAGGGGACACGTCTGGCACTGCAGGATTTAAGTCCCTGGCGGCGTAGTGTGTTACTGATGGTAGGCTTTGTTACTTTGGTCCCAGCTCTCTGCAGGTCATTCACTAGGTTCCCCCGTGTGGTTCTGGGATTTTTGCTCACCGTTCTTGTGATCATTTTGACCCCACGGGGTGAGATCTTGCGTGGAGCCCCAGATCGAGGGAGATTATCAGTGGTCTTGTATGTCTTCCATTTCCTAATAATTGCTCCCACAGTTCATTTCTTCAAACCAAGCTGCTTACCTATTGCAGATTCAGTCTTTCCAGCCTGGTGCAGGTCTACAATTTTGTTTCTGGTGTCCTTTGACAGCTCTTTGGTCTTGGCCATAGTGGAGTTTGGAGTGTGACTCTTAAAGAAGAAGTTACAGGTCTGTGAGAGCCAGAAATCTTGCTTGTTTGTAGGTGACCAAATACTTATTTTCCACCATAATTTGCAAATAAATTCATAAAAAATCCTACAATGTGATTTTCTGGATTTTTTCCCTCATTTTGTCTGTCATAGTTGACGTGTACCTATGATGAAAATTACAGGCCTCTCTCATCTTTTTAAGTGGGAGAACTTGCACAATTGGTGGCTGACTAAATACTTTTTTTCCCCACTGTAAGTATTCAGACCCTTTGCTATGAGACTCGAAATTGAGCACAGGTACATCCTGTTTCCATTGATCATCCTTGAGATGTTTCTACAGCTTGATTGGAGTCCACCTGTGGTAAATTAAATTGATTGGACATGATTTGGAAAGGCACACACCTGTCTATATAAGGTCACACAGTTGACAGTGCATGTCAGAGCAAAAACCAAGCCATGAGGTCGAAGGAATTGTCCATAGAGCTCCGAGACAGGATTGTGTTGAGGCACAGATCTGGGGAAGGTTACCAAAAAATGTCTGCAGCATTGAAGGGCCCAAAGAACACAGTGGCCTCCATCATTCTTAAATGGAAGAAGTTTGTAACCACCAAGACTCTTCCTAGAGCTGGCCGCCCGGCCAAACTGAGCAATCGGGGGAGAAGGGCCTTGGTCAGGGAGGTGACCAAGAACCCGATGGTCACTATGACAGAGCTCTAGAATTCCTCTGTGGAGATGGGGGAACCTTCCAGAAGGACAACCATCTCTGCAGCACTCCGCCAATCAGGCCTTTATGGTAGAGTGGCCAGACGGAAAACACTTCTCAGTAAAAGGCACATGACATCCCACTTGGAGTTTACCAAAAGGCACCTGAAGACTCTCAGACCATGAGAAACAAGATTCTCTGGTCTGATGAAACCAAGATTGAACTCTTTCGCCTGAATGCCAAGCGTCACGTCTGGAGTAAACCTGGCACCATCCCTACGGTGAAGCATGGTGGTGACAGCATCATGCTGTGGGGATGTTTTTCAGCGGCAGGGACTTGAGACTAGTCAGGATCGAGGCAAAGCTGCTGAACGGAGCAAAGTACAGAGAGATTCTTGATGAAAACGTGCTCCAGAGTGCTCAGGACCTCAGACTGGGGCAAATGTTCACCTTCCAACAGGACAACAACGCTAAGCACACAGCCAAGACAACACAGGAGTGGCTTCGGGACAAGTCTCTGAATGTCCTTGAGTGGCCCAGCCAGAGCCTGGACTTGAACCCGATCAAACATCTCTGGAGAGACCTGAAAATAGCTGTGCAGCAACACTCCATCCAACCTGACAGAGCTTGAGAGGATCTGCAGAAAGGAATGGGAGAAACTCCCCATATACAGGTGTGCCAAGCTTGTAGCGTCATACACATGAAGACACGAGGCAGTAATCACTGCCAAAGATGCTTCAACAAAGCACTGAATAAAGGGTCTGAATACTTATGTAAATGTAATATGACTGCATGGCCAGGCACGACTCCAACACCATCATTAAGTTTGCCGACGACACAACAGTGGTAGGCCTGATCACCGACAACGATGAGACAGCCTATAGGGAGGAGGTCAGAGATCTGGCCGTGTGGTGCCAGGACAACAACCTCTCCCTCAACGTGACCAAGACAAAGGAGATGATTGTGGACTACAGGAAAAAAAAGAGGACTGAGCACGCTCCCATTCTCATCGACGGGGCTGTAGTGGAACAGGTTGAGAGCTTCAAGTTCCTTGGTGTCCACATCACCAACGAACTATCATGGTCCAAACACACCAAGACAGTCGTGAAGAGGGCACGACAAAGCCTATTCCCCCTCAGGAGACTAAAAAGATTTGGCATGGGTCCTCAGATCCTCAAAAAATTCTACAGCTGCACCATTTTGAGGAAGGCCCTCAAAATTGTCAAAGACTCCAGCCACCCTAGTCATAGACTGTTCTCTCTGCTACCGCACAGCAAGCGGTACCGGAGTGCCAAGTCTAGGTCCAAAAGACTTCTCAACAGCTTCTACCCCCAAGCCATAAGACTCCTGAACAGCTAATCATGGCTACCCGGACTATTTGCACTGCCCCCCCACCCCATCCTTTTTACGCTGCTGCTACTCTGTTAAGTATTTATGCATAGTCACTTTAACTCTACCCACATGTACATATTACCTCAACTACCTCAACTAGCCGGTGCCCCCGCACATTGACAATGCAACGGTATCCCCCTGTATATATAGCCTCCCTACTGTCACTTTATTTTACTGTATATATAGCCTCCCTACTGTCACTTTATTTTACTTCTGCTCTTTTTTTCTCAACACTTTTTTGTTGTTGTTTTATTCTTACTTTTTTGTTTAAAATAAATGCACTGTTGGTTAAGGGCTGTAAGTAAGCATTTCACTGTAATGTCTGCACCTGTTGTATTCGGCGCATGTGACCAATAAAATTTGATTTGATTTGATTTGATATTTAAGTTTTTTATTTTTTTAAATAAATTTGCAAACATTTCTAAAAACCTGTTTTTGCTTTGTTATTATGGGGTATTGTGTGTAGATTGATAGTGAAAAAAACGATTTAATCAACTTTAGAATAAGGCTGTAACGTAACAAAATGTGGAAAAAGTCAAGGGGTCTGAATACTCAGTCTGCTGTCCAGTCCCTTGATGGGAACATAATGAAACATAATGATACATCAATAATGATGCTACAAATATGATAATGCTCTGACTGAATGTTTCCTTGGGATACTAACTCACAATACATCTAAATTACACAGAAAGCAGCATGCACAGGAAAACAACAACCTTGGCCACGTCCCATATGGCACCCTATTCCCTATTTAAAAGTAGTGCACTAACTAGGGAATAAATAGTGTGTGGGGGTCAGACATTTTGTGCTCTTCTCATGGCTTGTATGCCGTCAGTAGTTTGTGGGAATATTGTCTCATGTTAAGTGTACAGCACTGTATTGTGAATTTTTTGTTTATTTTTGGTTGCTGCTACGGATACTGTAGATGAGCAGGTACAGTAAGGTTATGAAATGGAAGTTGTGAAATGTTGCCCCCTCCTGAGTAGAAGTGGATACTGCATATGTTCTCACCTAGAGAGTGAAGTGGACTGAGAACTGCAGAAAAAACACAAATTCATTGCTAAATACTTTTAACCCTTTCCATGAGATGGACATTTACAGTATGACACTATGGAAAATACACAACATGCTATATCGCTTTAGAGTTAGGGATAGAACAGAGATAAGACTCAAGTCTCCATAGAGAGACATTTATAAAGAACTCTATGTTCCTGTTTGAAAGAGTGCCTGTCTGTCAAATCTGTTCCTCATTAAACATGATTATGTTTTTGTCTCTGTGAGATTTGATAGAACCATCTGCTGGACATCTGCGCTGCTCTGTGTGACGGTGAGGTTAATCTCAGTCTAACAGAATTACAAAGAAATTACAACCAAATGGATCCCCATCACTTAGAGCAGGGCATTGTGGGGGATGAGGTCATTAGTGAGGTCATCAGTCAGAGAGCGACTGAGACAGAGAGTGTTTTAGATAGTGCCTGAGACTAATAGAGTGTTCCTTATCAAGCCTTGTAAGCAGAGGCTGATCTGAGAGACATACCCTTTTCACACTACTGAGTCTAGTTGAGCCTAACTGTAATGGTCTGGTTACACATCCACCACAGTTCCTGGAACCGTGCTGACAAGGACAATATGAAGAGAAAGCATCCGACACAGCGCAGAACAGTGTGTGAAGAGGATATTAGAGAGGAACAGAGATGCCAGGGAGGGACACTTGGGACCAGGCCAGGGACAGCTGGTAACACTCATCAGAATGATCATGCACATTAAGGTCATTAACAGCTTGAGGTGATGCTGGACTAAACCAGACTGAACAGTCATTGACTGCGTCACAAATGGCACATAGAGTGTCATTTGGGATGCACACATAATGTAATCTGGGAACTCAATTGACCTCCTCCATTAGCTGAGTGTGTTTACTGCTGTGCCCAACTGTCCAACTGTCCAACTGTCAGTATGCTGTATGCTGTACCCAACTGCCCAGGCTTGCTTAAGATGTGCCTGTTTTCGTGTCAGTTGTTTGTCAATGTGGAGTGGAAAGCAAGTGAGAAAGAATAGTAAACATTGTGAAGTTGCATGTATCATAAAGGCTGACTCACTCTCTCTTTCCCTCCCTCCCTCCCTCCCTCCCTCCCTCCCTCCCTCCCTCTTCATACCACCTCTATCCCTCTCTCCCTCCTCTTTTTCCTCCCTCTCTCTCTCTCTCTCCTCCCCTCCCCTCCCCTCCTCCTTCTCCCCTCCCCTCCTCCTCAATCTCCCTCCTCCAGTTTGTAGCCCAGCCCAACTGTCAGCAGTTGCTTGCGTCTCGTTGGTACGATGAGTTCCCTGGGTGGAGGCGTCGTCACTGGGCAGGGAAATTCCTAACCTGTGTCTTCATCGGCCTCCTCTTCCCCGTCTTCTCCCTTTGCTACCTGGTCTCTCCTAAGAGCCGCTATGGATACTTCATCAGGCAAGTGGCCTAGAGGTTAGAGAGGCAGGCCAGCAACTAGAGGGTTGCCAGTTTGAATCCCTGGTCTCATGGGAAAAATCTGTCAGGGAGCTTCCCTGGTCTGATGGGAAAAATCTGTCAGGGAGCTGAAGTTGAATTTCTGTTAGACCTAATGGACAATAAAGTAATCTTCTTCTTCATCATTAGGAAGCCCTTCATCAAGTTTATCTGCCACACAACGTCGTATCTCACCTTCCTGTTCCTGCTGCTGCTGGCCTCTCAGCACATCGTCTCTACAGACCCCAACAGACAGGGACCGACTCCTACTGTGGTGGAATGGATGATACTGCCCTGGGTACTGGGTAAGAGTGTGTGTGTGCGCGCGTAGATGTGCTGATCAAGAAAGGAAAGACCCGGACACATGCTGCTCCCTCCCTAGTGCTTTATTCCTGCACTATGATACATAACAAGATTTCAACTTCACAGAAGGTCAGCTGATAATAGAGTGTCATTTGAGACATACCAAGTAAACTGCTATTGATGTTAATGATGTTAGTTGATGACAATTCTGACAGGAAATGGTGGAAACCAAGCTTGTGTTTCAGCCAAATACTCTATCTACCTTTTACAGCTGGTTTTCATGCATTGAACGCACACTGTATTGTAAGACAACCCAGCCTATGTGTTTCCGATGTAACTCCCATTATGGTGTTCTGTTCAGTACAACCGCATGGCAGGATGCATGGGTATGCTACCTGTCTACCTGCTCATAACTGTCTGCCTGTCCTGCATCACCGCTTGATATGGCAAATGCACCACCCTCAATAGCAAAGCGCTACAGAGGGTAGTGTGGACAGCCCTGTACATCACTGGGGCCGAGCTCCCTGCAATCCAGGACCTCTATATCAGGCGATGTCAGAGGAAGGCCCGAAAAATTGCCAAAGACTGCAGCTACCCAAGACATACCGTCCAGCAAATGGTACCGGAGCATCGGCTCTTGGACTAACAGGCTCCGAAACAGATAGAAACATAACACGCATACCGACAACACAAACATACATACAGACGTAGGATCTTAATTTGAGCCAGATTGCTACAGCAGGAAAATAATCCTGCAGCAACAGGAAATGTAAATGATTATGTGGATTATAATGAATGGACATTTTGGTAGGGATTGATATATTTTACGTTAGGGCAAATCAATTTCAAAGTGGAAATCACAAACTTTAGAATACTTTTCAAAACTCAAATACACTACAAGTTTGCATTTCCTGCAATGCTGGAAAATTCTCACCAACAAAAAAGTGGTCAAGTTAAGATCCTACATCTGTACACACACATGCATAACGAGTCACTTTACCCTGCCTTCATGTACATATCTACCTGAAATACCTCATACCCCTGCACATTGATCTGGTACTGGTACTCCCTGTACATACAGTAGCTCCATTCTTGTGTATTTTATTCCTCTTGTGTTACTATTATATTTTTATTATAATTATTTAACTCTGCATCGTTTGGAAGGGCTCATAAGCAAGCATTTCACGGTTAAGTCTACACCTGTTGTATTCAGCGCATGTGACAAATACAATTTGAGTTGATTTGAACACTCCCTCTTCACCTGAGGAATGTGGCCATAGATCAGAAAAGTGAGACAGACATGATAGATTAGCTCTGCCGGGCGTCAGACAGACATGACAACCCTAACCCTAACTCTAGGTCTGTGTCCCAAATGGCACCATATTCCCTATTTAGATCACTACTTTTGACCCGCATAGGCCCTCTTCAAAAGTAGTGCACTATGTAGGGAATAGGGTGAGTTACATAGGGCTCTGGTCAAAACTGATTTACGTAGGGCTCTGGTCAAAAGTAATGCACTTTGTAAGGGATATGATGCCATTTGGGACATAATTAACCCTGCTGGTCTGTTCTCTGTCCTATAGGCTTCATCTGGACAGAGATCAAACAGATGTGGGATGGAGGATTCCAGGACTATATCCATGACTGGTGGAACCTCATGGACTTTGTTATGAACTCTCTGTACCTGGCTACCATCTCTCTGAAGATTGTTGCCTATGTCAAGGTATGATGGTTGTTGTGTACTAGATAATATGAAATACGCTTGAATAAATCGGCAACGAATTCTTGAAAATTCAACCAGCTGACACTCAGGCTTCATTAAAATGAATAGGAGCAGCTCACGCTCGTCAAAAGTTGTCAGGTGGAGCAGGCCTATTGGACTTACTATGGAATGTCCCCTCTCCGTCTCTCCCTCTCTCCCACAGTAGACTCTGACCTGTCCCCTCTCCGTCTCTCCCTCTCTTCCACAGTAGACTCTGACCTGTCCCCTCTCCGTCTCTTCCATCTCTCCCACAGTAGACTCTGACCTGTCCCCTCTCCGTCTCTCCCTCTCTCCCACAGTAGACTCTGACCTGTCCCCTCTCTCTCCCTCTCTCCCACAGTAGACTCTGACCTGTCCCCTCTCTGTCTCTCCCTCTCTCCCACAGTAGACTCTGACCTGTCCCCTCTCCGTCTCTCCCTCTCTCCCACAGTAGACTCTGACCTGTCTCCTCGCTGTCTCTCCATCTCTCCCACAGTAGACTCTGACCTGTCCCCTCTCCGTCTCTCCCTCTCTCCCACAGTAGACTCTGAGCTGTCCCCTCGCTGTCTCTCCATCTCTCCCACAGTAGACTCTGACCTGTCCCCTCTCCGTCTCTCCCTCTCTCCCACAGTAGACTCTGACCTGTCCCCTCTCCATCTCTCCATCTCTCCCACAGTAGACTCTGACCTGTCCCCTCTCCGTCTCTCCCTTTCTCCCACAGTAGACTCTGACCTGTCCCCTCTCCATCTCTCCATCTCTCCCACAGTAGACTCTGACCTGTCCCCTCTCCGTCTCTCCATCTCTCCCACAGTAGACTCTGACCTGTCCCCTCTCTGTCTCTCCATCTCTCCCACAGTGGACTCTGACCTGTCCCCTCTCTGTCTCTCCATCTCTTCCACAGTAGACTCTGACCTGTCCCCTCTCTGTCTCTCCATCTCTCCCACAGTAGACTCTGACCTGTCCCCTCTCCGTCTCTCCCTCTCTCCCACAGTAGACTCTGACCTGTCCCCTCGCCGTCTCTCCATCTCTCCCACAGTAGACTCTGACCTGTCCCCTCGCTGTCTCTCCATCTCTCCCACAGTAGACTCTGACCTGTCCCCTCTCCGTCTCTCCCTCTCTCCCACAGTAGACTCTGACCTGTCCCCTCTCCGTCTCTCCATCTCTCCCACAGTGGACTCTGACCTGTCCCCTCGCTGTCTCTCCATCTCTCCCACAGTAGACTCTGACCTGTCCCCTCTCCGTCTCTCCCTCTCTCCCACAGTGGACTCTGACCTGTCTCCTCGCTGTCTCTCCATCTCTCCCACAGTAGACTCTGACCTGTCCCCTCTCTGTCTCTCCCTCTCTCCCACAGTAGACTCTGAGCTGTCCCCTCGCTGTCTCTCCATCTCTCCCACAGTAGACTCTGACCTGTCCCCTCTCCGTCTCTCCCTATCTCCCACAGTAGACTCTGACCTGTCCCCTCTCCATCTCTCCATCTCTCCCACAGTAGACTCTGAGCTGTCCCCTCTCCGTCTCTCCCTTTCTCCCACAGTAGACTCTGACCTGTCCCCTCTCCATCTCTCCATCTCTCCCACAGTAGACTCTGACCTGTCCCCTCTCCGTTTCTCCATCTCTCCCACAGTGGACTCAGACCTGTCCCCTCTCCGTCTCGCCCTCTCTCCCACAGTAGAATCTGATCTGTCCCCTCGCTGTCTCTCCATCTCTCCCACAGTGGACTTTGACCTGTCCCCTCTTCATCTCTCCCTCTCTCCCACAGTAGACTCTGACCTGTCCCCTCGCGGTCTCTCCCTCTCTCCCACAGTAGACTCTGACCTGTCCCCTCTCCGTCTCTCCCTCTCTCCCACAGTAGACTCTGACCTGTCCCCTCGCTGTCTCTCCCTCTCTCCCACAGTAGACTCTGACCTGTCCCCTCTCCGTCTCTCCCTCTCTCCCACAGTAGACTCTGACCTGTCCCCTCTCCGTCTCTCCCTCTCTCCCACAGTGGACTCTGACCTGTCCCCTCGCTGTCTCTCCATCTCTCCCACAGTAGACTCTGACCTGTCCCCTCTCCGTCTCTCCCTCTCTCCCACAGTAGACTCTGATCTGTCCCCTCGCTGTCTCTCCATCTCTCCCACAGTAGACTCTGACCTGTCCCCTCTCCGTCTCTCCCTCTCTCCCAGAGTAGACTCTGACCTGTCCCCTCGCTGTCTCTCCCTCTCTCCCACAGTAGACTCTGACCTGTCCCCTCTCTGTCTCTCCATCTCTCCCACAGTAGACTCTGACCTGTCCCCTCTCTGTCTCTCCATCTCTCCCACAGTAGACTCTGACCTGTCCCCTCTCTGTCTCTCATCTCTCCCACAGTAGACTCTGACCTGTCCCCTCTCCGTCTCTCCCTCTCTCCCACAGTAGACTCTGACCTGTCCCCTCTCTGTCTCTCCATCTCTCCCACAGTAGACTCGGACCTGTCCCCTCTCCGTCTCTCCCTCTCTCCCACAGTAGACTCTGACCTGTCTCCTCTCTGTCTCTCCGTCTCTCCGTCTCTCCCTCTCTCCCACAGTAGACTCTGACCAGTCCCCTCTCCGTCTCTCCCTCTCTCCCACAGTAGACTCTGACCTGTCCCCTCGCGGTCTCTCCCTCTCTCCCACAGTAGACTCTGACCTGTCCCCTCTCCGTCTCTCCCTCTCTCCCACAGTAGACTCTGACCTGTCCCCTCGCTGTCTCTCCCTCTCTCCCACAGTAGACTCTGACCTGTCCCCTCTCCGTCTCTCCCTCTCTCCCACAGTAGACTCTGACCTGTCCCCTCTCCGTCTCTCCCTCTCTCCCACAGTGGACTCTGACCTGTCCCCTCGCTGTCTCTCCATCTCTCCCACAGTAGACTCTGACCTGTCCCCTCTCCGTCTCTCCCTCTCTCCCACAGTAGACTCTGATCTGTCCCCTCGCTGTCTCTCCATCTCTCCCACAGTATACTCTGACCTGTCCCCTCTCCGTCTCTCCCTCTCTCCCACAGTAGACTCTGACCTGTCCCCTCTCCGTCTCTCCCTCTCTCCCACAGTAGACTCTGACCTGTCCCCTCTCCGTCTCTCCCTCTCTCCCACAGTAGACTCTGACCTGTCCCCTCTCTCCCACAGTAGACTCTGACCTGTCCCCTCTCTGTCTCTCCATCTCTCCCACAGTAGACTCTGACCTGTCCCCTCTCCGTCTCTCCCTCTCTCCCACAGTAGACTCTGACCTGTCCCCTCTCTGTCTCTCCATCTCTCCCACAGTAGACTCTGACCTGTCCCCTCTCTGTCTCTCCATCTCTCCCACAGTAGACTCTGACCTGTCCCCTCTCCGTCTCTCCCTCTCTCCCACAGTAGACTCTGACCTGTCATCTCGCCATCTCCCCATCTCTCCCACAGTAGACTCTGACCTGTCCCCTCGCTGTCTCTCCATCTCTCCCACAGTAGACTCTGACCTGTCCCCTCTCCGTCTCTCCCTCTCTCCCACAGTAGACTCTGACCTGTCCCCTCGCCGTCTCTCCATCTCTCCCACAGTGGACTCTGACCTGTCCCCTCTCCGTCTCTCCATCTCTCCCACAGTGGACTCTGACCTGTCCCCTCGCTGTCTCTCCATCTCTCTCACAGTAGACTCTGACCTGTCCCCTCTCCGTCTCTCCCTCTCTCCCACAGTGGACTCTGACCTGTCCCCTCGCTGTCTCTCCATCTATCCCACAGTAGACTCTGACCTGTCCCCTCTCCGTCTCTCTCTCTCTCCCACAGTAGACTCTGAGCTGTCCCCTCGCTGTCTCTCCATCTCTCCCACAGTAGACTCTGACCTGTCCCCTCTCCGTCTCTCCCTCTCTCCCACAGTAGACTCTGACCTGTCCCCTCTCCGTCTCTCCATCTCTCCCAAAGTAGACTCTGACCTGTCCCCTCTCCATCTCTCCATCTCTCCCACAGTACACTCTGACCTGTCCCCTCTCCGTCTCTCCATCTCTCCCACAGTGGACTCTGACCTGTCCCCTCTCCGTCTCGCCCTCTCTCCCACAGTCGACTCTGATCTGTCCCTTCGCTGTCTCTCCATCTCTCCCACAGTGGACTCTGACCTGTCCCCTCTACGTCTCTCCCTCTCTCCCACAGTAGACTCTGACCTGTCCCCTCGCGGTCTCTCCCTCTCTCCCACAGTAGACTCTGACCTGTCCCCTCTCTGTCTCTCCTTCTCTCCCACAGTAGACTCTGACCTGTCCCCTCTCCGTCTCTCCATCTCTCCCACAGTGGACTCTGACCTGTCCCCTCGCTGTCTCTCCATCTCTCCCACAGTAGACTGACCTGTCCCCTCTCCGTCTCTCCCTCTCTCCCACAGTGGACTCTGACCTGTCCCCTCGCTGTCTCTCCATCTATCCCACAGTAGACTCTGACCTGTCCCCTCTCCGTCTCTCTCTCTCTCCCACAGTAGACTCTGAGCTGTCCCCTCGCTGTCTCTCCATCTCTCCCACAGTAGACTCTGACCTGTCCCCTCTCCGTCTCTCCCTCTCTCCCACAGTAGACTCTGACCTGTCCCCTCTCCGTCTCTCCATCTCTCCCACAGTAGACTCTGACCTGTCCCCTCTCCATCTCTCCATCTCTCCCACAGTAGACTCTGATCTGTCCCTTCACTGTCTCTCCATCTCTCCCACAGTGGACTCTGACCTGTCCCCTCTCCGTCTCTCCCTCTCTCCCACAGTAGACTCTGACCTGTCCCCTCTCCGTCTCTCCCTCTCTCCCACAGTAGACTCTGACCTGTCCCCTCGCTGTCTCTCCCTCTCTCCCACAGTAGACTTTGACCTGTCCCCTCTCCGTCTCTCCCTCTCTCCCACAGTAGACTCTGATCTGTCCCCTCGCCATCTCTCCATCTCTCCCACAGTAGACTCTGACCTGTCCCCTCTCTGTCTCTCCCGCTCTCCCACAGTAGACTCTGACCTGCCCCCTCGCTGTCTCTCCCTCTCTCCCACAGTAGACTCTGACCTGTCCCCTCTCTGTCTCTCCCTCTCTCCCACAGTACAGCGGCTTCAGGGCCAGGAACGAATGGCAGATGTGGCATCCTACCCTGGTAGCAGAAGCTGTGTTTGCCATCGCTAACATCTTCAGCTCCCTCCGCCTCATCTCTCTGTTTACAGCTAACTCACACCTGGGACCTCTACAGGTCAGGATTATCATACTACGTTTACATGATTTGTAATTTAATACTATGTTTCTGTCATTATGTCCAGGGGCAGTATGTATTAAGGGTCTTAGGGTAGGACTGCTAATTTAGGATCAGTTATTCCTTTTATTTAAAGGAAAAATATTACATGGTCAGGGGAGGACCTGATCCTAGATCAGCAATCCTACTCTGAGAAGATTGATACTTATGACCCATGATCTGTAAAGCTGCAATTTATTGTATGAAAGGTTCTAGTTTATGATGATGATGATGATGAATATGATGATAATCCTCATTATTCCAGATCTCTCTGGGCAGGATGCTGCTGGACATCCTTAAATTCCTGTTTATCTACTGCCTGGTGCTCCTGGCCTTCGCTAACGGGCTCAACCAGCTCTACTTCTACTACGAGACAGACAAGGGCCTGAAGGGATGCAAGGGCATCCGCTGCGAAACACAGAACAACGCTTTTTCAACGTTAGTAAAGACCATGCATTATAATGTGTTCGTTTGTAACATGTTTAAGTTTTGGTAGGGTTAAAAAACTTTGTTAACTTTCCCAGAATTCCCGGAATCATTAGGCAATTAGCAGGAAACCCAGGAATTTCTGGAATTTGGGGAAAGTTACTGGAATTTTGCAACCTTACATTTTTGTCGTTTAGACGGATACGTATGTTTTGCCAATTGCCTGGATTAGGGCAAAAGTAGAATGGCAGCCTTTTATGATATCTTGACTATTCTTGTAGATCCTGCTTACCTTATATATTTAGAAATATAACCCCCTCTCCCTTTTATCTCTCTCTCTCTCGCTCTCTCTTTCATCCCTTTCTCTCTCTCTCTCTCTGTCTCCCTCTCACTCTCTCTCGCTCTTTCATCACTTTCACTCGCTTTCTCTCTCTTTCATCCCTTTCACTCATCTCCCTCTCCCTCTCATCTCTTTCTTTCTCTCTCATCTCTCTATCTTTCTCCTCTAGGTTGTTTGAGACGCTCCAGTCTTTGTTCTGGTCTGTCTTTGGGTTGATCAGTCTGTATGTGACCAACGTGGAGGCAGACCACCAGTTCACAGAGTTTATAGGGGCCACCATGTTTGGAACCTATAATGTCATCTCTCTGGTGGTTCTACTCAACATGCTGATCGCCATGATGAACAACTCCTACCAACACATCGCTGTGAGTCTTACACTATCACTGGAAAGCAAAATCATTTATTCATTCACTTGTTTGTTTGTGAGCCCAACAACCTGTCTGCAGTAATTTATATCACAAAGTTTTGTTCATATCACTTGTTCAGATGCTTAGCATATGTTGTTTATGTTCAGGATCATGCAGACATTGAGTGGAAGTTTGCAAGAACCAAGTTGTGGATGAGTTACTTTGAAGAGGGAGGGACTCTGCCTTCTCCATTCAACATCATCCCTAGCCCCAAGTCAATCTGGTACTTCATCTGCTGGATCAGGAAACACATCTTCAAGATCACCAGGGCCAAGAAAACAGAAACATTTGGAACGATAGGGGTGAGGATTAAGTCTCTAGTCTACATCAACAATACTTTTACTGAACAGTAGGGCTGTAAAATTTAAGTAATTGGTTGGATGATTCCTGGATTTATTGTTTATTCCCCTCTGATTCTGGGAATCTTCCAACTGGGATTTCTGGAAGACCTGGGAATTTTGGGAAAGTTACTGGAATTCTGCAACTCTACTGAACAGTTTACGGTTGAAACTTCTACTTCTTCTCTTCTCCTCTAGCCTCAGAGGGTTGTTCTCAATGAATTATCATGAATGAAATTACCTGTTCTTCCCAGAATGGTTAGACGTGCATCATGAGACATAACTGGACTGAAAGCATCAGCAGTTAGAAGTTAAAGGGATAGTTCGGGATTTTGGCAATGAACCATTTTTCTGTCTCTGCGTCCAGTATGAAGGAAGTAGTTTCGCAAGCCAATGCTAACTAGCATATGCGCTAGCTTAGCGAAAAATACTTGTGTACAGCTAGTTAGCATTGGCTCACAAAACGATCCTTTTAACAGAGAATGGGCAGGTGATGACAGAGCTAGCTGGCCAAGTCTCCACCAAGCAGTAAATCACATTAACTGATTAGTCATGCTGCCTGGTGTGCTTTTGTAGTAAATTAATGTTCCTCTTTTGTAGAGACGGGCTGCTATAAACGTAAGAATAAACCACCAGTATCAGGTATTTATTTATGTGTTTGTTTTTTCACTATAAAATGGATTACTTGTCATTCGTTATGTGTCAGTTTTCAATGTGTTTCATTCCGTAGATGCACATATTTTGAACTCGATTTTTCCCAAATGGCACCCTATTCACAATATAATGCACTACTTTTGACCAGAGCTCTATGGCCCTGGTCAAAAGTAGTGCACTACAGTATATAGGGAATAGGATGCCATTTGGGACGCATCCCTCTACCTGTCCACTCTCAGGATTATGTTTTCCATATTATCTCCAGAAGTTGTTAGTAACCCAGGAGTGGATGTATTTGATATGATTCTATCAACCTGTGGACTGTGTTGTTTTCAGGAGGTTTTGAGGAACCTGGTGAAGAGATATGTAGCAGCCATGATCAGAGATGCCAAGACAGAGGAAGGACTGACTGAGGAGAACTTTAAGGTAAGGTTTGGTTTCCTCTGACATTTCACATTTCTTTACATTTGTTTCTCTATCCAGCACCAGACAGGGACACAGACAAAAAATAAGCATTGTTTCTAACTTCGGCAATTAATGTTGATTAACGTGCACTGTCCACTGGAAATGTCATAAATAGATAAACAAGTTGTATGTGTGTATGTTTCTTTCCCCAGGAGCTGAAGCAGGACATCTCCAGCTTTAGGTATGAGGTCCTGGGGATGATGAAGGGGAAGGTGGGGCCCGGGAGTGGGGGCGTGGCTCTAGCGGGAAGTAAACCCAGTGAAGGGGCAGGGGCCTCCAGTCTGGTCTACCCTGACCACTCCTTCAAATACTCCCCCAAGTTCCCCCCGGCCATGCCTAAGACCAACATGTTTCACGTCACTAAATCCATGCTCCAGCAGAGGGCAGCCCCCTCCTTCACCTCCTCCTCCACATCCCCTTCCACCTCTCAGGGCTTGAACCGACTGGTCAACGGCTCTGTGGTACCCTCTCTGGCCTCCACTGACACCTCCTCCACCGCCATCTCCTCTTCCTCTTCCACTCCCTCCACCAAAGACAGACTGGCCAGGAAAGACTTTCCCAAAGACAGCTGTGACTTTGGGCTCTACTCTGTGTCTGAGGAGATGGGAGAGGCTGACCTGGAGGAGCTGGACTGTATTGGAGAGAGGGAGGAGCAGGGTGGAGCGAGGGAGAGGACATGTACAGAGAAGGAAGAGAATGAAGAGGAGGGGAGAGTGAAGAGAGAGAAGAGTCAATGTTAAAACAGACTGTTGAGGATGAGACTGCTGCGTAGAAGGACTATAGGGTGAATGCTGTTCAAAAGACCACAAACTATTTTAATGTATCATTATGATGCGTCTTAATGGAGGCCTGTGTAGTAGCTTGCCTTGCGTCTACAGAACCAATTCAGCTCTCAGACTAATATATTCTGGTCTATAAGACAGAATGTATAAGCTGGAGAACAGGAGACAAGAAGTCTGTTTCTTGGGCTGTGTCTCAAATAGCACCCTATTCTCTATATAGTGCACTACATTTGACCAGTGGACATAGGGCTCTGGTCAAAAATTGCGCACTGTATAGGGAATAGGGTGTCATATGGAACAAGAAGATAAGACGTCAATCTCCGACCAGGATTTCTGGAAAACCTGGGAATTTGGAGAAGTTACCAGAGTTTTGCAACACTATACGTGATAGAACTGTTAGTATTTTATTAACAGGCCCTGTCTCTGCTGCTTCCCCCAGTCAGCCCCCTGCTATTTGCACAACGATCCCTTGTCATAATGCATAATGGAAAAAGCTAATGCTTCTTACAGGTAGATCTGTACAATGTCACACCTTGGCGAATTATTCAAAACTGGTTTGAATGATGCTGTCTAGTCTATCCTCTCGTGTGAGTCCCAAATAGCACCCTATTTCCTATATCAAATCAAATCAAATCAAATTATATGTGTGAATAGTGCAGAATACAACAGATGTAGACCTTACAATGAAATGCTTACTTACAAGCCCTTAACCAAAAATGCAGTTTTAAGACAAATATGTGTTAAGTAAAAAATTGATAACTAAAAAATAAAAAATAGTAAAATAACAGTAGCGAGTAGCGAGGAGAGTTCCTTGAAAAAGTCTTCATCCCCCTTGGCGTTTTTCCTATTTTGTTGCATTACAACCTGTAATTTAAATTGATTTTTATTTGGATTTCATGTAATGGACATACACAAAATAGTCCAGATTGGTGAAGTGAAATGAAAAAAATTAATAACGGAAAAGTGGTACGTGCATATGTATTCACCCCTCAGGGGACTGAGCACGCACCCCTGAGGGGCCCCTGTGTTGAGGATCAGCGTGGCAGATGTGCTGTTACCTACCCTTACCACCTGGGGGCGGCCCGTCAGGAAGTCCAGGATACAGTTGCAGAGGGAGGTGTTTAGTCCCAGGATCCTTAGCTTAGTGATGAGCTTTGAGGGCACTATGGTGTTGAACGCTAAGCTGTAGTCAATGAATAGCATTCTCACATAGGTGTTCCTTTTGTCCAGGTGGGAAAGGGCAGTGTGGATTTCAATAGAGATTGCATCATCTGTGGATCTGTTGGGGCGGTATGCAAATTGGAGTGGGTCTAGGGTTTCTGGGATAATGGTGTTGATGTGAGCCATGACCAGCCTTTCAAAGCACTTCATGACTACAGACGTGAGTGCTACGGGTCGGTAGTCATTTAGGCAGGTTACCTTAGTGTTCTTGGGCACAGGGACTATGGTGGTCTGCTTGAAACATGTTGGTATTAAAGACAGGTTGAAAATGTCAGTGAAGATACTTGCCAGTTGGTCAGCGCATGCTCGGAGTACAAGTCCTGGTAATCCGTCGGAATGTTGACCTGTTTAAAGGTGTTACTCACATCGGCTATGGAGAGCGTGATCACATAATCGTCCGGAACAGCTGATTCTCTCATGCATGATTCAGTGTTGCTTGCCTCGAGGCGAGCATGGAAGTAATTTAGCTCGTCTGGTAGGCTCGTTTCACTGTTCACAGTTCGCGGCTGTGCTTCCCTTTGTAGTCTGTAATAGTTTGCAAGCCCTGTCACATCCGATGAGCGCCGGAGCCGGTGTAGTATGATTCAATCTTAGTCCTGTACTGACGCTTTGCCTTTGATGGTTTGTCGGAGGGCAGAGCGGGATTTCTTATAAACGTCCGGGTTAGAGTCCCGCTCCTTGAAAGCGGCAGCTCTACCCTTTAGCTCAGTGCGGATGTTGCCTGTAATCCATTGCTTCTGGTTGGGGTATGTAAGTACGGTCACTGTGGGGAGGACATCATCGACGCACTTATTGATGAAGCCAATGACTGATGTGGTGTACACCTCAATACCATCGGAATTATCCCGGAACATATTCCAGTCTGTGCTAGCAAAACAGTCCTGTAGCTTAGCATCTGCGTCATCTGACCACTTCTTTATTGACCTCGAGACTTCCTTAATATTAGATTTCGTGCACCAGCTGTTGTTTACAAATATACACAGACCGCCACCCCTTGTTTTACCGGAGGCAGCTGTTCTATCTTGCCGATGCAGCGTATATCCCACCAGCTGTATGTTATGCATGTCGTCATTCAGCCACGACTCGGTGAAACATAAGATATTACAGTTTTTAATGTCCCGTTGGGAGGATATCCGTGATCGTAGTTCGTCTATTTCTTTTATCCAGTGATTGTACGTTGGCTAATAGGACTGATGGTAGAGGCAGATTACCCACTCGCCGTCGGATCCTTACAAGGCAACCCGACCTACGTCCCCAATATCTCCATCTCTTTCTCATGCGAATGATGGGGATTTGGACCTTGTCGGGTGGAGAAGAAGATCCTTCGAGTCCGACTCGTTAAAGAAAAAATCTTCATCCAGTACGAGGTGAGTAATCGCTGTCCTGATATCCAAAAGCTATTTTCGGTCATAAGAGACTACTATATAGTGCACTACTTTTGACCAGAGCCCTATGGAGCAACACCTTGAGACAAAGTATGCAGGTCTTCGCAGGGCTACTCCTGCCCCCTCCAACCAAGCTTTCATGTGCCCTGTCTGCAACTGCAGCTGTAAATCCAGGATTGGTCTCTGCAACCACCAGAAGTTGGGCCTCTAAAGAGATGCTATACTGTACATGTAGGGGAGAGTGGGGTAAGTTGAGCCACCCTTGTTTCTGGGGAACTATACACAAAAATAATCATTTGACCAAATATTTAGGAAGAGGTCATTTCATGGAGTCTGTGAAGGAAGAAACCCCAAAATAAAAATAATAATAACGGATTTTCACCAAGTCAAATTAATTTATTGTGTTAGAGGTTTCGTGATGCTTGTATCTCAACCAAAGTAGATGATTTTAAGATTGCTCTGTACAGTACATCAGTTGAGGTTAAGTGCATCCTAGTAGCTGTGTGGGCTAATAGTCAAAATGTTTGCCTTGGGGTAAGTTAAGCCAATGATGAGCCATGTTGAGCCAATGGCAAGTTGAGCAAATTGAAATGTTTTCTTCCCAGGCGTAATGCAAGGTATTATCGCTGGGATAGGAGGTAACAACAGGGACTGGCCAATTTTTTTAATGTTTAAAAAAAGTACAGTCTTTGTTAGGTGTTAAAATATGTTTAAAATTATTTAAAGACAAAAAAGCGATTGTAATTGTGTTAAAGATAGACATTGTTTCAAAAAGGTAGTGGTAATATTTCATTCAGTACAGAAATTTGAAGGCGGCTTAACTTACCCTGTCCCACGGTTCAATTTACCCCATACCTGGTGTAAGTTGTGCCAGTCCCTGACAAGCTATGTTTTAAAACTGTAATGTTTACATGAATTCTGATTATTTCCAGGGATACACAACATCCTGAAATAATGTAGATATCTTTGTTAGATATAATACTATATTTACCTTGATGGAGTGATACTGAATGGAAAAAATGGCTCAACTTACCCAACTCTCCCCTACAACTGAATGTTGACCTAGCTTAGCATGTGAAATACAATTCCTTAGCTTTTTGTGAGGAATTCCCCACGTTCTTACTAAATGATGCTATACTCAATACTGACAGTAGCACTGAATACAATCTCAGCTCCTAGCATCCCATTGTTAACCTTAAAGGGGCAATCTGAGATTGGTACATTCATTTGTGCATATTTTGGGGGGATTTTTATCACTCTGTTTATGAATTTGAGAGTGTTTTTTTTCAACAAGTGGTGTTTACCAAAACAAGTGGCGGGGTTACCCCTTTGTTGTTTTTCGAATCCCAGATTTGCCCTTTAAGGTAAGATTCTGGGACTCTCAGCATCCCATTGTTAACCTTATTGACATACAGTGGGGGAAAATAGTATTTAGTCAGCCACCAATTGTGCAAGTTCTCCCACTTAAAAAGATGAGAGAGGCCTGTAATTTTCATCATAGGTACACGTCAACTATGACAGACAAAATGAGAAAAAAAATCCAGAAAATCACATTGTAGGATTTTTAATGAATTTATTTGCAAATTATGGTGGAAAATAAGTATTTGGTCAATAACAAAAGTTTCTCAATACTTTGTTATATACCCTTTGTTGGCAATGACACAGGTCAAACGTTTTCTGTAAGTCTTCACAAGGTTTTCACACACTGTTGCTGGTATTTTGGCCCATTCCTCCATGCAGATCTCCTCTAGAGCAGTGATGTTTTGGGGCTGTCGCTGGGCAACACAGACTTTCAACTCCCTCCAAAGGTTTTCTATGGGGTTGAGATCTGGAGACTGGCTAGGCCACTCCAGGACCTTGAAATGCTTCTTACGAAGCCACTCCTTCGTTGCCCGGGCGGTGTGTTTGGGATCATTGTCATGCTGAAAGACCCAGCCACGTTTCATCTTCAATGCCCTTGCTGATGGAAGGAGGTTTTCACTCAAAATCTCACGATACATGGCCCCATTCATTCTTTCCTTTACACGGATCAGTCGTCCTGGTCCCTTTGCAGAAAAACATCCCCAAAGCATGATGTTTCCACCCCCATGCTTCACAGTAGGTATGGTGTTCTTTGGATGCAACTCAGCATTCTTTGTCCTCCAAACACGACGAGTTGAGTTTTTACCAAAAAGTTATATTTTGGTTTCATCTGACCATATGACATTCTCCCAATCCTCTTCTGGATTATCCAAATGCACTCTAGAAAACTTCAGACGGGCCTGGACATGTACTGGCTTAAGCAGGGGGACACGTCTGGCACTGCAGTATTTGAGTCCCTGGCGGCGTAGTGTTTTACTGATGGTAGGCTTTGTTACTTTGGTCCCAGCTCTCTGCAGGTCATTCACTGGGTCCCCCCGTGTGGTTCTGGGATTTTTGCTCACCGTTCTTGTGATAATTTTGACCCCACGGGGTGAGATCTTGCGTGGAGCCCCAGATCGAGGGAGATTATCAGTGGTCTTGTATGTCTTCCATTTCCTAATAATTGCTCCCACAGTTGATTTCTTCAAACCAAGCTGCTTACCTATTGCAGATTCAGTCTTCCCAGCCTGGTGCAGGTCTACAATTTTGTTTCTGGTGTCCTTTGACAGCTCTTTGGTCTTGGCCATAGTGGAATTTGGAGTGTGACTGTTTGAGGTTGTGGACAGGTGTCTTTTATACTGATAACAAGTTCAAGTGCCATTAATACAGGTAACGAGTGGAGGACAGAGGAGCCTCTTAAAGAAGAAGTTACAGGTCTGTGAGAGCCAGAAATCTTATAATATAATAATAATATAATATGCTTGTTTGTAGGTGACCAAATACTTATTTTCCATCATAATTTGCAAATAAATTCATAAAAAATCCTACAATGTGATTTTCTGGATTTTTTTTTCTCAATTTGTCTGTCATAGTTGACGTGTACCTATGATGAAAATTACAGGCCTCTCTCATCTTTTTAAGTGGGAGAACTTGCACAATTGGTGGCTGACTAAATACTTTTTTTCCCCACTGTAATACTGCATTCACATGTGAAATATTGCATTGTATTCTGTTACTCTGATTATGCAAATTGATTAGATATGTATCATTTCTGAGGGAGTGCTAATGTATTTTTATTGTATTTCATTTTTGGCTATACAACATGAATCAATAAACATAATATGTTTTTAACATAAATGATTTGAAGTCAGTATCACCATCCTTTCAACAGACAGTGAGCATTTCTCACATACATATCACCATATCACAATGTCACTGTTCCTCATACAGCTTTCTGCACTTCCATGGATATTCTCAGCTTCACACCTACAGGCCTGCTGGAGTGTCTCATCTACTCATTAGATCTCTGTCTCCATGGTAACATGAATTTGAAGAATCCTTTTCTATAATGAAGGTAATTCACTGCTACTTCAGACTTGTTAAGGTCACACAGAGGAACCCTCGCTTGGCTGGGATACCTTTTGAAAGTCGTAAACAAAACCTTTTTTTGTACAATTTTTTCCACAATCCTCGTACATATATTTTAAATAGTTTTTATAATAGGACGAATAGGTACAGTTTGGGAGATAGACATAAAGGATTTAAGGGCACAGACAGACGGCTGAGCCGGGGCTCGAGCCCCCGTTGCCCCGTCTCACTATTGGCTCTGGTCAAAAGTAGTGCACTTTATAGGGAATAAGGTACCATTTCAGAGTCAGACATAGCCCATCTTTCCGGCTGCTCCTCTCCCCAGTCACTCAGTGTTCCAGCAGTCTGTAGCCTTTACAGTGAAAAGTCACACTGCATGTGTTAAAAGTGTTAACCAGTCTGGGTGTTAAAACAGTGTCATTATTCTCTCATCTAACAGGGACATGCTGCAACGGGAGATTGCCTGGTTCCTCTGGCTAGTGGAAATACTTAATTATGGATTGTAGAGTGAATTGATTGTAGATTGTCACCATGAATGTGGTGGGACCCTTAGCCTGACTGCCAGTCTGTGGTTCTCTCATGCAAATTATTTTTCACTCATTGTTATGTTTGGCTTGACAATGACAGCGATTGGAGTTGGGAAACCCTGGCTTTGGACTATGGGCTGAAAAGAAATGCATTCTCCAGCATGTGTCATTAGCTGTAAGGGTTAGGGTTCAGGGGACGTGTACTGTGTAGTTTCTGTTGTGTGTACTGTGTACTGTGTAGTTTCTGTTGTGTGTACTGTGTACTGTGTAGTTTCTGTTGTGTGTACTGTGTACTGTGTAGTTTCTGGTGTGTGTACTGTGTACTGTGTCGTTTCTGGTGTGTGTACTGTGTACTGTGCAGTTTATGGTGTGTGTACTGTGTAGTTTCTGGTGTGTGTACTGTGTACTGTGTAGTTTCTGGTGTGTGTACTGTGTACTGTGATGTTTCTGGTGTGTGTGTACTGTGTACTGTGTAGATTATGTTGTGTGTACTGTGTACTGTGTAGTTTCTGGTGTGTGTACTGTGTACTGTGTAGTTTCTGGTGTGCGTACTGTGTACTGTGTAGTTTTCCTGGTGTGTGTACTGTGTACTGTGCAGTTTCTGGTGTGTGTACTGTGTACTGCTCCTATCCTCTCCAACAGTCATAGCCTCCTCTATGTCACACTCCCCTCAGTCCACTAGGTGGGGCTAAACCCAAACTGTTCCTTCTGACAGACCACTTCACTCCTACCTCTGAGTGTGTGAGTTTTGTTTGTGTGGTTTAATAATTGGGAATTGACATACAGATTAGTGACTGGCACTGGAGGACACAGCTCCTGTAGGTCCATCTGGAGTGTGTTTGTGGCTTTCTGAATCTGGAGCCCAGCTTGGTTCTGAATAGAAATGACTTACAGCCTCCAGTGGTGCCTGCCTGTTCACAGTGGTGACTAATACTGCAATATGGTACCATGTCTGTCTGGAACTTGTCTGTCTAGAACAGGAAACCTCTCTGTCTAGCTACTTGTTTTCCGACAGGAACGGTGGATGTATGTTCTGGCTTCTACATTCCAGTGTGCTTTGTACAGGCATGTATTTTCCATAGCATAAAGAAATACCATATGTATGATCTTGTCTTGTGAGTTCTTTGTGATTTTTCCTTAAATTTAAACGTAATCTTAACAGAATCTGAAGTGGGAGCAAATTATCAGTATCAAAATGATTACTAAATAACAATCTCAATGATGACAATATCTTCCATTAATCCTACAACTATTTCCCCGTACAGTAGCATGTCTCACCACACAGTTTTAGTGTAGAGTGAGGAACATGGTCTTGGAGGTGTGCCGGGTGGTCCAGGCGTGGGTCTGGCTTTGGTGTGTTGCATTCCTCCCTCTTTGTTCCTCAACCAGCCATCCTAGTGAGTTTCTCCTACTATATAAGTTCCCTCTCCCCAGCCTGCTCCCATTTCTCTGTGTTTCTGTGTATCTGGAGGAGCTTCCTGGGATATCATCATGAAGATCCTGTTTGCAGCTCTCTTTGCTGTGTTTGTCCTGTCTAACTTTGACATGGCAGACTCCTCTTCTTATGATAAGATAGTCTACCACAGTAAAGTCAGGGCAAGAAAAGAGGGGTACGTTTATTATTTTAAATTATTATTGTTATTATTGTTATTATTATCAGTAGTAGTAATTGTAGTAGTATTATTATTATTGTTATTATAATTATTATAGTTATTGTTATTATTATTATTATTATTATTATTATTATCATCTGAAGGACTTGCTCTGCATTCACTGATTTATGCTGATGCATACACAGTCTCTACAAATGTGTCATGTAAAAGTTGTTTTTAATCCAAACTTTTGCTGAGTTGAAACACCACTCTTTTTCTGCTTTTATGGTAATTTCCGGAAACAAATTCTATCAGAGACTTTAATTCTGAATATGATTATTTCATAATTGCTAAATTGACCATTCTTTAAAGTTCACTAAACTACATTTAAGAGCTAATATAAAGAACTTGCTAAGTCAGATAAATGTTTATGAAAGCAAATATTACCAAATGGACAAAACTGAAATAACAAAAGTGAAATATACTGTGAATGTGAAATAACGATAAGAGATCAAACAGACATGCAGTATTTATTACGTTATACTGCATGCAGAACACTTTAGCTATTCCAACTGTGTTCATTTAACCATCTGTCTCCTCTGTTTCCCTGGCGACTGTTAGACCCAACGTGTGCGCTCTGCAGCAGGTCATGGGGACCAAGAAGAAGTACTTCAGCACGTGTCGTAATTGGTATCAAGGGGCCATCTGTGGAAAGAAAGCGTAAGTGACGTTTAGTTTTTTTGGGGGGGCTCCTCTAGGACACATTCTTTCCTCTGGGTTCAAAGATGAATAATATGACACTGCTAGGTTTAGGGTGAGAGCTTTGATAGGGACCTATGTATAGACCACAGAGGATGTGTCCCAAATGGCACCCTATTCCCTATATATTGCACTACTTTTGACCAGAGTCCATAGGGGGTCATAGGGCTCTGGTCAAAAGTAGTGCACTATACAAGGAATAGGGTGCTATTAGGGACAAAGACATGGACCAAGGAATGATGTAGTCCCATGTGCCACACATAAATGTCCAAATGGACATAGGATGATCCCTAGTGCCATGGAAACTCATATGGCCCACATAACCTCAGAACAGAGCTTAATAATTACAATAATAATAATAACAACAACAATAATAATTACAATAATAATAATAATAATAATTTGGTGGGTGCTTATATTTGTTATTTTTCACACATGTACAAGTGTGAATTAATATGCATGTGTGAATTGGAAATGTGTTTTTTTGCATATCCCAACTCCCCCTGAGACACCCTCAGAGAGTGGGGTCACAACAAAGCCAATAGTAGTACATTATATAGAGAATAGGGTGCCATTTGGGACGCAGATGGAGTTTTAGGGAATATAACAAAGGTCTGTGTTATCTTTGACTCATTTTGCCACTAACATCAGAGGAATGTCTAACGTAGAAGGATGACCTACCATCTAATACCCTCTCATTTTCCTCCATGTTGAGAAACAAAGAGACCTTTAATGGAAATATGCCTGAACTTGAACTTGAGAGAGAGAGTAGTTGAGAAGGATAGGTTTAATTAACATAAAAATGAACAGCACTCAAGATTAATCTAGGAGGATGACGGACCATCAAATACCTTCTCTTCATCCAGTGTATGTTGGGAAACAAAGACTACTTTGAAGGAGAGGAGTTCAGAGGGTTTAGAAATGAAAGTTAAAGGAAAAAGATTTAAGATTATACCTAAGCAAGCCTTCAACTCTTGCATGAAACATCAATGCACAATGCCATGCATTATAAAGGTCCTGGTTACTATGGTTATGATGGTTATTATGGTATGGTGAGTGTGGTCGCATGTAGGGACGCCACAGTGGTGCACCGCTGGATCCTGGCTCTGATAGGGCAGCAGTGTGTCAGCCATATTTATTGGTTGGAGGTTGATACAGTGGAAACTCTCTGAGTACAGACAAAGAGGACAGAGCCCACATAGTACAGAGAGGTTTCCCACATATTGCTGCTCACACAAAACAGACCACATAGTATAACAACCACATGGTACTTCAAAGAACAGAATGGCTCCCATGGTTCCAGCTCTCTTATTGACTTTCTGATCCATGCTGGACTCATGTGCCAGCTATGCTCTTGGATGATGAGTAGTGTTCTATGCTAGCTATGCTCATGGATGCTGAGTAGTGTTCTATGTTTTTGGATGCTGAGTAGTGTTCTATGCTAGCTATGCTCTTGGATGCTGAGTAGTGTTCTATGCTAGCTAGCTATGCTCTTGGATGATGAGTAGTGTTCTATGCTAGCTATGCTCCTGGATGCTGCGTAGTGTTCTATGTTTTTTGATGCTAAGTAGTGTTCTATGCTAGCTATGCTCCTGGATGCTGAGTAGTGTTCTATGCTAGCTATGCTCCTGGATGCTGCGTAGTGTTCTATGTTTTTTTATGCTGAGTAGTGTTCTATGCTAGCTATGCTCCTGGATGCAGAGTAGTGTTCTATGCTCCTGGATCCTGAGTAGTATTCTATGCTCCTGGATGCTAAGTAGTGTTCTATACTCCTGGATGCTGAGTAGTGTTCTATGTTTTTGGATGCTGAGTAGTGTTCTATGTTAGCTCTGCTCCTGGATGCTGAGTAGAGGTCTTTTCTCCTGGATGCTGAGTAGTGTTCTATGCTCCTGGATGCTGAGTAGTGTTCTATTCTCCTGGAAGCTGAGTAGTGTTCTATGCTCTTGAATGCTGAGTAGAGGTCTATTTTATTGGTTGCTAAATAGTGTTCTATGTTTGTGTATGCTGAATAGTGTTCTATGCTCTTGGATGCTGAGAAGTGTTATACGTAGCTATGCTATTGGATGCTGAGTCGCAATAGTGTTCTATGCTAGCTATGTTCTTGGATGCTTAGTAGTGTTCTAGTCCAGTTATGCTCTGCAACGTAGAACACTGATACACAGCTAAGGAATGTGATCTATGTTGATGAGGAATTTGTCTGTCATATTATTCTATGGAATCAATCAAACCACAGTATCCATGCCAAGGCACCACCATCAGGGTGCACAGAACATTGTGTTCTTTAAAAAAAGAGAGGATCAGCTTGAGCAAAGTGATGTGTAGAATCACTGATCTACAAATAGTATTCCCTGCCAAATAATAGGCTTTGTCGAACCCGGGTCCAACGACTGTCAAGCCAACACCTTAACCATTACACCAACAGGTCCAAACCTCTTGGTGTAACAGTTAATGTGTTGGCTTGACATTCACTGGATCAGGATTCGAGTCCCAGTCGGGGCTACCCTCTGAATTTGCTACAACATTCTTCCATGGTTGGTTTCATTGACTGTCCCCTTAAACTGCCCCTAATTGACCCATTTTATGCAACAACTTCCGAGTCTGTTGGAGAGGATCAGCTAGAGCAAAGTGAGGTGCAGAATCACTGATCTACTAATAGCATTCCCTGCCAAATAATAGGCTTTGTGCAATTAAGATTCGTAGAGCTACGTCTCCCTGACTTAGGCGATCCCCCCACCAAACACTCACCACAACCAGACATCGATTGATTGATTGATTGGAGACAGCTTGTTTCAATTAAAGAACATTTCCTAGCATTGTCTACCTGCAGCAACCTAATGGATAATGCTGGATAGAAAACCCCTCACAAAAAACAACCAAAACAACTGACACTGCACAAGGTACGGATTACATAATGATAGGCCACATCATTAGTAATGATGTGTTTATTGGAAACAGCACAGTTTTCTCCATTGACCACATGCCAATACTACAGTAGTATTGGTTTAGCTGGCTGTCATACAGAGATCTCCAGTCTAAAGTAGAGCTGCTGACCAGACAGAGGGAAGTTTCCAACCCCGGGGCCAGGCCAGAGGGAGTCTTGGGTCTCCTGTATGTGCGTGGGAGAGTGGAGATGGTTTTGCTGACTGTGCCTCATCAGGGCATGTGATCTCATGCCTGGCTCATCCCCCCACTCCTCCTCTCCTCTTCTCTGTGTTTCCAGGGGCTAAGTTCAAAAGAAGGCAACTATGGCAGTCAGCCATGAGCCATGAGCCATGAGCCATGAGCCATGAGCCATGAGCCATGAGCCATGAGCCATGAGCCATGAGCCATGAGCCATGAGCCATGAGCCATGACCTCTCCTCTCCTCTCCTCTCCTCTCCTCATTTGTGTCCCTATTGGCACCCTATTCCCTCAAACTCAACTCTGGACCTCGAAGCCAGTTCCACTGCGTTTTTTCATAGTTGCCCTCTAATCAGGGACTGATTTAGACCTTGGACACCAGGTGGATGCAATTAATTATCAGGTAGAACAGAAAACCAGCAGGCTCCGGACCTCATAGGGTCAGAGTTGAATACCTCTGTCCTATATAGTGCAATACTTTTGACCAGAGCCCTATGGGTCCTGGTCAAAGTGGTGCATTATATAGAAAATAGGGTGCCATTTGGGACGTAGCCCCTCTCCTCGTACGGCAGGCCTTGACCTGCTCTGTTTCTGTCTGCTGACTCTTACTGAGGGACGATAGCTTTGTGTGTGCGTGAGAGCATGAGTGCGTGAGTGCGTGTGTGAGTGCTTGCGTGCATGTCTGTCTGAGGGATGAGCCGTGGATGACAGCTCTGAACAACCCACCACACTGTAGTCTCATCGTCTGTCTCTATGAAGGAAACAAGCCACTGTAAACCTCACTCCATCCTGCCCTCGACCCCCTCTCTCTCCACTCAAACTCTGTTGATTTAGACAAGGCTGTCTTGTCCTATTATGGACCCAGCTACCACTGGAACACTGGAGAACATGTGGAAATGTTTTTCTGGTTTGCAGACGTCCCAGTGGGACCACTGATGAAGAAGCACAGCTGGACTAAAGTTCCAAGCCACCAGAATGAGCAACAGACTGAGCAACAAGCAACCATTACTCAAAAACCATTACTCTGGAGAAAAGAAACTAAACTCCCTACCATCATCCAGACATGAATTAGTGAGTTATCTAGGTTCAGCATCATGCAGGGTGAGCTCACTGGGCACAGACATCAATTCAACGTCTAATTTTGTTAAAATAACTTGGAAACAGCGTTGATTCAACCAGTGTTTGCCCAGTGGGAGGGTTCATACAGCATAAAGCTTTCTCCAGAGATCTGACATTTCAGTTTCACAACCATGTAAGGTCTGGTCAACATCAAACTGGACATCTATTTCCTACTATAGCCTACTTCATGTATCATTGTTATTTGTATATTCAGCATTTGCTGGTTTGTTGTACTGTTTAGAATTTCTGCAGACGAAAACAGTGGAATAGCATGCTGTCCAGGGGTGTACTTGTACATCAAGCTGCCTCACGTCTGCCTCTGGCTCAGAAAAGGCTTACTTACATTTTACATTTTAGTCATTTCTTCTTCTTAAACAGTGGAATACACCCTGTGGCATTTACTGGCATATCATAAAGCAAGGTCTGTGAGTTCTCCTCTCTCAACAATACCTCTGGCTCTGCACAAATTGAAGCATCATTGTTCTGCTTTAACGAGTCATGTCATGGTTTATGAGGTGTGGGATTATGAAATGGACTAGCTAGGTGGTTCTAAGCTGCTTCCCAAATGGCACCCTTTTCCCTTTATAGTGCACTACTTTTGATCAGTGCCCATAGGGCTCTGGTCAAAAATAGGGCACAATATATAGAGTAGGGTGAAATTTAGGACTCAGATAGTGTCCTTCTTTAGTTTTTGTCTATTAAAACAAACAGAGCTGGAAGGACTCTGCTTATAATTAATTAAACTCTGATGCCAACTTGGTGCCCATGTGGTACTGTTTAGAGTTTTAATAGCTATAGGGGAGCTGATTACCACTAAAGAGAGAGATGGAGAGTAGTTACGGGGCCTCTGGGGTTTTTCAGAGTGGATAAATCAGACTTTCACTGTACTGTAACTCTCACTCACGCTCAAAGCGTGCACAAACACACACACACACACACACACACACACACACAGACACACACACACACTCTCTCTCACAGACACACACCCATGAACACGCACACACATGCTCAGACATGCTGATCTACAGGGTAAGGCCATTTATATAGCTAACAGCTGCAGGTTGGATTTCCCCATCTTCATATCTTAATAATTCTTTGTAGTAATGTATAGCTACTGTGTCCTGTCCTGTTTCCATTCAATCAGAATAAACAGGACTTCACTTCACATGTTGGTACAAGTCTCAAAACATCTAACAGCTGTCTGAGTGGATGAGATTACTAAACATCAGAATTTGATACAGTCCATGTGCAGTGTCATAAGAATACATGGGATATGTCCCATTTGGCTTCCTATTACCTTTATAGTGCACTACTTTTGAACAGGGCCCATAGGGCTCAGGTCAAAAGTAATGCACTATGAAGGGAATAGGGTGCCTTTTGGGACACAACCCAGGTCTGAAAGCATCAGTTTTGATACAGTTCATGTGTACTACAGAGGTGTCATACAGATACATGATGATGTTAAACAGTTTCCCAGCTAACAATTATAGGGAGAGAAAAGGGTTTTGTAATGTTACCCGTAATGTTCCCATAATGTTTGAGTGTCCAGTTTTCCATTAGTTAGGGGAACGGTCTATCTATGCTAGCAAAAACCTTCTGAGAACATTTTTAGCATGTTTTGGTGTAAAGTGTTAGGAGAGCATTCCCTTAATGTCAAAAAGAAAATACCTATAACGTGGTTACCATGTTCTCAGAATGTACAATGATAATGTTCTAGACACGATTCACAGGATGTTGCAAGAACATTAATATGTCCATTTGTTTTTGTGTTAGGAGAATGTTCCATCAACGTCCCACCAAACATACACAGAACATGGTTGCCATGTTCTCCGAATATAAGATATTAATGTTCTAGACATGTTTCATGGGAAAGTTGCAAGAACATTCACATGTCCAGTTTTCTGTGGGTTAGGAGATTATTCCATCAACGTCCCCCCAAATGTCCCCCCAAACATACCAAGTTTATTTGACTTAATTTTTTACAAATCCATCTGTTTAAGCTATACTCTTAGAAAAAAAGTGCTATCTAGAACCTAAAATGGTTATTTGGCTGTCCCCATAGGAGAACCCTTTGAAGAACCCATTTTGGTTCCAGGCAGAACCCTTTTGGGTTCCATGTTGAACCCTTTCAACAGAGGGTTCTACATGTAACCCAAAACGTTTCTACCTGGAACCAAAAAGGGTTCTCCTATGGGGACATCTGAAGAACCCTTCTGGAACCGTTTTTTTAAGAAGGTAGAGATATCTGTTTTTTTGCATGGGCTGCGTCTCAATCCACCGCATCCACCGATATCTCCCTGGCAGAGCTAGAGCGATGTTTGTCAGACCATACGACATCCCGAAAATAGGTCTTATCACAAAAACGTCTAAAGCGTCCGAACGTTTTGGCCTACCCCTCTGTGGAAAGACTCTCACGATGGTGTTCTCCGTTTTGCTCAACGACAAGCATCAAGGGACTCGTCTGAAATCGGTACAGCCTCTTCTGACAACTTCTGTCTGTAGCGTCCGAACAGTTTGGGCTACACACTAATATGTGTCTCTCACGAACACATACATGTCGATTGTTTTGCTGTAGGATGCCCACAAGCCTCATCTGAAGGTCCCCAGTACCAGTTAATAAAATGAATGGAAATACACTGAACAAAAATATAAACACAACATGTAAAGTGTTGGTCCCGTGTTTCATGAGCTGAAATAAAAGATCCCATTTTATTTCTCTAAAATGTTGTGCACAAATTTGTTTACATCCCTGTTAATTTCTCCTTTGCCAAGATAATCCATCCACCTGACAGGTGTGGCATATCAAGGAGCTGATTAAACAGCATGATCATTACACAAGTGCACCTTGTACTGGGGACAATAAAAGGCCACTCTAAAACGTGCAGTTTTGTCACACAACACAATGCCACAGATGTCTCAAGTTTTGAGGGAGTGTGCAATTGGCATGCTGACTGCAGGAATGTCTACCAGAGATGTTGCCAGATAATTGAATGTTAATTTCTCTACCATAAGCCTCCTCCAACTTCATTTTAGAGAATTTGGCAATTCGTCCAACCGGCTTCACAACCGTAGACCATGTGTATGGCGTTGTGAGGGCGAGCGGTTTGCTGATGTCAACGTTGTGAACAGAGTGCCCCATGGTGGCGGTGGGGTTATGGTATGGACAGGCATAAGCTACAGACAACGAACACAATTGCATTTTATCGAGGGCAAATTGAATGCACAGAGATACCGTGACGAGATCCTGAGGCCCATTGTCGTGCCATTCATCCGCCGCCATCACCTCATGTTTCAGCATGATAATGCACGGCCCCATGTCGCAAGGATCTGTACACAATTCCTGGCAGCTGACAATGTCCCAGTTCTTCCATGGTCTGCATATTCACCAGACATGTCACCCATTGAGCTTGTTTGGGATGCTCTGATCCACGCACCTACCTTTTTTGAAGGTATCTGTGACCAACAGATGCATATCTACAGTTGAAGATTACATACACCTTAGCCAAATATATTTAAACTCAGTTTTTCACAATTACTGACATTTAATCCTAGTAAAAATTCCCTGTCTTAGGTCAGTTAGGATCACCACTTTATTTTAAGAATGTGAAATGTCAGAATAATAGCAGAGAGAATTATTTATTTCAGCTTTTATTTATTTCATCACATTCCCAGTGGGTCAGAAGTTTACATACACTAAATTAGTATTTGGTAGCATTGCCTTTCAATTGTTTAACTTGGGTCAAACGTTTCGGGTAGCCTTCCACAAGCTTCCCACAATAAGTTGGGTGAATTCCTCCTGACAGAGCTGGTGTAACTGAGTCAGGTTTGTAGGCCTCCTAGCTCGCACACGCTTTTTCAGTTCTGCCCACTAATTTTCTATAGGATTGAGGTCAGGGCTTTGTGATGACCACTCCAAAACCTTGACTTTGTTGTCCTTAAGCCATTTTGCCACAACTTTGGAAGTATGCTTGGGGTCATTGTCCATTTGGAACATCCATTTGCGACCAAGCTTTTACTTCCTGACTGATGTCTTGAGATGTTGCTTCAATATATCCACATAATTTTTCTTCCTCTTGATGCCATCTATTTTGTGAAGTGCACCAGTCCCTCCTGCAGCAAAGCACCCCCACAGCATGATGCTTCACGGTTGGGATGGTGTTCTTCGGCTTGCAAGCAACCCCCTTTTTCCTCCAAACATAACAATGGTCATTATGGCCAAACAGTTATATTTTTGTTTCATCAGACCAGAGGACATTTCTCCAAAAAGTACGATCTTTGTCCCCATGTGCAGTTGCAAACCATAGTATGGCTTTTTTATGGCGGTTTTGGAGCAGTGGCTTCTTACTTGCTGAGCGGCCTTTTAGGTTATGTCGATATAGGACTTGTTTTACTGTGGATATAGATACTTTTGTACCTGTTTCCTCCAGCATCTTCACAAGGTCTTTTGCTGTTGTTCTGGGATTGATTTGCACTTTCCGCACCAAAGTACGTTCATCTCTAGGAGACAGAATGCGTCTCCTTCCTCAGCGGTATGACGGCTGCGTGGTCCCATGGTGTTTATACTTGCGTACTATTGTTTGTACAGATGAACGTAGTACCTTCAGGCGTTTCAAAATTGGATGAACCAGGGTGAACCAGACTTGTGGAGGTCTACACATTTTTTTCTTAGCTGATTTATTTTGATTTTCCCATGATGTCAAGCAAAGAGGCACTGAGTTTGAAGGTAGGCCTTGAAATACATCCACAGGTACACCTCCAATTGGCTCAAATTATGTCAATTAGCCTATCAGAAGCTTCTAAAGCCATGACATCATTTTCTGGAATTTTCCAAGCTGTTTAAAGGCACAGTCAACTTAAATGTATGTAAACTTCTGACCCCCTGGAATTGTGATACAGTGAATTATAAGTGAAATAATCTGTCTGTAAACAATTGTTGGAAAATGTACTTGTGTCGTGCACAAAGTAGATGTCCTAACCGACTTGCCAAAACTATAGTTTGTTAACAAGGAATTTGTGGAGTGGTTGAAAAACGAGTTTTAATGACTCCAACCTAAGTGTATGTAAACTTCCGACTTCAACTTTATATTCCCAGTCATGTGAAATCCATAGATTAGGGCCTAATGAATTAATTTAAATTGACTGATTTCCTTATATGAACTGTAACTCAGTAAAGTCTTTGAAACTGTTGAATGTTGCATTTATATTTTTGTTCAGTATATATATGGAGATAGTTTAGTGCCTAAAATAAGGGGTTAAATACATGTCAAAAAAATATAGTTCCCTGATCTTTCTTGTACTGTATCTCTCAGATATAGGACAGACAATTCAGAACAACCTCTGTCCTTGGGACACCAAGGGGTGCACGTTTTGGTTTTTGATCATTTGAATCAGCTGTGTAGTGTTAGGGCGAAAACCAAAACGTGCACCCCTTGGGGTCCCGAGGTCCGAGTTTGGAAACGCTGCTCTAGAGGTTTAAGGCAATGGTCTCTTGGAAACATTCCTTGCATATCATGGGAACATTCCTATGAAAATGTTAGTTAATGACCTAAAGTTGTGGGAATGCTTGTCGTTAGCTGGTTTGTAATGTCATGAAGTTTAATCAAAGAGCCTCTGAAAACCTAATGAGGCCTGTTCTGTGTTTGTGTCTGTGATTACGATTGCTGTTAAAAGCCGTTTGATTTAGATGAAAGATTACAGTGCCATTTCCTCCCATCATTCCCCCGCCAAGTAATTTCTAATGAGCTAGTCTGTTACAGTTTCCACACAGCTCATTTAACAGTTTGTGGTAAATACAGGAGTTGAAAAGTTCCATTTCCTAACCGAGGTTTCCGACTGCTTACGGATTTGATTGCAACACGCTACTTCAAGACCCAAAACATAATGTCTTAGAGGTTAACCAAGGCTGAATCATGGACTAGAAGGCTTGACTAATTGTGTAGCTTCAAAGGGGCAAGGTCCTTGGTAAATGGCACCCTATTCCCTACAAAGTGCATTATATATGGAATAGGGTGCCATTCGGGAGGCAGACATAGTTTATGTATGTATACCATGTGGTAGCGTTACCCTGGAGGCGTGCTGGCCTGGGCCCTGGGACCACATGGCCTTATGGGTAATAAAACAGATAATGAGGACCATGTGGAAACAACTGAACACACACACACACAGGAGCATGAAACGTTCTTTCAGTAAAGACATTAGTGATGATTCAGCTGAAATATACAAGGATGAACTCCAGGATAAATATACGATGTGCTCTGTTGTACTGAAAGACCTTCTAGAACACTGTAATTACATGGGATGTGGTGATCACTGTTTATGTACCCAGACTCTGAATATTCAAACAGAATATAGGGTATGTCTCTGTGTCTAGCTCGTGACCTGTCCGTCTGTCTGTGTCTGTGTGTCATCTCTGTCTCTAAAGCGTGATCTGTGTGGGATGTCTCCATCTCTCCCTCCTCTCTGTCTCTAACGTGTGTGTCCCTGTGTTGTCTGTAGGACAATGCTGTATGAGTGATCTGTCCCTAAACATGACGTGTCTGTGTCTCTATGTCTGTAGGATGGTGCTGTATGAGTGATCTGTCCCTAAACATGACGTGTCTGTGTCTCTATGTCTGTAGGACGGTGCTGTATGAGTGATCTGTCCCTAAACATGACGTGTCTGTGTCTCTATGTCTGTAGGACGGTGCTGTATGAGTGATCTGTCCCTAAACATGACGTGTCTGTGTCTCTATGTCTGTAGGACGGTGCTGTATGAGTGATCTGTCCCTAAACATGACGTGTCTGTGTCTCTATGTCTGTAGGACGGTGCTGTATGAGTGATCTGTCCCTAAACATGACGTGTCTGTGTCTCTATGTCTGTAGGAAGGTGCTGTATGAGTGATCTGTTTATACGTGATCTGTCTGTGGTGCATTGTCTATTTCTCTGAACTTGGTCTATCTTTGTCTCTCTGTCTATAGGACAGTGCTGTATGAGTGCTGTCCAGGGTACATGAAGCTGGAAGGAATGAAAGGATGCCCTGCAGGTATGTAGCTACAGTTGGTTACAGCATATGTAATGTTATAAGGTACAGGATATGCAGTGTACTCAAGTTTGTAGTGCACTTAATGTTATAGTGTACTTCAAAGATTAAACAAGAGATTAAATGAAGACATACCAAGGGGTATTACGTTTTCTCATTAAATTCAAGAGTCACAACGTCACACCAACATAAAGATTCAGCTGGCACATCATCCCACCCATGCATGTTTCCTTTTAGCTTCATCCAGCTGTCTTTGGGGTTCGTTAGAGTTGTTTTAATGAGACTTGTGTGCGTCCCAAATGGCACCCTATTCCATATGTACTGCACTACTTTAGGGCTCTGATCAAAAGTAGTGCACTATATTGGGTATAGGATGCCATTTGGGATTAACCCGGTATGTAGGGGGATGTAGTCATTATGGTACCTTCTCGTTCCACAGTGGCCCCTATAGACAATGTGTATGCTACCTTGGGCCTGGTCAAGGCCATCTCCACCCAGGAATACTCTCACATCTCTAAGCTGAGGGAGGAGATAGAGGGATCTGGGTCATACACCTTCTTTGCTCCCAGCAACGATGCCTGGGACTTGTTAGATGGGGTAAGTCAGGATACAGTGAGGGAAAAAAGTATTTGATCCCCTGCTGATTTTGTACGTTTGCCCACTGACAAAAAAATTATCAGTCTATAATTTTAATGGTAGGTTTATTTGAACAGTGAGAGACAGAACAACAACAAAAAAATCCAGAAAAAAGCATGTCAAAAATGTTATAAATTGATTTGCATTTTAATGAGGGAAATAAGTATTTGACCCACTCTCAATCAGAAAGATTTCTGGCTCCCAGGTGTCTTTTATACAGGTAACGAGCTGAGATTAAGAGCACACTCTTAAAGGGAGTGCTCCTAATCTCAGCTTGTTACCTGTATAAAAGACACCTGTCCACAGAAGCAATCAATCAATCAGATTCCAAACTCTCCACCATGGCCAAGACCAAAGAGCTCTCCAAGGATGTCAGGGACAAGAATTGTAGACCAACACAAGTCTGGAATGGGCAACAATACCATCGCCAAGCAGCATGGTGAGAAGGTGACAACAGTTGGTGCGATTATTCGCAAATGGAAGAAACACAAAATAATCTCCCTCGGCCTGGGGCTCCATGCAAGATCTCACCTTGTGGAGTTGTAATGATCATGAGAACGGTGAGGAATCAGCCCAGAACTACACGGGAGGATCTTGTCAATGATCTCAAGGCAGCTGGGACCATAGTCACCAAGAAAACAATTGGTAACACACTACGCCGTGAAGGACTGAAATCCTGCAGCCCCCGCAAGGTCCCCCTGCTCAAGGAAGCACATATACAGGGCCGTCTGAAGTTTGCCAATGAACACCTGAATGATTCAGAGGAGAACTGTGTGAAAGTGTTGTGGTCAGATGAGACCAAAATGGAGCTCTTTGGCATCAACCTAACTCGCCGTGTTTGGAGGAGGAGGAATGCTGCCTATGACCCCAAGAACACCATCCCCACCGTCAAACATGGAGGTGGAAACATTATGCTTTGGGGGTGTTTTTCTGCTAAGGGGACAGGACAACTTCACCGCATCAAAGGGACGATGGACGGGGCCATGTACCGTCAAATCTTGGGTGAGAACCTCCTTCCCTCAGCCAGGGCATTGAAAATGGGTCGTGGATGGGTATTCCAGCATGACAATGACCCAAAACACACGGCCAAGGCAATAAAGGAGTGGCTCAAGAAGAAGCACATTAAGGTCCTGGAGTGGCCTAGCCAGTCTCCAGATCTTAATCCCATAGAAAATCTGTGGAGGGAGCTGAAGGTTCGAGTTGCCAAACGTCAGCCTCGAAACCTTAATGACTTCTGCAATGATCTGCAATGATCTGCAATGAGGAGTGGAACAAAATCCCTCCTGAGATATGTGCAAACCTGGTGGCCAACTACAAGAAACGTCTGACATCTGTGATTGCCAACAAGGGTTTTGCCACCAAGTACTAAGTCATGTTTTACAGAGGGGTCAAATACTTATTTCCCTCATTAAAATGCAAATCAATTTATAACATTTTTGACATGTGTTTTTCTGGATAATTTTTTTGTTATTCTGTCTCTCACTGTTCAAATAAACCTACCATTAAAATTATAGACTGATCATGTCTTTGTCAGTGGGCAAACGTACAAAATCAGCAGGGGATCAAATACTTTTTTCCCTCACTGTAAGTGTCATCTCTCACATCTGGAAAATTCCAGGTAATTCAGACAATCAGTTGAATCCACCAGCGATAGTAGTAGGTTTTTTCAGTGCCCAAAACCATTTTGTGCTTGTAATGTGACCATTTAAAAGAGCAACAACATAAAACACAAGAATGTGTGGCATTGACCTGAACCCTACAGTCTGTTGCTGTAAGTCTTTGTCATCACTTTATGTTAAGTATTTATGTTATCTTAAGCCTTTCTATTCTGCATTTCTTTAACAGGAAGTGCGTAGTGCGTTGGTGAGTAACGTGAACATTGAGCTGTACAACGCTCTGCACTACCACATGGCTAACAAACGCCTGCTGACCAAAGACCTGAAGAACGGCCTGGTGGTCGACTCCATGTACAACGACCTGGGACTCTACATCAACCACTACTCCAACGGGGTGAGCATCCTACTAGACCTACACAACATCAACTTTTCTGCATCCCAAATGGCACCCTACTCCCTTTGTAGTGCACTAATTTTGACCATGGTTTCTATGCCATGAGATAGGAAAGTTGCCGTCATGGAAAGCTAAGACTTTATTGTGTGCAGGTAGTTAGTTGTTGAAGGCTGTGTTGTGTGCACATTGGAGAGTTAAGAACGGTATACTGTTGTGTGTTGTGTGTAGATACTGACTGTGCTGTGCATGTCCTATGTGGTGTGTTGTTATGTATGAAGATCGTGACGGTGAACTGTGCCAGGATTATCCATGGCAACCAGGTTGCCACCAATGGAGTGGTGCACGTCATCGACCGTGTCATCACTGCCGTGGGCAACACCATCCAGGATGTCATCGAGGTTGACGATGACCTCACCACTCTCAGTGTAAGTATTTTATTTTCTTCTGTTCTCTTCTCGTCCCGTCTTGTCTCTTCTCTTCTCTTTTTATCCCTTTCCTTTCCTTTCCTACCTTTCCTTTCCTACCTTTCCTTTCCTTTCCTTTCCTTTCCTTTCCTTTCCTTTCCTTTCCTACCTTTCCTTTCCTACCTTTCCTTTCCTACCTTTCCTTTCCTACCTTTCCTTTCCTTTCCTTTCCTTTCCTACCTTTCCTTTCCTACCTTTCCTTTCCTTTCCTTTCCTTTCCTACCTTTCCTTTCCTTTCCTACCTTTCCTTTCCTTTCCTTTCCTTTCCTACCTTTTCTTCTGTATCATTTTTCCTCTTTTCTCATTTCCCCTTCTCGTCTCGTCTTTTTTATTCTATTCTATTCGATGTATATATTCACACAGTATTAATGGAGCATATGATGGAGGATATGATGTGTTTCTCCCTACAGGAGGTTGCTCTGGCCTCAGGCCTGCTGGACAAGCTGGGACAGCCCGGCCAGTACACCCTGTTTGCCCCCACCAACGATGCCTTTGCCAAGCTGGACTCAGACGTGCTGCAACGACTGATGGGTGACAAGGGTGTCCTCCAAGGTAAACCAAACCGCTGGGCCAGGCTTCAGCGCTCCATCACCTCTCTGGAATGCCTTCTAGAAATACAGACAGCAGCTCACATGAGAGTACTTTAAAGCAGAGGGGAGACATAGAGACTTTATATAGATCTCCAAACTCAGACCATATCCGTGTTTAATGAGATGAAGGTGCAGGAAAAGTAACTCAATGGTTCTCGCTCGCCATGTTTGCAGGGCTGAGTAACCGCAGAGTTTTTACATGTAAGCGCTTTTTCCTACTCAAAACAGATGGAGCCAACTAGTTACAGTCTGAGCTGTGGATTTGTAATTCTCAGACAGTTGGCAAACTGAGCGTTCACCACAGTTGTGTAAGTGAGTAATGAAAAAGAAAAGAGCACTTGTTTCAGATGTTGGATAAAATATGGTCTACGAAATAATGGCTATTCAGACATACACTTTCATATGGTGAAGCTTTTTGATAATTTGACATGTTTACAATCTAAACATTTACTGTCACGCTATAATTTATGTCTGGGTGGCACACAATAATAAAACACTCTAACTTGTTCAAAAACATTTCCCAAGAGGTGTCGTTCATCCGGTGTTAAACACCACAGGGCAGGAAGCAGAAAGCAGCTGGCTCTGTCTGTGTCCCAAATGGCACCCTATTCCCTACGTTCCATACCTCATACGGCTCTGGCCAAAAGTAGTGCACTATATAGGGAATAGGGTGCCATTTTGGGACACATCCCAGTCAAAGGGTTGGGACTGGAAAGGTTCAGAAGGTTCAGAGCATTAGGAGGGTTGGCAGTGGTGTGATGATCCCTAATTTCTTTATTAATCCTGAGACTTCCCTGAGCTGTGAGATCACGCCACTTCACACACAGTCAAACAGAGTCAAATATGGCAGTAAAAAAGTAATGAGTCTCCCTGCACTCACTAGTCTCCCAACACCAGGGCCCAAGGGATCTAAGGGATCTCCAGGTCTCCGAGTTTCATAGGCTGCGTCGCATATTGCACTTGATTCCCTATTTAGTGCACTACTTTTGACCAGGGCCCATAGGGATCTGGTCAAAAGTTGAGCACATAAAGGCCCAGTGCAGTCAAAAACAGGATTTTCCTGTGTTTTACATATACTTAGTGGCCAGTTTATTAGCTACACCCATCTATTACCAGGTCGGACCCCCCTTTGCCTCCAGAACAGCAATAATTATTCTGGCATGGAAAAGTTGATCAATTCGTATCAAGGGACATAACGTGTGCCAGGAAAACATTCCCCACACCATTACACTACCGCCACCAGCCTGTATCGTTGACACCAGGCAGGATGGGGCCATGGACTCATGCTGCTTACGCCAAATCCTGACTTTGCCATCAGCATGAGGCAACAGGAACCGGGATTCGCCGGACCAGGCAATGTTAATCCACTACTCAATTGTCCAGTGTTGGTGATTGCGTGCCCACTGCAGCCGCTTCTTCTTGTTTTAAGCTGATAGAAGTGGAACCCGGTCTGGTCGTCTGCTGCAATAGCCCATCGGTGACAAGGACCGCCGAGTTGTGCGTTCCGAGATACTTTTCTACACACCGCTGTTGTACTGCGCCGTTATTTGCCTGTTTGTTTGTCTCACCATTCTCACTCGTTTTGCCCATTCTAACGTTCATACGAACAGTTACTGGATGCCTGTCTGCCTGCTTCATATAGCAAGCCACGGCCACATGACTCACTGTCTGTAGGAACAAACCATTTACCTAATAAACTGGCCAACGAGTGTATATTTCCAAATTGTGGAAATTATGATAATACACTTTTAGTCTTTACATATTTTACCTCTAGCTAAGGAGTTTTGTGCTTGAAGAAGGATTTTTTTGTTAGGTTCAGTTTGATAATGTTTGATAATGTGCACCTGCTCATTAGTTAGCTAGCTAACTAACTTTAGTTTGCTAACTGAGCCAGGCAGTCACACACACTTCATATGAAACAAATGGGGTGGTAAATGCAGCACAACACTAAATGTTTTACTAAACTAGCTATCTAGCAAGACGATGAAGAAATAGTTGTATTTACTCTCCATTTTCCCATACTTCCAGTGCCAGTTCGCTTGCTAGTTAACGTTAGCTAAATGGTTAGCATTGACAGCTAACAGGCAGCTGCTTAATTCAAAAATAAATCCATTGTGATTTAATTATAATGTTGCTACCAGTTATCTAGTTGTGGCCATCTGGTTAGTATCAACAAGGGCTCACTACAAATTCTAGCTAGCAACATTAGTGCGGTTCTTACTATTGGCTATATCGTAAAAATTTATGAAAACAAAAATGTGCTTTTTGGTCTTAATTTAAGTTTATGGTTAGGCATAAGGTTAGCAGTGTGGTTAAGGTTAGGGTTAAGGTTAGGTTTAGGTTTAAAATCACATTTTAAGAAGAGATGTTGTAGAAATAGGCAGGGTTTATGACTTTGTGGCTGTGGTAACTAGTGATGACCCATTAGCGCAGCTTGCTAGTTATCTTACATTATTTACAGCAGGCACGAGCCAAACAAGCTACTACCACCTTATGGCCTGGAGTATTTAAACGAAGCAAATCGAAGGTAAACTGTTCTATGTGAACAACAAAAAGTTAACTGCTGACACTCTGGGCAGAGGTGCTAAGTACCTATCGGCAATCAGATTTCTCTATGTATCTGACCCTTTAGAGCTGTTTGAAACGACCGCCTGAAATTTCAGCTAGTTTTGGTGGGAGGGAGTTTTGGCCTTCCATGGTGACATCACCATGGGATAAATTAGTTAATAGACCAATAAGAAAGAGAGTTCCAAACCTCTCTGCCAATAACAGCTCATTATAAGTTTTCCCCTCCCCACTCAAACCACTCCCAGACAGTCCTAGCTTGAAAACAATCACAGTAAGGTACTCAATTGTTACCCAGAAATTATTAGATTTTGCGATTTAAATGGCTGCATTGGAACTTTAATGGAGAATAGGGTGCAATTTGGGATGCACCCTGTGATTCATTTGCTATTCTGAAGCCATGCTGGAAATGACATAATCCCATGCAAAGGCGCCTCTGTTTCTAGCAGCCAACTAGCCTACTCTCATGTTCATGTTCAAATCTCAGTCAAATTCATCCAGAAATGTAATACAGCCATAATACTAGGTAGCCAAGGATTTGCCCATACAATCCGAAACGGTGCCAGAGCTTATGAAAGTATAAAAACCTATACTAATTTCCTCAAAGTTTTTTATAGTCCTAATGGATCATTCATGGATCATTTAGCTATTTGATTTGGAATTTTAGGACCCTTTAGGTATCCCCCAAAAAGATTTGAATTTGGCCTTTACTACTATAGCCCATAGAAACACATTGAATAACACATTTATAAATGGCCAAAATTAATCATAAGGACTAAGGTTTTGAAGTGTCTGTCCTATATCTAGAAGATATAAGAAAGCTCAGGAAATATTTTTGTTTTTATGGACGCATAGTTAAAACCCTTTATTTGTGTTGGCACAAAACTACCTCCAAACTTCCATTCATTTGTATGGGTTACCTTCAGACGAGCCCTGTGACACTTGTGGAGGTTGTAGAGCAAAACGAGTGTCTCCCCTTCCACAGCGGGGTCATATTAGTTTGTAGCCCAAATGGTTCGGACGCTACAGACAGAAGTTGGCAGATCAGCGTTACCGACTTCAGACGAGTCCGGTGGGACGTATTCGTGAGAAGACTGATTTTCGGGATGTTTCATGGTCTGACAAACACCGCTGTAGCTCGGCCACCTTCCACCGCAGATGCAGATGGCCGACATAGGCGGATGCGGTAGATTGAGACAGAGCCCATGCAAAATATCTCTAACTTAAACTGACAGGTTTTGATGGGGATTTTTTTATTATGTTACTGAGGATTAAAATGACGCCTGGCTAGTACAGTATATGAAGTCAAACAAATATCACTTTTCCCCGGATGCTAGGCCAGTCATGTCCGTAATGTAGTAAACCAAACCAAACCAAAATGCTGTTAATCAATAAGGATACTGTATGTAGGAGTATCTGAGTGTGTGGGCCCGACTGACACTTCTCCTCTCCTCTCCTCTCCTCTCCTCTCCTCTCCTCTCCTCTCCTCTCCTCTCCTCTCCTCTCCTCTCCTCTCCTCTCCTCTCCTCTCCTCTCCTCTCCTCTCCTCTCCTCTCCTCTCCTCTCCTCTCCTCTCCTCTCCTCTCCCTCCAGCTCTGCTGAACTTCCACATGTTGAACTCTGTTCAGTGTTCAGAGGGCATCATGTCCGGCCAGACCTTTGAGACCCTGGAAGGCCACAACATCGAGATTGGCTGTGACGGGAACAGCCTGACGGTCAACGGCATCAAGATGGTGCTGAAGAAAGACATTGTCACCACCAACGGAGTCATCCACCTCATCGACGAGGTCCTCATGCCTGACTCAGGTTAGTTCCCCCATCTCGACCCACCTAATAATTATACATGTAATTTGTATAGTGCTTTCATTACAGAGCTGTGCTCCTAACACACATCTCAGAATATGCATGAGTTTGTGTTTTTGCATTTGCTTGTTGGAATGTAAATAGCATAAACTGTTTCACGAAATACACAATACCTTTATTTAAATCTCCCTTTGCTGTTACACTAGTCAACCATACACATAGGCAAATAGATAGAAACAATGATATAATGACGGCAAGACCAAGATAAAATCTAAACTGAATAAGTGTAGAAGTGTTGATCTTTCAGTGGTAGAGAAGCTTTTAATGTTGTCTGTGTCCTCTAAGCTAAGCAGGTGATGGATCTGCTCACCCCTTCCCAGTCCACCTTCAGTGACATGGTGTCAGAGCTAGGTCTGTCTGCAGCCATGGCAGCCGAGGCAGAATACACACTACTGGCCCCGCTCAATTCTGTCTTCACTGGTGAGTATACACTACACTCTTAGAAAAAAGGGTGCTATCTAGAACCTAAAAGAGTTCCATGTAGAACCATTTCAACAGAGGGTTCTACATGGATCCCAAAAGGGTTCTTCCTGGAACCAAAAAGGGTTCTTCCTGGAACCAAAAAGGATTCTCCTATGGGGAGAACTCTTTTGGAACCCTTTTTTCTAAGAGTGTACTGGCCCTGCTCAATTCTGTCTTCACTGGTGAGTACACATCATGGCCCGCTCAATTTTGTCTGTAACACATCCCTCGTTCCCCTAAACACTCTTGAACGTCCTGAACTCTTTCCTTTCTTGCTCCTTCTCTCTCTCTCTCTCTCTCTCTCTCTCTCTCTCTCTCTCTCTCTCTCTCTCTCTCTCTCTCTCTCTCTCTCTCTCTCTCTCTCTCTCTCTCTCTCTCTCTCTCTCGCTCTCTCTCTCTCCCTTTTCCTCTCTCTAGCTCCTCTGTCACCACTTTATCACTACTCTCCTTCTTTCTCTTTCTCTCCTCTCAGAAGGTGGGTAATGCACACTGAGCTCCAAACTGTGACATTAGTCTTGTTGTCATGCTGACTCACTAGTGAGCAATATACTAGACATACTGTATACGGATCTCCTGAGGGAAGAGTGCCGGAATGATTCATAGCTGGAGCTTTATGCCATGCAAACCCTAAGAATACATAATTACCACTGCGCGCACACACACACACACACACACCGTATAGGAACATTGTAGGTGTGGGGAGAAATATCTCCTACCTTAATCACACATTTGTAACGCATGTGTGATAAACTGAACCGAAGTATATTAATCAGTAGTATGATACACTAGCCTGCTGCACGTTGCAGGAAAGGAAAGAGTCCCCCAGGCTGGAATAGCTGTGTTATGGCGTTGAGCTCATAAATTCCTCCACTAAATTGTTATCTGATTTAGACTCTACATGATTTGTCCATTATCGACGTACAGTACAGTACAGAACAGAGCAGCTCTGTATCTCAGACAGCTCAGCAGTTGTTAAAACGTCCTCTGTTATTAGAGCCATCGTTTCCTCTCTGGAGGAGGTAGCTCTTCTCCCGAAGGGACATCAGTATATTAGGTATGACGACCCCAGGGTAATGCAGACTGGAACAGTCACTGACTGTGTCCCAAATGGCACCCTATTCCCTATATAGTGCACTACTTTTGACCAGAGCCCTATGGGAATAAGGGAATGAGGTGCAATTTGTGACGCAGACACTGTTACAATGTGGCTGATCAATCTGTTTATAGGGAAGCTACAGAACCCAGGAGATCTCCTAGAAAAGAAGGTTGACATTTTACAATGACTGACTAGACGACCAGACTGCATCATTAGCCTATATTATGACTCATATAACGATAATAATCACAATTTAACTTTTTATCGTCTGCGTCCTGGGAAAACCTTTGATCTACATTTATGCCGAATCTGGGCTAGTTTCTAGAAAAGTTATTGTTTGCAAACAGATTTACAGTAATCTTTTGATCTGTACACGTCTGAGTTTTGCCCAATACCGCGAGATCCCCTGCATTTGGCTGTAGTCTATTGTGTGTTAAGTAAGTTATGTAAGTCTGCTATTAACCATGTACATACTGTATATATATACCATGTATATCACCCTTCCAGACGAGGTGTCTACACATATGGGTTTTTGTCACGCCCTGGCTCTGGGGACTCTTGTATGTTGAGCCAGGGTGTTAGTTTCTTTGTGTAGTGTCTATGTTTCGTTTTATATGTTCTGTTCCAGGTTATGTGTTTCTATGTTGGCCGGGGTGGTTCTCAATCAGAGGCAACGAGAATCAGCTGTTGCTTGTTGTCTCTGATTGGGAACCATACTTAGGCAGCCTTTTGTGCACTTGTGATTCGTGGGATCTTGTTCCGTGTAGGTTTGTGTTTTGTTAACTGAGGACTTCACGTATCGTTTGTTGTGTTATTGTGTTGCTAAGTACTCTATTAAAGAAGATGTACGCATATCACGCTGCGCCTTGGTCCACTCATTATAACGATCGTGACAGTTTTCTTTAAAAGATAAGTTTACCATGTATATATTTACCATGTATACCATCCATCCAGTGGAGGTGAAGGTCCATTTTTGCAGAATTGGGGCTAGTTTCAAAAAAGCTATTGTTTACAAACAGATTTAATGTAATCTTTTGATCTCTTACAATGTATCTATATGAAATATCTCATCCTCCAGATGAGGTGATGGCCATTGACCAGAGCTTTCTGAAGGTGATTCTGGAGAACCACATCCTGAAGGAGAAAATCACTCTGGGACAGCTGTACAATGGACAGCGCCTGGAGACCATCGCCGGGAAGTTCCTCAGAGTCTTCATCTACCGCACAGTGAGTATGTGTGTGTGTGTGTGTGTGCGTGTATGCATGTGCATGTGTGTGTGTTTGTGAGCGAGAGAGTTTGTATGAGTACACGAATGTGTGGGTGTGTGCATGCATGCGTGCACGTGTGCGTGTGTGCGTGCGAGTCCATCTCTTGTCTCTGAACAGCTGGTCAAACACAATGGCTGTCTGCCATACAACACATATCATTTTCACTGGGCTATCCATCTGCTGGACTGACTAAGAGTCTGTTAATTCAGGAGCTAGCAGACTGTTCATTTCCATGCCTTATAAAGAGCGACTTCAGCAGATGCTCCAGTTTTAAAGATGCTCAAAACAGAAGTTAGGTGGCTGGAGAACCAATTAGTCTAGCTAGCTAACTATCTGGCTAGTTAATTAGTTAGGTGCTTATGCTAGCATACCAAAATGCCCAAATATGTCAATTTTGCTAAAATTAGGATATTAGGACTTGAGTTACATTATTAGGATAAAACCCAGAAAAAACGTTTTTGAGTTCAGTTTTCGCTAAAGTGGTTCTTTAACCTGTTTACCCTGTGTCCTGTCTGTCTGTAGGCGGTGTGCATAGAGAACTCCTGCCTGGTGCGAGGCAGCAAGGAGGGCAGTAACGGAGCCCTCCACCTGATGAGGACTCTGATGAAGCCAGCTGAGACCACCATGTTCCAGATCCTCACTGACAACGGAGGATTCAAGTAAGCTGCTTGGGGACATATAGACTGTGTGTGCTTTATCCTGGTCCCAGATCTGTATGTGCTTCAGCCAATGAAATAGTCAGATAAGTTAGCTCAAGCTCATACAGATCTGAGACCAGACTTGTGGAAGGATTTTGGTCAACTTTTGTGGCCAACTCATGAATATACTGTATATTAAACTCGGAGTACAATCCTGTCTCTCCCCCTACTCCTGCTTGAGAAAGGATGTTCTTTAGCAAACCCAATAGCCAGAGAGTCAGAGAGAGTTCACTAATCAAACAGAGTTCAATCAAAGGATCTCATCACTGAAGAGGATCCTTTTCTATAGCTCAATCGGTTCGTACAGGCGGTCACATGTGTTGACGAGGTAGAGAACCCTGGTTAAAGCCCAGTCAGAGACGAGTTCAGGAAGGCAGCGCTATATGCTAAGCTATCACACTGGCACCAGTTATATCTACCCTCAGTGGTTGTCATGAGAGCCAGGTAACTATTTCCTTCATCATGTTTTGGTTGCAGGATCTTCCTGTCACTGATGGAGACGGCTGGTCTGACTGACCTACTCAAACAGGAAGGAGAATACACTCTGTTCACTCCCAGTGATGAGGCCTTCGCTGGCATCAGCGACAGCGACCTGGCTCTGCTCAGAGGTTGGTTCGTCTCTCAGACTCTCCCTCTCTCTCCGTCCCTCTTAGTCTGTCTCAGTCTCTCTAACAAAAATCATAGCCAGAGGTTTTTCTAGTCAGGCCACATCGTGGTGGTCAGGAAAAAGTGCTGACTCTAACCATACAGTAGCTACCATAGCTACTAGCTATCTCCTAAAGGTTGTAATGTCAAAGGAACATCCATAAGACTTGAGTAGTTGTATGTGCGATACGTACTCTGGTTCCATAGTCTTCCGTCTAAAGTCCTGTCTGTCCTGGCCAGGTAATGTGAACGCCCTGCGGACCATCCTGCTCTACCACTTCAGTAACGGAGTGTTCATCGGCGGAGGTCTGGAGACTGGGGTGACCAACCTCCTCAAGTCTCTGCAGGGCAACAACCTCCGAGTGCTGCATGTGAGTCCAAACCTCTCAACACTCAACAAGGCTTTAAATATAAGAAAACAAAACCATGCATGTATCACAAAGATCCTGAAGAGATTGTACAATATCCAGGCTCTGTCGTAGCCGGCCGCGACCGGGAGACCCATGGGGCAGCGCACAATTGGCCCAGCGTCGTCCAGGATAGGGGAGGGAATGGATGTAGCTCAGTTGGTTGAGCATGGTGTTTGCAACGCCAGGGTTATGGGTTCAATTCCCAAGGGGGGCTAGTAAAAAAAAAAATATATATAAAATAGAATAATGTATGCACTCACTAACTGTAAGTCGCTCTGGATAAGAGCGTCTGCTAAATGACTCAAATGAAAATGAAAAAAATACAATGTTTACAGTGAATCAAGAGCCTCTCATCCTGATCCACTCAGTATTACTAACAACCACAATCCTTTGTCATCAACAATATAAACAAATGTTTAAACTAGGAATTATGGCTAACTATTACTTCTTGGAACTTATATATACAGTATAACACTTAAACATGTTTGGGAAAAGAGGAAGTCTAAAATAAGAGAAACCAGAACAGTATTTATTGGATGAACTTCCCCAGAGACAACTTCCCCAACATAATTCAGCATGCTGACAAAACTTGGGATTTCGCAAAGGCTTGCATTGACCTTTGATATTTACTATTGAAATGTTGGGTTAATTGTATGTTTAGCTTTTAAGTTTTATTACAGCAATGTCCTTAGGTTCATATTCTAAGATCATAAAAACATTTCCTTTCTTAAAATAAAGCAGAAAGCCATGTGAGGTCCCTGGATGTTTGTAGTGCAGCCTATTCATGATTTAGTTTAGATTACATTTTACCCAACAACAGATAGTTGCATTTCACAGCTACCAATTACTTTACACCAGACGAAGTTAAGCTACACTAAAGCTACCCTTAAAAAAGATAGTTTACTTAACTAAAGTTACTTTTAAAAAGTAGTTCACTATATCCAAACTACTTTGAGATAAATGATCATATGTAAATCTGAAATGTCGTAGACTACAAATTGCAGGAACATATCACTTTGGGGTCATATGTTAACAGCATGTTTAATTTTTCCTATTAAACACAAAAACAATGTTTCAAGTGAGAATTAGGCATGTCTGATGCCAAAAAATAAAATACATTCTTGCCTACTTCACCCATATTTTATTTTTGCAAAAAAAGTAGTGTGTTAGTAGTTCCAGTAGTTCGCTACACCGCTACAAGGCATAAAAGTAATTAACTACTGAAAACACTACCAAGTTTTGAATTTAGTTAAACTAGCACCAAGTTACTGCAAAATGTAGTTAAGCTACTAGTTGAACTACATGTAGTTCACTACTCCCCAACACTGACTGTTGCAATTGTTCTGTATATACAGTGCATTCGGACAGTATTCAGAACCCTTCACTTTTTCCACATTTTGTTACGTTACAGCCTTATTCTAAAGTGGATTCAATTGTTTTATTTCCTCACCAATCCACAAACAATACCCCATAATGACAAAGCAAAAACTGGTTTTAGAAATGTTAGCAAATATATTTTAAAAACCCCGGAAATATCACATTTACATAAGTAATCAGACCCTTTACTCAGTACTTGGTTGAAGCACCTTTGGCAGCGATTACAGCCTCGAATCTTCTTGGGTATGACGCTACAAGCTTGGCACACCTGTATTTGGGGAGTTTCTCCCATTGTTCTCTGCAGATCCTCTTAAGCTCTGTCAGGTTGGATGGGGAGCGTCACTGCACAGTCTGAGGTCTTGAGCGCTCTGGAGCAGGTTTTCATCAAGGATCTCTCTGTACTTTGCTCTGTTCATCTTTCCCTCGATCCCTGCTGCTGAAAAAAATCCCCACCGCATGATGCTGCCACCACCATGCTTCACCGTAGGGATGGTATTGGCCAGGTGATGAGCGGTGTCTGGTTTCCTCCAGACGTGATGCTTGGCATTCAGGCCAAAGAGTTCAATCTTGGTTTTATCAGACCAGAGAATCTTGTTTCTCATGGTCTGAGAGTCCTTTAGGTGCTTTTTGGCAAACTCCATGCAGGCTGTCATGTGCCTTTTACTGAGGAGTGGCTTCCATCTGGCCACTCTACCATAAAGGAGTGATTGGTGGTGTGCTGCAGAGATGGTTGTCCTTCTGGAAGGTTCTCCCATCTCCACAGAGGAACTCTGGAGCTCTGTCAGAGTGACCATCAGGTTCTTGGTCACCTCCCTGACCAAGGCCCTTCTCCCCCGATTGCTCAGTTTGGCTGGGCGGTCAGCTCTAGGAAGAGTCTTGGTGGTTCCAAACTTCTTCCATTTAAGAATGATGGAGGCCACTGTGTTATTGGGGACCTTCAATGCTGCAGACATTTTTTGGTACCCTTCCCCAGATCTGTGCCTCGACACAATTCTGTCTCGGAGCTCTACGGACAATTCCTTCGACCTCATGGCTTGGTTTTTGCTCTGGCATGCACTGTCAACTGTGGGACCTTATATAGACAGGTGTGTGCCTTTCCAAATCATGTCCAATCAATTGAATTTACCACAGGTGGACTCCAATCAAATTGCAGAAACATCTCAAGGATGATCAGTGGAAACAGGATGCACCTGAGCTCAATTTCAAGTCTCATAGCAAAGGGTCTGAATACTTATGTAAATAAGGTATTTCTGTTGTTTAAAAGAATTGCTTTGTCATTATGGTGTATTTTTTGTAGATTGATGAGGGGAAAAAATATTAATCACACAACAAAATGTGGAAAAAGTCAAGGGGTCTGAATACTTTCTGAATGCACTGTAATGTCATCAATGCCAACCTATTTGAGAAACACATGGCGCATTACCAGCTTGTACTCATAACTCATCTCATTGTGGTTGTCTTGTCTGTTATCATCCCATCAGTGTTTTGATCTTAATCCTCTCTACTCCTCTCCTTCAGGCTAACAACACAATCAGAGTGAACTCTATTGAGGTCCCTGAACATGATATCATGGCCACTAACGGAGTCATTCACTTTGTCAAAACCCTCCTCTACCCCGGAGGTAAGACTGACTCAAACCTCTCTGACTGCCAGCTCCTCTGTTGGAGAAACTGATTATACCCTGATTATATTGTCATGTGTTGAGAGACACACTGTGCAGGGAATAATGTATTGATATATTATAAATATTTAGCAGTGCTCAATGGTTCAGTACGTCTAACACCCTGTGCTGTTCTGTATGTACCCTAGTGTAAAGTGCTACCAGTATGTCTAACACCCTTTAATGTATTGTCCTGTAGAGCTGCCTGTTGGAAACTCTGACCTCCTGGGGCTGCTGAGAAGACTCATCAAGTACATGGAGATCAAGGTACACCCACATAAAGGAACAGACCACACAAATATAATGAACCAAGACAATAGGCCACACCCACATAACTATCGTAACCACAGCATTACTTACAGTACAGAACAGGGCCAGACATGTTCTTATGATTAGGAAAATGACTAAAATGTAATTAGGGAGAACCCTGAGCTAGCAAGATGAGATTAACGTCTAAGTGTTTGTTACAAAATTACCTTAAGATGACAAGACACCATGTAAAGCCTTGAACAAATACAGTACCTACCACATAATAGAGGCAGATATGTCTCCTTCCTTCACGAGCCCCAGGCAGTGCATCTGAAGGTTCAATGTTGCCCTCTGCATTGGAGTTGAGCAGAACGGTGTGTACACAGACCTACAATAATATGGTTTACAGCCTCTAATCCTTCTTTCTATTCATTCACAGTTCGTGTCAGGGTACAGCTATAAGGAAATTCCCCTCACATTCATGAGTGAGTACAACAGTATCAGTCCAAGTCTTAGATGTCCCCTGTACCTTTTTGCATTGCAACTATTTGTAATTTTGTTGTTGTCCAGTGACTAACTGCTGTGTGTCTTCTGTTTCCTTCAGAGAGGACGACCATCACACGCGTCATTGAGTCAGGTAAGTTACAGTTAAAGGATCGAAGCAACATCCTTCATGCATAAATCTTAGCATTGTGTAGGACACTGAGTGTACAAAACATTAGGAACACCTTCCTAATATTGAGTTGCACCCCCTTTTGCCCTCAGAACAGCCTCAATTCATCGGTGCATGAACTCTACAAGGTGTCGAAAGCGTTCAACAGGGATGCTGGCCCATGGTGACTCCAATGCTTCCCACAGTTATATCAATTTGGCTGGATGTCTTTTGGGTGGTGGACCATTCTTGATACACATGGGAAATTGTTAAGCGTGAAAAATCCAGCAGCGTTGCAGTTCTTGACACACTCAAATTGGTGCACCTGGCACCTACTACCATACCATCTTTTGTGTTGCCCCTTCACCCTCTGAATGGCAAACATACACAATCCATGTCTCAATTGCCTCAAGACTGAAAAATGCTTATTTAACCTGTTGACTCCACTTCATCTACACTGATTGAAGTGGATTTAACAAGTGACATCAATAAGAGATCATAGGTTTCACCTTGTTAGTCTATGTCATGGAAAGAGCAGGTGTTCCTAATGTTTTGTACACTCAGTGTATATTCATTTTACATTATATATCACAGTTAGTCTTGGAAAGACTTGAAGACATTGTGCTACAAGAGTTGATAGAATATTTGGCACAGTTCAGATAGGGAGGATCTCGGCCTTCAATGAGATTCATGACCCACGTCCAAGAGGAAAAAACATTATGGCTGTTCAGATAATTACAGTACAGACAGCAACAAAAGAAGACTTGCCGTAGTAGCAGACACCTGGGAAGGTTCTACCTGTTCTGGGTAAAATAACCGTTATTTATTGGGCTTAATCCTGACCTATGTTTTGTGTGGTTAATTCTTGATGTCAAAGAGAAATATGCACAGAAGTTCAAGTTACTGTTTATGCAATTATCTCCAGTCAAGATTCTGAAAAAGGTATTTGCTACTCTAAGCGGAAAACTGATGTCTTGGAGAAAGCCTTTACTCGGAAAGTATTCGCAAAGCACATATCCACGTGGTCTTTGATTATGTAATATATTCCAGTCATATGAGTCCTTTTAGAGCCAGTGAAAGGTTGCCATTCAGTCTAATTCGATAAAAACCATAAACTACAATCTCTATTAATCAAGGAGTAGAGGAACCACTGACACATTACATGTCTGTAGTTCATGGAGTCTAGAGTTTTTAAGTTCATTTGGACCTTCAGATCTTACTAGTTTGCCCTTTAAACTTCATGTTCTTCAATTATGCTTTTGTTGTTATTTATTCCAGTTGTTAAACTTGTTGTCCTCTCTCTCTTTCTAAAGTGCCTGATGTGACCCATGTGACTAGGGTTATCGAAAGGGAACCTACCATCACCAAGGTGACAAGGGTGATTGAGGGACAGCCTGCCATCACCAAGGTAACACCAATGTAACAAACCATGTTTCAGCCGTTGTACCCACCCATGTAACCACCAAATCACTTTGAGGATCGGGAAAAGCGTTACATAAATCTAATACATGATTATGATTATTAGGTGACCAGAGTCATTGAAGGCGAGCCAAAGTTCACCAAGGTCACTAGAGTCATCGAGGGAGAGCCCAAGGTCACCAAAGTTACCAGAGTGGTCTCAGGTACGTACCTCACAGACACACAGGTCTTTCTTGACTCCTGTCCATGAGGTCTGAAGAACTCTGGGTACATATCAGCATGTAAATAAACCTGTTTTGGTCTATTGTTGCTATATGGTGTATTGATGCATTATATGAAACAAAGAAGGGAGTGTTTGAGTTGCTGAGGTGAGACACAGGTCTACAGATGTTAATGTGTTGTACTGAATGCCCTTTACTGTACGTCACCCCTGGATCATGACTCCTACAGCTGCCACTCTGTGAAAACATTATGTTTCCATGTGAAGACTAATGTAATGTGTCGATATGATGTCATCCACAGGTCCTCAGTACTCAGCCAGCAGCAGTAGTATCTCCAACATTGAGCTGGAAGGTCAGTAACATTACCCCTCTGGTCGTAGATAGATAACTTAATATAGAGGAAATAATGCCATGTTTAATTGTAAACAGGTTCTGTTGGAATCTGGGTTGAGAGACTGACAATCAGGATTCAAACTAACTGTCACATTTCCACCCAAAAATATTTGGCTTAGTGGGCAGAATTAGTCAATTGTCCAATAGAATTGCTTGTTTCGTTAGAATACATAATTTTCCCATCTGTGACATATACAGTACCATCCCTGTCTCCGTCCTGTAGGTGCTGACTTCTCCCATATCTCCACCATCGAGGGGAACCCCTCAATGCTCGACATGGACTCTGAAAAAATCACCAAGTTCATCCAAGGTAAGATACACATCTAAACTCCACTCAACCTCACTGGGTTCTGTAAGGTTCTGTAGTGATTAAGATATGGTTCCTGTTGTGACTAGGGTTTGGATTCAGTAGGGTTCTATTGTGACTGAGGTTTGGGTTCTGTATGGTTCTATAATGACCAACATTTGGGTTCCTAAAGGTTTTATAATGACTGAGGTTTATATTTGTCTTCACAGAGGGAAACCCGAGACGAGTAACTGGCAGGAGAATTCCAGGTAAAACATGATTCCTTGATAACATAACATAATGTTAGACCGTGTTGGGGGGATTCAAATGATGGGTAATGTCATCCTATGAGGATCTGTAATTGCGACCATAGAAATAGAATGACCACCCATCATTGAACATTGACTTGAACTTTATTTCTATGATTTTGAGTGTATGATGATCTTTCTGTTGTCTCTGTTCCTAGCTGGTGCCAGGAGGAGAGTCAGACCAGAGGAACAAAGAGCATGAACATGGACAGACCAGGTGACTGAAGACGCACCAGCAACCAGAGAGGAACAACAGAGATAATGTCAATGAACGGTCTCCCATAAAAGCTCTACACTCCAAATGATGTGTGTGTAGACATACAGAACTTGAACTTAGTGAGACCAGAAAAGCAATTTTCTAAACAAAACAAAAATCATTGGTGCATGTATCTAAAGATAACTAAAAGCCATCAATATATGTAAATAGAGTATGCATATTTGGTTTTTTGGGGGGGTTAATTAGAGATAAAAGATTAGAAGCTAGCCAGGGGTAGCAAAATAATCTTTGAAACCAAGCTATTGGAAGCTTTGACCATTGGTTGAGGTGATACGACAGGATTTTTAGGAAGATTTCATAATTTACCTCTGCATGATATCGAGTTTGTGGTGCTCACATAAAAATAAAAAAATGAAAATGTGATTGCTGTTTTCTGACTGTAACTTAATTTCTGCAAATGTTGATATTTATCTACCAGATGTAATTTCAGCTCTGATCTGAATGTCACAGTAGTGTGTTTGCGTTCTCTTTCTGCCTTTCTGTCTGACTGTCTGTTATTCTACCTAGCTAACCATTCAGATATTGATCTTGTCTTTGCTTTTCGATGTTTCAAATGTGCAACATTCTGACAAACGTAACTTTTCACATATTCTCAATAGCTTTTTTTACTGCATTTTTCAAAACTTTTTCAATAAAGTATATTCTTGGAAATGAAATGTATCATTCGCCAGGAGAAAAACTTTAGTTGGAAAACTTTTTAGTAGTCCATCGCTACAAGGAATTCAAGTCAAGTAAAATTTTTGAATCACATTTACCCAATTTGAGGAGAAGATGTATGATAACAATCTAATTTGTGTCTACTGGTCCCTGCCTACTTAATGAAGTACATTGTCTTAGTATAACGCTAGTTGTTTGGGGAGGGGGAAAGGGGGTTGTCTGTTTTTTAGATCTCCTAAAATCTATAAAAGAGTCTGACAATGCTACAAATGCTAATCTCTGTGTCCTTTTAAATGTGTCAATTGTTACACTTTAACCTAGCTCCCTCTAAAGATAAACTCCTAAAGTGAGAATGAAGTCAAATCTAAAGCAAATGTCAAATGTCAGAGTGCAAATTATACATGACATTCGGGGGTCTCAATTTTTTTTGACTGGACCTCCTATGCGTGCACGCGCTTGCTAATGCATTACATTTTTTTATGGGCCTAATAGTAAAGACGTCATTTAATGGTACATTTTTATAAATGACCTTTTCATTTGTCATGAACACAACCAGTCAAGATGTGTTTACAGTGGCTTGCGAAAGTATTCACCCCCCTTAGCATTTTTCCTATTTTGTTGCCTTACAACCTGGAATTAAAATTGATTTTTGGGGGGTTTGTATAATTTGATTTACACAAAATGCCTACCAATTTGAAGATGCAAAATATTTTTTCTTGTGATACAAACAAGAAATAAGAAAAAAAAGAACTTGAGCATACATAACTATTCACCCCGCCAAAGTCAATACTTTGTAGAGCCACCTTTTGCAGCAATTACAGCTCCAAGTCTCTTGGGGTATGTCTCTATAAGCTTGGCACATCTAGTCACTGGGATTTTTGCCCATTCTTCAAGGCAAAACTGCTCCAGCTCCTTCAAGTTGGATGGGTTCCGCTGGTGTACAGCAATCTTTAAGTCAAACCACAGATTCTCAATTGGATTGCGACCACTCCTGAGTGGCGCAGTGGTCTAAGGCACTGCATCACAGTGCTAACTGTGCCACTAGATCCTGGTTCGAATCCAGGCTCTGTCGCAGCCGGCCGCGACTGGGAGACTCATGGGCGGCGCACAATTGGCCCAGTGTCGTCCAGGGTAGGGGAGGGAATGGCCGGCAGGGATGTAGCTCAGTTGATAGAGCATGGCGTTTGCAACGCCAGGGTTGTGGGTTCGATTCCCACGGGGGGCCAGTATAAAAAAAATATATATATATATGTATTCACTAACTGTAAGTCGCTCTGGATAAGAGCGTCTGCTAAATGACGTAAATGTAATGTCTGGGCTTTGACTAGGCCATTCAAAGACATTTAAATGTTTCCCCTTAAACCACTCAAGTGTTGCTTTAGCAGTCATTGTCCTGCTGGAAGGTGAACCTCCGTCCCAGGCTCAAATCTCTGGAAGACTGAAACAGGTTTCCCTCAAGAATTTCCCTGTATTTAGCGCCATCCAACATTCCTTCAATGATGACCAGTTTCCCAGTCCCTGCCGATGAAAAACATCCCCACAGCATGATGCTGCTGCCACCACCATGCTTCACTGTGGGGATGGTATTGTCGGGTGATGAGAGGTGTTGGGGACATAGCGTTTTCCTTGATGGCCAAAAAGCTCAATTTTAGTCTCATCTGACCAGAGTACCTTCTTCCATATGTTTGGGGTGTCAGGATGTCAAATGTGCAGCGGTAGGACAGAGTCAGGCGCAGGACACAGAACTGAGTACACGACGTACTTTACTCTGAAAAAACAAAAACTAATTTCCACGCAGGGAAAACATACCAGCTCACAAAAGCGAAAATCTGACCAGAGTACCTTCTTCCATATGTTTGGGGAGTCTCCCACATGCTTTTTGACGAACACCAAATGGGTTTGCTTATTTTTTATCTTTAAGCAATGGCTTTTTTCTGGCCACTCTTCCGTAAAGCCCAGCTCTGTGTAGTGTACAGCTTAAAGTGGTCCTATGGACAGATACTCCAATCTCCGCTGTGGAGCTTTGCAGCTCCTTCAGGGTTATCTTTGGTCTCTTTGTTGCCTCTCTAATGCCCTTCTTGCCTGGTCCGTGAGTTTTGGTGGGCGGCCCTCTCTTGGCAGGTTTGTTGTGGTGCCATATTCTTTCCATTTTTTAATAATGGATTTAATGGTGCTCCATGGGATGTTCAAAGTTTAAGATATTTTTTTATAACCCAACCCTGATCTGTTCTTCTCCACAACTTTGTCCCTGACCTGTTTGGAGAGCTCCTTGGTCTTCATGGTGCCGCTTGCTTGGTGGTGCCCCTTGCTTAGTTGTGTAGCAGACTCTTGGGACTTTCAGAACAGGTGTATACAGTGAGGGAAAAAAGTATTTGATCCCCTGCTGATTTTCTATGTTTGCCCACTGACAAAGACATGATCAGTCTATAATTTTAATGGTAGGTTTATTTGAACAGTGAGAGACAGAATAAAATCCAGAAAAACGCATGTCAAAAATGTTATAAATTGAAAAAAAAAAAGTATTTAGTCAGCCACCAATTGTGCAGGTTCTCCCACTTACAAAGATGAGAGAGGCCTGTAATTTTCATCATAGGTACACGTCAACTATGACGGACAAATGAAGAAAAAAAAATCCTGAAAATCACATTGTAGGATTTTTAATGAATTTATTTGCAAATTATGGTTGAAAATAAGTATTTGGTCACCTACAAACAAGCAAGATTTCAGGCTCTCACAGACCTGTAACTTTAAGAGGCTCCTCTGTCCTCCACTCGTTACCTGTATTAATGGCACCTGTTTGAACTTGTTATCAGGATAAAAGACACCTGTCCACAACCTCAAACAGTCACATTCCAAACTCCACTATGGCCAAGACCAAAGAGCTGTCAAAGGACACCAGAAACAAAATTGTAGACCTGCACCAGGCTGGGAAGACTGAATCTGTAATAGGTAAGCAGCTTGGTTTGAAGAAATCAACTGTGGGAGCAATTATTAGGAAATGGAAGACATACAAGACCACTGATAATCTCCCTCGATCTGGGGCTCCACGCAAGATCTCACCCCGTGGGGTCAAAATGATCACAAGAACGGTGAGCAAAAATCCCAGAACCACACGGGGGGACCTAGTGAATGACCTGCAGAGAGCTGGGACCAAAGTAACAAAGCCTACCATCAGTAACACACTACGCCGCCAGGGACTCAAATCCTGCAGTGCCAGACGTGTCCCCCTGCTTAAGCCAGTACATGTCCAGGCCCGTCTGAAGTTTGCTAGAGTGCATTTGGATGATCCAGAAGAGGATTGGGAGAATGTCATATGGTCAGATGAAACCAAAATATAACTTTTTGGTAAAAACTCAACTCGTCGTGTTTGGAGGACAAAGAATGCTGAGTTGCATCCAAAGAACACCATACCTACTGTGAAGCATGGGGGTGGAAACATCATGCTTTGGGGCTGTTTTTCTGCAAAGGGACCAGGACGACTGATCCATGTAAAGGAAAGAATGAATGGGGCCATGTATCGTGAGATTTTGAGTGAAAACCTCCTTCCATCAGCAAGGGCATTGAAGATGAAACGTGGCTGGGTCTTTCAGCATGACAATGATCCCAAACACACCGCCCGGGCAACGAAGGAGTGGCTTCGTAAGAAGCATTTCAAGGTCCTGGAGTGGCCTAGCCAGTCTCCAGATCTCAACCCCATAGAAAATATTTGGAGGGAGTTGAAAGTCTGTGTTGCCCAGCGACAGCCCCAAAACATCACTGCTCTAGAGGAGATCTGCATGGAGGAATGGGCCAAAATACCAGCAACAGTGTGTGAAAACCTTGTGAAGACTTACAGAAAACGTTTGACCTGTGTCATTGCCAACAAAGGGTATATAACAAAGTATTGAGAAAAAAAATATATTGACCAAATACTTATTTTCCACCATAATTTGCAAATAAATTCATTACAAATCCTACAATGTGATTTTCTCATTTTGGCTGTTATAGTTGATGTGTACCTATGATGAAAATTACAGGCCTCTCTCATCTTTTTAAGTGGGAGATCTTAAACAATTGGTGGCTGACTAAATTCTTTTTTTCCCCACTGTAAGTATTTGACCCCTCTGCAAAATATGACTTAGTACTTGGTGGCAAAACCCTTGTTGGCAATCACAGAGGTTAGACGTTTCTTGTAGTTGGCCACCAGGTTTGCACACATCTCAGGAGGGATTTTGTTCCACTCCTCTTTGCAGATCTTCTCCAAGTCATTAAGGTTTCGAGGCTGACGTTTGGCAACTCGAACCTTCATCTCCCTCCACAGATTTTCTATGGGATTAAGGTCTGGAGACTGGCTAGGCCACTCCAGGACCTTAATGTGCTTCTTCTTGAGCCACTCCTTTGTTGCCTTGGCTGTGTGTTTTGGGTCATTGTCATGCTGGAATACGCATCCACTACCCATTTTCAATGCCCTGGCTGAGTGAAGGAGGTTCTCACCCAAGATTTGATGGTACATGGCCCCGTCCATCGTCCCTTTGATGCGGTGAAGTTGTCCTGTCCCCTTAGCAGAAAAACACCCCCATAGCATAATGTTTCCACCTCCATGTTTGACGGTGGGGATGGTGTTCTTGGGGTCATAGGCAGCATTCCTCCTCCTCCAAACACGGCGAGTTGAGTTGATGCCAAAGTGCTCCATGTTGGTCTCATCTGACCACAACACTTTCACCCAGTTCTCCTCTGAATCATTCAGATGTTCATTGGCAAACTTCAGATGGCCCTGTATATGTGCTGTCTTCAGCAGGGGGACCTTGCAGGCGCTGCAGGATTTCAGTCCTTCACGGCGTAATGTGTTTCCAATTGTTTTCTTGGTTACTATGGTCCCAGCTGCCTTGAGATCATTGACAAGATCCTCCCGTGTAGTTCTGGGCTGATTCCTCACCGTTCTCATGATCATTGCAACTCCACGAGGTGAGATCTTGCATGGTGCCCCAGGCCGAGGGAGATTGACAGTTATTTTGTGTTTCTTCCATTTGCGGATAATCGCACCAACTGTTGTCACCTTCTCACCAAGCTGCTTGGCGATGGTCTTGTAGCCCATTCCAGCCTTGTGTAGGTCTACAATCTTGTCCCTGACATCCTTGGAGAGCTCTTTGGTCTTGGCCATGGTGGAGAGTTTGGAATCTGATTGATTGATTTCTTCTGTAGACAGGTGACTTTTATACAGGTAACAAGCTGAGATTAGTAGCACTCCCTTTAAGAGTGTGCTCTTAATCTCAGCTCGTTACCTGTATAAAAGACACCTGGGAGCCAGAAATCTTTCTGATTGAGAGGGGGTCAAATACTTATTTCCCTCATTAAAATGCAAATCAATTTATAACATTTTTGACATGCGTTTTTTCTCTCACTGTTCAAATAAACCTACCATTAAAATTATAGACCGATCATTTCTTCGTCAGTGGGCAAATGTACAAAATCAGCAGGGGATCAAATACTTTTTTCCCTCACTGTATATACTTAGATCATGTGACAGATCATGTGACACTTAGATTGCACACAGGTGGACTTTATTTAACTAAATATGTGACTTCTGAAGGTAATTGGTTGCACCAGATTTTATTCAGGGGCTTCATAGCAAAGGGGCTGAATACATATGCACACACCACTTTTCTGTTATTTATTTTGTCATTTCACTTCACCAATTTGGACTATTTTGTGTATGTCCATTAGATGAAATCCAAATAAAAATCCATTTAAATTACAGCTTGTAATGCAACAAAATAGGAAAAATGGCAAGGGGGATGAATACTTTCGCAAGACACTGTATCTTATTGTCAAACAAATCACTGTGCACTGTTTGGATGCTGGAACTATTTTGGAGTGGACGAACATGTGCAGGTAGTACATACAGTTACACATCACAGCTAGACACACAGGGCCAGAGCCTTAGCTAGTGAAGTCCATTCAGGAGTTAAAATACTATGATACAACATATTAGTTTGATGTTATTACACTATACAAACACATATGATGGTGTCTTAACATGATAGGGGGTTTAAGGTGGTGGTATTATAAGACAATGATGTGAAGCGTATGGTTTAGATCAGGGGTATTTAAATCCAAGCCAGGAGGTCCAGAGTACTGGTGGTTTTCTGTTCTACATGATAATTAATTGCACCCACTTGCTGTCCCAGTTCTAAATCAGTCCTTGATTAGAGGGGAAGGATGAAAATCAGAAGTAGAACTGGTCATAGTGTACTTGCTAGATGATTGGTACGTCAATTATCTGCTTCCATCCAGACTATAACCACAACCAGCTGATCCCAGAACAGGAGATGCATTGATCTGGCAGGAATACAGATCAGATCTGGCTGCAGATCTACAAATAGAGGCCCAGTGATAGTGTACAACCCCATAAGCCAGTGTTTATGGCTGTACAGTTCAACAGTCGCACCAATAGTTCCCTTTACTGGATCCTACACTCTTTTAGAAAAAAGGGTTCCAAAAGGGTTCTTCGTCTGTACCCACAAGTTCTAGATAAAAGTTTTTTTCTAAGAGTGTAATGCAATTCCATATTCCATATCACACCACCATATACGTTTGATGTTAAAGCTACAATATGTAACTTTTTGGGTGACCCGACCAAATTCACATAGAAATGTGTGTTTTTTATCTGTCATTCTCATTGAAAGCAAGTCTAAGAAGTGGTAGAGCTGTTCTATGTGCGCTATTTCTATGCTTCCCATTCTTAAGTTTTGTTTTTGCATCTTTTACTTTTGGTTTTGAACACCAGTTTCAAAGAGCTGATAATACAATATTTTTGGTTATGGAAAATATATTGCAGAGCGGTTTAGATGGTACAATGATTCTCTACACGATACTTGCTTGTTTTGTCACATAAACTGAAATAAGGTGAAGTATTTGAATTTTTGCAACCAGGAAATGGCGGAGCGATCTCTGCATAGTGCAGCTTTTTTTTAAATGTTCAATTTTCATATTTCTGTTTACAGTGGTTGCTTTCCAACAGTCATCTATTTTTCTTTGTGCTGGTTCAGATTCTGAATTAGGATCTTTAAATCTTCACCAAGAAAAACGCTGCAACAGCTCATTTCCAACTGCAAAAAATAAGCACATCCATCTTAGAGACTGTTGAACTGTCAGTGAAGAAGGTAAGCCTGGGCCTACTGTTGCATCCTGGGGCTGAAAAGATACAAATGATATTTGCAGTTATGCTGTAGGACGGTGTGACGCACAGAGACTGGTATGATATTACAGAGACAGGGAAGTCACAATAAGAAGGAGCCCATCCAAAAACAAGTGTAAAAACCTCACAAATGAAAAGACAGGCGACCGACCTTGACTTCTATTATTCTTTATTCTATTTATTTTTCATTTGCTGTGCATCAATGAAAAACTCGCTTCACTTCTTCAGGTTCGTTTGTTTACTGTACAGCAGTTATTTATTTCTCAACCTGAAAAGAGTTTACTTTAGGTATATTTATCTTTCATTTTTCCTCTGCTCTGCATCAACGAACAATGCGTTTCTTGTACAGCTTCTTCAGGTTCTCATGTTGACACTAAGACAGTTATTTTTTTCTCAACCTGAAACGAGTTTCAGTTCAGTTCAAGTGAACAACAGATTGATGTACACTTGCAGAGGCAAGTTCCGTGAAAACATCTTCCTGCAGCTGAGGACTACAGTACCACTGAAGTGTTGTATTCTAACCTCAGAGTCAACTGGTCTATATGTCCATACTCGTATGGAACCGTTCTGCAAGAGCTATCATTGGCAGGATCTTTTCCATCATTTCAGTGTCTCAGTCTTTGTTGTCTTAATGGAGACCATCAGCAACCACCACATTTCATAATATGTACTGCAGTAAAGGCCTTTTTCCGTTGTATTACGGTATTTCTTATTCCATTGACAGGACTTTCCCCTCTTTCCCCCATCCCTCTCCACCCCTGTCCCTCCACTCCTCTTCTCTCCTCTCCCCTCCCCATCCTATACGCCCCTGCCCTCGTCGCCTGTCCCTAGTCCGTCCAGGCTTTCCACAGGCCTCTGATTTAGTGTGCTAACAGGACACAACACATGAGGAGGAGGTCAGTAATGGTCGTTACTGCTGTGTTTAACCAGAGCCCCAACACTGTTCATACACTCTTCGAAAAAAAGGTGCTATCTAGAACCAAAAAGGGTTATTTGGCTGTCCCCATAGGAGAACCCTTTGAAAAAAACATTTTGGTTCCATGTAGAACCCTTTTGGTTCCAGGTAGAAACCTTTTGGGTTACATCCAAACATATGGAAACCCTGTTTGACTCCATTCCATTTATTCCATTCCAGCCATTACAATGAGCCTGTCCTCCTATAGCGCCTTCCACCAGTCTCCTCTGATGTAGAACCCAGAACAGAGGGTTCTACATGGAATCCAAAATGGTTCTTCTAGAGGACACCCACAGAACTCTTTTGGAACTCTTTTTTCTAAGAGTGTACTGCTATGTCAAACTAGAGCCCTGACACTAGGATATTTAGATCCACACCCACTGAGACACTGACTGCATCCCAAATGACATTCTATTCCCTATATAGTGCCCTACTTTGACTAAAGCCTTATGGGCCCTGGTCAACATTAGTGCACAGCAAAGGGAATAGGATGGCCTTTGGGACACAGCCTATGATTCAAATGGTGCAGAGATAAATCAATTAATTTCCCACCATGTTGTTTTCAGCGCTTGCATGTTTGATTCAAAATAGTTTGAGTCTGTTGTTATCATTCTGTCAAATTATTCACCCCCTTGGCATTTCTCCTATTTTGTTGCCTTACAACCTGGAATTAAAAATGGATTTTGGGGGGGTTTGTATCATTTGATTTACACAACATGCCCACCACTTTGAAGATGCAAAATATTTTCTCTTGTGATACAATCAAGAAATAAGAAAAAGAAAAGAAAACTTGAGCATACATAACTATTCACCCCGCCAAAGTCAATACTTTGTAGAGCCACCTTTTGCAGCAATTACAGCTGCAAGTCTCTTGTGGTATGTCTGTATAAGCTTGGCACATCTAGCCACTGGGATTTTTGCCCATTCTTCAAGGCAAAACTGCTCCAGCTCCTTCAAGTTGGATGGGTTCCGCTGGTGTACAGCAATCTTTAAGTCAAACCACAGATTCTCAATTGGATTGAGGTCTGGGTTTGACTAGGACATTTAAATGTTTCCCCTTAAACCACTCGAGTGTTGCTTTAGCAGTATGCTTAGGGTCATTGTCCTGCTGGAAGGTGAACGTCCGTCCCAGTCTCAAATCTCTGGAAGACTGAAACAGGTTTCCCTCAAGAATTTCCCTTTATTTAGCGCCATCCATCATTCCTTCAATGCTGACCAGTTTCCCAGTCCCTGCCGATGAAAAACATCCCCACAGAATGATGCTGCCACCACCATGCTTCACTGTGTGTCACGATTTAAACTGAATATGAACCCAAATGCAGACAACTACACCGAGCCAGAGAAGGTTTAACAGGTTTATTTCAAAGTTAAATTGTCCAGGTTTCCAAAAATAGGGGAAGAGCAAGTCCAGGTCTACAGGGAGGGTAACAGATCCCGGGTTCTGAGCAGGAGTGGTACCGTAACGTCCTAGTGTCCAGTAGTGGAAAGCAGGATGGTGGTGGCAGGAGTGAAGCGGAGGCAGGAGTCAGGTTCCAATAATCTGTGGCACAGGAGAAATATAAATAGAACAGGCCAAAAACACAAAGAGCGAAAACAAGCAGGTTGAGTCAGCAGCGAGACTAACATGGTCGTCTTGACTATGATCTGACGATGAGTGGCAAGTTTGACCGGGTCTTTAAGGCTGAGGTGATTATGGTGAATGAGCTGCAGCTGGAACCCTGACTCCCGCACACTATACTTCACTCCTGCAATTAAGAACAGACAGAGGGGAGGGGGAGAGCAGAGAGCGAGAGCTACCTAGCAGCAGTAGGCCTAACAGTACCCCCCCCTCTACGGACGCCACCCGGCGGCCGACAGGGTTTATCAGGATGTAACCGATGAAAATCACGGACCAGAGCAGGATCCACAATGAAGCTCCTGGGAACCCAGGAACGTTCCTCAGGACCATAACCCTCCCAATCCACCATGTACTGGAAACCACGACCCCGGCGGCGAACATCCAGAAGTCGCCGGACAGTGTAGACAGGACCCCCACCCACGACCCTGGGCGGAGGAGGGGGACGAGAGGGCGGGCACAGAGGGTTAACAGACACAGGCTTAATCTGGGACACATGAAAAGTGGAATGAACCCGTAGGGAGGCAGGAAGCTGTTGTTTAACCGCGCAGGGGTTAACAATAGACAGTATTTTAAACGGTCCTATAAAACGCGGCGCCATCTTCTTAGATTCCACTTTTAATGGAAGATCACGTGACTTAAGCCATACCTCTTGACCAGGAGAGTAACCGGGAGCCTGGGACCGGTGACAGTTGGCTTGCCTCTGCATGTACGACGAAGCTCGGGACAGAGCTACCCTGGCCTTCCTCCAGACCTTGAAGCAGCGGCGCATGTGGGACTGCACCGAGGGTATCGCCAGTTCCCTCTCTTGAGAAGGGAACAGGGGAGGTTGATAACCAAGAGCACACAGAAAGGGAGACAAACCAGAGGAAGCATTAGTCAAGGTGTTATGAGCATATTCCACCCAGGGGAGCATGGAGCTCCATGACCCAGGGTTAGATCCTGTGACACAGCGGAGAGCGGTCTCCATCTCCTGGTTCGCTCTCTCGGCTTGCCCGTTGGTCTGGGGGTGATATCCAGAGGACAGGCTGGATGTGATGCCCAAAGCTTTACAGAAAGCTTTCCATACCTGGGAGACAAACTGGGGACCCCTGTCAGAGACAATATCAGTGGGTAGACCATGAGAGCGGAACACATATTCAACCAAAATATCAGCAGTTTCTCTGGCAGTGGGCAGTTTAGGTAGGGCCAAAAAATGAGCAAACTTAGAAAAACGATCAATTACAGTAAGAATGACAGTCTTTCCAGACGAGGGGGGAAGTCCAGTGACAAAATCCAATGCAATGTGGGACCAGGGACGGCTGGGTATTGGCAGAGGTCGTAGATGACCAGCGCTGGCCTGGGTGGAGTTCTTACTTCGTGCACATACCGTACAAGCAGCAATGAAGGCTTGAGTGTCCGCCTCCATCCTGGGCCACCAGAACTTCCGTCGCAAAAAGTCAAGGGTCCGAGTAACTCCAGGGTGACAGGTAAGGGGAGACGAGTGAGCCCACTGAAGTACCTGGGAGCGAACAGACTCAGGGACAAACAACCGGTTAGGAGGACCGCTCCCAGGGTCAGCTTGTAGATGTTGAGCCTGTCTAACAATCCCTTCGATGTCACATGTAATGGCAGCAATAATGCAGGTAGGAGGCAAGATGGTTTCAGGGTTACTACCAGTATCAACAGCAGAATGAACACGAGACAGGGCGTCAGGCTTGACGTTGCGTGACCCAGGACGGTAAGACAGGGAAAAATTGAATCTACCAAAAAATAGTGCCCACCTGGCTTGACGGGGATTGAGCTGCTTCGCTGACTGGATGTATGCAATATTTTTATGATCCGTCCAAACGATGAAGGGTTGTTCCGCCCTCTCCAACCAATGCCGCCACTCCTCGAGAGCCAGCTTAACGGCGAGCAGTTCACGATTGCCAACATCATAATTCCTCTCTGCATGAGAAAGTTTTCGTGAAAGAAAAGCACAGGGATGCAGTTTGTTATCTTCAGGTGAACGCTGTGACAACACCGCACCTACCCCAGTGTTGGATGCGTCCACCTCCACGACAAACTGGCGGTCGGAGTCAGGCTGCATCAGAATGGGAGCCGAGGCAAAGCGATGTTTCAGCTCTTTGAACGCTGATTCGGCCCCTTCATTCCAAGCGAACGGTAGTGAGATGGAGGTGAGAGCGGTGAATGGCGAAGCAATACGGCTGTAGTCTTTGATGAACCTCCTGTAGAAGTTCGCAAACCCCAGGAATCGTTGAAGTTGTTTGCGGGTGGAGGGGGCTGGCCATTCCGTGACAGCAGAGATCTTAGCTGGGTCCATCCGCAACTCCCCCTGAGCTATTATGTAACCCAAAAAATTGGTTTCAGACACATGAAATTCACATTTCTCCATCTTCACAAATAGTTTGTTTTCCAACAACCTTTGCAACACCTGGCGCACATGCAGTTCATGTTCCTGGGAGGACTTTGAGTAAATCAGGATATCATCCAGATAGACAAAAACAAAACGATTCAACATGTCCCTAAGGACATCATTCACTAGTGCCTGAAAAACAGCAGGGGCATTAGACAAACCAAAAGGCATAACCAGATACTCAAAATGTCCCAAGGGTGTGTTGAAGGCAGTCTTCCATTCATCGCCTTTACGAATGCGCACCAGGTGATACGCATTTCGTAGATCCAGTTTCGTAAAGATAGTTGCACCATGAAGGAGGGGAAAAGCAGAATTAATTAAAGGCAGAGAATATTTGTTCTTAATGGTGATGCTGTTAAGTCCACGGAAATCAATACAGGGTCTGAGGGTCTTATCCTTTTTCCCAACAAAAAAGAATCCCGCTCCTGGAAGGACGAATAACGAGGAAGGTCGAATAATGACGAGGAAGGACGAATAATACCTGCCGCCAAGGAGTCCCGAATGTAGTTCTCCATAGCCTCCGTCTCCGGGCGGGAGAGATTGTACAGACGACTGTTAGGGAGAGGGGCTCCTGGCTGGAGGTCAATGGCGCAGTCGTATGGCCGGTGAGGAGGAAGAGAAGTAGCTCTGTGTTTGCAGAAAACGGATGTCAGGTCATGATACACGTCAGGGACAGCAGAGAGATCCATGGACTCCAGTGGAGGTTGAGGAACAGTGCTGGCAGGGGTCTGAGCAGAACACAAACAGTTAACATGACAAAATGTGCTCCATGAAACAATTCTACCTGTCACCCAATCAATGTGTGGATTGTGTCTTATGAGCCAGGGGATACCAAGGACCAGGGGGGTCTGTGGGCAGTCAATTATGTGAAATTGAATGTTCTCCTGATGATTACCCGACACTCTGAGACAAACAGGGACAGTCTGATGAGTAATACGGGTCAACAATTGTCCATTTAGACCCTTAGCCTGCAGCGGACGGTCCATAGGAACAGTCTCTAAATCCATTTGTTGAGCCAACTCTCGATCTAAAAAGCTTTCATCAGCACCAGAGTCAACCAGCGCACTAACAGGGAAATTCTGGGACTGCCACTGGAGGGATGCCTGGAGCAGAATGCGGGGAGAAGAGGAAGAATCCGCTGCTCGGCTCACCAAAACTTCTCCCATTAATGATGAGCCGGCCCTTTTCCCGGACGAACTGGGCAGGAAGGAACGAAATGACCAGCTTCTCCACAATACAGGCAGACACGAGCCTGAATTCGACGTGCACGCTCCTCTGAGGACAACCGTGCACGACCCACCTCCATGGCTTCGGGTTCAGTGCTCCTAGTATTGACTCGGGAAGACTCGGCCTTCTCCGTAGGGAAGAGGCGGGGAGGAGTTGGTTGACGACAGACAGGTTGCTTGGAACTAACACTCCTCTCACGGTGGCGCTCCCAAATCCGATTATCCAACCTGATGGTGAGTGAAATAAGATTATCCAGCGTAGGCGATTCATCATATGACACCAATTCATCTTTCAAAGTCTCAGACAAAGCATTAATGAACACTCCTTGTAATGCCTCGTCATTCCAACCACTCACTGCCGCTAAAGTCCGAAACTCCACTGCCATCTCCGCCACACTGCGAGACCCCTGCCGAAGAGAAAACAACCGTTTAGCAGCCTCCTTGCCCCGTACGGGGTGGTCGAAAACCTTCCTCATCTCAGTGGTGAAGGCAACGTAAGAGTTGCAAACGTCCAACTGACTCTCCCAGACCGCTGATCCCCAAGAACGAGCGGAACCGCTAGTAGAGTTGATAAGGTAGGCAATACGGGATCTTTCTGAGGCGTAGGTGAGTGGCTGTTGTTCAAACACTAACGAGCATTGAGTCAAAAAATCACCACAGGTGCCCATGTTCCCGTCATGGCGCTCTGGAGCAGGAACAAAAGGCTCTCTGATCTGGGCTGGAGGAGCAGGAAAAACAGGCAGAGCGGGAGAAGGAGCAGTTTGTATGCCATGAACGAGGGGTGCAGTATTAACTTGGGTAGTAAGGGCAGACACTTGATTGGTGAGTAATTGAACCTGATTAAGCAGCATCTGACTGTTCTCATAAATAGTCTTAAACAAAGTATCATGTTGGCCAAGTAAAATGCCCTGATTGGCTATGGCAGTCCGAATTTGAGTGAACTCTGGGGTGGTATCTGAGCTACTGTCTGCTGGGTTCATGTTTGGTCAGATCATACTGTCACGATTTAAACTGAATATGAACCCAAATGCAGACAACTACACCGAGCCAGAGAAGGTTTATCAGGTTTATTTCAAAGTTAAATTGTCCAGGTTTCCAAAAATAGGGGAAGAGCAAGTCCAGGTCTACAGGGAGGGTAACAGATCCTGGGTTCTGAGCAGGAGTGGTACCGTAACGTCCTAGTGTCCGTGGTGAGTCCAAATGTGAGGTCCAGTAGTGGAAAGCAGGATGGTGGTGGCAGGAGTGAAGCGGAGGCAGGAGTCAGGTTCCAATAATCTGTGGCACAGGAGAAATATAAATAGAACAGGCCAAAAACACAAAGAGCGAAAACAAGCAGGTTGAGTCAGCAGCGAGACTAACATGGTCGTCTTGACTATGATCTGACGATGAGTGGTAAGTTTGACCGGGTCTTTAAGGCTGAGGTGATTATGGTGAATGAGCTGCAGCTGGAACCCTGACTCCCGCACACCAGACTTCACTCCTGCAATTAAGAACAGACAGAGGGGAGGGGGAGAGCAGAGAGAGAGAGCTACCTAGCAGCAGTAGGCCTAGCACTGTGGGGATGGTGTTCTCGGGTGATGAGAGGTGTTGGGTTTGTGCCAGACATAGCGTTTTCCTTGATGGCCAAAAAGCTCCATTTTAGTCTCATCTGACCAGAGTACCTTCTTCCATATGTTTGGGGTGTCCGGATGTCAAATGTGCAGCGGTAGGACAGAGTCAGGCGCAGGACACAGAACTGAGTACACAACGTACTTTACTCTGAAAAAACAAACACTAATTTCCACGCAGGGAAAACACACCAGCTCACAAAAGTGTATGACACAACACAATGAACAAACACGCACAAAACCATGTGGGAACCAGAGGGTTAAATAGGGAAATAATAATCATACAATGGGAAGCAGGTGTGTACAAACAAGACAAAACAAATGGAAAACAGAAACGTAGATCGGTGGCCGCTAGAAGGCCAGTGACGACGACCGCCGATAGCACCAGTGCCACCAGGCAAGAAGCCGGAAGTATGGGAGTGGGATCCGTAGACCGCTCCTCTGTGTCATACATCCGGGACAGTGCATCTGCCTTAGCGTTCTGGGAACCTGGTCTGTAGGATAGGGTGAAAACAAAACGGTGAAAAACATGGCCCACCTTGCCTGGCGAGGGTTCAGTCTCCTCGCCGCCCGGATGTACTCCAGATTGCGGTGGTCAGTCCAAATGAGGATAGGGTGTTTAGCCCCCTCAAGCCAATGCCTCCACGCCTTCAGAGCCTGAATCGACTAGCGCCTTATGCTGGGAATGCGGGGAAAACTCAGGAAATTCTATACAAACATACATGTGTGCAACAGGGAGCTCTGGGTAAGTCAGGTGCCTACTCACCTGGGATGATCCACCAGTGCCCTGCCTGCTGCCTGCTACCTCCCCAGCACCGACCAGCAGTGTGCCTTCTGTGGCCACTCTTGGTGCAGGAACCGGCCCCCCCTCCGGTCCCCCTAGGAGCAGCACCTCCGAGCTCCATAGGGGTAGGGTCGGAGGTGCTGGGGGATGGAAGGGACGGACCCTGATCCGGACGTCCGCGGGTGGCCAACAGGTTATCCAGCCGTATAGATAGATCCACCAGCTGGTCAAGGGTAAGGGTGGTGTCCCTGCATGCCAGCTCCCGACGAACGTCCTCACGTAGACTACACCGGTAATGGTCGATCAGGGCCCTCTCATTCCATCCCGCGTTGGCCGCCAAGGTCTGGAAGTCCATTGCGAAGTCCTGTGCGCTCCTCTTCCCCTGTCTGAGGTGGAACAAGTGTTCCCCCGCCGCTCTCTCCTCCGGTGGATGATCGAAAACCGCCGGAAGCGGCGGGTGAAATCCTCATAGCAAACCAACGCTGCGTCTATTCCTCCCCATTCGGCGTTGGCCCACTCAAGTGCTCTCCCAGACAGACAGGAGATGAGGGAGGACACGCTCTCGTATCCTGAGGGAGCCGGGTGGATGGTCGCCAGGTAGAGCTCCACCTGGAGCAGGAACCCCTGGCACCCGGCAGCCGTCCCATCATATGCCCTCGGGAGCGAGAGCCGAATCCCACTGGGTCCAGGTGACGGAGGGGTGGACATCAGTGCGTGTTTCTGTCAGGATGTCAAATGTGCAGTGGTAGGACGGAGTCAGGCGCAGGACACAGAACTGAGTACACGACGTACTTTACTCTGAAAAAACAAACACTAATTTCCACGCAGGGAAAACACACCAGCTCACAAAAGCGTATGACACAACACAATGAACAAACACGCACAAAACCATGTGGGAACCAGAGGGTTAAATAGGGAAATAATCATCATACAATGGGAACCAGGTGTGTACAAACAAGACAAAACAAATGGAAAACAGAAACGTAGATCGGTGGCAGCTAGAAAGCCGGTGACGACGACCGCCGATAGCCACCTGCACAAGGAGAGGCACCAACTTCGGTGGAAGTCGTGACATGGGGCGTCTCCCACATGCCTTTTGGCGAACACCAAATGGGTTTGCTTATTTTATTCTGTAAGAAATGGCTTTTTTTCTGGCCACTCTTCCATAAAGCCCAGCTCTTTGTAGTGTACGGCTTAAAGTGGTCCTATGGACAGATACTCCAATCTCCGCTGTGGAGCTTTGCAGCTCCTTCAGGGTTATCTTTGGTATCTTTGTTGCCTCTCTGATTAATGCCCTCCTTGCCTGGTCCGTGAGTTTTGGTGGGCGGCCCTCTCTTGGCAGGTTTGTTGTGGTGCCATATTCTTTCCATTTTTTAATAATAAATGTAATGGTGCTCCATGAGATGTTTAAAGTTTCTGATATTTTTTTATAACCCAACCCTGATCTGAACTTTGTCCCTGACCTGTTTGGAGAGCTCCTTGGTCTTCATGGTGCCGATGCTTGGTGGTGCCCCTTGCTTAGTGGTGTTGCAGACTCTTGGGCCTTTCAGAACAGGTGTATATATACTGAGATCATGTGATAGATCATGTGACACTTAGATTGCACAGAGGTGGACTTTATTCAATAAATATGTGACTTCTGAAGGTAATTGGTCTTATTTAGGGGCTTCATAGCAAAGGGACTGAATACATATGCACGCACCACTTTTCTGTTATTTATTTTGTAGAATTTCTGGAAACAAGTAATTTTTTTCATTTCACTTCACTAATTTGGACTATTTTGTGTATGTCCATTAGATAAAATCCATTTAAATGACAGGTTGTAATGCAACATAATAGGAAAAACGCGAAGGGGGATGAATACTTTTGCAAGGCACTGTATAAGGTCCCACAGTTCACAGTGCATGTCAGAGCAAAAACTATGCCATGATGTCCAAGGAACTGTCCGTAGATCTCCGAGATATAATTGTGATGAGGCATATATCTGGGGAAGGGTATAAAACAATGTCTAGAGTGTTGAAAGTTTCCAAGAGCACCGTGGTCTCCATCGTTGGGAAATTGAAAAAATATGGAACTACCTAGATTCTGCCTAGAGCTGGCTATCCGATCAAACTGAGCAACCGGGCAAGAAGGACCTTGATCAGGGAGGTGACCAAGAACCCAATGACCACTCTGACAGAACTACAGAGTTCCTTGGCTGAGATGGGAGAACCGGCCAGAAGGACAACAGTCTCTACAGCAACAACACTTCACTAATCTGGGCTTTATGGGAGAGTGGCCAGACGGAGGCCACATGACAGCACGCCTGGAATTTGCAAAAAGGCACGTGAAACTCTCTGAGATCATAAGATATAATATTCTGTGGTCTGATGAGACAAAAAAAAAATCAGCGGCAGGGAGTGGGTGACTGGTAAGGATAGAGGGAACAATTAATTGAGCCAATGTCATATGCGACAAGAATGCGGTAGGCGAAGTCAAACGCAGGACACCGAGCTACTGGAAATGTACTTTACTCAAAAGTAACCAGAGTACAAACAACCTCCAAACAGGGAGGAAAATAACCCACACAATAAGCTACTGCCAAATGACGAAAACAATCACACACAATACACAATGAAAGACAGAGGGTTATATAGGGAATACAACACAACATCATTGGGAACAGGTGTACACAATCAAGACAAAACAAGACAACACCGAAACATAGATCGGTAGCAGCTAGTACTCCGGGGACGACGAACGTACAGGCAAATACTTGATGAGAACCTGCTTCAGAGTGCAAACAACCTTTAGACTGGGGCAAAGATTTACGTTTCAACAGAACAATGACCCCAAGCATACAGCCAAAGCAATGCTGGAATGGCTTCAAGACAAGAATGTGAAAATCCTTGAGTGGCCCAGCCAAATCCCAGATTTGAATCCCATTGAAAATCTGTGGAAAGATTTGAAGATTGCTGTTCACTGCAGCTCCCCATCTAACTTAACAGAGCTTGAGAAAGTCTGCAAGGAAGAATGGGAGACAACCCCCAAATCCAGATGTGAAAAGCTGATACAGACATACCTAAGACAACTCACAGCTGTAATCGCCGCCGAAGGTGCTCCTACAAAGTATTGACACAGGGGTGTGAATGCTTATGTACATTTAATATTTCTGTATTTCATTTTCAATAAATGTGCTAAAATAAGATTTTTTATTTAATCAATTTTGAATTCAGGCTGTAACACAAAAACATTTGAAGGGGTATGAATACTTTCTGTAGGCACTGTAAATATCCTGAAGGCCTGAAGGAGTTATGTTGAATGTTTCCTATGAAATGACAGACATATTTGTGAATAGAATGAACTGAGCCTGCTTTATGCAAATCTATTCAAAGTTAGAGGGCATCACTATCAAAAGGGGTGGCTGCATGCTGTGGCAAAGGAAAACTTTGTATCAAATAAGTGTAGCTCTTGTCAATCAAAATAAACCTGCACACTATAAATGTTTGTTTAACCAATCATGTTGCAGATCGCTACAGTAACTTGTTCAGACCAGATGGAGTTTGAGGTACAGGACTAGAAGTGGCGAACTGCCAAGGCTGGAATCCTCTAGGCGACGCTTCCTCTGACACCATAAGTGTTTTAATGGATAGCTGACATTCGCAGCTCCAGGGAGGGGTTTGGCAGTGCTGAAGCCCTCTCAAGAATAAGCCTAGCACCCCGTTAGCAATTTATTCGTACATACACTACCGGTCAAAAGTTTTAGAACACCTACTCATTCAAGGGTTTTTCTTTATTTTTACTATTTTCTACATTGTATAATAATAGTGAAGACATCAAAACTATGAAATAACACATATGGAATCATGTAGTAACCAAAAAAGTGTTAAATAAATATATTTTATATTTCAGATTCTTCAAATAGCCACCATTTGCCTTGATGACAGCTTTGCACACTCTTGGCATTCTCTCAACCAGCTTCACCTGGAATACTTTTCCAACAGTCTTGAAGGAGTTCCCACATATGCTGAGCACTTGTTGGCTGCTTTTCCTTTATTCTCTGGTCCGACTCATCCCAAACCATCTCAATTGGGTTGAGGTCGGGGGATTGTGGAGGCCAGGTCATCTGATGCAGCACTCCAACACTCTCCTTCTTGGTCAAATAGCCCTTACACAGCCTGTGGGAGTGTTGGGTCATTGTCCTGTTGAAAAACAAATGATAGTCCCACTAAGCCCAAACCAGATGGGATGGTGTATCTCTGCAGAATGCTGTGGTAGCCATGCTGGTTAAGTGTGCCTTGAATTCTAAATAAATCACAGACAGTGTCACCAGCAAAGCACCCCCACACCATAACACCTCCTCTTCCATGCTTTACGGTGGGAAATACACATGCGGAGATCATCCGTTCACCCACACCGCGTCTCACAAAGACATGGCGGTTGGAACCAAAAATCTCAAAATGTCCACTGGTCTAATGTCCATTGCTCTTGTTTCTTGGCCCAAGCAAGTCTCTTCTTATTATTGGTGTCCTTTAGTAGTGGTTTCTTTGCAGCAAGTCGACCATAAAGGCCTGATACACAGTCTCCTCTGAACAGTTGATGTTGAGATGTGTCTGTTACTTGAACTCTGTGAAGCATTTATTTGGGCTGCAATTTCTGAGGCTGGTAACTCTAATGAAATTATCCTCTGCAGCATTGGTAACTCTGGGTCTTCCATTCTTGTGGCGGTCCTCATGAGAGCCAGCTTCATCATAGCGTTGATGGTTTTTGCAACTGCACTTGAATACTTACTTGCCATAATATGGACTTGGTCTTTTACCAAATAGCTATCTTCTGTATACCCCCCCCCCCCACCTTGTCACAACACAACTGATTGGCTCAAACACATTAAGAAGGAAAGAAATTCCACAAATTAACTTTTAAGAAGGCACACCTGTTAATTGAAATGCATTCCAGGTGACTACCTCATGAAGCTGGTTGAGAGAATGCCAAGAGTGTGAAAAGCTGTCATCAAGGCAAAGGGTGGCTATTTGAAGAATCTCAAATATAAAATATATTTTGATTTGTTGAACACTTTTTTGGTTACTACATGATTCCATATGTGTTCTAAAACTTTTGACCGGTAGTGTACACACATGCACTCCATAGATTGCCAGCACCCTTACTTCACGTGGTTAAAATACTTTGACAAAAATTCAGCCTCTGCTTTCAGAGAAAGACCAGTATTTTTAAACATAAATTCAAAAGCCTGCCGTGGGCTTGTTTGAGTCTGCTGTGTTTTGATCATCCTTGTATATTATGGTTTTAGGATTTATAGAAGTAAAGGACATATTATTATTATTATTATTATTATTTTCCCTGATGGGAATCTGGGAATTGAGGAGATCTGACCACAAAGATGCTGACAAAGAGTTCCATGCTTCACAATACTGACAAATGTAATTTCCAGTCAGAAGCCTATTTAGAAGAGTTTACAGCATTCTCTGTATTGTAATAAAGTACATGTACGTAGAAACCATGTGAAAGTGATTCTTTTCTATTGCTTTTCCATGTGGTTTTGGAAGTACAGAAATATACTTAGCCCTGATCTTTCTATCATTCAGTTTATATTTTATGAGACTGTGGAAGAGATGGGGGAGATCACCCACAGACAATACCAAACTCTGAAAAACAGCTACACAGTCATTCTCAAGGGGCAAATTACCTACATTCAATGTGCATCCAGAATGGCACCTTATTCCCAATAGAGTGCACTACTTTTGACGGGGGCCAATAGGGCTCGGTTCAAAGGTCAGCACTATATAGAGAATAGGGTGCCACTTCTTTGGGACGCATCCTAGCTCAATGCTGTTCCATGCTGCCAGTCTGATGTACCATTTACAGTGGGGGAAAAATGTATTTTGTCAGCCACCAATTGTGCAAGTTCTCCCACTTAAAAAGATGAGAGAGGCCTGTAATTTTCATCATAGGTACACGTCAACTATGACAGACGAAATGAGAATTTTTTTTCCAGAAAATCACATTGTAGGATTTTTAATGAATTTATTTGCAAATTATGGTGGAAAATAAGTATTTGGTCAATAACAAAAGTTTCTCAATACTTTGTTATATACCCTTTGTTGGCAATGACACAGGTCAAACGTTTTCTGTAAGTCTTCACAAGGTTTTCACACACTGTTGCTGGTATGTTGGCCCATTCCTCCATGCAGATCTCCTCTAGAGCAGTGATGTTTTGGGGCTGCCGCTGGGGAACACAGACTTTCAACTCCCTCCAAATATTTTCTATGGGGTTGAGATCTGGAGACTGGCTAGACCACTCCAGGACCTTGAAATGCTTCTTACGAAGCCACTCCTTCGTTGCCCGGGCGGTGTGTTTGGGATCATTGTCATGCTGAAAGACCCAGCCACGTTTCATCTTCAATGCCCTTGCTGATGGAAGGAGGATTTCACTCAAAATCTCACGATACATGGCCCCATTCATTCTTTCCTTTACACGGATCAGTCGTCCTGGTCCCTTTGCAGAAAAACAGCCCCAAAGCATGATGTTTCCACCCCCATGCTTCACAGTAGGTATGGTGTTCTTTGGATGAAACTCAGCATTCTTTGTCCTCCAAACACGACGAGTTGAGTTTTTACCAAAAAGTTCTATTTTGGTTTCATCTGACCATATGACATTCTCCCAATCCTCTTCTGGATCATCCAAATGCACTCTAGCAAACTTCAGACGGGCCTGGACATGTACTGGCTTAAGCAGGGGGACACGTCTGGCACTGCAGGATTTGAGTCCCTGGCGGCGTAGTGTGTTACTGATGGTAGGCTTTGTTACTTTGGTCCCAGCTCTCTGCAGGTCATTCACTAGGTCCCCCCATGTGGTTCTGGGATTTTTGCTCACCGTTCTTGTGATCATTTTGACCCCACGGGGTGAGATCTTGCGTGGAGCCCCAGATCGAGGGAGATTATCAGTGGTCTTGTATGTCTTCCATTTCCTAATAATTGCTCCCACAGTTGATTTCTTTAAACCAAGCTGCTTACCTATTGCAGATTCAATCTTCCCAGCCTGGTGCAGGTCTACAATTTTGTTTCTGGTGTCCTTTGACAGCTCTTTGGTCTTGGCCATAGTGGAGTTTGGAGTGTGACTGTTTGAGGTTGTGGACAGGTGTCTTTTATACTGATAACAAGTTCAAACAGGTGCCATTAATACAGGTAACGAGTGGAGGACAGAGGAGCCTCTTAAAGAAGAAGTTACAGGTCTGTGAGAGACAGAAATCTTGCTTGTTTGTAGGTGACCAAATACTTATTTTCCACCATAATTTGCAAATAAATTCATTAAAAATCCTACAATGTGATTTTCTGGAGAAAAAAATTCTCAATTTGTCTGTCATAGTTGACGTGTACCTATGATGAAAATTACAGGCCTCTCTCATCTTTTTAAGTGGGAGAACTTGCACAATTGGTGGCTGACTAAATACTTTTTTTCCCCACTGTATGCCAACCTTAGTCCTGACCTTTCCCTGTTGAAAAGGCATGCACCTTCTCACCACACGGCAATGATACACCTTAAATGCCCTTTCGGTAAAAGTAAGTCTGTCTCCCGAATTACACCCTATTCCCTACATAGTGGGCCTGGGTCAAAAGCAGTGCGCTAAATAGGGAAAAGGGTAACATTTGGGACGCAACCCTTCATTGAGTTCAATAACACACATACCCCCAAGCATCGTATTCTCTTTATGAGCGGTTACTGGGGAATGTCTCATTATTACCAACTAAAAAGGCTTTTATAGGCATGGTTGAATAAAGCCTTGGAGATATGGGAAGGGTGTGTGTGTTTAGTACTGTATGGGTGGATATTAGTTGTCATACAGAAAGATGTTTTCAGGACTGAACTGACTTTTAGATGTATACAGTACAAGCACCAATTATCAAACAGCCCCAGGTCTTTGTAAAGAGACTGTAACTCATGAAACCTCCCTTGTGTCAAAACTCAATGCCAGCTTTTCACTATGAAGTGTCTGTAATTTGGAATCGAAATCTGCAGTGTTTGCTGCCTTTCTTGACTTGGAATTATTCCTGCTGTGAGTCTGTATCTCTGTCACAATTCGGTGAGGTTTAGGGTCTGTGTTTGAGCTCAAGTGATGTTTGAGCTCTTCGACCAGAGTGTGCAAAACCCTCACATCCAGTTCGAATGAGCAACAGAAAACAAGAGTGGGTGGAATCTGAGTGAGTAGTAGTGAGCATCAATTGTCCTGGGACGCTCACCAACCAGTGGCGGCTCCTGAAAAAATTCTCAGGAGGGGCAATTTTTCTGATGATTTAGGTGACCTACACACATTTTAAAAAAGATATGTCCAGCAACAACATGAAGACAGGGGCAGCATATAAGTCAATACCAGAAGCATTTATTGACTGATCTGGGGAGATGGATTCCAGTTTCTGTGACAGATTATAAATAATCTCTGATGCCTTTGTTATATTAGCTTTTGGTTGAATGTACTGTCGTAGTAAATATTTAATGTTATAGCTTGGTCTGACTAAAATCTTGTGCATGACCCATTTTGTGTTGGGCGTTTGTTTTCAATCAATGCTGTTCCTATCCTATAACAATGGACAAAAGAGTCCTATCTTGTCAGCCTTGTCAGCAGGTGGCCAAGGACAACACCCACGCCATAGGTCTCTCAGTTCTTCCAACTCACGAGTTCTTGCTCTGAGGACACACACACACACACACACACACACACACATCATCACTGATAACACACACACACACACACATCATCACTGTTAAACACACACACACACACACACAAAAATCCCCTCTCTTTAGGCTGAACATTTGAAGACAGAGAACCCGACTCAGAGCCAATGCAACAGTGGAGGGGACCTCGCCCAACTCATCAGGACCAATCAGAAGATCAGAACTACTAGATTCAACCTACATCATTTATTGTATAAAATGTCTGCACACAATGTTTTCGGGGCTCTCTTCAGATAGCTCCCTAAGAGTTTGACGAACGGGTCCGTGCACGCGATTCCAGATATCTTTACCTCTGAATAAACTGCCTTTATTATACCATATCCACCCTGTCCAAAGTCTCTACTTGGTCTCAGTTCTCCAGTAAACTTGTGATTATCAACAGTACACAACGGTAACAAACAATTGGGGGAACTCACGGGGCAGATAGTAAGGTCGCAGTGACACAGAAAGCAGTTCAATGTCGGGGGTACAGAGTCGCTCTCTTACCAGGATCGCGGTCCGCTCTGACCAGGGTGAAGCCGGCCGGCTCCACTTCTCTGTCCGGGACTCTGTCATCCAGCCAAGTCTCCCAGCTGTATTGGATTCCGCTGCCAGCAGCGTTTTCATTATTTAGTCCGTTCGTAGCGGGTATGTACACGATCAACAAGATCAGTCCAAAACCCACCACTGGAAATCCATGGTTGGCAGAATGTTTGTAAACTAAGTCTACAAATTAAAAACATAAAATAACGCCACACTGCAGGTCGCAACAGAGACGCTGCTAGCCGCTATTTTCTTAGTTACGTTCATGGTTACGTCACGTATGACGAAAGCGCGTAAGTGCAAGCCCACAGACACCCATAGAGAATGTATTGAAAGCTTTGAAATTTGAAAAAAATAGATTTTACATGACAGGCTATGAGAGACTTCTGGGCGATTTTCAACCTGACTGAAATCGCCCCAAAAACGGGCGGGGCCATTTGAAGCACGACTTTAGCCTGATTTGACATTTAGTGGCAGTCAGATCAGATTAGAACACTGATAACTACTGTTGCCGTGATATAATTGATTAGAAAAAAATCCCTTCCTTTTCCCGTTTGGCAGTGCGTCGCCCATATCGCCCTATTGAACAGGCCGTCCCTGTCACCAACATATGCTTTCACTATACAATGTAATCTATACTGTTGTTGTTCCTTATCTAAACCATCACCTCAGTCAGAGTCCATAATTTGGGTGGTAACTCTTTAATGAGATACAATGTTTTTCTATTTTACTGAATGTATATCAACAATGAATAGTTTGTGTCACAAGCAGCTGTTCCTGCCTTCACATGTCAACTCAGCTAGGCTAAATCCAGAGTAATGTCTATGGGAGGAAAAATGCTGGCAGAAATTCTTAGTGTAACAAATATATGATATATATAAGAAATCACTATGTTGCATTGTGCCCTTCTATCCACTGAGCCCCCCACTGACATAGTTATGAGATGGGCCTCTAACAGAGAAACTGAACCTGCTTTTTACTGCTCCCACATCCCCCATGTCAGCTCAGCTCAGAGAAAGGCTCGTGCTGCGTCCCAAATACCAGCCTTGCTGTTTTACGACCCAGAGTGTGTATCAGTTTTTAAAGGTGTTACGGGAGCGCTGTCTGCCTCGTTCAATGCCTTGGCTTTGCATCCTCAGTGTGAATGTGATTAGTCCGCTGGTTGCAACATTACAGTTCTGGAATCTGAGCAGGGTTTTACTGACTGTGGGGTTTTACTGAGGTTGGTAGGGCCATTTATGAGTCTTACCTACAGCACGAGGACTCAACCCATGTAGTAGTACAACAGAGGACCTACACTGGGGTGTCCCGAAAACTGTATGTTTTTAGGTGCTACACTGGACACGTATCGCTTTTGCTGCCGTGAGCAGAGCGCGAGCCACTTCATCAAGGGTTCTCAGATGTAAGGCTCTGCAAAAGTTACACGTCCAGTGTAGCATGCCTGATAGATGAAGAGAGAACCCATGTAGTCATATTTGGTATTTGGTATTTTATTAGGATCCCCATTAGCTGTTGCAAAAGCAGCAGCTACTCTTCCTGGGGTCCACACAAAACATGAAACATAGACAAGAACAGCTCAAGTAAAGAACTACATCAATTTTTAAAAAGGCACACGTAGCCTACATATCAATACATACACACAAATTATCTAGGTCAAATAGGGGAGAGGTGTTGTGCCGTTACGTGTTGCAATATCTGTTTTTTGAAAGCAGGTTTACTGTTCATTTGAGCAATATGAGATGGAACGGAGTTCCATGCAATAATGGCTCTATATAATATTGAACGCATTCTTGAATTTTTTCTGAATTTGGGGACTGTGAAAAGACCCCTATTGGCATGTCTGGTGGTGTAAGTGTGTGTGTCAGAGCTGTGTGTAAGTTGACTATGCAAACAATTTGGGATTTTCAACACATTCATGTTTTGTATAAAAAAAAAGTGATGCAGTCAGTCTCTCCTCAACTCTTAGCCAAGAGAGACTGGCATGCATAGTATTCATATCAGCCCTCTGATTACAATGAAGAGCACGACGTGCCGCTCTGTTCTGGGCCAGCTGCAGCATAACTAGGTCTTTCTTTGCAGCACTCGACCACACAACTGGACAATAATCAAGATAAGACAAAACTAGAGCCTGCAGGACTTGCTTTTTGGAGTGTGGTGTCAAAAAAGCAGAGCATCTCTTTATTACGGACAGACCTCTCCCCATCTTTACAACCATTGAATCTATATGTTTTGACCATGACAGTTTACAATCTAAGTTAACACCAAGTAATTTAGTCTCCTCAACTTGTTCAACAGCCACACCATTCATTACCAGATTCAGCTGAGGTCTAGAACTTAGGGAATGATTTGTACCAAATAAAATGCTCTTAGTTTTAGAGATGTTCAGGACCAGTTTATTACTGGCCACCCATTCCAAAACAGACTGCAACTCTTTCTTAAGGGTTTGAGTGACTTCATTAGCTGTGGTTGCTGATGCATATATGGTTGAATCATCAGCATACATGTACACACATGCTTTGTTTAATGCCAGTGGAAGGTCATTGGTAAAAAAAAAATTAAGAGTAGAGGGCCTAGATAGCTGCCCTGTGGTACACCACCCTTTACATATCTTACATTAGAGAAGCTTCCAATAAAGAAAACCCTTTGAGTTCTATTAGATAGTTAGCTATGAATCCACGATATGGCAGAGGTTGAAAAGTTAAACAAATCAAAATATATTTTATATTTGAGATTCTTCAAATAGCCACCCTTTGCCTTGATCACAGCTTTGCACACTCTTGGCATTCCCTCAACCAGCTTCACCTGGAATGCTTTTCCAACAGCCTTGAAGGAGTTCCCACATATGCTGAGCACTTGTTGGCTGCTTTTCCTTCACTCTGCGGTCCGACTCATCCCAAACCATCTCAATTGGGTTGAGGTCGGGGGATTGTGGAGGCCAGGTCATCTGATGCAGCACTCCATCACTCTCCTTCTTGGTCAAATAGCCCTTACGCAGCCTGGAGGTATGTTGGGTCATTGTTCTGTTGAAAAACAAATGATAGTCCCATTAAGACCAAACCAGATGGGTTGGCTTATCACTGCAAAATGCTGTGGTAGCCATACTGGTTAAGTGTGCCTTGAATTCTAAATAAATCACAAACAGTGTCATCAGCAAAGTACCCCCACACCATAACACCTCCTCTTCCATGCTTTACGGTGGGAAATACACATGCAGAGATCATCCGTTCACCCACACCGCGTCTCACAAAGACATGGCGGTTGGAACCAAATATCTCAAATTTGGACTCCAGACCAAAGGACAAATTTCCACCAGTCGAATGTCTATTGCTCGTGTTTCTTGGCCCAAGCAAGTCTCTTCTTATTATTGCTGTCCTTTAGTAGTGGTTTCTTTGTAGCAATTCGACCATGAAGGCCTAATTCACTCAGTCTCCTCTGAACAGTTGATGTTGAGATGTGTCTGTTACTTGAACTCTGTGAAGCATTTATTTTGGCTGCAATTTCTGAGGCTGGTAACTCTAATGAACTTATCCTCTGCTGCATTGGTAACTCTGGGTCTTCCATTCCTGTGGCGGTCCTCATGAGAGCCAGTTTCATCATAGCGCTTGATGGACTGCACTTGAAGAAACTTTCAAAGTTCTTGAAATGTTCCGTATTGACTGACCTTCATGTCTTAAAGTAATGATGGACTTGGTCTTTAACCAAATAGGGCTATTAAGAAGGAAAGAAATTCCACAAATTCACTTTTAAGAAGGCACACCTGTTAATTGAAATGCATTCCAGGTGACTACCTCATGAAGCTGGTTGAGAGAATGCCAAGAGTGTGCAGAGCTGTCATCAAGGCAAATGGTGGCTATTTGAAGAATCTCAAATATAAAATATATTTTGATTTGTTTAACACTTTTCTGGTTACTACATGATTCCATATGTGTTATTTCATAGTTTTTATGTCTTCACCATTATTCTACAATGTAGAAAATAGTAAAAATAAAGAAAAACCCTTGAATGAGTAGGTGTTCTAAAACTTTGGACCAGTAGCGTAAGTTTTCTCAACAGCAGTATCAATAGTATCAAAGGCTCCACTGAAATCTAAAAGTACAGCTCCCACAATCTTCTTATTATCAATTTCTTTCAACCAATCATCAGTCATTTGTGTCAGGGCAGTACATGTTGAGTGCGCTTCTCTATAACCATGCTGAAAGTCTGTTGTTAATTTTCTTACTGAGAAATAGTATTGTATTTGGTCAGAGAGAGTATCTTCCTATGAGAGCCATGGCACCGAGCATGTGTATCATTAGGTAATGGAATAACAGTGGTTCTGAAGCCTGACATGACTGAGTGGACTCCCACAGAATCAGTACTCTCCTAGTCTCTCCCAGCTGCTATAGTACTCTCCCAGCCCCAATCTATCATCTGTTTAGACAGAGAGAGTTTCCCATTACCATTCCATTGGTGTATGGTGTCACACAGAGGAACCGATTCAACAGTTGCACAATCTTTCGTGCACTGACAGGAAGCCAAAAGGCATCGCCAGAGAAACATAAATGGAACCCAGTAAATAATCCTCCTCAGCTCAGCTGTCGCCCTTTAATAGGTAAACTGGTGCCAGATTTTATTTTATTTTAACTAATGCTACGTGGCTTAAAATGTGGTTTACTATAGGCTGTGTGTTTTTCTTCCTTTTTCCCTGTTAGACCAATGTTCATGTTTCTCAAAGTATTTGAGCCCTATCTCTTTCTGGTTACTTATCAAGATACGTTTCTGGTTCTGGATAAGTTACTGACTGATGTGTTTTTAACCTTAACCGTTATTAAGTCTTAATTAATGTCACACAAGAACATTATTGGATCAATTAAAATATTTGAAAGCACCACTTTTTAGTTATACTGTCGTTGATTTGCAATACTGCCCCTATGGGAATCTGTTCACAGTATGTAACTTGTATCCACTTGGAGACAGCATTCTCAACGGGCAGTGGTTGAAAGTGAAGTTCAGAGATGCAATAGTTCTACAGTATGATATCACAGACACATCCATCTTATTTCAAAGTCAGCCAGCGTGTACAGACACATGATTGATTCAAATCCAGGTGACGCTCCAATAATAATAGAGACCAAAGAGTTACATAACGTTGGTCTGTAAATATTTGTCTTTGATGAAGAGGAGTTTTTTACTCAGGAAAGTGTGTGTTCAATGTTTTTTTTATCAGAACATGTTCAATTGCTTTGATGGATGTAGAGCGGAAGACAGATCCACCTCAGATTTCCTCTGAGAAATACAGCTCAGAAGAATAGAGCTCAATGGAGGTTCCAGGCGACTATAGCCTATACACTCTAAAAAGAAAAGGTTCCTGGAGTATCCTTTAGGGATTCTTCAAATTGAAACTGGTTCTTCAAAGAACGCCTTTTGATGGATCCTCAAAGAGCCTTTTGGGGTAAATTTTTTAACTACCCCCCTCTCCTATTATTATTAATAATAACAATATCCATAACAATAACAGCAATAACACAACATTTTAGTTGTCAGTGTTTATTATGATTTTAGTGGCAAAGCAGAATAAAACTATATATCCTCTGGCGTGTTGATGTTAATGTGTTGATGTTCTCCGTATCCATATCCAGAAAGATTTTGCAGTGCATGGTGATCGAACAGGTGTAGGGAGGGTGAAGTCTGTGAATCCCAAAAATAGTAATTATACAGATGATTAACAGAACATGCAGAGGACAGTATTCACACCTTGGTTTTTATGGTAAATGTGAATGAAAAATAACTGTTTTGATAATGTTTTTTCATACACATACCTTGTCCATAATGTAGAGGCCTATGGGATTTTCATTGAAGAGGTAAGGGAGGAGGATGGTACATGTGATCTGCATTACATACCAATACCAATAGACACACCTTTGTATGCCTCCTCGTCTGTATACCTGCAGACACTGACACAAAAGTGAGCAGTTCAGTCATCTGCACCCAATACAGCTAGCCTTCAACATATTCTTATAGCCTACATATATTCTTACCTCTTTGTTGATTGATATCCATTGAATTGTGTCCATTTTCTGTTTTGGACAGAATTCACAAATACGAAAAGATAGATGGTATCATCATAAAACAATATGAATTTAGATCATACACGGGATAAACCTTACCTTAAATTGAGGAGATCGTTACATTTTTCATTTAAGTGCCTGCACCTACCATCCTTTCAAATTCAAATCCAAATGTTTAAGTTGGGCAGTTAGGTTCACCATGTGCCTCCAGAGCTGTACAGGACTGTATACATCATGTCTTTTCTAATGTTATATTGTACAAAAAAAGTGCTTAGCTGTTTGTATAAATCAATGATTTGAGTCAAAGTACTTGTTGGTTGTTAAACGTAATAAGAATCTTCTACAAAACTCGAACAAAGCTTGTGAATTTGCTATTTTGAAACGCTATTGGAGCGTTGGTCATCCTCTTGGGTAGTCGAATGAATTGATACATTCCATGTGTCCAACACACATCATTATTCTTACTGAAGATGCAATACCTATTGTTTTTGCTTAAAAGTTATGTGTTATTCCTCTCCACTCTGTTTTTCATAAAACACTATTGTAGATCATGCTGGAATATTTATTAAGTTATCATGGATGTAGGATTGCAAAAGGAAGGTATATTACTAGTAACTTTTAAAATGATATATGGCCTTTTTGGGTACTTCAGATTATCACAGGTGTCTGTAATTATCTCTGGCCCTCTGTGTGGCCTTATAACACGTAAAATATTGTATATAACATAATCAGATAGGTTGATTATTAAATAAAAAATAGAATGACAAAGCTGTAAAACATTATCCTAAAGTTTGTTTCAGAGTCAATTGAAATAATGCCATTGTTGATTTGATGCTTTTTTCATTAATTAGACAATTTTCTCATTAACCATATGGTCTATCCACCATAAACTCATGGACGATATGGACACAGAAAAAAAAAAAGTAATACTATTTGAATCAATTTTTTTCAAGTATAAATTACCAAAATTACCATAGATTGCCATAGATTACCTGTTAATTACCAAAATTACTGAAGATTCCGGTAACCTTGGTAAATTACTATTAGTTTTGCAACCATACATGGATGTTTTCATGGAAATAACAGATGCTGTCAGTTTCTATAAAACGTATATTCTTGAAAACAAAAAGTAATGGTGTACCCATTGTTGTTTCAAAAACAGTTGTTTAAATAACCCTCCTGTTTTTTGTTCCTTTTTAGAAACTACTTGGCTTCTTGTACACATCTCTGTTTACAATGGGTTTTATGATTTCCCTTCACTTAGCCTCAGATTTAAAGTTATTTCCAAAATCTCGATCCAAGCTTTCAAAGGAGTCCGTAATGTACTATGAAATAAATCATGTATTGTAGTGCTTTATAGCAGTATGTGTATGATTAGCAATAAATGGCAATTGTTTTGATAAGACATACAAGGAATTCAATCTTTTACTTACAAATATACACATAAAAACATTACAATACTTTTCATAATGATCTTATGTTTGAAGCCCATGCAGTGATCCAATTCTCTGGGTTGAATCTGTCAAGCATGGTGGTAATTTTACTCCCTGCAGATGACACCATAAATATTAACCATTGTTATGTATCCATTTTTGTTTTCTGTGTCTTTTGATCAAGATGAACTCACAAACTGTAATAACTAACGTTTATCCAAAAGAGACAAGTGTCAAACAAACTGCTTTGATTGTGTGTGGCATTTAGTCTTTATCAGAAACTATTTCAACAATGGTATGGCTTAATCCTTTTGCAATTAAATATTGTTGATAAGACTTGACAATACATTAGTCAAGAACATGATGCTTTATGAGGAGAATCTCACCAGGCTGTCATCCTTCAGAATACATTTATGACATTTTTACATCACTCCTGTCCAAACCCTTACCTGTACATACTTGCAGCCTACATAACACATTACAGTGTAAACCAAACTTAAACTAGAATTCAACTTCAGGTCAATCAAGGGATGGGGTGTTAGCCTGGTTACCAGTCTGTTTCTGCTCTCTTACCAAATCCTTATTATGGAATTGTTATGCCAAACCTGTTTAGCTTGGCAATGACAATGGAGTAGGTAAAAGCACAAACCGATCTGGGACCAGGCTAATAGGGGGTGGGAAGGAGGATTTTTTAAAATGTGTATTATTGTTTCTCATTTGTGGTAACAAAAAACTCAATAAAAACAATTGTTCCCTAAAAAAACAAAGTCAATGTAAAGCTATGACATGCTATTCTAATAACAACATGATGTCAGGGGGCTCTGAGTGAAATGTTACCATGGCGATCCAGGTGATGACAGGTGGTGATGAGGAGGATGGTAATGTAATTAAGACTGCAGGGCTGTATCCCAAATGGCACCCTATTCCCTATATTGTGTACTACTTTTGACCAGGGCTCTAGTCAAATGCCTACAATCTCAAATTCTAGGCTGAATTTGAGATTCAGCCTAGATGAGTAGAGGAGACCAGGGCACTCAGCTTTGACCCAAGCCTTCCTCATATACCTCAAACCAGATCTCAGCTCAGCAGGATGCTAATGATGGGTGTGTCCCAAATGGCACCCCATTCCCCAATTTAGTGCACTACTTTTGGCCAGGGCTGATAAGGCTCTGGTGAAAAGTAGTGCACTACATAGGGTGCCATTTGGGACACACTTGGGACACACCCATTTGGTGGGTGTGGGTTGAAGCGATGAGTGACGTATTTAAACGGCAGTGGTGCATTTAACCCACAACCCAACCTCTCCACGTTTTTCAACTGGTTGTTCAGAACAGCACCGTTGCAGTTTTTTTCCATACTCAACCAGCCATGTACTGCTACCGTTTGGAAATTACCATCATGTAGCTCAGTTGGTAGAGCATGGTTGTGAGTTCATTTCCCACGGGGGGGCAGTATGAAAAAATGTATGCACTCACTAACTGTAAGTCGCTCTGGATAAGAGCGTCTGCTAAATGACTAAAAATGTCAAATGTAAATGTAAAATGTAAACTTGTAGACTCCGTAACTAGCTCTCGCTGTGCCATTTAGCCTGCTGTAGTAGGAATGACAATGAGTGAGTCTGAGGGGAAGTGATTCCTCCTGGTGGAGTTGTAATGTATATGGTGTATAGGCTTTGATGAAGCCTCAAACCAGGCTTCAGCTCAGCAGGCAAGTCCTCAGGAAGCTAACATGGAGTCCATGGCTACCTGTGGCTGTGCCATATAGCCAGCTGTAGTAGGAACCAGTCTATATACGAGGAAGGGATTCCTCCTGGTGGAGTTGTAATGTATATTACTGTATGTACTATATATTATGCCTTCTCCAAAAATAGACTCATTGAAGCTGTAGTAAATCTAAGCTCTGTGGACTGTGGAGCCACACTGTGATGCGGACAGACATTCTTCTGTTAAGCACTAAGAAATGGAAACATGTTGATAAAAAATAGAGCCCATTCGAGGCACGTGGAGGAGTGTGAGAATGAGAAGGTGAACTGTGTTGTTTATTGCACTGTCCTTTGAACAGTGATGGTTATATGTAGGTCATCATCTCTTGTTTCCCAGGTCAGGTCATAAAAGTATCCCTCTGTCATGTTTAGGCTAAAACACAGACTACTTTGTCATCTTGACACAGATATGGTATGTGTCCCAAATGGCAGTGTCACGGATCCCCCCGGTACTGCTGCTCATTCCGTTCACCAGCTCCGGAGGTCTACGTCACCGGCCTTCTAGGCATCACTGACCTGGATCATTACCACCAACCCCGGAATGTCTTGTCTCATTATTCACACCTGGTTCCCATTCCCCCTGATTAGTATGTGTATATACAGTGGGGGAAAAAAGTATTTAGTCAGCCACCAATTGTGCAAGTTCTCCCACTTAAAAAGATGAGAGAGGCCTGTAATTTTCATCATAGGTACACATCAACTATGACAGACAAAATGAGAAGAAAAAATCCAGAAAATCACATTGTAGGATTTTTAATGAATTTATTTGCAAATTAGGTGGAAAATAAGTATTTGGTCAATAACAAAAGTTTCTCAATACTTTGTTATATACCCTTTGTTGGCAATGACACAGGTCAAATGTTTTCTGTAAGTCTTCACAAGGTTTTCACACACTGTTGCTGGTATTTTGGCCAATTCCTCCATGCAGATCTCCTCTAGAGCAGTGATGTTTTGGGGCTGTCGCTGGGCAACACGGACTTTCAACTCCCTCCAAAGATTTTCTATGGGGTTGAGATCTGGAGACTGGCTAGGCCACTCCAGGACCTTGAAATGCTTCTTACGAAGCCACTCCTTCGTTGCCCGGGCGGTGTGTTTGGGATCATTGTCATGCTGAAAGACCCAGCCACATTTCATCTTCAATGCCCTTGCTGATGGAAGGAGGTTTTCACTCAAAATCTCACGATACATGGCCCCATTCGTTCTTTCCTTTACACGGATCAGTCGTCCTGGTCCCTTTGCAGAAAAACAGCCCCAAAGCATGATGTTTCCACCCCCATGCTTCACAGTAGGTATGGTGTTCTTTGGATGCAACTCAGCATTCTTTGTCCTCCAAACACGACGAGTTGAGTTTTTACCAAAAAGTTATATTTTGGTTTCATCTGACCATATGACATTCTCCCAATCCTCTTCTGGATCATCCAAATGCACTCTAGCAAACTTCAGACGGGCCTGGACATGTACTGGCTTAAGCAGGGGGACACGTCTGGCACTGCAGGATTTGAGTCCCTGGTGGCGTAGTGTGTTACTGATGGTAGGCTTTGTTACTTTGGTCCCAGCTCTCTGCAGGTCATTCACTAGGTCCCCCCGTGTGGTTCTGGGATTTTTGCTCACCGTTCTTGTGATCATTTTGACCCCACGGGGTGAGATCTTGCGTGGAGCCCCAGATTGAGGGAGATTATCAGTGGTCTTGTATGTCTTCCATTTCCTAATAATTGCTCCCACAGTTGATTTCTTCAAACCAAGCTGCTTACCTATTGCAGATTCAGTCTTCCCAGCCTGGTGCAGGTCTACAATTTTGTTTCTGGTGTCCTTTGACAGCTCTTTGGTCTTGGCCATAGTGGAGTTTGGAGTGTGACTGTTTGAGGTTGTGGACAGGTGTCTTTTATACTGATAACAAGTTCAAACAGGTGCCATTAATACAGGTAACGAGTGGAGGACAGAGGAGCCTCTTAAAGAAGAAGTTACAGGTCTGTGAGAGCCTGAAATCTTGCTTGTTTGTAGGTGACCAAATACTTATTTTCCACCATAATTTGCAAATAAATTCATTAAAAATCCTACAATGTGATTTTCTGGATTTTTTTTCTCAATTTGTCTGTCATAGCTGACGTGTACCTATGATGAAAATGACAGGCCTCTCTCATCTTTTTAAGTGGGAGAACTTGCACAATTGGTAGCTGACTAAATACTTTTTTTCCCCACTGTATGTGCCCTCTGTTCCCCGTTGTCCTTGTCGATTATTGTCCCATGTCCGTTGGACTCGTGAGTACCTGTGCTCTGTTGTAACGGCTTTCGTGCTACGTGTTACTGTACATTGTATTACGGTTTACATACCGTGTCATTGTGCACTTGTTATTACGGGTCTCGTCCCGTGTATTATTTAGAGGTTTACACCTCGCTCTTTTGTTTGGGTTACATCCCTGTGTTATATATATACGTGTTTGTTTTGGGCTTCGTCCCTGTTGTTTTTCATGACGTACCTTATGTTGGGTAGAGAAATAAAAAAAACTATTACGTATTCCTGCACCTGTCTTCTATTATTATACAATGTGACAGGCACCCTATTCCCTATACTGTATAATGCACTACTTTTGACCAGAGACCTATTGGCTCTGGTTAAAAGTAGAGCACTACATAGGGAATAGGGTGCCATTTGGATGAAACGCTGATGTAGTGGAGATGCTAGTACGGATCCGTGTGAAAATCTCTTAATTTAACTTTGGCTGGGCCCATTTACAATTTTTATAACTAAGACAAAGATAACAGAGAAAATGCTAAACCTGCTAAATGTCTAAGTGACTGTCTGTCTCGTGCTTGTGTTTGTTGTTTATAACCACTCAGTGACACCACACACACCCCGTGGTTTGTGAGTTTAGTCCTGTCTTTGATTTAAATATTGTTTTGTTCAGTCAACAGATGGATTCCATAATCTGCATCCGAAATGAAAGACAGACAATAATTATATTTATTATATGGCTTCTCGTTCAAAGGGTTTCATTCAGTATTCCAGTGTATTAGACCATTTGGGGTGTATACAGAGAAATTTGTAGAAAGATAATAAAATAGACATAAGGCGATGAAATGAGGTCTGGGCTCATTTACAGTAGATACAAAACAGGGCCTATTCATCCACAGCTTCTCACTGGTAAAACACTGTACTTCAGTTGTCTCTGGGAAGACAAATATTTACACCGTGCTCATTTGGAATTGAAATATGCTCTGTTGCAGTGCTAAAATGTTGCTTTTATCTTACTCTGGAAAACTGATAATAGATTGCGACTGAATAGGCCCCATATATATACAATGAAGTCTGCACCTACAGTAAGTGATATCCATACTGTATATGACATACAGTGCATTCGGAAAGTATTCAGACCCCTTCACTTTTTCCACATTTTGTTAGGTTACAGACTTATTCTAAAATTGATTAAATCATTTTTTCCCCTCATCAATCTAAATACAATGCCCCATAATGACAAAGCAAAAACAGGTTTTCAGAATTTTTTGCTAATTTATAAAATAAAATAAACGGAAATATCACATTTACATAGGTATTCAGACCCTTTACTCAGTAATAATAATAAGCCATTTAGCAGACGCTTTTATCCAAAGCGACTTACAGTCATGCGTACATACATTTTTGTGTATGGGTGGTCCCAGGGATCGAACCCACTACCTTGGCGTTACAAGCGCCGTGCTCTACCAGCTGAGCTACAGAGGACCACCAGTACTTTGTTGAAGCACCTTTGGCAGTGATTACAGCATCGACTCTTCTTGGGTATGATGCTACAAGCTTGGCACACCTGTATTTGGGGAGTTTCTCTCATTCTTCTCTGCAGATCCTCTCAAGCTCTGTCAGGTTGGATGGGGAGCGTTGCTGCACAGCTATTTTCAGGTCTCTCCAGAGATGATCGATCGGGTTCAAGTCCAGGCTCTGGCTGGGCCACTCAAGGACATTCAGTTTCATTTGAGGACCAGGATGTTGACAGCTGTGCCATAAAGATTACAAAATAGTTGGGAAGAGATTTTTGATGTACCGATTCCTTGGCACATGGTATACGAGTTGATATATAAAACGACCCAAGATTCAAGACTTCGTGCTATTCAGCTAAAATTATTGTATAGAATTCTTGGCACCAACAAAATGTTGAATATCTGGAGAGACTGGGTCAGTCAATTACTAATATGCTAATACTCTTAGTAAAAGTATTTATCTACAACTCGCAATATGTGGATTCTATTCGATTAGATAGATTCAAATTGTATGTTAAACATCACAGCATAGTTGTGGCGTAGAAATCCGAAGAGGGTGGCCAGCAGAGATAGGTGGGATGGGCTTAGGGAAGCTGAGGGTTGGGATATGGAATTGGAGACAAGTGGGAGTGGAGATGCTGGGCGGGGAATAGAATGATGGTCAAAGATAAAAGTACAAAAATAAAGTTAAAATAAAACATAACAAAAAGTAAGATTGAATGACACTGAGGGGCAGTGTTGTTACAGCTAATGCCTGTTTGCTTGAGGCTGATGCCGTACAGGTGTTTGTACACATACATGTACACACACTCTCATTCAAATGCACACACGTGCACATACACGGACACACATACACACATGTAAATAGTGCCATACATGCACTCAAACATATTCAGTTGGCCTTAATGTTATGATTTTTGTTGTCCTTGATGTCTTTTGTTTTTTGCATTGTTGTTTTCTGTTTTCCTTTGTCTTTGTCTTTTTGGTTGTTGTTGTTGTTTTGTTGGTGCATTCGGGGACAGGGGCTTGGGAGGGGCTTTGGGGGGGGTCTTGGGGGGGGGGGGTCTTGAGGGTGGGGAATGGATGGTTGAGGGGCAGCTCTTGGGAACTGTAGGGGGGATCTTGGAGGACTGGTGGCCTGGCGGTTGGTTCAGGTCTACCTCATCTCTTTACCCCATACATACAATTATCTATAAGGTTCCTCAACCGAGCAGTGAATTCCAAACACAGATTCAACTACAGTGAGGGAAAAAAGTATTTGATCCCCTGCTGATTTTGTACGTTGGCCCACTGACAAAGACATGATCAGTCTATAATTATTTTAATGGTAGGTTTATTTGAACAGTGAGAGACAGAATAACAACAAAAAAGTCCAGAAAAACACATGTCAAAAATGTTATAAATTGATTTGCATTTTAATGAGGGAAATAAGTATTTGACCCCTCTGCAAAACATGACTTAGTACTTGGTGGCAAAACCCTTGTTGGCAATCACAGAGGTCAGATGTTTCTTGTTGTTGGCCACCAGGTTTGCACACATCTCAGGAGGGATTTTGTCCCACTCCTCTTTGCAGATCTTCTCCAAGCCATTAAGGTTTCGAGCCTGACGTTTGGCAACTCGAACCTTCAGCTCCCGCCACAGATTTTCTACGGGATTAAGGTCTGGAGACTGGCTAGGCCACTCCAGGACCTTAATGTGCTACTTCTTGAGCCACTCCTTTGTTGCCTTGGCCGTGTGTTTTGGGTCATTGTCATGCTAGAATACCCATCCACGACCCATTTTCAATGCCCTGGCTGAGGGAAGGAGGTTCTCACCCAAGATTTGACGGTACATGGCCCCGTCCATCGTCCCTTTGATGCAGTGAAGTTGTGCTGTCCCCTTAGCAGAAAAACACCTGCAAAGCATAATGTTTCCATCTCCATGTTTGACAATGGGGATGGTGTTCTTGGGGTCATAGGCAGCATTCCTCCTCCTCCAAACACGGCGAGTTGAGTTGCTGCCAAAGAGCTCGATTTTGGTCTCATCTGACCACAACGCTTTCACCCAGTTCTCCTCTGAATCATTCAGATGTTCATTGGCGAACTTCAGACGGGCCTGTATATGTGCTTTCTTGAGCAGGGGGACCTTGCGGGCGCTGCAGGATTTCAGGCCTTCACGGCGTAGTGTGTTACCAATTGTTTTCTTGGTGACTATGGTCCCAGCTGCCTTGAGATCATTGACAAGATCCTCCCGTGTAGTTCTGGGCTGATTCCTCACCGTTCTCATGATCATTGCAACTCCACGAGGTGAGATCTTGCATGGAGCCCCAGGCCGAGGGAGATTGACAGTTATTTTGTGTTTCTTCCATTTGCGAATAATCGCACCAAACTGTTGTCACCTTCTCACCAAGCTGCTTGCCGATGGTCTTGTAGCCCATTCCAGCCTTGTGTAGGTCTACAATCTTGTCCCTGAAATCCTTGGAGAGCTCTTTGGTCTTGGCCATGGTGGAGAGTTTGGAATCTGATTGCATCTGTGGACAGGTGTCTTTTATACAGGTAACAAACTGAGATTAGGAGTACTCCCTTTAAGAGTGTGCGCCTAATCTCAGCTCGTTACCTGTATAAAAGACACCTGGGAGCCAGAAATCTTTCTGCTTGAGAGGGGGTCAAATACTTATTTCCCTCATTAAAATGCCAATCAATTTATAAAATTTTTGACATGCGTTTTTCTGGATTTTTTTGTTGTTATTCTGTCTCTCACTGTTCAAATAAACCTACCATTAAAATTATAGACCGATCATTTCTTTGTCAGTGGGCAAACGTACAAAATCAGCAGGGGATCAAATACTTTTTTCCCTCATTGTACAAAGACCAGGGAGGTTTTCCAATACCTCGCAAAGAAGGGCACCTATTGGTAGATGGGTAAAAATAAAACAGACATTGAATATCCCTTTGAGCTTGGTGAAGTTATTAATTACACTTTGGATGGTGTATTAATACACCCAGTCACTACAAAGATGCAGGGATTTCACCATAAGGCCAATGGTGACTTTAAAATAGTTACAGAGTTTAATGGCTGTGATAGGAGAAAACTGAGGATGGATGAACAACATTGTAGTTACTCCACAATACTAACCTAAATGACAAAGTGAAAAGAAGGATGCCTGTACAGAATAAAAATATTCCAAAACATGCATCCTGTTTGCAATAAGGCACTAAAGTAATACTGCAAAAAATGTAGCAAAGCAATTAACTTTTTGTCCTGAATACAAAGTGGTATGTTTGCGGAAAACACATTACTGAGTACCACTCTCCATATTTACAAGAATAGTGGAGCTGCATCATGTTATGGGTATGCTTGTAATCGTTAAGGACTGGGGAGTTTTTCAGGATAAAAAATAAAGGGAATGGAAAATGCAAAAATGTCTAAAAACTTTCTGAAGGCACTGTATGCATGTTTCTTTATATACCGTATTGGTCCGAATATAAGACGGCCTTTTTTCCCCTCGAAATAGGTCCAAAAAAGTCGGGTCGTCTTATATTCGGGGTCTAGTATTCAGAGCGCAGTTTCTCTTCTTCGGCGCTCCCTTTAAATGTCAATACACATTCGCGGGCACAGATGGCGCCAAAAATTCGTTCCGGACGGAGGGAAGAGGCGTCCTTAACAACCAGCCCGTTACCGGTGTTTAAAGATGGAAAGACAGGCTGACCATTTAGAGACAAGTGGCTCAAAAGTGGGCCAGGTCAATAAACAACAGCGGAGGAGCTATGATGCCAATTTCAAAATAATGGTTGTCAATAAGGCAGAGTCATCTAACAACTGCCAAGCTGCCAAGACATTCGGGGTCACTGAGTGTAATGTAAGAAGATGGCGAGCAGAAAAACAACGTCTAAAAGATGCTAACAGTCAGCGAAAATCCTTCCGTGGTCCTCAAAGTGGTCGTTTCATTGAGGTTGACCGGAGGGTTTTTGAATATGTCAGGGAAAAAAGAAGTGAGGGAATGCCCATTACCAGAGCTGTCATCCAGGTTAAGGCCCTGGAAATCGCCAGAGAGCTCAACATCACTGGATTTAAAGCCAGCCTCGGCTGGTGTCGTAGGATGATGCGGCGTAATGGACTGTCACTTATGGTGGAAGCGGAGCAGCTGGGGAGCGATGACAGCGAGAGCGAACACAGCGGGGCAGAGGACGTGTGTGAGGGATAGAGAGACATCGGAGGAGAAGTTTGGCGAATTTTTGTTAAGTTTAGTTAAATGTGTGGCCTGTATTTTCTCTGTTATTTAAAAATGTTGCTTTATTATTGCTTGATATTAATTTTGAATCATACTGTACATAGTTTGCCTTTGTGTTTAATTCACTGTGTTTTTAATATTGTTATTTTAAAATAAAATGAAGTTCTTTGTTCGGCAAATCTAGTCTGCAAATCTGTTTTTCTAAATGTTTGTGTTGAAAAACGGGGGGTCGTCTTATAATCAGGGTCGTCTTATATTCGGACCAATACGGTAGTTGTTTTTATAATAATAAGCCATTTAGCAGACGCTTTTATCCAAAGCGACTTACAGTCATGCGTGCATACATTTTTGTGTATGGGTGGTCCCGGGGATCGAACCCACTACCTTGGCGTTACAAGCGCCGTGCTCTACCAGCTGAGCTACAGAGGACCAGGTAGGTATACATGTTTGCAGGTAGGTATACATGTTTGAAAATCCGCTCCGGGTCGGTATGTAGGGGACACAATATATGAGATTCTCTAACATTTGAACTCAATGACAGTTTTAGGGCTTCAGTTACCACTACAGTACATACAGTACAACATTTGTGTTTACCGAATTTGAATGGAGCGCTTTGTCGTCACCTTGTGGTAATGGGACACTTTGAGATCACCTCGTGGTAATGGAGCACTTTGAGATCACCCCGTGGTAATGGAGCACTTTGAGATCACCTCATGGTAATGAAGCACTTTGAGATCACCTCGTGGTAATGGGGCACTTTGAGATCACCTCGTGGTAATGGAGTACTTTGAGAGCACCCCGTGGTAATGGAGCACTTTGAGATCACCTCGTGGTAATGAAGCACTTTGAAATCACCTTGTGGTAATGGAGCACTTTGAGATCACCTCGTGGTAATGGAGCACTTTGAGAGCACCCCGTGGTAATGGAGCACTTTGAGATCACCTTATGGTAATGGAGCACTTTGAGATCACCTCGTGGTAATGGAGCACTTTGAGATCACCTCGTGGTAATATGGTGACCAATAATGGTTGCAATAGGCCCAATGACTCCAGCCAACTATACAGCACAATAATGAAACACAAGAACACAACAACTTCAGCTAAATGTACAACACAATACTGAATCGCATCAACACAATGCACTCCAGCTAACTGCCTTCAGCACAATATCTCAGAACCACAACAGGCAGGCTGCTGTTCTGTTGTGATTGATCTCAGTAAGGTGAGGCAAAAGGCAGTAAGACCACTTACTTGCTAGCCTCAGCTACACCACTAGTTAGTCTCAGCTACACAACTAGCTAGCTTCTGCTACACCTGCCTACGGTACACACCTGTATGGTGGTGTTACTACAAGGCCGTTGGAGGCAGAGATTCAAGTCTGTTTGGTTCTCATTAATGTCATTCATCTAGCTCCAGTTTGACTCCTTTCTCTATCTGAGCCAATCTAAACACTGTGGAACACATTACTGCTTTTATGAGCATTGTCTTGGGAATACATTTTTCCATGACAATGCCAAGGAGGTCTTAACTCTTCAAAGCCCTTCTACTTATTCCTAAAGAACTGCTTGTGGGCTGGTCAGTCAATTCGATAGATTTAGACCAATGGTGGACCCAAGTCCTAAATTAATTTATAGGCTAATCTTGATAACTAATGTCACTGACTGCATGTGTAACACTTTCTCCTCAATTACTTGTCCCTCGAAAACTTGCACATTTGTATTGCCACAAGTAACGCTAACAGATGCGCTATAAAGGTCGCCTGTCCAGTGTTACCCCTCCTGTGCTTTAGACTTTTCTCCCAGCTGGAAGGAACACAAATATTTTTTTTGCAACACCATACCTCTTCAAGAGGAGGGTCATTGACTTTTATTATGAGTCCAGTTTTACAACGTCATGTGCCTTCTGATTACAAAGACTTGAGACTTGAGACTTGACTGAGACTCTAGCTCAAAGACTTTAGACTTTACTTGGAATTGCATTAAATAACTTGTGGAGTGCATGTGTAACACCCAGTGGTGGAAAAAGTACCCAGGGTCACATTCCAACACTCAGACATCATTTACAAACAAAGCACTTGTGTTTAGTGAGTCTGCCAGATCAGAGACAATAGAGATGACCTGGGATGTTCTCTTGATAAGTGTGTGAAGTAGACCATTTTCCTGTCCTGCTAAGCATTTAAAATGTAAAGAGTACTTTTGAGTGTCAGAGAAAATGTATGGAGTAAAAATACATTATTTTATTTAAGAAGTAAAAATTATAAATAGTAAAGTACAGATACCCCCCAAAAAACTACTTAAATAGAGCTTTAAAGTATTTTTACTTAAGTACTTTACAGCACTGGTAACACCTACAGTGTTTATAAGTATTCCCCTCCCTTGTATCTTTTAACATTTTGTAGCGTTACAAACTACTCCTCAATATCCTGCCCCCTGAAAACATGCACATTTGGATGCTGACGATGAAACCCCACACTCTATGAAGGTTGCCTGTACAGTGTTACCCCAGCTGTGCTTTTCATGACTGTGCTTGAGATTAGCGTTTAGCACCCAGCTGTAAGGAACACTTGATATTTGCAACACCGTACCTCTTCAAGAAGAGGGTCACTGACTTTTATTACCAGTCAAGTGAGTCCTGTTTACAACCTCATCCTTCTGATTACAAAGATACATTCCCCTGTCCTACAGAGCACTGAACTCTCCCAGAGCATTATGTTACATAAGATAAATACTGACCTAAATAAATACTCTAGTCTAGTGGACGGCATACCACTTAGTCTGCATCCGAAATGGCACACTATTCCCTTTATAGTGCACTACTTTTGACCAGGGCCCTAGGGAATAGGGTGCCATTTTGTATGTAACCTCAGTCTTAAGACCTAAAAAGATTCCTACAGAGCCCATGTCTTCTATGTCTCAATATACTGAGTTATGATTGTGAGATTGTGAGGGGAATCTAATAGGCCTTGAAAACCAAAATACAAAAACAACAGCTCCTGGCTCATTCCCTCAGACTTAACACTTAAATCAGCTTAGCCACAAAACAAATCAAATCAAATCAAATCAAATCCCATTACAATGAGGCCAGCCAAGTAAAAGATGAATAGGTTGAGTTGTGTCTTTGTATTTTGTATTTATTAGAGATCCCTATTAGCTGCTGCCAAACACACATTCAACCACAAAGACCAGGGAGGTTTTCCAATGCCTCGCAAAGAAGGACACCTATTGGTAGATGGGTAAATAAAATAAAAAGCAGACATTGAATATTATCCCTTTGAGTATGGTGAAGTTATTAATTACACTTTGGATGGTGTATCAATACACCCAGTCATTACAAAGATACAGGCGTCCTTCCTAACTCAGTTGCCGGAGAAGAAGGAAACCACTCAGGGATTTCACCATGAGGCCAATAATAATAATAATAATAATATGCCATTTTAGCAGACGCTTTTATCCAAAGCGACTTACAGTCATGCGTGCATACATTTTTGTGTATGGGTGGTCCCGGGGATCGAACCCACTACCTTGGCGTTACAAGCGCCGTGCTCTACCAGCTGAGCTACAGAGGACCAATGGTGACTTTAAAACAGTTACAGAGTTTAATGGCTGTGATAAGAGAAAACTGAGGATGGATCAACAACATTGTAGTTACTCCATAATACTAACCTAAATGACAGAGTGAAAAGAAGGATGCCTGTATAGAATACAAATATTCCAAAACATGCATCCTGTTTGCAATAAGGCACTAAAGTGAAACTGCAAAAAATGTGGCTAAGAAATGAACTATAAGTCCTGAATAGAAAGCGTTATGTTTGGGGCAAATCCAACAAAACACATCACTGAGTACCACTCTTCATATTTTCAAGCATGGTGATGGCTGCATCATGTTATGGGTATGCTTGACATTGGCAAGGACTGGGGAGTTTTTTAGGATAAAAAGAAACGGAATAGAGCTAAGCAAAGGCAAAATCCTAGAGGAAAACCTGGTTCAGGCTGCTTTCCAACAGACACTGGGAGACAAAATCACCTTTCACCAGAAGCACAAGTCCAAATATACACTGGTTGCTTACCAAGACAACATTGAATGTTCCTGAGTGGCCTAGTTACAGTTTTGACTAAAATGAGCTTGAAAATCTATGGCAAGACTTGAAAATGTCTGTCTATTTGTATTTAGTACTCTTCCTGGGGTCCAAACACATTAAGGCACTTACATTACCTATAAAACAAAAGATAAAACAGTACATCATATAACATTATTACACCACTACATATCTACAATACAAAATGTATAATACCACCATACAACAATATTACAATGTACATGTGTGTAGAGTGCGTGTACTAGCACTTGTGTGCGTATGCGTGTCTGTACCTTTGTGTGTGTCTCTTCACAGTGCCCGCTGTTCCATAAGTTGTATTTTTATCTGTTTTTTAAATCTGATTCTACTGCTTGCATCACTCACCTGATGTGGAATAGAGTTCCATGTAGTCATGGCTCTATGTAGTACTGTGCACCTCCCATAGTCTGTTCTAGACTTGGAGATTGTGAAGAGACCTCAGGTGGCATGTCTTGTGTGGTATGCATGGGCGTACGAGCTGTGTGCTAGTAGTTTAAACAGACAGCTTGGTACATTCAGCTTGTCAACACTTCTTACAAAAACACGTAGTGATGAAGTCAATCTCTCCTCCACTTTGAGCCATGAGAGATTGACATGCATGTCATTAATGTTAGCTCCCCGTGCACTTTTAAGGGTCAGCCGTGCTGCCCAGTTCTGAGCCAGTAGTCCAGGTGCGACAAAGCTAGGGCCTGTAGGACTTGCCTTGTTGATAGTGTTGTTAAGAAGGCAGAGCAGCGCTATATTATGGACAGACTTCTCCCCATCTTAGCTACTGTTGTATCAATATGTTTTGACCTCAACATGCTCAATTTCCACATTATTCATTACAAGATTTAGTTGAGGTGTAGGATTTAGTGAATGATTTGTCCCAAATACAATGCTTTTAGTTTGGGAAATATTTAGGACTAACTTATTCCTTGCCACCCATTCTGAAACTAACTGCAGCTCTTTGTTAAGTGATGCAGTTATTTCTGTCGCTGTAGTAGCTGACATGTATAGTGTTGAGTCATCCGTATACATAGACACATTGGCTTTACTCAAAGCCAGTTGCATGTCGTTAGTAAAGATTGAAAAAAGTAAGGGGCCTATGTCACGGTTTCGGCCGAGGCGGCCCCTCCTCCTTGTTCGGGCAGGTTTCGGCGGTCGTCGTCTCCGGAGTACTAGCTGCCACCGTTCTATGTTTCTTGTTTGATTGGTTTTGTCTGTTTGTCACACCTGTTTTGTGTTATGTCTCATTAAGCACCCTATTTACCGTAGTTCCTTGTTGTTAGTTAGGTGTTGTGTGTAATTGTTTTCTTGCCGTGTTGCTGCGCTACCTATTTTGGTGCGCTATTTAGTAGTTTGCCTCCTTGTTGTTTTAGGAGAGATTTACGCACATGTTTAGTGCGCCCGTTTGGTTACGCCTGTGCTCGCTTTTCTCGCCTCCGGGCTGTTCTTGGATTATTTTGTGTTGATCTACTAAAGACTTTGTTTGGACTTAACTTCTGCGTCCTGTGCCTGATTCCACACCACACCTACCTACAGCAACTCTTGACAGAATTACACACCACATATGGAATCAGCAGGAGCACCCACCGACGTCATGGAGGAGCGTTTTCGTGGTCAAGAGGATCGAATCAACCAGATCGGGCACGCCTTGGACCGCGTCATGAACACCCTCCATCGATGGGAGACAAGCGGGGTACCCACACCCCCACCTATCGCACCATCACCATCGGACAGCCCGCCCGTCCAACTACCGGAACCCAGTGGGATTCGGCTCTCGCTCCCGAGGGCGTACGACGGCACCGCTGCCGGGTGTCAGGGGTTCCTATTACAAGTGGAGCTCTACCTTGCCACCATACACCCGGCGCCCTCGGGATACGAGAGCGTTTCCGCCCTCATCTCCTGTCTCACCGGCAAGGCGTTGGAGTGGGCCAACGCCGAATGGAGGGGAATAGACGCCGCCACAGTCACCTATGCGGAGTTCTCCCGCCGCTTCCGTGCTGTCTTCGACCATCCACCAGAGGGGAAGGCGGCGGGGGAGCGTCTATTCCACCTCCGACAGGGGATGAGGAGCGCTCAAGAGTTTGTGCTGGAGTTCCGGACTCTGGCGGCAGATGCAGGGTGGAATGAGAGGGCCCTCATAGACCACTTTAGATGTAGCCTTCGGGAGGACGTCCGCAGAGAGTTAGCGTGCAGGGATACTACACTAACATTTGACCAGTTGGTGGACATGGCCATTCGGCTGGACACCCTGCTCGCGACCCGCGGACGTCCCAGGTGGGGGCCTCCCATTCCACCCTCCAGCGCCTCCGAGCCGAGCCCGATGGAGCTTGGAGGTGCTGGCGCTAGAGGGAGGAGAGGAAGGAGCCCGAGGGGGGCAGTCTCCTGCACCAACTGTGGCCGCGGAGGGCACACCGCGGCTAGGTGCTGGGGAGGGTCCCCTGGTGAGGGAGATGGCAGGTCACACATTGGGGAGTCCTCCCAGGTGAGTAGGCGCCCTACTTACCCAGAGCTTTCTGTCGTACACATTACATTACCTGTTTGTTTCCCACAGGTTGCACCTCGTTCCCAGCATAAGGCGCTAGTCGATTCAGGCGCAGCTGGGAATTTTGTAGATCGTAAATTCTGTGTTAAGTTAGGGATTCCCCTCCTTCCAGTCGATAAGCCCTTCCCTGTACATGCCTTAGATAGTCGTCCGTTAGGATCTGGGTTGATTGGGGAGGTCACAGCGCCACTTAGGATGATGACGCAGGGGGGTCATGAGGAGACGATTCAACTCTATCTGATCGACTCTCCTGCGTATCCGGTGGTACTGGGGCTTCCCTGGTTGATTACCCATGATCCTACGATTTCGTGGCGAGAGAAGGCTCTTAAAGGGTGGTCTGCTCAGTGTGAGGGGCTATGTCTGGGTGTTTCCGTAGGGGCGACCTCGGTGGAGAGCCCGAACCAGATGCCAGCACTGCACATTCCGTCTGAGTATGAGGATTTGGCACTCGTGTTTAGTAAGACCAGAGCGGCACGGTTGCCGCCTCATAGACAGGGGGATTGTGCGATAGACCTCCAGATAGGAGCTGCGCTCCCGCGGAGCCATGTGTATCCTTTGTCACAGGAGGAGAAAAGGGCAATGGAGACTTACATTGCCGAGTCTCTGAGACAGGGATACATACGGCCTTCCACTTCTCCCGCGTCCTCGAGCTTCTTTTTTGTGAAGAAAAAGGATGGAGGTTTGCGTCCGTGTATTGATTACCGCGGTCTCAATCAGGTGACTGTGAAATATAGTTATCCACTCCCGCTGATTGCGACCATGACGGAGTCATTACACGGGGCACGGTTCTTCACAAAATTGGACCTCAGGAGCGCATATAACTTGGTGCGCATTAGGGAGGGCGATGAGTGGAAGACAGCATTTAGTACTACCTCCGGCCATTACGAGTATCTCGTCATGCCATATGGGTTAATGAATGCTCCATCAGTCTTCCAATCGTTTGTAGATGAGATTTTCCGGGACATGCAGGCGCAGGGAGTAGTGGTGTACATAGATGATATTCTTGTGTACAGTTCTACTCGGGCCGAGCATGTAGCCCTGGTGCGCAAGGTATTGAGGAGACTGTTGGAGCATGACCTGTATGTCAAAGCCGAGAAATGTCTGTTCTTTCAGGAGTCAGTTTCCTTTTTGGGTTACCAGTTGTCTGCGTCAGGGGTGAGAATGGAGGTGGACCGAGTGTCTGCCATGCGTAATTGGCAAACCCCAACTACAGTTAAAGAGGTGCAGCGGTTCTTGGGTTTTGCGAATTACTACCGGAGGTTTATCCGGGGTTTTGGACAGGTGGCAGCTCCCATAACGTCTCTTCTGAAGGGGGGTCCGGTGCGCTTGCAGTGGTCGGCTGAGGCGGACAGGGCCTTTGGGAGACTGAAGGACCTGTTTACCTCGGCTCCGGTGCTGGCGCACCCGGATCCCGCTTTACCCTTCCAAGTAGAGGTGGACGCGTCTGAGGCCGGTATCGGGGCAGTTCTTTCACAACGGTCCGGCACACCACCTAAGCTCCGCCCCTGTGCTTTTTATTCTAAGAAGCTCAGTCCGGCGGAGCGGAATTATGACGTAGGGGACAGGGAGCTGTTAGCCGTAGTACAGGCCCTAAAGGTGTGGAGGCATTGGCTTGAGGGGGCTCAACACCCTTTCCTCATTCTGACCGACCACCGTAACCTGGAATACATTCGGGCAGCTAGGAGACTGAATCCTCGCCAGGCTCGATGGACTATGTTTCTCGCCCGGTTTGTGTTCAAGATCACTTACATCCCTGGGTCCCAGAACGGGAAGGCAGATGCCCTGTCCCGGCGGTATGACACGGAGGAGAGGTGCGTGGAGCCCATTCCCATACTACCGGAGTCTTGTCTGGTGGCACCGGTGGTGTGGGAAGTCGATGCGGAGATCGAGCGGGCATTACGCACCGACCCTAGCCCTCCACAGTGTCCGGTGGGTCGGACGTACGTCCCGCTCGAGGTCCGGGATCGGCTGATTTATTGGGCTCACACGTCACCCTCCTCTGGACATCCAGGTATTGGCCGGACAGTGCACTGCCTTAGTACGAAGTACTGGTGGCCAACGTTAGCCAGGGATGTGAGGGTTTATGTCTCCTCCTGCTCAGTGTGTGCCCAGTGTAAGGCGCCCAGACACTTGCCCAGGGGTAAATTACAACCCCTGCCCGTTCCACAGCGACCCTGGTCTCACCTCTCGGTGGATTTTGTTACCGACCTTCCCTCCTCACAAGGGAATACCACCATCCTGGTCGTTGTGGATCGGTTCTCGAAGGCCTGTCGTCTCCTTCCCATGCCGGGTCTTCCTACTGCCCTACAGACCGCTGAGGCTCTATTTACTCACGTCTTCCGGCATTACGGGGTACCCGAGGATATAGTGTCCGATCGAGGCCCCCAGTTTACCTCCAGAGTCTGGAGAGCCTTTATGGAACGGTTGGGGGTCTCGGTGAGCCTTACCTCGGGTTACCACCCGGAGAGTAATGGGCAGGTCGAACGAGTCAACCAGGATGTGGGTAGGTTTCTGAGGTCATATTGTCAGGGCCGGCCGGAGGAGTGGGCGAGATATGTGCCCTGGGCCGAGATGGCACAGAACTCTCTCCGCCACTCCTCCACTAGACTAACCCCTTTCCAGTGTGTGTTAGGGTACCAGCCGGTTCTGGCACCTTGGCATGAGAGCCAGATCGAGGCCCCTGCTGTGGATAGTGGGTGCGGCGCTCGGAGGAGACGTGGAACGCTGCACACGTCCATCTGCAGCGAGCCATCCGTCGACAGAAGACGAGCGCCGACCTACACCGCAGTGAGGGGCCAGTGTACGCACCTGGAGATCGAGTCTGGCTCTCAACCAGAAACCTGCCCCTCCGCCTGCCCTGCCGGAAGCTGGGTCGGCGGTTTGTGGGGCGTTTTAAAGTCCTGAGAAGATTGAACGAGGTGTGTTACAGGTTACAACTGCCCATTGATTACAAGAATATTAACCCCTCGTTCCATGTGTCTCTCCTCAGGCCGGTGGTAGCTAGTCCACTCCAGGACTTTGAGATTGAGGAGACTCCTCCGCCCCCGTTGGACATCGAGGGGGCTCCGGCGTACACTGTTCGGACCATCCTGGATTCGAGACGCCGGATGGGGGGTCTCCAATATCTCGTGGAGTGGGAGGGGTACGGTCCGGAGGAGCGGTGCTGGGTGCCGAGGAGGGACATTCTGGATCCGTCCCTGCTGACCGAATTCCATCGTGGTCATCCTACGCGCCCTGCTCCGCGTCCTCCTGGTCGTCCCCGAGGCCGGGGGCGGCGCACGGCTGGAGCCGCACGTCAAGGGGGGGGTACTGTCACGGTTTCGGCCGAGGCGGCCCCTCCTCCTTGTTCGGGCAGGTTTCGGCGGTCGTCGTCTCCGGAGTACTAGCTGCCACCGTTCTATGTTTCTTGTTTGATTGGTTTTGTCTGTTTGTCACACCTGTTTTGTGTTATGTCTCATTAAGCACCCTATTTAGTTCCTTGTTGTTAGTTAGGTGTTGTGTGTAATTGTTTTCTTGCTGTGTTGCTGCGCTACCTATTTTGGTGCGCTATTTAGTAGTTTGCCTCCTTGTTGTTTTAGGAGAGATTTACGCACATGTTTAGTGCGCCCGTTTGGTTACGCCTGTGCTCGCTTTTCTTGCCTCCGGGCTGTTCTTGGATTATTTTGTGTTGATCGACTAAAGACTTTGTTTGGACTTAACTTCTGCGTCCTGCGCCTGATTCCACACCACACCTACCTACAGCAACTCTTGACAGCCTAAACAGCTGCCCTGGGGAATTCCTGATTCTACCTGGATTATGTTGGAGAGGCTTCTATAAGAAACCCTTTGTGTTCTGTTAGACAGGTAACTCTTTATCCACAATATAGCACGGGGTGTATAGCCATAACACATAATTTTTTTCAGCAGCAGACTATGATCGATAATGTCAAAAGACTGTAAGTCGCTTTGGATAAAAGCGTCTGCTAAATGGCATATTATTATTATTATTATTATAAAAGCCGCACTAAAGTCTAACAAAACAGTATTGTACAGTATTACACACTCACAGCAGAGCGGGCTCTCCTTGGCCTCTTTCTCATCCCTCGCTACCTGCCGAGTGGTCCAAGTCCACTCCCTGCTGGCTGTTCCATGGATTCTGGGAAGCGGACCCGTGGCTCCTGCGCCACGTAGATGGGGTTCCCTGTGCTTCCAGATGCCAGGTTTCCACCGGGTAGGAGGAGAATGAGGATGTCATCCTCTCTGGTCTAGTGGAGTGTTGTTCCAAGGCCCGGTCCTCCCTCCCTCCCTCCCTCCCTCTTCTCTGTCTCTCTCTCTCTCTTAATTCAATTTCAATGTAATTGAAATTGAAATTTAAGGGGCTTTATTGGCATGGGAAACACATGCCAAAGCAAGTGAAATAGATAATAAACAAACGTGAAATAAACAATAAAAAATTAACAGTAAACATTACACTCACAAACGTTATAAAATAATAAAGACATTTCAAACATCATATTATGTCTATGTACAGTGTTGTAACAATGTGCAAATACTACAAAAGGAAAAATAAATAAACATAAATATGGGTTGTATTTACAATGGTGCTTGTTCTTCACTGGTTACCCTTTTCTTGTTGCAACAGGTCACAAATCTTGCTGCTGTGATTGCACACTGTGGTATTTCACCCAATAGATATGAGAGTTTATCAAAATTGGATTTGTTTTCAAATTCTTTGTGGGTCTGTGTAATCTGAGGGAAATATGTGTCTCTAAAGTGTAGCTCAGTTTCCACCTCATTTTGTGGGCAGTGTGCACATAGCCTGTCTTCTCTTGAGAGCCAGGTCTGCCTACGGCGGCCTTTGCTATGCTTACTGAGTCTGTACATAGTCAAAGCTTTCCTTAATTTTGGGTCAGACACAGTTATCAGGTATTCTGCCACTGTGTACTCTCTGTTTAGGACCAGAAAGCATTCTAGTTTGCTCAGTTTTTTTGTTCATTCTTTCCAATGTGTCAAGTAATTATCTTTTAGTTTTCTCATTATTTGGTTGGGTCTAATTGTGTTGCTGTCCTGGGGCTCTGTGGGGTTTGTTTGTGTTTGTGAACAGAGCCCCAGGACCAGCTTGCTTAGGCGACTCTTCTCCAGGTTAATCTCTCTGTAGGTGATGGCTTTGTTATGGAAGGTTTGGGAATCACTTCCTTTTAGGTGGTTGTAGAATTTAACGGCTCTTTTCTGGATTTTGATAATTAGCGGGTATCGGCCTAATTCTACTCTGCATACATTATTTGGTGTTTTACGTTGTACACTGAGGATATGTTTGCAGAATTCTGCATGCAGAGTCTCAATTTGGTGTTTGTCCCATTTTGTGAATTTTTGGTTGGTGAGCGGACCCCAGACCTCACAACCATAACAGGCAATGGATTCTATAACAGATTCAAGTATTTTTAGCCAGATCCTAATTGGTATGTCAATTTCTATGTTCCCTTTGATGGCATAGAAGGCACTTCTTGCCTTGTCTCTCAGATCGTTCACAGCTTTGTGGAAGTTAACTGTGGCGCTGATATTTAGGCCGAGGTACAGTGCATTCGGAAAGTATTCACCCCTTGACTTTTTCCACATTTTGTAACGTTACAGCCTTATTCTAAAATTGATTAAATTGTTTTTCCCCCCACATCAATCTACACAATATACCCCATAATGACAAAGCAAAAACAGGTTTCTAGATTTTTTTGCTAATTTATTAAAAATAAGAAACTGAAATATCACATTTACATAAGTTTTCATACTCTTTAGTACTTTGTTGAAGCACCTTTGGCAGTGATTACAGCATCGAGTCTTCTTGGGTATGATACTACAAGCTTGACACACCTGTATTTGGGGAGTTTCTTCCATTCTTCTCTGCAGATCCTCTCAAGCTCTGTCAGATTGGATGGGGAGTGTCGCCGCACAGCTATTTTCAGGTCTCTCCAGAGATGTTCGATCGGGTTCAAGTCCGGGCTCTGGCTGGGCCACTCAAGGACATTCAGAGACTTGTCCCACAGCCACTCCTACATTGTCTTGGCTGTGTGCTTAGGGTCGTTGTCCTGTTGGAAAGTGAACCTTCGCCCCAGTCTGAGGTCCTGAGCGCTCTGGAGCAGGTTTTCATCAAGGATCTCTCTGTACTTCGCTCCATTCATCTTTACCTCGATCCTGACTAGTCTCCCAGTCCCTGCTGCTGAAAAACATCCCCACGGCATGATGCTGCCACCACCATGCTTCACCATAGGGATGGTGCCAGGTTTCCTCCAGACGTGACGCTTGGCATTCAGGCCAAAGAGTTCAATCTTGGTTTCATCAGACAAGAGAATCTTGTTTCTCATGGTCTGAGAGTCCTTTAGGTGCCTTTTGGCTCCAAGCGGGCTGTTGTGCCTTTAACTGAGGAGTGGCTTCCGTCTGGCCACTCTACCATAAAGGCCTGATTGTTGGAGTGCTGCAGAGATGGTTGTCCTTCTGGAAGGTTCTCCCATCTCCACAGAGGTAAAATATTTGCAGAAATGTGTAAAAACCTGTTTTCGCTTTGTCATGATGGGGTATTGTCTGTAGATTGATGAGGATTTGTATTTATTTAATCCATTTTAGAATAAGGCTGTAACGTAACAAAATGTGGAAAAAGGGAAGGGGTCTAAACACTTTCCGAATGCACCGCATGTATAGTTTTTTGTGTGCTCTAGGGCAACTTTGTCTAGATGGAATTTGTATTTGTGGTCTTGGCAACTGGACCTTTTTTGGAACACCATTATTTTTGCTTACTAAGATTTACTGTCAGGGCCCAGGTCTGACAGAATCTGTGCAGAAGATCTAGGTGCTGCTGCAGGCCCTCCTTGGTTGGGGACAGAAGCACCAGATCATCAACAAACAGTAGACATTTGACTTCAGATTCTAGTAGGGTGAGTCCGGGTGCTGCAGACTGTTCTAGTGCCCTCGCCAATTCATTGATATATATGTCGAATAGGATGGAGCTTAATCTCTCACTTATTCTCACTCTCTCTTTCCAATGGAGTGTTGTTCCAAGGCCCAGACCCCCGACCCCCCCCCCTCCACTCTTTCTCTCTCCCACTCTCTATTTCTTCCTCTCTCTCGCTCTCTCTCTGGCTCTCTCTCTCTCTCTGTCTGTCTCTCCCTCCTTCCATCTCTCTCCAGTGTTGTTCCAAGGCCCTTCTGTTCCTCCTGGCCCCTGACATTTCCATGTTAACAGACCCAGGCTATGACTACAGCTAGGGCCAGAACATACCTGGGTTAAAATACAATTTTAAGTCTTTCAAATACTTTGTGCCAGATGGTGGGGTTTACATTTTTGGAATTATTCTATTGGCCCGTTAAGCCAGGCCAGCTCAATCAAGCACAGATAAAGTATTTGAAATGATTTTGAATAGCATTTTAACTCAGGTGTGGTCCAGAACCATACATACACCACTTTGTGGCAAAAGAGACTGTCTGTCTCTGTCTGAGAGAACCAGACAAAATACTCTATAGTAGCCAACTGGTTGAATTAGCTTCACTGTGCATTAGACTGTGGCTTTGTCCCATATTTGGGACGCAACACTCAACCTATGTCATAAACATATATAGACGAGAGGGTCTCAGTGTTTTTCTTTCTAGAAAACAGATTGAGTACTTTCTATTGTTCTCTCTGGTTCTTACAGCTGTTGACACAAATACTGAAAACTGCATCTGATTTTAACTTAATGTAGATAAGTCACTCACACCCAAATAGAAAGACACCGTACAATATCTCAATATGCCAAGTCACAGAAGACAGTGTGCAATTGTTCAGTGTTCTCTGAAGTAATTCTCACTTGTGTCCCAAATGGCACTTTATTCCCTATATAGTGCACTACATTTGTCCAGAGCTCTATGGCAGCTATGGCCCTGGTCAAAAGTAGTACTTTTTAAGGTAAATAGGGTGCTATTTGGGATGCAACCCTCATCTGAATATACATACGAACCCCTACAGTGTAGTTGTGTTTAGTTGTGTATTGCTCTGAGCAGATATGTTTAAGTATTAGTAGTGAGGGACTTAATTAGTGCGTTCGACTAATGCTGTAATACTATAATGGTAAATGCAGAGTATTTCTAGTGGTAATAGCACTGATAAGCAATTTGTTTAAACAGCTAGCAGTGGTTTAGCCTACACATAGTTGGCCTCTACATAGGAAAGAAACATAATAGGAGAAACAGAGTTGTGGATAAGAGTTCTATTGTCCCACTGTTTCCATTCCCTGTGGCCACCTTTAAAATAAATTACTAACAATTACAATGTAATGTCTATTAAATGCAACTCATGATATGGAAAGAATTACTTTCTGTACAACAAGGACAATAGCACAGAGATAAGTTAGAATAACGCTGTATCAAAATGCAACTATTGAGTAAAATACTGCTTCAATCCCCATTTATAAAGTTTCTACAAATCCCATCCATGTAGTAGGCTAGAACGTCGGGTGCGTCTGTGGATGTGTCTGTGCTTTCTCCTCTCTCACTGCAGCGGTAGAGATAGAGAGAGAAGCTGAAGGTGTGTCTGTGTGGTGTGAGGGGGATGGTGTGTTAGAGTGTGGCTCTGTTCCCCCTCACCTGATGTCATGGAGGTTTGTTCTCATTGACTCTGAGTGCTTTGTACCCTGGGTAGTCTACTTACCTACAACGCTGACACTAACCTACTTACAACACTGAGGAGTGCCTTACACTAACACAGCCACACCTAACTGGGGTGTAGGAATTCCACCAAGTGTGCTGACAGGCACATTGTAGATACAGTAAATCTCTATCTTTAGGTGCCAAGTCCTCCGTCTGCGTCCCAAATGACGCCCTATTCCTTATATAGTGCAATATTTTTAACCAGAGTCCTATTAGCCTTGGTCAAAAGTAGGGCACTATATAGGGAATAGGATGCCATTTGGACACATGTTCTGTCTATAGCTGCATATACAATACATCTTTACCTCATCAGGTGCCAAGTTTTCTCCCACTGCGTATCTATGTGTAGTTTCACAACAGGGGCCAGGGGCCAGGGGCCAGCGGAGATGCTGTAACATAGTGATGTGTTGAGGTAATTGTTGGCTCTGGTACAAGCAGGAGGGCTTTTTCTGGCCATCTGCCTCGACAAGTTCAGTACAGTGTGGATTTAGTACTTATACCAGACTGTACTCTACACTCTTTAAAAATAAGTGCTATCTAGAACCTAAAAGGGTTCTCCGGCTGTCCCCATAGGAGAACCCTTTGAAGAACCATTTTTGGTTCCAGGTAGAACCCTTTTGGTTCCAGGTAGAACCCTATAGGGTTCCATGTAGAACTCTTTCCCCAGAGGGTCCTACATGGAACCCAAAAGAGTTCTACCTGGAACCATAAAGGGTTCTCCTATTGGGAGAGCCCTTTTTTCTAAGAGTGTATAATGGCATATCCTGTGTCCCAAATGGCACCCTATTTCCTAAGTAGTGCACTAGGCCCTGGTGAAAAGTAGAGCTCTATATATTTGGGACACACCATAGTGCCTTGATACAAGGCCTTGAGAGGATATTTGATACTTTGTGTCAATGAGTGAACATTTTTTAAACAACGAATGACCGACAAATGAATCATCATCATACCTTAGTTCAAACTACTCCTCCACCATCAGGTACTGTTGCTGCCTCTATGACAAGCCATCAAAATAACAGATGAAAGACAATTATAGATGTATGATAGATAAAAAAAGGATAGATTTATGGGGGTGTGTTTGACGTTCTAGGCATTTTAAGTGTAGTGCAATAATATAATAAATCAGGTTTACTATCCAGATCAAGTGTGGATATGAGTATCTGTGTTAAAGTATGTGGACGCCTCCAAGCAATATAGCATAGTATACTGAACTACTGATGGTTGATGTCTGTACAGGATAAAACTGCCACAAAAACAGGCTCTTTCTTTCTCCTCTCCGCATCTGAATGTTATAGCCAGGCTTAAACATGTTTCATTCAGAACACAAGGGATGGAGACATATGACTGAAACATGTATTATTAACTTTGAAAATGTATTTTAATAATAGCGTGTGTGAGTGTGTGTGTGTGTGTGTGTGTGTGTGTGTAACAACACTCAGCACCTGGTAGTAAATTACCTGTGAGGTCCAGGGCTAATGAGTGTCTGCTTATGTTGACATGAAACTCTTCAGTCTCAATACTGTATACAGTGCCTTCAGAAAGTATTCAGACCCCTTGACTTTTTCCACGTTTTTACATTACAGCCTTACTCAAAAATGGATTAAATAAAAAAATACTTCAGCAATCTACACACAATACCCCATAATGACAAAGTGAAAACAGGTTTTTAGAAATGTTAGCAAATTTATTGAAAATAAAAAACATAAATACCTTATTTACATGAGTATTCAGACCCTTTGCTATGAGACTTGAAATTGACCTCAGGTGCATCCTGTTTCTATTGATCATCCTTGAGATGTTTCGACAACTTGATTGGAGTCCACCTGTGGTAAATGTAAATGATTGGACATGATTTGGAAAGACACACACCTGTCTATATAAGGTCCCACAGTTGACAGTGCATGTCAGAGTAAAAACCAAGCCATGAGGTTGAAGGAATTGTCCATAGAGCTCAGAGACAGGATTGTGTCAAGGCACAGATCTGGGGAAGGGTACCAACAAATTTCTGCAGCATTGAAGGTCCCCAAGGACACAGTGGCCTCCATCATTCTTAAATGGAAGAAGTTTGGAACCACCAAGACTCTTCCTAGAGCTGGCCGCCTTGCCAAATTGAGCAATCGGGGGAGAAGGGCCTGGGTCAGGGAGGTGACCAAGAACCCAATGGTCACTCTGACAGAGCTCCAGAGTTCGTCTGTGGAGATGAGAGAACCATCCAGAAGGACAACCATCTCTGCAGCACTCCACCAATCAGGCCTTTATGGTAGAGTGGCTAGACGGAAGCCACTCCTCAGTAAAAGGCACATGACAGCCCACTTGGAGTTTGCCAAAAGGCACCTAAAGGATTCAGACCATGAGGAACAAGATTCTCTGGTCTGATGAAATCAAGATTGAATTATTTGGCCTGAATGCCAAGCGTCATGTCTGGAGGAAACCTGGCACCATCCCAACGGTGAAGCATGGTGGTGCCAGCATCATGCTGTGGGGATGTTTTTCAGCATGGGAGACTAGTCAGGATCTAGGGAAAGATGAACGGAGCAAAGTATAGAGAGATCCTTGATGAAAACCTGCTCCAGAGCGCTCAGGGCCTTAGACTGGGGCGAAGGTTCACCTTCCAACAGGACAACGACCCTAAGCACACAGCCAAGAAAATGCAGGAGTGGCTTCGGGACAAGTCTCTGAATGTCCTTGAGTGGCCCAGCCAGAGCCCGGACTTGAACCCGATCGAACATCTCTGAAGAGACCTGAAAATAGCTCCCCATCCAACCTGACAGAGCCTGAGAGGATCTGCAGAGAAGAATGGGAGAAACTCCCCAAATACAGGTGTGCCAAGCTTGTAGCATCATACCCAAGAAGACTCGAAGCTGTAATCGCTGCCAAAGGTGCTTCAACAAAGTACTGAGTAAAGGTTCTGGATACTTATGTAAATGTGATATTTAAGTTGTTATTGTTTTATACATTTGCAAAAAAAAAAATTACCTGTTTTTGCTTTGTCATTATGGGGTTTTGTGTGTAGATTGATGAGTGAAAAAAACGATTTAGTCAATTTTAGAATAAGGCTGTAACGTAACAAAATGTGGAAAAAGTCAAGGGGTCTGAATACTTTCCGAAGGCACTGTAAATTAGGTTACTTCCAACGCCCCTGGGATAATATACATTTGCTTAAGCATTATGACAACTCAGAAACATAATGGTAGGGATTAACTGAGCTGGGCTTGGGTCGTTGATAAGTCATTGTCTCAACGCAGCCTTATAATGCTGTGAAAGGATTCAGGAATCAAAATTATTTGGGTGGATATCATCCTCCTTATAAAACAAGCTTTGTTTCCAGAAGGTATCAAAATTGTCAATAAATGTTACACCCACAGAGCTGCAATAGTCTCGTAGCCAGTTATGGAGGGCTAAAAGTCTGCTGAAACGTTCAATGCCACGATTTAGGGAGAGCAGAGGGCCAGATATTATGGGGCGTTTGTTGGTGTTAAGCAGTGACCCAATCAGTTCTTTAAAATCCATCATCAGCTGTTCTGAGCTGCCCTTCATAATGTCATTGAATCCCACATGAACTATGATAGACTCAATTTCTTGATGCAGGTTTAAAATGTTTGGGAGCAGCTTATTGATGTCCTGTACTCGTGCTCCTGGATAGCACAACGTTTCTGCTCCATCGACTGAGACATTTCTCACCATTGAACTGCCCAAAACAACATCCTCAATGTTTATATCTTCTGATGAGGAGTCAGACAATAATATTATACTCTTTGTATGGTTCACTCAGTAAGGAGTGTGATGTAGGCTGCATCCCAAATAGCATCCCTTTCCCTATGTAGTGCACTACTTTTGACCAGGGCCCATAGGGAATAAGATGCCATTTGGGACTCAACCTTAACCTCAACATTATGTCTCACTTACTCAGTAACATACACTGAGTGTACAAAACATTAAGAACACCTGCCTAATATTGAGTTGCACTCCCTTTTGCACTCAGAACAGCCTCAATTCGTTGGGTTCATGGACTCTACAAGGTGTTGAAAGCGTTGCACAGGGATGCTGGATTATGTTGACTCCAATGCTTCCCACAGTTGGGTCAAGTTGGCTGGATGTCCTTTGGGTGTGGACCATTCTTGATACACACAGGAAACTGTTGAGAGTGAAAAACCCAGCAGCGTTGCAGTTCTTGACACAAACCGGTGAGCCTGGCACCTACTACCGTACCCTGTTCAAATTCACTTACATATTTTGTCTAGTCTATTCACCCTCTGAATGACACACATACACAATCCATGTCTGAATTGTCTCAAGGCTTAAAAATCCTTCTTTAACCTGTCTCCTCCCCTTCATCTACACTGATTTAAGTGGATTTAACAAGTTACATCAATAAGGGATCGTAGCTTTCAGCTGGATTTACCTGGTCAGTCTATGTCATGGAAAGAACAAGTGTTCATAATGTTTTGTACACCAGTGTACATGTAAGGTGATATGCTGCCTGGTTGTATAGTGTTTTAGGAGGGTTAGATTTGTCAGGTCTGAAGAGAGTCTGGTTTAGATTTGTCAGGTCTGAAGAGAGCCTTGGTTAGATTTGTCAAGTCTGATGAGAGTATGGGTTTGATTTGTTAGGACTGTTACGATTTCCAAACCATCTGTTTGCCTGATGATGTCTAAGATGTTCTGGACTGTCTCTGGCATGTTTCCCTGTACTCAACAGGAGTTTAAAAAGAACACACTACCTCAAATAGCCCTGCTGTATACCATTTCGATAACTTTTTTAAACTGTATTAAACCTTTATTTAACCAGAAAGTCCAATTGAGATCAGAATACATCTTTCACGAGGGAGACCTGGCCAGACAGAATGTATATAATGTTGTTGTATTATGCACCATGATTATTTATTGGTCCACTTCTACAGGTTTGCCCTGCAGGCCTGGCGATGCTTACAGGCCTTTGATTCTCCTATAAGGCTTATATTACTGTCATAAGCATGATTCCTATCCTATAACCAGCTGTAACCGAAATTCAATTGGTTATTCAAAACTGCTTGAAATATCATCACCCACACCATCAAATTGATAGCTTTTCAGTGGCGCAGCTGGCTAAGGTTTTGCCAAGCATGCGGTCATGTGTGTTTGCGATAAATAGGTTCCAGTGTAGGCTTGTGAGGAAGGAAGAGCTACTGTTAAGCAGCAGCATGACGCCTCTTACACAGCCTTATCACCATAACATATAACTACCATGAAACTATGAGAATGAGACACCCAACCCTGTGTTCATGTTTCTGGCCTCCAACCAACGTCCCCTGCTATTAGGATACCTTGGGAATCTTGGTAATGACACCTGCACATTGGTGTACTTTCCAACACAGTCTTTGTCTGTGTCCAAAATGGCACCCTATTCTACTACTTTTGACCAGAGCCCTGTGGGTCAAAGGGGACTGAATGTAGCAGACATGAGTCGTTCATGGTCATGTGATGAGGTTGCCCCGCCTGCGAACCTCAAAACCAGTGTCTGCCCTCGGCCCATTTGCTCTTGGCCCAAAAGGGGATTTTCCTCATGGTCTAAGATGTTTTTTGCTCCCGTGGGAGACCCGGGTTCATATCCTGCGTGTTACACAACCACATGTGGCTCATCCTCTCTGTTCTATGCTAGTTTTGTGATGAATAGTCCAGCTACGACCATCACCCCTGGACAGGAACTAGAGCCGCACTGTGGGATGAATAAGAACACTCACACATCATTCAAAAGCTCAGAGGTTGTCAATCCATGCTGAGACAGTGTTCTGTATCAACTTCCGTCCTAAATGGCAACCTATTCCCTATATAATGAACTACTTTTTACCAGGGCCCATATGGCTCTGGGCAAAAGTAGTGCACTATGTAGGGAATAGGGTGCCATTTGGGGCACAAAATCAGTCACTAGCCTGCTTTATTGGGTGGAAATAGCTGCTACACAACATCACAGGGGGGATGTGATTAATAATATAACAAAACAATCACCACAATTATCACAACACTGTTTAGATTTCCCAAGGGGAAGCAGGGTTAATGATGTGGTTTTAGCCTCTGGTTAGGATGGAGGAGGAGGAGCAGGAGGAGGAGAAAGAGGGGAAGGATGAGAAGGAGGAGGAAGAGGAGGAGGAGGGCCAGATGTCTGGCCACTGTGACTTCCTACCATTTGTTTTGTGCATTTCCCGCTCTGTCTGGCAGGAGCCCATACACACGTGCTGCTCTCAGGCAGGTTCACACACACACACACACACACACACACACACACACACACACATTTACATTTTACATTTACGTCATTTAGCAGACGCTCTTATCCAGAGCGTCTTACAAATAGGTGCATTCACCTTATAGCCAGTGGGATAACCACTTTACAATGTTTTTTTTTGGGGGGGGGGGGGGGGTGGGTTGGAGTAAAGGGAGGGGGGGGGTAGAAGGATTACTTTATCCTATCCCAGGTATTCCTTAAAGAGGTGGGGTTTCAAATGTCTCCGGAAGGTGGTGAGTGACTCCGCTGTCCTGGCGTCGTGAGGGAGCTTGTTCCACCATTGGGGTGCCAGAGCAGCGAACAGTTTTGACTGGGCTGAGCGGGAACTATGCTTCCGCAGAGGTAGGGGAGCCAGCAGGCCAGAGGTGGATGAACGCAGTGCCCTCGTTTGGGTGTAGGGACTGATCAGAGCCTGAAGGTACGGAGGTGCCGTTCCCCTCACAGCTCCGTAGGCAAGCACCATGGTCTTGTAGCAGATGCGAGCTTCAACTGGAAGCCAGTGGAGTGTGCGGAGGAGCGGGGTGACGTGAGAGAACTTGGGAAGGTTGAACACCAGACGGGCTGCGGCATTCTGGATGAGTTGTAGGGGTTTAATGGCACAGGCAGGGAGCCCAGCCAACAGCGAGTTGCAGTAATCCAGACGGGAGATGACAAGTGCCTGGATTAGGACCTGTGCCGCTTCCTGTGTAAGGCAGGGTCGTACTCTCCGAATGTTGTAGAGCATGAACCTAGAGGATCGGGTCACCGCCTTGATGTTAGCGGAGAATGACAGGGTGTTGTCCAGGGTCACGCCAAGGCTCTTCGCACTCTGGGAGGAGGACACAACGGAGTTGTCAACCGAGATGGCGAGATCATGGAACGGGCAGTCCTTCCCCGGGAGGAAGAGCAGCTCCGTCTTGCCGAGGTTCAGCTTGAGGTGGTGATCCGTCATCCATACTGATATGTCTGCCAGACATGCAGAGATGCGATTCGCCACCTGGTTATCAGAAGGGGGAAAGGAGAAGATTAGTTGTGTGTCGTCAGTGTAGCAATGATAGGAGAGGCCATGTGAGGATATGACAGAGCCAAGTGACTTGGTGTATAGCGAGAATAGGAGAGGGCCTAGAACTGAGCCCTGGGGGACACCAGTGGTGAGAGCACATGGTGCGGAGACAGCTTCTCGCCACGCCACTTGGTAGGAGCGACCGGTCAGGTAGGACGCAATCCAAGAGTGAGCCGCGCCGGAGATGCCCAGCTCGGAGAGGGTGGAGAGGAGGATCTGATGGTTCACAGTATCAAAGGCAGCAGACAGGTCTAGAAGGACAAGAGCAGAGGAGAGAGAGTTAGCTTTAGCAGTGCGGAGAGCCTCTGTGACACAGAGAAGAGCAGTCTCAGTTGAATGACCAGTCTTGAAACCTGACTGGTTTGGATCAAGAAGGTCATTCTGAGAGAGATAGCAAGAGAGTTGGCTAAAGACGGCACGCTCAATAGTTTTGGAGAGAAAAGAAAGAAGGGATACTGGTCTGTAGTTGTTGACATCAGAGGGATCGAATGTTGGTTTTTTGAGAAGGGGTGCAACTCTCGCTCTCTTGAAGATGGAAGGGACATAGCCAGCGGTCAAGGATGAGTTGATCAGCGAGGTGAGGTAAGGGAGAAGGTCACCGGAGATGGTCTGGAGAAGAGAGGAGGGGATAGGGTCAAGCGGGCAGGTTGTTGGGCGGCCTGCCGTCACAAGTCGCAAGATTTTATCTGGAGAGAGAGGGGAGAAAGAAGTCAAAGCATAGGGTAGGGCAGTGTGAGCAGGACCAGCAGTGTCATTTGACTTAACAAACGAGGATCGGATGTCGTCAACCTTCTTTTCAAAATGGTTGACGAAGTCATCCACAGAGAGGGAGGAGGGGGGGTGGATTCAGCAGGGAGGAGAATGTGGCAAAGAGCTTCCTAGGGTTAGAGGCGGATGCTTGGAATTTAGAGTGGTAGAAAGTGGCCTTCGCAGCAGAAACAGATGAAGAAAATGTAGAGAGGAGGGAGTGAAAAGATGCCAGGTCTGCAGGGAGTCTAGTTTTCTTCCATTTCCGCTCAGCTGCCCGGAGCTCTGTTCTGTGAGCTCGCAATGAGTCATCAAGCCACGGAGCTGGAGGGGAGGACCGGGCCGGCCGGAAGGATAGAGGACATAGAGAGTCAAAGGATGCAGAAAGGGAGGAGAGGAGGGTTGAGGAGGCAGAATCAGGAGATTGGAGGGAGAAGGATTGAGCAGAGGGAAGAGATGATAGGATGGAAGAGGAGAGAGTAGCGGGAGAGAGAGAGCGAAGGTTGCGACGGCGCATTACCATCTGTGTAGGGGCAGAGTGAGCACGGCGCTTGTAACGCCAGGGTAGTGGGTTCGATCCCCGGGACCACCCATACACAAAAATGTATGCACGCATCACTGTAAGTCGCTTTGGATAAAAGCGTCTGCTAAATGGCATATTATTTTTATTATTTATATTATTAGAAAAGGATACAAAGTAGTGGTCGGAGACTTGGAGGGGAGTTGCAGTGAGATTAGTAGAAGAACAGCATCTAGTAAAGATGAGGTCAAGCGTATTGCCTGCCTTGTGAGTAGGGGGGGATGGTGAGAGGGTGAGGTCAAAAGAGGAGAGGAGTGGAAAGAAGGAGGCAGAGAGAAATGAGTCAAATGTAGACGTAGGGAGGTTGAAATCCCCCAGAACTGTGAGGGGTGAGCCATCCTCAGGAAAGGAACTTATCAAGGCGTCAAGCTCATTGATGAACTCTCCAAGGGAACCTGGAGGGCGATAGATGACAAGGATATTAAGCTTAAATGGGCTAGTGACTGTGACAGCATGGAATTCAAATGAGGAGATAGACAGATGGGTCAGGGGAAAAATTGAGAATGTCCACTTGGGAGAGATGAGGATTCCTGTGCCACCACCCCGCTGACCAGATGCTCTCGGGGTATGCGAGAACACATGGTCAGACGAGGAGAGAGCAGCAGGAGTAGCAGTGTTTTCAGTGGTAATCCATGTTTCCGTCAGCGCCAAGAAGTCGAGGGACTGGAGGGTAGCATAGGCTGGGATGAAGTCTGCCTTGTTGGCAGCAGAACGGCAGTTCCAGAGGCTGCCTGAGACCTGGAACTCCACGTGGGTCGTGCGTGCAGGGACCACCAGGTTAGAGAGGCAGCAGCCACGCGGTGTGAGGCGTTTGTGTAGCCTGTGCGGAGAGGAGAGAACAGGGATAGGCAGATGCATAGTTGACAGGCTGCAGCAGATGGCTACAATAATGCAGAGGAGATCGGAATAAAATGAACTAAACATCTGGGAAAGGAGAGAGCGGGGCCTCCCTCACCACAACTCCCAAATATAACTCTCCCAACTTCCACCTCAGAAACTATAATTGTTGTAAACTACAGCGGTTCAATGTTTTCTAGGAATAGACTAACCTAGTTTATTCAGCTAGCTAACTAGGTGCAGTATTATTCCGTGAAAAACGTCCGGGCACCTCGTCATAAGACGCCACAGCCAGCTAGCATGCCGGTCTCCAACAGCAGGGTTTAGCGCCAATACTCAGCCACAACAACCACCAGTGTATCAACATGCAAGCAGATCGTTCGTGTCTGTGTCTAACGTTGTGGGTTAGTCCCGACAGCTTGAGCGAGTCCGTCGTCAACTTATTCAGCCAGTTAGTTAGCTAGAAAAGTTAGCAAACTAGCTAGCCTTTGCTTTCAGACAAAGAAGAACCCCTACTTTCACGGCACGAACACACAGAGAGAGCCAAACTAACGTTAACTATTCACCCATGTCCCGAATTCCTTGAGCGACTCGGGCTATCAATATGTAAAAACAAAACACAAGTGTAGGTTATGACTTACCCCTAGCAGCTACTGTTAGCTAGCCAAGTGCAAAGCTAGCCACTGAATTGACTCAGCCAGTTCGCGTCTGTTCGCTCGGTCGTTCCAGCTATTGTTTACAAGTAGCTACCCAGGTTGCAACAAGCTTGCTAATTTTCAAGCACAGTAGCACAGTAGCCACTTGCTACCTAACGTTAACACACACACACACACACACACACACACACACACACACACACACACACACACACGAACACACACACAGGCCAAATCTACACTGGAGTTGCTTACCAAGAAGACATTGAATGTTCCTGAGTGGCTGAGTTACAGTTTTGACCAGGGACGGCCTGTTCAATAGGGCGATATGGGCGACGCACTGCCAAACGGGAAAAGGAAGGGATTTTTTTTCTAATCAATTATATCACGGCAACAGTAGTTATCAGTGTTCACGTCTGATCTGCCAGCCACTAAATGTCAAATCAGGCTAAAGTCGTGCTTCAAATGGCCCCGCCCGTTTTTGGGGCGATTTCAGTCAAGTTGAAAATCGCCCAGAAGTCTCTCATAGCCTGTCATGTAAAATCTATTTTTTTCAAATTTCAAAGCTTTCAATACATTCTCTATGGGTGTCTGTGGGCTTGCACTTACGCGCTTTCGTCATACGTGACGTAACCATGAACGTAACTAAGACAATAGCGGCTAGCAGCGTCTCTGTTGCGACCTGCAGTGTGGCGTTATTTTATGTTTTTAATTTGTAGACTTAGTTTACAAACATTCTGCCAACCATGGATTTCCAGTGGTTGGTTTTGGACTGATCTTGTTGATCGTGTACATACCCGCTACGAACGGACTAAATAATGAAAACGCTGCTGGCAGCGGAATCCCAATACAGCTGGGAGACTTGGCTGGATGACAGAGTCCCGGACAGAGAAGTGGAGCCGGCCGGCTTCACCCTGGTCAGAGCGGACCGCGATCCTGGTAAGAGAGCGACTCTGTACCCCGACATTGAACTGCTTTCTGTGTCATTGCGACCTTACTATCTGCCCCGTGAGTTCCCCCAATTGTTTGTTACCGTTGTGTACTGTTGATAATCACAAGTTTACTGGAGAACTGAGACCAAGTAGAGACTTTGGACAGGGTGGATATGGTATAATAAAGGCAGTTTATTCAGAGGTAAAGATATCTGGAATCGCGTGCACGGACTCGTTCGTCAAACTCTTAGGGAGAAGAGAGCCCCGAAAACATTGTGTGCAGACATTTTATACAATAAATGATGTAGGTTGAATCTAGTAGTTCTGATCTTCTGATTGGTCCTGATGAGTTGGGCGAGGTCCCCTCCACTGTTGCATTGGCTCTGAGTCGGGTTCTCTGTCTTCAAATGTTCAGCCTAAAGAGAGGGGATTTTTGTGTGTGTGTGTGTGTGTGTTTAACAGTGATGATGTGTGTGTGTGTGTGTGTTATCAGTGATGATGTGTGTGTGTGTGTGTGTGTGTGTGTGTGTGTGTGTGTGTCCTCAGAGCAAGAACTCGTGAGTTGGAAGAACTGAGAGACCTATGGCGTGGGTGTTGTCCTTGGCCACCTGCTGACAAGGCTGACAAGATAGGACTCTTTTGTCCATTGTTATAGGATAGGAACAGCATTGATTGAAAACAAACGCCCAACACAAAATGGGTCATGCACAAGATTTTAGTCAGACCAAGCTATAAGATTATATATTTACTACGACAGTACATTCAACCAAAAGCTAATATAACAAAGGCATCAGAGATTATTTATAATCTATCACAGAAACTGGAATCCATCTCCCCAGATCAGTCAATAAATGCTTCTGGTATTGACTTATATGCTGCCCCTGTCTTCATGTTGTTGCTGGACATATCTTTTTTAAAATGTGTGTAGGTCACCTAAATCATCAGAAAAATTGCCCCTCCTGAGAATTTTTTCAGGAGCCGCCACTGGTTTTGACCTAAATCTGATTGAAAATGGCTGTCTAGCCATGACGCCCAACACCTTGGCAGAGCTTGAATAATTTTGAAAATAATTATTTTTAAAGAAATGTTCTATTTGTTTTTTTAAATGTCAATGAAATCCCTTTTAATCCCACTTTGTAACACAATAAAATTTGAAGAAATCCAAAGGGGGTGAATACTTATGATACCCACTGTAGATGTAGGCTTGCATTTTCTTGAAGGATCCCCTAATTTGTGTTTGTGTGCTATATGATACAGTGTTGAAAAACTTACTTAGGAGCTCATCGCTCCTTTGGGAGCATAGGCCATCGACAACTCTTCTCCATCACTCTCTGTTCTGGGCAGTCTTCTCCAGCTCGTTCCACCCCGTGCCAGATGGTTTTGAAAAAGGGCAGTCATCTGTGACTAGTACAGCAGAGGCATGCATGACTAATGTTAATTCCTCAGTGTCCAACTGCTTTTACCACAGACACAATTATCCTTATGAAGAGAGATTTAACGAACTCAAACAGATGCCTTCTACTGCAGCGGTGGACCAATAACAGAGCATGACCTCTGATTTGACCCTTGAACCTTTTCCTATATAGTGCACTTCTTTTGACCAGGGCCCTTGGACTCTGGTCAAACGTAGTGTACTATACAGGGAATAGGGTGCCATGCCCCTACGGGCTCTGGTCAGCAGTAGAGCACTATATAAGGAATAGGGTGACATGCCCCTATGGGCTCTTGTCAAAAGTAGTGTACTTTAATAGGAAATAGGGTGCCATTTGGGACGCATAAATTTTCTTCTCACTGATGATGATGTGGTACCTTCTGCTTTACATTCAAATCCATCACATGTTTTTTTGTCCAGACTGTGAAGTTGTCTGACTCTGGTCATGTCCTTTCTCCATTTCTCCTTAAATTCATCTGTTTGATTTATGGGAAAAGGGGCTTTCCAACAGTGATACAAAATTAATGACTGGCTTTTTATGGCCCACTGGTGCCCTCTGAAGGAGAAAGAAGTGTTTTTGAAGACTGGTTAGAAGAAGAGGAAGAATGGAGGACAGTGCCATATTCTTCACTACAGATGTTCTTAACACAGAAACGTCAGAGAGAGAGAGAGAGAGAGAGAGAGAGAGAGAGAGAGAGAGAGAGAGAGAGAGAGAGAGAAATGTCAGTTCACATAGAAATGTCAGTTCACATAGAAACGTCAGTTCAACATGTTGATATCCATCCCAAATGAAAAGGGTCAGGGCAGTGACAATAAATGGGGAGGAGCTTCATATGCTCTGTTGGGTATAACTGTGGTCTGTGGACTAACTTAAACTAGAATCCAATGATAGGGCTTATGCAGGAAAAACTCCCATAAGAACCAACTGATGGTTAACAGGTGTTGGAGCACAAAAAAAACCCAGCAGATAAATATCTTCTCACGCTCAGGCGCCATCTCTTGCTCATCATGGTATAAATCCTGAGCTTTATTATATACATCTCTCTCTCTGTTTTTGAGTGTTCCAACAACACAAATTATAACTTTTTGAAGTGTGTCCTGGGTACGCTCTATCATTGGATTCCAGTCCCTATCGTTGAGCGCCCTGTTCCCGATTAGCTGTTCCCTAGTACATATTTACCACATATTTACACACAGCTTCAGTTGTTAATAAGAGAGCAGAGATGTCCTCCAGCGTATCATGGGTTGCGTCCCAAATGGCACCCTATTCCTTACGTAGTGCACTACTTTCGACCGGGGCCCGGTTTCACCTCCGCTCTGCTGCTCTGTTCTGATCCTTTACACTGTGTCAGTTTCCTGGAGGCAGAAGAGAAAACAACAGATCAGACTATTAATCATCTCTCACAGAGTGATAGCTTTATAAGACTGCTGCTGCTGCTGCTCAGTTCTCTCTCTCACACACACACACACACACACACACACACACACACACACACACACACACACACACACACACACACACACACACACACACACATACACACACACACACACACATACAGATAACTGCCTAAATAAAGGAAACACCAACATAAAAGTGTCTTAATAGGGCTTTGGGCCAGCACGAGCCGCCAGAACAGCTTAAATTTCACCTTGGCATAGATCTACGTGTTCTAAGTGTCTGGAACTCTATTGGAGGGATGCGACACCATTCTTCCACGAGAAATTCCATTGTTGATGGTGGTGGAAAACACTGTTTCTGGCGCCGCTCCAGAATCTCCCATAAGTGTTCAATTGGGTTGAGATCTGGTGACTGAGACACACACACAACACACACACACACACACACATATACACACACACACACACATACCCTATGCTCCTTTGAGACCCCTCTTTCAAAATCACTGAGATCTCTTCTTCTAGCCATGGTAGCCAGTGTTCTTTAAGGAATTCATGGATTAATATGTGTAATGAACATATGGAAAAGTAGTACAGTATAGATTAACTAGTCTTCAAATGGCTTTGATCATGTCTTCCTCTTCAGACCTAAAGACAGTAAAAGTAATTAGAAATACAGGACTGAACACATAAATAGCCAAGCCTCTTGTTCCCTGGCTGATAGAATGCATTATTTAATTATGACCACACATACAGTAGTGTTTTGGCAGTCTTTGCTTATAGGCCTACTTCTTGAACTTGCAACTGTCTTGCTTGACCACGTGTAACCAGGCCACACCAGGACCTCCACATCCGGCTTCTTTACCTATGGGATCATCTGAGACCAGCCACCCAGACAGCTGATGAAACTGTGGGATTGCACAACCGAAGAATTTTTGCACAAACTGTCAGAAACCGTCTCAGGGAAGCTCGTCTGCGTGCTCGTCCTCACCAGGGTCTTGAGCTGACTGCAGTTTGGCGTCGTAACTGACTTCAGTGGGAAAATGCTCAACTTCGATGGCCACTAGCAGGCTAGAGAGTGTGCTTTTCACAGATGAATCCTGGTTTCAACTGTACCGGGCAGATGGTAGATGGCAGATGGCAGACAGCGTGTATGGCGTCGTGTCGGCGAGCGGTTTGCTGATGTCAACGTTTTGAACAGAGTGCCCCATGGTGGTGGTGGGGTTATGGTATGGGCAGGCATATGCTACGGACAACGAACACAATTGCATTTTATCGATGGCAATTTGAAGGCACAGAGATACCGTGATGAGATCCTGATGCCCATTGTTGTGCCATTCATCCGCAGCCATCACCTCATGTTTCAGCATGATGCATGGCCCCATGTCGCAAGGATCTGTACACAATTCCTGGAAGCTGAAAATGTCCCAGTTCTTCCATGGCCTGCATACTCACTAGACATGAGCTTGTTTGGGGTGCTCTCAATCGATGTATACGACCGCATGTTCCAGTTCCCACCAATATCCAGCAACTTCGCACAGCCATTGAAGAGGAGTGGGACAACATTCCACAGGCCACAATCAACAGGCCTGACCAACTCTCAACTCTAAAGCACTGCATGATGCAAATGGCGGTCACACCAGATAATGACTGGTTTTCTGATTCATGCCCCTACTTTTTTTTTCCAAGGTATCTGTGACCAACAGATGCATATCTGTATTCCAGTTATGTGAAATCCATAGATTAGGGCCTAATGAATTTATTTAAATTGACAAATGTCCTTCTATGAACTGTAACTCAGTAAAATCTTTGAAATTGTTGCAGGTTGCATTTATATTTTTGTTCAGTGTAGATAAGAGTTTGAGAGTGTCTTCTTCAACAAAACAAACCCTTCAGTCATACACTACATGCAAGAACAAGTTGAAGAGGTAGAATATTTTCCCCAAGAGGCAACAGCGATTCCATGATGAGGTGTGAGCCCTAGGTACCTGAGGATACTGGCAGCATCAGCATTTTTCTCTATATAGAGAAAAGGCAGGGGAGAACGATTTCCCCCTCTCATTGAAGCCACAGAACGACTGCCCCCTCTCATTGAAGCCACAGAACGACTGCCCCCTCTCATTGAAGACACGGAAGTTCAAGCCCAACCGCCGTACTGCAAGCATTGTTAGCAGAAAACACTATCCCCATTATAGTGAATGGAAAAATGTCAATCTTCATGGTCATCTTCGTGTAAATATAAAAAAGAAAATCCAAGACAATCATGTTACCCATAATTGCTTCTAATACACCAGATGTATATCCTTGGAACAAATTATTTTTAAATCACACATTTTGTTGGTAATGGCAGCCTGCAGTACCCCAGTCGGCCTTCAACTTAAGTTAAGGCGTACACTTGCTTCCCATCCGAAACAGTTCAGAACAGTTCGTGCATATATTATGATGACATTTTGTGACGTTTTTGTTCGTTTTGGCCTTCGGCAAGGTTTTTTTGGTCTATTCGTGCACACCCAAAACATTATTGAGGCAAGCCGAAATCTACGCCCCTTCGTCGGTGATTGGTCAACAGTAGGGATTCTTCAAATGAAGTGTTTGTTAATAATATAATAATATGCCATTTAGCAGACACTTTTATCCAAAGCGACTTACAGTCATGCGTGCATACATTTTCGTGTATGGGTGGTCCCGGGGATTGAACCCACTACCTTGGCGTTACAAGCGACATGCTCTACCAGCTGAGCTACAGAGGACCACCCATCGTTCAACGATAGACAACTCGTTTTCATTCACATTTTTCATTGAGAAATACTGCACCAAACATCTTAGTTTGATGTCAAATTGCGCGACTAAGATCTCCTCGGCAAAAATGTAAAACGTATGACAGATTTTTTTATTTATCTTAGATAATCTTAAATGTTTATTCCCCTATTCCCTATATAGTGCACAACTTTTGACCAGGACCCATAGGGCTCTGGTCAAAAGTAGTGCACTGGGTTGGCTGCCATTTGGGAAGCGACCACTTTTTAGACAGCTGACTGAAGACCATAACGCTAAACTAGCTCCCAAACGGACCGTCTTTCCCAAACTCATCTGTATCCCTCTCACTACTTCAACCTCTGGACACCACAGAGATGTATGACTGCAGTCATCCCCTTGGAATGTACTGTATGTCAGAGAGAGGGTGGGGAGAGAGAGGGGCAGTGTCTTTCTGGGCTACAGTTATTACCTTTTTACTACAAGTCTACAGCACAGATTCAAGCACAATATCATAAAACAAGTAATTAACATTCAAGAAAATACTTCAGCTGTGCTTCAGTCCATGTCCCCTGATGGTTGCAAGTATAGGTCAACTTTATTGTTATTATGGTATTGGTGAAGAGAATTTATGACATAACAGTAAATGGATGCTTTATAGAAAGTAATTTCCTGCTCTTCAATCTTCCCCATTTATAATTTGAAAAATAAGTATTGTTATTTTTCATAAAGGCATTCAACTAGCAAGCATGTAGTTTGAGATCTCGTAGAGTGGTCTTCAAAAAACTGCAAACTGAGGTGTATCAATGTGCTTATAATGGTTATGATGCTCTGTTTCCCATTTCTGAAGAAAATAGTCGCACTTTAATGGTTCAATGAAATATTACTTTTGATAATCACATCTACAGTGGGTATCATAGTATTCACCCCCTTGGATCTTTTCACATATTGTTGAGTTACAAAGTGGGATTGAAATGGATTTAATTGTGTGTTTTTTTTCTTCATTGATTTACATAAAATACTCCATAATGTCAAAGTGAAAAGAAAATTCTACAAATGTTTACAAATTTAAAAAATGTAATAACTAAAATATAGTCGTTGCATAAGTATTCACCCCCTTTGTTTGGGCAAGCTTAAATTAGTTCAGGAGTAGAAATATTCTTAACAAATCACATAATAAGTTACAGACTCACTCTGTGTGAAATAATAGGGATTGACATGATTTTTGAATGATTTTTAACAATTCTAGGGAGGGAGAACGTTTTTGTAACGTTACCCGTGACGTTCCCCTAATGTTTGAGTGTCCATTTTTCCATTAGTTAGGGGAACATTCTACGTATATTAGCAAAAACCTTCTGAGAACCTTTTTTAGCATGTTTTGTCATTAGAGTTAGGAGAACATTCCCTTAATGTCAAACAGAACATAGCCAGAATATGGTTACCATGTTCTCAGAATATACCATATTAACGTTCTAGACACTATTCATGGAATGTTGCAAGAACATTAATGTGTCCAGTTTTCTGAGGGTCAGGAGAATATTCCATCAACGTCCCACCAAACATAGACAGAACATGGCTGCTATGTTCTCAGAATATAATATATTAATGTTCTAGACACATTTCATGGGAACGTTGCAAAAACATTGTGACCATCCATATATTTATATATTCTTATTCCATTCCTTTACTTAGATTGTGTGTATTAGGTTTTTGTTGTGGAACTGTTAAATATTGCTGCACTGTCGGAACTAGATTGTGAAGCATGATTCATCACTGCAGAGAACACGTCTCCACTGTTCCAGAGTCCAATGGCGGCGAGCTTTACACCACTCCAGCCGATGCTTGGCATTGCGCATGGTGATCTTAGGCTTGTGTGCGGCTGCTCGGCCATGGAAACCCATTTCATGAAGCTCCCGACGAATAGTTATTGTGCTGACGTTGCTTCCAGAGGCAGTTTGGAACTCGGTAGTGAGTGTTGCAACCGAGGACAGACGATTTTTACGTGCTACAAGCTTCACTCGGCAGTTCCGTTCTGTGAGCTTGTGTGGCCTACCACTTCGCGGTTGAGCCATTGTTCCACTTCACAATAACAGCACTTACAGATGACCGGCGCAGCTCTAGCAGGGCAGAAATTTTACGAACTGACTTGTTGGAAAGGTGGCATCCTATGACAGTGCCACGTTGAAAGTCACTGAGCTCTTCAGTAAGGCCATTCTACTGCCAATGTTTGTCTATGGAGATTGCGTGGCTGTGTGCTTGATTTTATACACCTGTCAGCAACGGGTGTGACTGAAATTTGAAGGGGTGTCCACATACTTTTGTATATATAGTGTACATAAATATTGCACAATCCAGGTGTGCAAAGCTCTTAGAGACTAACCCAAGAAGCATCACAGCTGTAATTGCTGCAAAAGGTGTTTCTAACATGTATTGGCTCAGGGGGGTGAATACTTATCTAATCAATGTACAGTATATTGTTTCATTTTTTATTATTGTTTAGGAAATGTTAGATTTTTTTCCCCACTGTGACGTTACAGAGTATTTTGTGTAGATCTTTTACAAAAAATGACAATTCAATCCAAATTGTAATCCCACTTTGTAACAAAATAAAATGTGAATTGAAATCCAAGGGGGTGAATACTTATGATACCCACTGCATAACCAATGATCACTGAGTCTATAACCAAGATGACTGGTTTGCTCATTGGTCTGTGCCATGATAATGTGTCTGTGAAGGATGTTTGCAGCCAGTTGGTCAGATGGTGGTGAAACTAATGTCAAACATATGTCCCTCCTAGGTTCACACATACATTTAAAATGATACAGACACTAAAGATGAGAACTCTCGCTCTCGCTTTTACAGTGGCTTACGAGTATTCACCCCCCTTGGCATTTTTCCTATTTTGTTGCCTTACAACCTGGAATTAAAATTGATTTTTTGGGAGTTTGTATCATTTGATTTACACAACATGCCTACCACTTTGAAGATGCAAAATATTTTTTATTGTGAAACAAACAAGAAATAAGACAAAAAAACAGAAAACTTGAGCGTGCATAACTATTCACCCCCCCAATACTTTGTAGAGCCATCTTTTGCAGCAATTACAGCTGCAAGTCTCTTGGGGTATGTCTCTATAAGCTTGGCACATCTAGCCACTGGGATTTTTGCCCATTCTTCAAGGCAAAACTACTCCAGCTCCTTCAAGTTGGAGGGGTTCCGCTGGAGTACAGCAATCTTTAAGTCATACCACAGATTCTCAATTGGATTGAGGTCTGGGCTTTGACTAGGCCATTCCAAGATATTCAAATGTTTCCCCTTAAACCACTCGAGTGTTGCTTTAGCAGTATGCTTAGGGTCATTGTCCTGCTGGAAGGTGAACCTCCGTCCCAGTCTCAAATCTCTGGAAGACTGAAACAAGTTTCCCTCAAGAGTTTCCCTGTATTTAGCACCATCCATCATTCCTTCAATTCTGACCAGTTTCCCAGTCTGTTCTGAAAGAGCAGAAAAATCTGGACCCCTACAAATCAGCTGGGCTAGACAATCTGGACCCTTTCTTTCTAAAATTAGCCGCCGAAATTGTCGCAACCCCTATTACTAGCCTGTTCAACCTCTCTTTCGTAACGTCTGAGATCCCCAAAGATTGGAAAGCTGCCGCGGTCATCCCCCTCTTCAAAGGGGGTGACACTCTAGATCCAAACTGTTACAGACCTATATCCATCCTGCCCTGCCTTTCAAAAGTATTTGAAAGCCAAGTTAACAAACAGATCACCGACCATTTCGAATTCCACTGTACCTTCTCCGCTATGCAATCCGGTTTCCGAGCTGGTCATGGGTGCACCTCAGCCACGCTCAAGGTCCTAAACGATATTATAACCGCGATCGATAAAAGACAGTACTGCGCAGACGTCTTCATCGACCTGGCCAAGGCTTTCGACTCTGTCAACCACCGCATTCTTATTGGCAGACTAAATAGCCTTGGTTTCTCTAATGACTGCCTCGCCTGGTTCACCAACTACTTCTCAGATAGAGTTCAATGTGTCAAATCGGAGGGCCTGTTGTCTGGACCTCTGGCCGTCTCTATGGGGGTGCCACAGGGTTCAATTCTTGGGCCGACTCTATTCTCTGTATATATATCAATGATGTCGCTCTTGCTGCTGGTGACGCTCGGATCCACCACTATGCGGACGACACCATTTGGTATACATCTGGCCCTTCATTGGACACTGTGTTAACAAACCTCCAAACGAGCTTCAACGCCATACAACACTCCTTCCGTAGCCTCCAACTGCTCTTAAACACTAGTAAAACTAAATGCATGCTCTTCAACCGAACGCTGCTTGCACCCGCCCACCCGACTAGAATCACTACTCTCGGCGGGTCTGACCTAGAGTATGTGGACAACTACAAATACCTAGGTGTCTGGTTAGACTGTAAACTCTCCTTCCAGACTCACATTAAGCATCTCCAATCAAAAGTTAGATCTAGAATCAGCTTCCTATTTCGCAACAAAGCCTCCTTCACTCATGCAGCCAAACATGCCCTCGTAAAACTGACTATCCTACCAATCTTTGACTTCGGCGATGTCATTTACAAAATAGCCTCCAACACTCTACTCAGCAAATTGGATGTAGTCTATCACAGTGCCATCCGTTTTGTCACCAAAGCCCCATATACTACCCACCATTGTGACCTGTACGCTCTTGTTGGCTGGCCCTCACTACATATTCGTCACCAAACCCACTGGCTCCAGGTCATCTATAAATCACTGCTAGGCAAATCCCCGTCTTATCTTAGCTCACTGGTCACCATAGCAACACCCACCCATAGTCTGCGCTCCAGCAGGTATATCTCACTGGTCATCCCCAAAGCCAACACCTCCTTTGGCCGCCATTCCTTCCAGTTCTCTGCTGCCAATGACTGGAACGAACTGCAAAAATCTCTGAAGCTGGAGACTCTCATCTCCCTCACTAACTTTAAGCGTCAGTTGTCAGAGCAGCTTACCGATCACTGCACCTGTACACAGCCATTCTGAAATTAGTCCACCCAACTACCTCATCCCCATATTGTTATTTATTTTGCTAATTTGCACCCCAGTATCTCTATTTGCACATCATCTTTTGCACATCTATCATTCCAGTGTTAATACAACATTTTAACTATTTTGCACTATGGCCTATTTATTGCCTTACCTCCATAACTTACTACATTCGCACACACTGTATATATATTTTCTGTTGTATTTTTGACTTTATGTTTTGTTTACCCCATATGTAACTCTGTGTTGTTGTTTTTATCGCACTGCTTTGCTTTAACTTGGCCAGGTTGCGGTTGTAAATGAGAACTTGTTCTCAACTGGCTTACCTGGTTAAATAAAGGTGAAATAAAAAATAATAAAAAAAAGTCCCTGCCGATGACAAACATCCCCACAGCATGATGCTGCCACCACCATGCTTCACTGTGGGGATGGTGTTCTCAGGGTGATGAGAGATGTTGGGTTTGTGCCAGACATAGCGTTTTCCTTGATGGCCAAAATGCTCAATTTTAGTCTCATCTGACCAGAGTACCTTCTTCCATATGTTTGGGGAGTCTCCCACATGCCTTTTGGCGAACACCAAACGTGTTTGCTTATTCTTTTCTTTAAGCAATGGCTTTTTTCTGGCCACTCTTTCGTAAAGCCCAGCTCTGTGGAGTACGGCTTAAAGTGGTCCTATGGACAGATACTCCAATCTCCGCTGTGGAGCTTTGCAGCTCCTTCAGGGTTCTCTTTGGTCTCTTTGTTGCCTCTCTGATTAATGCCCTCCTTGCCTGGTCCGTGAGTTTTGGTGGGCGGCCCTCTCTTGGCAGGTTTGTTGTGGTGCCATATTCTTTCCATTTTTTTATAATGGATTTAATGGTGCTCCGTGGGATGTTCAAAGTTTCTGATATTTTTTTATAACCCAACCCTGATCTGTTCTTCTCCACAACTTTGTCCCTGTCCTGTTTGGAGAGCTCCTTGGTCTTCATGGTTCTGCTTGCTTGGTGATGCCCCTTGCTTAGTGGTGTTGCAGACTCTGGGGCCTTTCAGAACAGGTGTATATATACTGAGATCATGTGACAGATCATGTGACACATGTGGACTTTATTTAACTCATTATGTGACTTATGAAGGTAATTGGTTGCACCAGATCTTATTTAGGGGTTTCATAGCAAAGGGGGTAAATACATATGCATGCACCACTTTTCCATTATTTATTTTTTAGCATTTTTTTAAACAAGTTATTTTTTTCATTTCACTTCACCAATTTTGACTATTTTGTGTATGTCCATTACATGAAATAATAAAAAAAATCCATTTAAATTACAGGTTGTAACGCAACAAAATAGGAAAAACGGCAAGGGGGATGAATACTTTTGCAAGGCACTGTACTTCCTCTTTCAACACAGAATGTAAGGGGAAAAAGGTGGTATGTTGATTTTGTACATTGAAATCATGTTGAATGACTGTCCTTTCCTGTGGAATGCTCCCTACATACTTTCATTCACATCTCCCTATGCTAGACTCTGTAGTAACAGAACACAACTTTTGAACAGAACCTTTTCTTAGCCCTTTAGAAGTTAACTTTGACATTTACAGAGGTGAAAATTCAGAGGATCTGATAGGCCTGTACATATAACGTAATGCCACATAACATTCCCTTTTATCCAAGACAATTTACATTACAATGAGAGCATACATTTTGCGTATTTGTGTGATCCCTGTATAAGTGTTTTCCCTGTGTTGCTGCTAAGTCCTCTGTCGATGCATTTCAACAGCTTTCCCCTCCTCTCCTCCATGGAGACATCAGCTGAACCTCCAGGTTTATGTCCAAAATGGCACCCTATTCCCTCCCTATATAATGTACTACTTTCAACCAGGGACCTGGTCAAAAGTAGTGCACTAAATAGGGAAAAACTCAGCATGACCTGCAGAACAGAGGGACACAGCGCCCTCTACTGGACATGACTGGAGAACGTGTTCTGACAACTTTATCCCAATATAAAACTTCAAAGTCATTTCAAATAAAATAACATCATACTTTATTTGTCACATGCGCAGAATTCCACAGGTGTAGACCTTACTGTGAAATGCTTACTTACAAGACCTTAACCAACAATGCAGTAAATATTTACCAAATAAACTAAAGTAAAAAATTATAAAAAGTAACACAATAAAATAACAATAACGAGGCTATATACAGGGGGCACCGGTACTGAGTCAATGTGTGGGGGCACAGGTTAGTCGAGGTAATTTGTACATGTAGGTAGGGGTAAAGTGACTATGCATAGATAATAGACAGCAGGTGGCAATTTGATTAATTGCTCAGCAGTCTTATGGCTTGGGGGTAGAAGCTGTTAAGGAGCCTTTTGTTCCTAGACTTGGCGCTCCGGTACAGCTTGCCGTGCGGTAGCAGAGAGAACAATCTATGACTTGGGTGACTGGAGTCTTTGACAATTTTTTGGGCCTTCCTCTGACACCGCCTAGTACATAGGTCCTGGACGGCAAGAAGCTTGGCCCCAGTGATGTACTGGGCCGTACGCACTACCCTCTGTAGCGCCTTACAGTCAGATGCCGAGCAGTTGCCATACCAGGCGGTGATGCAACCGGTCAGGATGCTCTCGATGGTGCAGCTGTAGAACTCTTTGAGGATCTGGGGACCCATGCCAAATATTTTCAGTCTCCTGGGGGGGAAAAGGTGTTGTCGTGCCCTCTTCACAACTGTCTAGGTGTGTTTGGACCATGATAGTTTGTTGGTGATGTCGACACCAAGGAACTTGAAACTCTTGACCCGCTCCACTGCAGCCCCGTCGATGCTCACATTGAGGGAGAGGTTGTTGTCCTGGCACCACACTGCCAGGTCTCTGACCTCCTCCCTATAGACTGTCTCATCGTTGTCGGTGATCAGGCCTACCACTGTTGTATCGTCAGCAAACTTAATGATGGTGTTGGAGTCGTGTTTGGCCACGCAGTCGTGGGTGAACAGGGAGTACAGGAGGGGACTAAGCACTGTTTCCAGCCTGTTCCTGCTGCTAATATCATCATCAGCTGCTGCTGCTAATATAATCATCAGCTATACAGAGCTCATGAGATTTGCTTTTGTTTTGTGAACATATTGAAGGAGAGATCTGTTGTGCAAATTCTGTCTTTGTGTCTGTCTGTCCTTCAGCATTCTTCAGAACTGAGCTGGGTTTCCCAAAAGCATCGTAGCACTAAGAAAATATTTCATCCATTTAATTTAAATGGAATTAAGATGATCTTAGTGCTACGGTGCTTTTGGGAAACCCAGCCCTGGACTATTGGTTGCGGTCTACAGTCCAAATACATGAATCTACATTTGGCTGAAGTATGTACAACCCATAACACTGACTATCAAAATGTCATAACGTGATTTAAGGTTTGAGATGGGATTTGAGGTTTGAGGAAGAGCTTGGCTTGAAAGTCTGATTGTGATCTGACTTTCAGGTTTACAGGGTATGTCTGCTCTCTGAGTAGGGTTATAATAGAGATGAATGGCCATAGGTCAGCCTGATCTGATAAACGTACAGTCTGCTGGTTTACTGCTAACAGATGTGCCATAGACATATAGCAAGTAGCCTCCTGCTGCCAGCTAACAATGTAGGCTAATCAGGTTAGCTGTGCCCATAGAGCAGACTGTGGTTGAGATGGTTCTATAATGTATGTGTTCCAAATGGCACCCTAGTCCCTATGTGCTGTAGTGCACTACTTTTGATTGGGGCCCATAGGGCTCTGGTCAAAAGTAGTGCACTATGTAGGGTCTAGGGTGCCATTTAGGATGCACATCAGGTTTTGGCTGTGGTGGTGAGGAACAGAAGGCTGTGGTTGGCTATGGTAGAGGTAGAGGATGCTTGTGGTTGACATGGTCTATAACGTTGTAACCGGAATTTGGCTGTGGTTGATGAATTGATCAGGCTGGAAGAGGCTGACGACAGTCTGGTCAGAAATAGCCTTGGACGCCCTTCAACAAGATGAGATTTGGAAAGATTAGGCAGTCAGACTAGAGTAGAAACACCCCTCTGACAACAGCATTGATTTATGGACAACAGCCATGTGAGTCCCATCCCAGACACAGTGCTAACCAGGTCAGATGATGTTGGGTAGTTGTAGTGGAGATTTGTTTTCCATCTAGCCTGATCTAACAGTCCACACATCAGTAAAATGGTTTCACCTGCTGGACTTTAGGCATCACTACAACCCCATATAGCCACTGCCAAGTCTAGGACCACTCCATTAGCCTGGTTAATCAGACTGATCGTAGCGCTCACGTTTAGTTTTGAGTGAAACATATTGTGTGCTATTGCGAGATCAAGCTGGTTTCCTTAAGGCTACCTTTCCTGGCTCAGTTTAAGGAAGGAAGGAGCAGGGCCTGTGAGTAGGGTAGACTAGGCCTACATAGAAAGCTGATCTCAATTTGCTCCCTACCCTTCCCCTTGGCCCCACTAACCCTTTGATGTTTGTAGTTTTGAAGGGTCTGGAATCTGGATAGCTATAAGCAGAGGGTTAGTGTTTAGTTGCCCCTGTATGTTCTAGCCTACATATTGACATCAGTATCACCATATATACTGAACAAAAATATAAATGCAACATGCAACAATTTCAAAGATTTACAGTTCATATAAGGAAATCATTCAATTGAAATAAATGAATTAGGCCCTAATCTATGGATTTCACATGACTCTGCAGGGGCACAGCCATGGGTGAGCCTGGGAGGGCATAGGCCCACCCACTTGGGAGCCAGGCCGACCCACTGGGGCGCCAGGCCCAGCCAATCAGAATGAGTTTTTCCTCAAAAAATTACTTTATTACAGACAGAAATACTTTATTAAATGTTTTTAATGTAGAAGTTTCTGGTAGGAAACATTGTAGCTTACAGTGCCTGCAGAAAGTATTCACAACCCTTGACTTTTCCCACATTTTGTTGTGTTAGAAATTGTCATTTTTTGGGGGTCACTGGCCTAAAACACAATGCCCCATAATGTCAAAGTGGAATTATGTTTTTAGAAATGTTTACTAATTAATTAAAAATGAAAAGCTGAAATGTCTTGAGTCAATAAGTATTCAACCCCTTTGTTATGGCTTGCCTAAATAAGTTCAGGAGTAACAATTTGATTAACAAGTCACATAATTAGTTGCATGGACTCACTCCATGTGCAATAATAGTGTTTAACATGACTTTGTTAAACACTCAATCGAGCAGTGAATTTCAAACACAGATTCAACCACAAAGACCAGGGAGGTTTTCCAATGCCTCGCAAAGAAGGGCACCTATTGGTAGATGGGAAAAAATCAAAAATAAAGCAGACATTGAATATCACTTTGAGCATGATGAAGTTATTAATTACACTTTGGATGGTGTATCAATACACCCAGTCACTACAACAATACAGGTGTCCTTCCTAACTCAGTTGCCGGAGAGGAAGGAAACCACTCAGGGATTTCACCATGAGGCCAATGGTGACTTTAAAACAGTTACAGAGTTTAATGGCTGTGATAGGAGTAAAATTGATAGAGTGAAATGAAGGAAGCCTGTACAGAATAAAAATATTCCAAAACATGCATTCTGTTTGCAACAAGGCACTAAAGTAATACTGCAAAAATGTGGCAAAGCAATTGACATTTTTGTCCTGAATACATAGTGTTATGTGTGGGGCAAATCCAATACAACACATTACTGAGTACCACTCTCCATATTTTCAAGCATAGTGTTGGTTGCATCATTGTTAAGGGTATGCTTGTCATCGTTAAGGATTGGGGAGTTTTTCGGGATAAAAAAGAAACGGAATGGAGCTAAGCACAGGCAAATTCTAGAGGAAAACCTGGTTCCGTCTGCTTTCCACTGGGAAATGAATTCAACTTTCAGCAGGACAATAACCTAAAACACAAGGCCAAATATACACTGGAGTTGCTTACCAAGAAGACAGTGAATATTCCTGAGTGGCCGAGTTACAGTTTTCACTTAAATGTACTTGTAAATCTATGGCAAGACCTGAAAATGGTTGTCTAGCAATGATCAACAATCAATTTGACAGAGCTTGAAGAATTGTGAAAAGAATAATAGGCAAATATTTCACAATCTAGGTGTGGAAAGCTCTTAGAGACATACCCAGAAAGACTCACTGCTGTAATCGCTGCCAAATGTGCTTCTACAAAGTATTGACTCAGGGTTGTGAATACTTATGTAAATGAGATATTTCTGTATTTCATTTTCAATAAATTTGCAAAAATGTCTAAAAACATCATTATTGGTTGACTTTTTGTTTATTTTTTATCATTTTGAATTCAGGCTGGAACACAACAAAATGTGCAATAAGTCAAGGTATTTACTTTCTTAAGGCACAGTATGTAGATACAGAGTTGCCTACCCTCCCTCTAGCGTCTGTACACGCCCTCCTCCGGCAAATATTATATCCAATCACAGGCCACATTTTCACCGGTGGTGCGCAAGATCCGCATCCAAACGGTGCTGGTCCTCCTGTCTTTTTCCACAAATCACATTTCTATTTTACATAAACGGGTGATGTTACATTGGACATTGCTGTGAATAATGTAACCACTGACGTAATTCGCCAACTACCGTAGCTATGTAAAATAAAAAACTAGCTATATTATGCACGATGGCCGCAACGTTATAATTTATAGACTGTAGAGCACCTAAAATATGCCTGCTAGCTACATGACGCATTGTCCTACCAGGAAATGAAATGTTTAGTAATCGTTTGGGCCTAGATAATAAACCACAACAAGAACATTATTGATGTTTGAAACTTGCGTCCCTTGTGGGATAGTGGTAGGGGGACTACCTGGTCACAGAGCCACCCACGATGCGATGTTGGCGCGCTGAATTCTGGGCTCTTTTCTGTCCTCCCAACTCCGTTCATTCTCATCCTACTCCCCGGCTGGAAAAATGGCTGCTTCAGCGGCAGCGCAGGGCTCAAACCCCGGTCTCTGCCCCAGTTTCGCAGTGGTCTGCTCGTTCCTGGAGCGCTACGGACAAGCCCTGGACCTCCCCGAACTCACATTTCCGCAGATGGAGAGGTATCTCCGGGACACATCGACAGGTGGGAAGGGAGAGGAAGAGGGTCTCAGCATCATCATCACTGACTTGTTAGCTAGCTGGGTGGTCAGGGGGGAGCCAGTACAGCTAGCTAGTGACACTGTGACATGTGCCTGGGTATAACTGGCTAACGTTACTGATTGATGTAGCTAGATAGCTAGATGTACCGTTACTTAGCTATTTGATAAGTAGCTAACTAGCCATTCCTGTTTGAATTACCAAACTAGCTAGTTAGCTTCATTTTGTTAGCTCGCTAGCTATCAGGTGTACTTTTCCATCATGTTTGCCTATCCATACTAGTGCAAGAAAAGTATAAAACTCAGCCCCAGTTGTGTATGAGTAAATACAGTTTGAATACAATCGATCTCGTATTCTGGCAAATCGTGTCGTAAACAGTTGTCAAAATAGTCCGATAAAAACACTACTTGGCAAGTAGGGTTGCTGACTGTCAATTTCGCGCAGGCGCAATGCGTGATGTAGCCGAGCTAGCCAACTTCACGCTAAACCAAGCTAACGTTAGTTGTGTTGGTGGCTATCAATTCATTAAAATAAAATACCGCTGATTTCAAATTCCTCAGACTTTACATTTGCCACAGTTCTAACTATTTCAATCATCTTTAGAGACAATGGTAGCTACTGAGGTTTTCTTGTCACGATTTAGCTAGCTATCTGGCTAGCTGTGTGTGGCGTACCTAGCTAGCTACTAACGTTACAGTATCTGTAGGAAATATGTTGTTACTAGCTAGCTAGTTAGTTAACTGTATGTAGACTGCCGTGATAACGTTGTTAGCATTTTCCACATTTCCTCCCTTGTTCACCAAACACATCGTCGTGTTTTTTTTATTAATGCAAAAAATGACAATCAATCACAGTTGTTGTTGATCTTACCTCCACCTGTGCCACTGTTAGCTAGATCTTTGAGAATAATTCTAAGAAAGTGTGAATCAATGTGAATTACACAGACATTCAGAATAAATGAAGAGAATGTTGATTTTTTTTATTCCATAGCACATGTGTTGTAATAAGTGTTTAGTGTTATACTAGCTGGTGTTATGACAGTGTGTTTAGTTTTATAACAAACAAATGTATTAACTCATGTATTATCTCTCTCTGGTGTATCTCTCTCAGTTCCTACGCCACTGGTGGAGCTGCACATCAAGCTTTTGAGGAAGCTTGGCAAGTCTGTGTCTGCAGACAAGTGGGAGAGGTACCTGGCAAAGGTGAGCTGTGCTTGGTGTGTGTGTGTGACTGTGTGTGTGACTGTGTGTGTGTGTGTGTACACCTGTAATGAATGTATATTTATCACCCAGGTATGCCAGGACATCAACAGTAGCTGGGCATGGGAGCTGGAACACAAAGGCTACCAAGACATGAGCATGGGAGTGCAAAACCAGCATCCTCAAAGTAAGACACACACACCTTGTGCAGACTATCACACTAAGATACCAGTCTACCTCTTTACCTCCGTTGTGATATCTACTCTATGTATGAAGAGTATTGATAATACAGTGCCTTCAGAAAGTATTCACACCCCTCAACTTTTTCCACATTTTGTGTTACAGCCTGAATTTAAAATGTATTACATTTAGATGTTGTGTCACTGATCTACACACAATACCCCATAAAGTGGAATTTTTTTTTTTAAATCTTTACAAATTAATACATTTAAAGCTGAAATATCTTGAGTCAATAAGTATTCAACCCCTTTGTTATGGCAAGCCTAAATAACTTCAGTAGTAGAAATGTGCTTAACAAGTCAGATAAGTTGCATGGACTAACTCTGTGTGCAATAATAGTGTTTAACATGATTTTTGAATGACTATCTCATCTCTGTACCCCACACATACAATTATCTGTAAGGTCCCTCAGTCGAGCAGTGAATTTCAAGCACAGATTCAACAACGAAAACTGCAAAGAAGAGCACCTATTGGTAGATAGACCCATGGGGCGGCACACAATTGGCCCAGTGTCGTCCAGGGTAGGGGAGGGAATGGCCGGCAGGGATGTAGCTCTGTTGGTAGAGCATGGCGTTTGCAACGCCAGGGTTGTGGGTTTGATTCCCATGGGGGGCCAGTATGATTTTTTTTTTTTTTATAATAATGTATGCACTCACTAACTGTAAGTCGCTCTGGATAAGAGCGTCTGCTAAATGACTCAAATGTAAATGTTGATGGGTAAAAAATCAAAATAAAGCAGACACTGAATATCCCTTTGAACATTGGGAAAGCTATTAATTACACTTTGGATGGTGTATCAATACGCCCAGTTACTACAAAGATACAGGCGTTCTTCCTAACTCAGTTGACGGAGCGGAAGGAAACCACTCAGGGATTTCACCATGAGGCCAATGGTGATTTTAAACCTGTTACAGAGTTAAATGGCTGTGATAGGAGAAAACTGAGGATGGATCAACAACATTGTAGTTACTCCACAATACAAACCTAAATGACAGCGTGAAAAGAAGGAAGCCTGTACAGAATACAAATATTCCAAAACATGCATCCTGTTTGCAAAAGGCACTAAAGTAATACTGCAAAAAATGTGGCAAAGAAATTAACTTTTTGTCCGGAATACAAAGCATTATGTTTGGGGCAAATCCAACACATCACTGTGTACCACTCTTCATATTTTCAAGCATGGTGGTGGCTGCATCATGTTATGGGTATGCTTGTCATCGGCAAGGACGAGTGAGTTTTTTAGGATGAAAAGAAAAGGCATAGAGCTAAGCATAGGCAAAGTCCTAGAGGAAAACCTGGCTTTCCAACAGACACTGGGAGATAAATCCACCTTTCAGCCGGACAATAACCTAAAACGCAAGGCCAACACTGGAGTTACTTACCAAGACGACATTGAATGTTCCTGACTGGCCTAGTTACATTTTTTACTTAAATCTGGCTGAAAATCTATGGCAAGACTTGAAAATGGCTGTCTAGCAATGATCAACAACCAACCTGACAGAGCTTGAAGAATTTTAAAAAGAATAATAGGCAAATATTGTACAATCCAGGTTTGCAAAGCTCTTAGAGACTTACCCAGAAAGACCCACAGCTGTAATTGCTGTCGAAGGTGATTCTAACATGTATTTCTGTTTCATGAATCTTTTTTTCTTGTGTAGATCTTTGACAAAAAATGACAATTAAATGTGGAAAAAGTTAAGGGGTGTGAATACTTTCTGAAGGCACTGTACTGTTTTCTTCTCTCTGTCTGACCCTAACCCCCTCATCTCTCTAACCCCTGACCCCAGTACCTGTGTGAGATCCAGTTTGATGACAACCTGAAGTTCAAGACGTTGGTGAACGAGGAGGAGGCGGAGGCGATGAGGCTGCAGCCATTGGGCAGAGACAGACAGGGCCTGATGTACTGGCTGCAGATTGACGCCCAACACAACATTCGCCTGTACACAGAGGAACAGGACGACTGGGACGGATCCACCTGGAGATGTATCGTCAGGTAACGATGGATGGATCTTTTATAATATATATTTTTTGCAACCCTAGTTGGAGCATCTTAGGAGAGAGAAAGGGTGAAAAATAATTTGCCCCCTTGCTAATTTTCTCTACTTTTGCATATTTATGATACTGAATGTTATCAGATCTTCAACCTAAACCTAATAATATATAAAGGGACCCTGAGTGAACAAATAACACAACATTTACATACTTATTTCATAAACAAAGTTATGCAGCACCCAATGCCCCTTTGTGAAAAAGTAATTGCCCCCTTACACTCAATAACTGGTTGTGGCATCTTTAGCTGCAATGACTCCAACCAAACGCTTCCTGCTTTAACTCAGCGACATTTGTGGGTTTTCAAGCATGAACTGCTCATTTCAAGTCCTTCCACAACATCTCAATTGGGATTAGGTCTGGACTTTGACTAGGCCATTCCAAAACGTCTGTGAGCTAAAGCACAGCTGTGTCATGCAGCAAGACAATGGTCCAAAACACACAATCAAGTCTACATGAAAATGGTTAGAAAGCAACACATTTGAAGTTTTAGAATTGCCGAGTCAGTCCAGACCTAATCCCAATTGGGATGTTGTGGCAGGACTTGAAACGAGCAGTTCATGCTTCAAAACCCACAAATGTCGCTGAGTTAAAGCAGTTCTGCATGCAAGAGTGGGCCAAAATTCCTCCACAACCATGTGAGAGACTGATCAACAATTACAGGAAGCATTTGGTTGCAGTCATTACAGCTAAAGGTGGCACAACCAGTTATTGAATGTAAGGGGGCAATTACATTTTCAAACAGGGGAATTATGCAAAAATAGAGAAAATCACAAAGGGGGCAAATACGTTTTCACGGCACTGTATGTTCAGAATATTCTGTTTGTCCTCAGAACCCGTAACGACTTGGCCGATGCTCTAGACCTCCTGAAGACCCAGCTGGACCCAGAACACAAGGAGAAAGAGGAGGGAGAGACGGAGAGAGAGAAAGACATGGACAGAGAGAAGGAGGGAGGATCCAACTGTGCCAAACCTGTGGAGAGGGGGAGAAGACACAAGGAGGAGGGTAAGGGTTCTGTTGCTACTTGTAATATGATGGTGTAGTTACTAGTAAATTATCATGTTGTTACTACTGATAAATTATAATTGTGTTATTATAAATGAATGTTGGAACCAGAGCTGCAATATAATATGTCATCATGTGTGGTGATTTTTCAAGGCGAGGCTGGAGGAGAGGTAAAGGAGGAGGAAGAGGAGGAGGAAAGACTGAAGAGGAAGGCTGAGGAAGACAAGAACAAGAGTAAAGAGAGAGAGGAGGAGGATAAGCGAGAGAAGAGTAGATCATCTCCCTACCCAGAATCCACTAGTACGGATGACAACACGGCGTCTTTAGCAGAGAAGGAAAACCCAACCAAGCTTGAACCGGTAGTCTCAGTGAAGGAGGAAAACATTGCAGTTGAGATGAAGGAAGAAAAGGAAATAAAAAAACGTGGTGAGAAAGAAGAGGGAGAGACACAGAGTGTGAGGAAGGAGGAGAGGTCAGAAGTGATTGACAACAGAGTGAGCACCATCACTGCGCTCGTCAAAGAGGAGCCCCAAACGCTTAGCAACTCCCCTAGCAACGCTGTCTCCGTTGTCATGGTGCCCATCTCAGCAACGACAAAACTGGAAATTCCTCCTGTGAAGGAGGAAGCGGAACGGGCCCTGAGGACCGACCAGCAGGCCAAGATACCACTGAAGAAGAGAGAGCTCTTTGGTGCCAACCGTCACCATAGCAATACGCATCATAACAACAATAGCCATAGCAGCAGTACTAGCAGTAGCATCATCGTCCGTAACCCTTCAGTAACACATACCAAGGAGGAGCAGCTGGGGAGGCAGTCAGCGCCACCTGTGGGCCTGGCTATCCCACTGCCAGAGGAGCTGACCAATGGGGGGGCTCCCCTAAACGGGCTTGGAGGGCTCACAGGGGGTATAGGTCATGTGGGGGTCATCTGCAGGTCGGCCTCGCAGCAACAAGATGGTGGATCGGTCTGTACGGAGAGAACCAGACCAGGGGCAGAGGAGGAGGGGGAGGAGAGGAGCAGGCAGTCAGTCCTGGTGAGGAAGAGCCCTGGCTGGGGAGAGACTGGAGCCCCAACACCCCTGGAGCCTAGAGGACAGGAGAGACAGGCAGGAGGAGAGGAGAGAGAGAGGGAAAGGAATGAGAAAGGAGAGAGATCGAGGGAGAGGTTAGGAGAGGATGGAAGAGAGAACGCGAGGGAGAGGTTAGATGGAGACCAGTCTGGAGAGAGGGATGACAACCCAAAAGAGAAAGAAGAGAAAAAGACCACCCTCCATATGGAGAAAAGCGAGGGATGCCATGGAACAGAGGAAGAAGCAAAGAAGAAGAGTACCTCAGGAGAGAAGGAGCAGGGGTCCGAGAGCAGCCAGACTGTTGAAGGACAGAGGGACCAGGAGGACCAGGGAGAGGCCCTCAGCACAGACACACTAACCCATGCCGGGGTGAGGGGAGCTGGGCATGGAGCAGCAGACCGGCCGGGTCCCCTGGAGGCCTCCTCTGAGCTGCAGAAAGAAGGGATCAGGCTGAAGATAAAGATCCCTCCCAACCAGAGGATAGAGAACGTGAGAGAGGAGGAGGATAAGGGGGAGGAGCAGGGAGATGGGAGGTCTCTGCGGAGATCGGCTCGGATCTGCAGGTAAGGTCCATGATGGAATCTCTTCCCATCACAATGTCTCAATGATTATTACCATAATATAACTTATTTCATCACAATAACTGAGGTGACAATTTATCATGTAGAGCTGAACAATAGATACAATATTCTGCTGTAACTCACTCATCCCCGTCGTGCCGACTAGCTTATAGGGCAGCAACAAAGGCTCTCCACTTCTGACTGTCTTTGGCTATCTTCTCCAACTGTGCCCCAGCTCTGCTGGTGTTGTTGGAGCTGTCTCCATTGTTCTGTAAATTGATATTTTACTGATCAACCCTACCTACAGACCCAGCCCAAACAAGGTGGAGAGCCAAGACGCACCCCCGAGAGTGAGGGAGGAAGAAGAGGAGGGGAAGACTGCTCAATGGCAAAAGAAGAGAGCAAACCCTGAGGGACAAAGCAGGACTGTAAAGGTAACTACTTTGTTTTAAAAGTTTAATTTACTCATTTATAAGTGATGTAGGAATAAGGCTTTGTATGAATACCAAAATGATCATAGCCAAGAAATTGTTGGTTGTCAATGTGCTTGATTGTAACCATGTGTTTGTGTCTACAGAGCAGACGAAGACAACGAGGCGCCCGCTGGTCAAACACTCGAGCGAAGAGATGCAAACCGAACGAGGGAGGAGAGGAGAGAGGGAGGGAGGAGGAGAGAGGGAGGGAGGGAAGTATTTGTGACTCAGATGACTCTAGCCAATCAGAAGAGACGCCTAATGAAGATCCCTGCAGCCACTGTGGACTCCCCAACCACCCCGAACTGGTGAGAAGAGAGGGTGTGGAGGAGAATGTGTTTCTTGTTTCTTTACATCTCGGCATCTGTATGACTTATGAAGTGTTGTGTGTGCTTTACTGTGAAGCCAGAAACACTGTGTGTTTAAACTGTTTCCCTTCTGCAGATCACTATCTATTCTTGATTTCATGAGTTTATTTGTACCCAGCACCTGAATGCGCGTACACTCCGTTTGAAACCAACCTGTGTGTTTCTCTGCTGCAGATCCTGCTGTGTGATTCATGTGATAGTGGTTACCACACCGCCTGTCTCAGACCCCCTCTCATGGTCATACCTGAGGGAGAATGGTTCTGCCCGCCCTGCCAACACGTAAGTGAGAGAGAGAGAGAGAGAGTGTGTGTGTGTGTGTGTGTGTGTGTGCGTGTGTATGTGTGTTAACACTGTCCCTGGTCTCTGTAGAAGCTGCTGTGTGACAGACTAGAGGAGCAGCTGCAGAATCTGGATTGCGCTCTGAAGAAAAGAGACCGAGCTGAGAGGAGGTACCACACACATACACACACACAGTCTCACACACAGTCTCACTCACACACACACCTAACACACTGAAATGGTTGTGTAATTCCTGTGTGTTTTGTCTCTAGGAGGGAGCGTCTGGTGTATGTGGGAATCAGTGTGGAGAACATCATTCCTGTAAGTACACGCACACACAATTAGGCTATCAGGCAAAATGAGTCTAGAAGGCCAAATCAATGATCATAATCTGAATGTGTGTGTTATGTGTTTCTAGCAGGAAGGGGAGGGAGAAGAGGAGAAACAGGCGAAGAAGAAAGATGCAAAAAAGACCAAAAACCTGGGAAGGAGGTCTACCAGAACCAGGAAGTGTATCAGCTACAGGTGTGTGTGTGTGTGAGAGAAATAGAAGTGACAGCACAGCTCAAATAAAATGGGTTTCTGTTAGCTAGTAATTGCCGGCTTTTGGCAGAGGAAAAATAATCCCATTGCAAAATGTAGTTGAATTCATTGATGGAAATATCAGTCGATGGAAATACATTTGACCGTCATGCTTATCGGTCTATAGGTTAATTTGCTACATTTAGTGGAACTAAATTGGGGCGTGTGTATTTTCATTAGTCGTCATGCATCTTATTAATCACAAGCATACAGAGCCTATTTTGAGCGGAATATCACTTGTCAAACTCGTTGCTGCTGGAGTGAAACATGTCATTGCGCAACAATTCTAAATGCAATTGCATGTTAAAAACAGTTTTGTTGGCCACGATTGTAAAGAGCTACTATATATTTTTTCCTCAACTGGTAATTGAAGCGCGCCTCCCATTCGCCATTCAAGTGCGTAGGCTATGGTAGGCAGGCTATCAGCGAGTCACCCACTACTTTGCAGTGTGAGCTGGAGGCAGTATACATTTTGAAAACAAATACTTAATTATTTGAAACCTGAATGTTTTACCTTGCTTCAAAGTAGCCTAGGCAAAATCTGACCATAGAAACGTGGAGGCAATTATTTTATAAAGACTTCCTCATATTCCATTGAAACCAGCATTTCTCTTCTGTTGTATTGGTTTTCATATCAACTTTATTTCGTTGTCCGGAAGCCAAAGGCACAATTTTAGAGACCCATCCTAGTTGTATCTTTAGATTCTCCTTCATTCTAAGCTTCTAACAGAGATTTTCATCTCTGTCACATATGGAACCGCTTGCATCAGGTGTGCTGTATACAATAGCGTTACCCTTAGTCTACTATAGCACGAGTCGGCTTGGTTGGTTGCTGTCTCTCCCTGTGTCACTCGCTTACAGTAAGGCCCCTCCCCTGTCTGCTAGAGCAGCTCCGGTTAATAAAGTAGCTAAAAAAATGCCTTTTCTGCTGCTTCCCTCACTCAGATCGGACCAGGTCTGGATCCGACCAGGTCTTTACGGAACGGGTCTAGTTGTCCTCGGGTCCGTACAGAACGGGTCTTTATATAAAAAAAATTTTTATGCATATCAGGTACAGGCTCTGAGGCAACTCAGGGCTGGGGAGGGGGATGACTTATACTGCTGAGGGTTTACTATAAAGTACACAATGGACTGTGTAGGCTGGAAAATATTAACAGTATTAACTGGCTGTTTGGAAATTGTTAAATGAACTGAAGTTGTTAAAAATAGTTATGTTTGATTTTCATTGGAGGTAAAACTAGCTGGCATTTTAAATAACGTGGCTTCTATGGTATGCAACTAAACAATCAACACAAAATGGCTGATGTGGGTGTAATGAGGCAGTCTGGCTCTAATCTACTGTATCTTTCAATTTGACTATTTGATTACAAGTGGAGGATTTAAATCTGCTCTCTGACTGCCAATAGCCTTCCCAAGCGCTGCATCATCATTGAGAAGAAAACAAATGGTCAAGTCCATTTCAAAATGGGTTCAACTTTTTGGACCCGTCAAGAAATCTAGTTTGAGCTACTCCAGGAAGTGATGTTGCAGGCTAGCTCAGTGCTGCCTCCTCTCATTGAGTAACTCAAATTGAAGGCCAACCGGTGTACTGCAGGCAGCCATTAGCAACTAAATTATCCTTCGAACTTCTTCTGTGCGCAGTTTTAAAACAGTAGGTATAAGGACATACAGTGCCTTCGGAAAGTATTCAGACCATTTGACTTTTTCCATTTTGTTATGTTACAGCCTTATTCATAAATTGATTAAATTGTTTTTTTCCCTCATCAATCTACACACAATACCCCATAATGCCAAAGCAAAAACTGGTTTTTATAAATTTTAGCAAATGTATTACAAATAAAAAACTGAAATATCACATTTTACATAAGTATTCAGACCCTTTACTCAGTACTTTGTTGAAGCACCTTTGGCAGCAATTACATCATCAAGTCTTCTTGGGTATGACGCTAAAAGCGTGGCACACCTATATTTGGGGAGCTTCTCCCATTCTTCTCTGCAGATCCTCTCAAGCCTGTCAGGTTGGATGGGGACCGTTGCTGCACAGCTATTTTCAGGTCTCTCCAGAGATGTTCGATCGGGTTCAAGTCCGGGCTCTTGCTGGGCCACTCAAGGACATTCAGAGACTTGTCCTGAAGCCACTCCGGGTTGTCTTGGCTGTGTGCTTAGGGTCATTGTCTTGTTGCAAGGTGAACCTTCGCCCCAGTCTGAGTTCCTTAGCACTCTGGAGCAGGTTTTCATCAAGGATCTCTCTGTACTTTGCTCCGTTTATCTTTGCCTCGATCCTGACTAGTCTCCCAGTCCCTGCCGCTGAAAAACATCCCCACAGCATGATGCCACCACCACCATGCTTCACCGTAGGGATGGTGCCAGGTTTCCTCCAGACGTGACGCTTGGCATTCAGGCCAAAGAGTTCAATCTTGGTTTCATCAGACCAGAGAATCTTGTTTCTCATGGTCTGAGAGTCTTAAGGTGCCTTTTGGCAAACTCCAAGCGGGCTTTCATGTGCCTTTTACTGAGGAGTGGCTTCCGTCTGGCCACTCTGCCATAAAGGCCTGATTGGTAGAGTACTGCAGAGATGGGAGAAACTTCCAGAAGGACAACCATCTCCACAGAGGAACTCTAGAGCTCTGTCAGAGTGACCATCGGGTTCTTGGTCACCTCCCTGACCAAGGCCCTTCTCCCCTGATTGCTCAGTTTGGCCGGGCGGCTAGCTCTAGGAAGAGTCTTGGTGGTTCCAAATGGAGGCCACTGTGTCCTTCCCCAGATCTGTGCCTCGACACAATTCTGTCTCGGAGCTCTACAGACAATTCCTTCGACCTCATGGCTTGGTTTTTGCTTTGACATGTACTGTCAACTGTGGGACCTTATATAGACAGGTGTGTGCCTATCCAAATCATGTCCAATCATTTGAATTTCCCATAGGTGGACTCCAATCAAGTTGTAGAAACATCTCAAGGATGATCAATGGAAACAGCATGCAGCTGAGCTCAATTTCGAGTCTCATAGCAAAGGGTCTGAATACTTATGTAAATAAGGTATCATTTTTTTGTTTTTTTATACATTTGCAAAACAATCTAAAAACCTGTTTTCGTTTTGTCATTATGGGGTATTGTGTGTAGATTGAGGATTTTTAATTATTTAATCCATTTTAGAATAAGGCTGTAATGTAACAAAGTGGAAAAAGTGAAGGGGTCTGAATACTTTCCGAAGGTATTGGTGTATTAGAAGCAATTATTGGTACCGTGATTGTCTTTAAAAAAAAAAAAACATTTACATGAAGATTGAACACGAAGATTGCCATTTTTCCATATACTATAATGGGGATCCTGTTTTCTACTAACAATGCTTGCAGTACCATTACATTACATTTTAGTACCGCGGTCAGCCTTGAACATCCGTGGCTACCCTGTGTTGTCCGACTCCACATTTTCCTAATGTAAACCCTGGTGTGTGTGTTCCAGGTTTGATGACTTTGATGACGCCATTGATGAAGCGATAGAGGAGGACGTCAGAGATGCGGATGGAGGAGGTGAGAAATAGAGAGGAGAGATAAAGGAGAGAGCGAAAGGGAGTGAGTGTGTAGACTGAGGACTGAATGGCTGTCTCAAATGGCACCGTATTCCCTATATCAGGGATCATCAACTAGATTCAGCCGCGGGACGATTTTTTTACTTGAGCGGATGGTCGAGGGGCCGGAACATAATTACAAATAATTTGTAGACTGCAAATTACCCGCAAGAAGCCCAAACAGATATAATGTTTGACTTACATTTGTATACGATCACGTGTCTCTCTATTATGCGTGGGAATACTTGGGAACAGATTATTTTTTGGCTCAGAAAACTTGGGGGGCCAAATAAAACCAAATTCGTCCCTCGGGACGCCAGTTTGAGAACCCTGCCCTATATAGCCCTAAGGGCACTGGTCAATAGTAGTGCACTATAAAGTGAATATGGTGTCATTTTGGACGCATTCAATATGAGGAACAAGATGCAACCGAGGGTTTAGATGACAGAATAGTGGCCTGCCTGTGTTCGTGTTGTTGTGTGTAACCCTGTGGTCCTGTGTGTAGGAGTAGGGCAGGGTAAGGACATGGCCACCATCCTATCAGAAGAGGGGAAGGAGAAACGAGGACCAACCACAGCTCAGGCCCCTCCCACCAGGAGCAGGAAGAGGCGGAGACTCAACGACCTGGAGAGCGACAGCACGGCTGCAGAGAGCGAGGAGGAGTTTCAGCTCAGCGCCAGGTGTGTTTGTGCCTGACTGGCCTTAAGTCAGTTCAAGTAATTCCGTGGATGTGTGTGTGTGTGGGTGCTACGCATTGGAGCTACACCCCATATTGTAAAGTAATTTTTAGTTTGAGCACTATAAATGCAAACTTTTAACGTGTGTGTGTGTGTGTGTGTGTGTGTGTGTAGTACGGAGGAGGAGGAGTTTGTAGCGTCAGGTGATGAGGAAGCAGCCAGTGATGTGGACAGCTTTGCCAGCGACCCAGGCTTCGTAAGCCAGTCCACACGGGCACAGAGAAGGGCACCTAAACAGAGAACCACCAGGACCTCCAGGACTGCAGCAAAGTGCAAGAAACGCCCACGCAGACAGAGGAGAGGATGGGGGGAGGAGGAGGAGAGTGAAGAGGAGATAGGTGAGTAAGGCTTGGAATATGAGTTGGGAAAAAATGACACACAAACAGAAATCCAGAGGTTTGGTGCTGGAGGTTAAATAACAGTTGAAAGTAAAAGAAAAGTATCTCCCTCCCTCTCTCTGTCCCTCTGCTTCTCTCTCTCTATGTAGAGACCAGTGATTTGAGTGACAGCGATGGGGACAGGAAGAGGTGTGGTTTAAGGCGGGGCCGGAAGTGGGAGGTGAACTACCGCGAGACGTCAGAATCCGAGGGTTCCCAGACAACCACCAATAAGGACAAGGCCAAACCCCGCCGCCGTCGTCTCTCCAGCTCAAACAGCGATGGTCAGTTACTATGGTTACCATCCCTGCCCCCAATTAGGGAGGTCCATGTGGAACTTGACAGGCTGTCATTTAGTGAATGTGAACAACTCATAACCAACCTGCATTCAGACACTAGCGGAAAAAAACGCTTCTGCTTCCGCAAGTGAAAGCGTGCCGATTACGTTCCACCCCTCCCCCTCCTAAATTTAAACCAATCTAAACCGACCACTGTCCCTAAACCAACATTTCCTGGTTGGCTGGATGAAGCGGAAAACACGTCACCAGACGCAGAGAAAATAGAGCCATCGATTCCATTGCGTCAGGCAAAGGAACGTTTTTGCCGCTAGTGTCTGAATGCGGGGTTAACTCCTGCTGCTGTCTGAATCCGCCGCTCGCTCCCTCTATTTCAGAATCCTCCCATTCCAGAGAGTCTGAGGAGGAAGAAGAACAGAAGAGAATGAGGGGAAAGAGGCGGAGAGAAGAGGTGGAGGAGAGTAGAACAAGGGGAAAGAAGAGGGGAGGAGAGAAGATGGGCAGAGGGAAGCGGAGGGAGGTGTTGATAGAACAGCGGAGGAAGAAAAGCAGACCCTCCACTAAAGATGATAATGATGAAGGGGAATCGGAGTCGTCATCCGAGGAAGATCGTCCGATCCGAAAACGACTTAACCGCATCGACTCTGATGAAGAGGAGGAGAAAGAGGGAAAAAATAAGGAGGAGGACAAGGAAGAAGAGGAGGAGAAGAAGCTGAGAAAGCCGTTGTCAAAAGACAAGGAATCAAACAGCCCTAACGGACAGCAGGCCTCTAGAGGCTCAACAAAGCCTGGGGCTGAGAGCGCAGCCTTACCCAGGGACAGAGCAGCCAGAGCTGGGCAGAACAGGTCTAACAGTCCCTCACCTCCTGACCAGTCAGACGCATGATGACATACAGACTTTTACTTTTAGTTATATATTTTTTACTTTCTTGCCTTTCAACAACAACCTTTCAACTGGACCTCTCATTACCTCATCATCCCTCCTCCCCTTTCTCCTTCCCTTCCTCTAAACAGGATGAATAACTACTGGACCAAACACACTAGAACCATCCAACACACAGACACACAACACAATACACAGCCAGAGGGTGAAGGACTGTCCTGACCTCCACCAGACAGACACCCTCCTTAGACTGTACATAGATACTCTCTCTGCTCGGCTGCTGATCCTGTAAAATACTAGATGTTCCCTTCTCTCTTCTCTGTCTCCCTGTAAAATAGTGTTCTATATACCATGAAGGAGAGAGCAAATGGACTAGAGCGTTTAATTATCCCAAAAAAGAGAGAGTTGGATGTTTTAAACCAATGGAAGAGCTACTCCTGTTGTTCTGTTGTGAACCAGGAAGATAACTACCAGAAAGAGATTCATACAGGCTGATTCATCTCAAATGGCACTTTGCAGATTTGACCACAGTTCTGGATACAGTTGTAGTTATAGCTACAGTACACTGGGGGCTGGCAGATGGACACTGGCAAACGATCTAACTAGCTATGTTCAATAAATAAATTCACTGTTGGCTTTGTGTTAGTTGAAGTGTTCCTTCTCTCGCTCAGTGAGGAGAGAATCATTTCTCCACAGTAGTCTACTACTCTCCAGTCCAGTCTATACATTCTACATCCTACTACTATTTGGGAAGATGGGGTCATATTCATTAGTCAGAAAAAGGACTGAAACAGGGAGGGCCTACCTGAACTTGCAAAATGTTTGCTGCTGTGTGCCGTAATGAATATGGCCCCAGGTGTGAATGCTGTATCTGGCCCTCAGTCCACTGTCTGTTCTGTTTTCATCATCACAGAGTTCCATCTGAACCGCTTGTAGATTCTATCATTCTAGCTCACTGTTCTTATGTTGGTTTCTCTCTCTCCCCACCCCCAAATATCAAATATTTTTAAATGTTCAGTCTGAAAAAAAACAAGAAATCACCCTGTTATTCATCCACAGTGTATGTACAGTATGTTTATAGTTGATGCTGTAACATAGGTGTTTTATAAGTTATTAAAAACCAATCTTCAAGCATCTCACAAATGCACCTTGTCGTCTGCTTTTGAAATCTTTTATCTTTTACTTTACTATACAAAGATTGACTACACAGTGAACCAATGCAATGGGAGGACATGTTCATTGACTGACACAATTGGCGTGTTTTTGTTTGCTGTTATACCAATATAACCACATTCATTGAGTACTTCCTACGGCAGGGTTTCCCAACTGGCAGCCCATGGGCCAAATGGTGGTTTTATTTGTCCCCCCAATCAGCTCCAAATGACTTTCATTTTGGAAATCTGTTCCCAAGTATCGTATACAAATGTAAGCAAGGTTTGAAATTATTGTTTTAGTCATTATATATATATATGTTTGGGCTTCTTGCGGTCTACAAATTATTTGTAATTGTTCTAGTTGATTTTTACATTTTAGTCATTTAGCAGACACTCTTATCCAGAGCGACTTACAGGAGCAATTGGGGTTAAGTGCCTTGCTCAAGGGAACATCGACATATTTAACCTAGTCGGCTTAGGGATTTGAATCAGCGTCATTTTGGTTACTGGCCCAACGCTCTTAACAACTAGGCTACCTGCCCTACGGTAATGATTTTAATGTTGTGCTTTTTAAAGATGTTGTTGAAACATTTTAATGATAATGCCGTATCAGATAAAGACTACAGTGTGTGTAATATATATATATATATATATATATATATATATATATATATATATATATATATATATATATATATATCAATCAGGAGTCCAGTAGGCCTGCTGCCATCTCCTTGGCTCAACATAAGTCTTTGTATGCGCCTCAAAATGGCACCCTATTCCCTATAGTAGGGCTCTGGCCAAAAGTAGTGCACTATATAGGGAATATAAGTGCCTTTACCTTCCTGGTTTAAGATCTCCTCAGGTGTTGAACATGCAGCTTTCTTTTGTGTGCAGATCTACTGTTGTGTTGCTGTGTAGGAGTGGTTGACTCAGTGGTCTGGCAGGACTGTGTTGCGGTTACCATGGCCATAGGTAGTGGTACTGTCTAAGTTTCCTGGGTTCTATACTTTGCTCTGGTGCATATTTGACTTAACGGCCTGTCCATCTAGTGCCATTTTGTAAATCTAGAATAAGAATGTGCAAATATTAGTAAATGAACAGAAGGTTGAGAAATGGTATGGGGCCCATAGCCTGCATAGTAATACAGTGAGGGAAAAAAGTATTTGATCCCCTGCTGATTTTGTATGTTTGCCCACTGACAAAGAAATGATCAGTCTATAATTTTAATGGTAGGTTTATTTGAACAGTGAGAGACAGAATAACAACAAAGATATCCAGAAAAACGCATGTCAAAAATGTTATAAATTTATTTGCATTTTAAATGAGATTAGATTTCTGGCTCCCAGGTGTCTTTTATACAGGTAATGAGCTGAGATTAGGAGCACACTCTTAAAGGGAGTGATCCTAATCTCAGTTTGTTACCTGTATAAAAGACACCTGTCCACAGAAGCAATCAATCAATCAGATTCCAAACTCTCCACCATGGCCAAGACCAAAGAGCTCTCCAAGGATGTCAGGGACAAGATTGTAGACATACACAAGGCTGGAATGGGCTACAAGACCATCGGCATACCCATAACATGATGCAGCTCCACTATTCTTGTAAATATGGAGAGTGGTACTCAGTAATGTGTTTTCCGCAAACATACCACATTGTATTCAGGACAAAAAGTTAATTGCTTTGCTACATTTTTTGCAGTATTACTTTAGTGCCTTATTGCAAACAGGATGTATGTTTTGGAATATTTTTATTCTGTACAGGCATCCTTCTTTTCACTTTGTCATTTAGGTTAGTATTGTGGAGTAACTACAATGTTGTTCATCCATCCTCAGTTTTCTCCTATCACAGCCATTAAACTCTGTAACTATTTTAAAGTCACCATTGGCCTTATGGTGAAATCCCTGCATCTTTGTAGTGACTGGGTGTATTAATACACCATCCAAAGTGTAATTAATAACTTCACCAAGCTCAAAGGGATATTCAATGTCTGTTTTATTTTTACCCATCTACCAATAGGTGCCCTTCTTTGCGAGGCATTGGAAAACCTCCCTGGTCTTTGTACAGTGAGGGAAAAAAGTATTTGATCCCCTGCTGATTTTGTACGTTTGCCCACTGACAAAGAAATGATCGGTCTATAATTTTAATGGTAGGTTTATTTGAACAGTGAGAGACAGAATAACAACAAAAAAATCCAGAAAAACGCATGTCAAAAATGTTATAAATTGATTGGCATTTTAATGAGGGAAATAAGTATTTGACCCCCTCTCAAGCAGAAAGATTTCTGGCTCCCAGGTGTCTTTTATACAGGTAACGAGCTGAGATTAGGTGCACACTCTTAAAGGGAGTACTCCTAATCTCAGTTTGTTACCTGTATAAAAGACACCTGTCCACAGAAGCAATCAATCAATCAGATTCCAAACTCTCCACCATGGCCAAGACCAAAGAGCTCTCCAAGGATGTCAGGGACAAGATTGTAGACCTACACAAGGCTGGAATGGGCTACAAGACCATCGCCAAGCAGCTTGGTGAGAAGGTGACAACAGTTGGTGCGATTATTCGCAAATGGAAGAAACACAAAATAACTGTCAATCTCCCTCGGCCTGGGGCTCCATGCAAGATCTCACCTCGTGGAGTTGCAATGATCATGAGAACGGTGAGGAATCAGTCCAGAACTACACGGGAGGATCTTGTAAATGATCTCAAGGCAGCTGGGACCATAGTCACCAAGAAAACAATTGGAAACACACTACGCCGTGAAGGACTGAAATCCTGCAGCGCCCGCAAGGTCCCCCTGCTCAATAAAGCACATATACAGGGCCGTCTGAAGTTTGCCAATGAACATCTGAATGATTCAGAGGAGAACTGGGTGAAAGTGTTGTGGTCAGATGAGACCAAAATCGAGCTCTTTAGCATCAACTCAACTCGCCGTGTTTGGAGGAGGAGGAATGCTGCCTATGACCCCAAGAACACCATCCCCACCGTCAAACATGGAGGTGGAAACATTATGCTTTGGGGGTGTTTTTCTGCTAAGGGGACAGGACAACTTCACTGCATCAAAGGGACGATGGACGGGGCCATGTACCATCAAATCTTGGGTGAGAACCTCCTTCCCTCAGCCAGAGCATTGAAAATGGGTCGTGGATGGGTATTCCAGCATGACAATGACCCAAAACACACGGCCAAGGCAACAAAGGAGTGGCTCAAGAAGAAGCACATTAAGGTCCTGGAGTGGCCTAGCCAGTCTCCCATAGAAAATCTGTGGAGGGAGCTGAAGGTTCGAGTTGCCAAACGTCAGCCTCGAAACCTTAATGACTTGGAGAAGATCTGCAAAGAGGAGTGGAACAAAATCCCTCCTGAGATGTGTGCAAACCTGGTGGCCAACTACAAGAAACGTCTGACGTCTGTGATTGCCAACAAGGGTTTTGCCACCAAGTACTAAGTCATGTTTTGCAGAGGGGTCAAATACTTATTTCCCTCATTAAAATGCAAATCAATTTACAACATTTTTGACATGCGTTTTTCTGGATTTTTTTGTTGTTATTTTGTCTCTCACTGTTCAAATAAACCTACCATTAAAATTATAGACTGATCATGTCTTTGTCAGTGGGAAAACGTACAAAATCAGCAGGGGATCAAATACTTTTTTCCCTCACTGTAAATAGGAGCTAGGAAGTAGCCTACTATTGTAGACACTCCACTAATGTAGACTACTCTCATGGCAGACAACATACAGTACCTCCAATTTGAGCCTTTTCTCAATGGCCCCAGATTTTCTTGGGCTCTTTGGAGTTTTATTAAATACACGAATACGGAAAGCCACTCCTCAGTAAAAGGCACATGACAGCCCGCTTGGAGTTTGCCAAGAGGCACCTAAAGGACTCTGACCGTGAGAAACAAGATTCTCTGGTCTGATGAAACCAAGATTGAACTCTTTGGCCTGAATGCCAAGCGTCACGTCTGGAGGAAACCTGGCCCCATCCCAACGGTAAAGCATGGTGGTGGCAGCATCATGCTGTGGGGATGTTTTTCAGCTGCATGGACTGGGAGACTAGTCAGGATCGAGGAAAAGATGAACAGAGCAAAGTACAGAGAGATCCTTGATGAAAACATGCTCTAGAGTGCTCAGGACCTCAGACTGGGGCGACAGTTTACCTTCCAACTGGACAAAACCCTAAGGACACAGCCAAGACAACGCAGGAGTGGCGGAGAGACCTGAAAATAGCTCGGCAGCGACACTCCCCATCCAACTTGACAGAGCTTGAGAGGATCTGCAGAGAAGAATGGGAGAAGCTCCCCAAATACAGGTGTGCCAAGCTTGTAGCGTCATACCCAAGAAGACTCAAGGCTAATCACTGCCAAAGATGCTTCAACAAACTACTGAGTAAAGGGTCTGAATACTTATGTAAATTTCAGTTTTTTATTTTTAATACATTTGCAAACATTTCTAAAAACATGCTTTTGCATTTACATTTACGTCATTTAGCAGACGCTCTTATCCAGAGCGACTTACAAATTGGTGCATTCACCCTATAGCCAGTGGGTTAACCACTTTACAAATTTTTTTTTTTTTTTGGGGGGGGGGGGGGGGGGTAGAGGGATTACTTTATCCTATCCCAGGTATTCCTTAAAGAGGTGGGGTTTCAAATGTCTCCGGAAGGTGGTGAGTGACTCCGTTGTCCTGCCGTCGTGAGGGAGCTTGTTCCACCATTGGGGTGCCAGAGCAGCGAACAGTTTTGACTGGGCTGAGCGGGAACTATGCTTCCGCAGAGGAAGGGGAGCCAGCAGGCCAGAGGTGGATGAACGCAATGCCCTCGTTTGGGTGTAGGGACTGATCAGAGCCTGAAGGTACGGAGGTGCCGTTCCCCTCACTGCTCCATAGGCAAGCACCATGGTCTTGTAACGGATGCGAGCTTCAACTGGAAGCCAGTGGAGTGTGCGGAGGAGGGGGGTGACGTGAGAGAACTTGGGAAGGTTGAACACCAGACGGGCTGCGGCATTCTGGATAAGTTGTAGGGGTTTAATGGCACAGGCAGGGAGCCCAGCCAACAGCGAGTTGCAGTAATCCAGACGGGAGATGACAAGTGCCTGGATTAGGACCTGTGCCGCTTCCTGTGTAAGGCAGGGTCGTACTCTCCGAATGTTGTAGAGCATGAACCTGCAGGATCGGGTCACCGCCTTGATGTTAGCGGAGAACGACAGGGTGTTGTCCAGGGTCACGCCAAGGCTCTTCGCACTCTGGGAGGAGGACACAACGGAGTTGTCAACCGTGATGGCGAGATCATGGAACGGGCAGTCCTTCCCCGGGAGGAAGAGCAGCTCCGTCTTGCCAGGGTTCAGCTTGAGGTGGTGATCCGTCATCCATACTGATATGTCGGCCAGACATGCAGAGATGCGATTCGCCACCTGGTTATCAGAAGGGGGAAAGGAGAAGATTAGTTGTGTATCGTCAGCGTAGCAATGATAGGAGAGGCCATGTGAGGATATGACAGAGCCAAGTGACTTGGTGTATAGGGAGAAAAGGAGAGGGCCTAGAACTGAGCCCTGGGGGACACCAGTGGTGAGAGCACGTGGTGCGGAGACAGCTTCTCGCCACGCCACTTGGTAGGAGCGACCGGTCAGGTAGGACGCAATCCAGGAGTGAGCCGCGCCGGAGATGCCCAGCTCGGAGAGGGTGGAGAGGAGGATCTGATGGTTCACAGTATCAAAGGCAGCAGACAGGTCTAGAAGGACAAGAGCAGAGGAGAGAGAGTTAGCTTTAGCAGTGCGGAGAGCCTCCGTGACACAGAGAAGAGCAGTCTCAGTTGAATGACCAGTCCTGAAACCTGACTGGTTTGGATCAAGAAGGTCATTCTGAGAGAGATAGCAAGAGAGTTGACTAAAGACAGCACGCTCAATAGTTTTGGAAAGAAAAGAAAGAAGGGATACTGGTCTGTAGTTGTTGACATCAGTGGGATCGAGTGTTGGTTTTTTGAGAAGGGGTGCAACTCTCGCTCTCTTGAAGACGGAAGGGACATAGCCAGCGGTCAAGGATGAGTTGATCAGCGAGGTGAGGTAGGGGAGAAGGTCACCGGAGATGGTCTGGAGAAGAGAGGAGGGGATGGGGTCAAGCGGGCAGGTTGTTGGGCGGCCAGCAGTCACTAGTCGCAAGATTTTATCTGGAGAGAGAGGGGAGAAAGAAGTCAAAGCATAGGGTAGGGCAGTGTGAGCAGGACCAGCAGTGTCATTAGACTTAACAAACGAGGATCGGATGTCGTCAACCTTCTTTTCAAAGTGGTTGACGAAGTCATCCACAGAGAGGGAGGAGGGGGGTGTGTGGGGGGGAGGATTCAGCAGTGAGGAGAATGTGGCAAAGAGCTTCCTAGGGTTAGAGGCAGATGCTTGGAATTTAGAGTGGTAGAAAGTGGCCTTAGCAGCAGAAACAGATGAAGAAAATGTAGAGAGGAGGGAGTGAAAAGAGGCCAGGTCGGCAGGGAGTTTAGTTTTCTTCCATTTCCGCTCAGCTGCCCGGAGCTCTGCTCTGTGAGCTCGCAATGAGTCATCAAGCCACGGAGCTGGAGGGGAGGACCGAGCCGGCCGGGAGGATAGGGGACACAGGGAGTCAAAGGATGCAGAAAGGGAGGAGAGGAGGGTTGAGGAGGCAGAATCAGGAGATTGGAGGGAGAAGGATTGAGCAGAGGGAAGAGATGATAGGATGGAAGAGGAGAGAGTAGTGGGAGAGAGAGAGCGAAGGTTGCGGCGGCGCGTTACCATCTGTGTAGGGGCAGAGTGAGTAGTGTTGGAGGAGAGCGAGAGAGAAAAGGATACAAAGTAGTGGTCGGAGACATGGAGGGGAGTTGCAGTGAGATTAGTAGAAGAGCATCATCTAGTAAAGATGAAGTCAAGCGTATTGCCTGCCTTGTGAGTAGGGGGGGGCGGTGAGAGGGTGAGGTCAAAAGAGGAGAGGAGTGGAAAGAAGGAGGCAGAGAGAAATGAGTCAAATGTAGACATAGGGAGGTTGAAATCCCCCAAAACTGTGAAGGGTGAGCCATCCTCAGGAAAGGAACTTATCAAGGCGTCAAGCTCATTGATGAACTCTCCAAGGGAACCTGGAGGGCGATAGATGACAAGGATATTAAGCTTAAATGGGCTAGTGACTGTGACAGCGTGGAATTCAAATGAGGAGATAGACAGATGGGTTAGGGGAAAAATTGAGAATGACCACTTGGGAGAGATGAGGATTCCTGTGCCACCACCCCTCTGACCAGATGCTCTCGGGGTATGCGAGAACACATGGTCAGACGAGGAGAGAGCAGTAGGAGTAGCAGTGTTTTCAGTGGTAATCCATGTTTCCGTCAGCGCCAGGAAGTCGAGGGACTGGAGGGTAGCATAGGCTGGGATGAAGTCAGCCTTGTTGGCGGCAGAACGGCAGTTCCAGAGGCTGCCTGAGACCTGGAACTCCAGGTGTGTGGTGCGTGCAGGGACCACCAGGTTAGAGAGGCAGCAGCCACGCGGTGTGAGGCGTTTGTGTAGCCTGTGCGGAGAGGAGAGAACAGGGATAGGCAGAGGCATAGTTGACAGGCTGTAGCAGATGGCTACAATAATGCAGAGGAGATCGGAATGAAATGAACTAAACATCTGGGAGAGGAGAGAGCAGGGCCTCCCTCACCAAAAAAAAATATAACTCTCCCAACTTCCACCTCAGAAACTATAATTGTTTCACTGAACCACCCGAATAAAACTCTCCCAACTTCCACTTTAGAAATTAGAATTGTTGTAAACTACAGCGATTCAATGTTTCAATGAATAGACTCAACTTACTTTATTCAGCTAGCTAACTATGACGTCATAGCTAACTAGCATGCTAGCATCCAATAACACACAGTTTAGCACCAATACTTGGTTACAACAAACTACCAGTAGTGTGTGAACACACTAAACAGATAATTAGTGTCCGTGTCTAGTTCTTTCATAACGCAGCAATAATTAAACGTTGGCTAGCTAGCACAAAGATATTGTATTTAGCTACCACAGTACAGCTAGCTGGTAGTGTTGGCTAGCTAGCAATGGCTGCTGTGTTGACTTTGTTTGAAAACGGCGTCGCTGCGAACTAATGTAGCTGGCTAAAATGATATTGTTTTTAGTTGCTACCGTTGCTAATAGCTACTCGCCAGCTAATCCAGGAGGTGAGTTAGCTAGCTAGCTTCGTGCTACACCCGGCACCGCCGAATACAAAAGTAACCTACAATAACTACATACAACAACTACCCACAACAGCCCACGATGCCTACCTATACTACCTATTAATATACAGCCCACGATGCCTACCTATAATACCTAACTACAATCTAAATACATAGTTTAAGCCTTACTCGACAAAGCCCAAGCTATGTATAAAGCCAAACTTACCCAACGCCAGCTGTCTGGGTGGCAGACTGCAATCAGTAGCTGTAATTAAGTACAGCAGCTACCAACCACCTAACGTTAATGCCTCGGATAATGAGGTTAGAAAAACAGCTGAATGGTAGGCAGCTAGCTGGCTCAATCACAGGTACTCTTAAGCGTGAAATAACATTGGAAACAACTAACCACAGTTGCTAAAAGTTACCAGTAGCTACCCGCTAGCTAGCTAGCTAGCTTTGTTGGTCCAAGTAGTGGGTAAGCTAGCCTCGTGCTTCGCCGGGGTCCGCCGAATACAATACTTACCTACAATAACCTACAATAACCTACAATAACTACCTGAGTAAACTACCTATAATACCTAACTACAATACCTACCTACAATCTAAATACATGGTTTAAGCTTTACTCAACACCATATAAGAAGCCAAGCTTACCTCCTGCTAGAGAAAACACAACCTCTCCCGACAATGCAAGACATTTGTCATTATGGGGTATTGTGTTTAGATTGATGAGGGGGGAGGGAAAAAAATCAATTTTACAATAAGGCTGTAATGTAACAAAATGTGGAAAATGTCAAGGGGTCTGAATACTTTGCGAATGCACTGTATGTGGACACCGCTTCAAATTCAGTTATTTCAGCCACACCCGTTGCTGACAGGTGTATAAAATCAAGCACACAGCAATGCAATCTCCATAGACAAACATTGGCAGTAGAATGGCCTTACTGAAGAACTCAGTGACTTTCAACATCCACCTTTCCTATAAGTCAGTTCATCAATGCTGAAGCGCGTAAAAATAGTCTGTCCTCGGTTGCAACACTCACTACCGAGTTCCAAACTGCCTCTGGAAGCAACATCAGCACGAAAACTGTTAGTCGGGAGCTTCATGAAATGAGTTTCCATGGACGAGCATCCGCACAGATGCCTAAAATCACAATGCGCGCAATGCCAAGCGTCGGCTGGAGTGGTGTAAAGCTCGCCGCCATTGGACTCTGGAGCAGTGGAAACGCGTTCTCTGGAGTGATGAATCACGATTCACCATCTGGCAGTCCAACAGACAAATCTGGGTTTGGTGGGTGCCAGGAGAACGCTACCTGCCCCATTGCATAGTGCCAACTGTGAAGTTTGGTGGAGGAGGAATAATGATCTGGGGCTGTTTTTCATGGTTCGGGCTAGGCCCTTAGTTCCAGTGAAGGGAAATCTTAACGCTACAGCATACAATGACATTCTAGACGATTCTGTGCTTCCATCTTTGTCACAACAGTTTGGGGAAAGCCCTTTCCTGTTTCAGCATAACAATACCCCCATGCACAAAGCGAGGTCCATACAGAAATGGTTTGTCGAGATCGGTGTGGAAGAACTTGACTGGCCTGCACAGAGCCCTGACCTCAACCCCATCGAACACCTTTGGGATGAATTGGAACGCCAACTGCAACCCAGACCTAATCGCCCAACATCAGTGCCCTACCTCACTAATGTTCTTGTGGCTGAATGGAAGCAAGTCCCCACAGCAATGTTCCAACATCTAGTGGAAAGCCTTCCCAGAAGAGTGGAGGCTGTTATAGAAGCAAAGGGGGGACCAACTCCATATTAATGCCCATGATTTTAGAATGAGATCCTTCGACGAGCAGATGTCCACATACTTTTGGACATGTAGTGTATGTTGTTGTTTAACTTTTCGCGCGGCTAGTAGGAAGACGTAAATAATCACTTCCTCGTACACCCCCGACCTGTAGTTGGCGGTAATGTTTTCTTGCCGTCGCTGTTCCTTCTCCCTCTCCTTTCTCTAATATCTCTGCCTCTACTCCTGGTCGTCACTAGTTACCACTGCCACAAAGTCATAAACCTCGCCTATTTCTACAATATATCTTATTAAAATTTGATTTGAAACCTTACCTTAACATTATGCCTAACCCTAACTCTGAGCTATAATAAAGAACCCTAACCTTAATTTAAGACCAATAAGCACTTCTATTTTTTACGAGCCATTTTTTCCGTTGTGGCTGTGGTAACTAGTGGAAACGTATTTTCTTGGCGGGGATGTGGATTCGGAGTAGTACCACTGAGGATAATAAGAACGGTAACGTTAGCTACTAGCTAGCAGTGAAAGCAGCTGGGTCGAGTAAATACTACCGAGCAAGCTTGTGGCACTAACGTTTCTGGGGAACATAGACTACATAAATATTTTGACTAACGTTAACTCTTCAGGCTATCGATACCTAGTTGACTAGCTATATCGTCTTCGTCTTGCCTGAACAGACATCTAGCTATCCGCTTCTGTTCAGCAGAGTTAAATAGGCAGCTTTGGGAAACGAAATAGCTAGCCCGCCAGCCAGGTCACAGAAGTGCAGTGTTGTTGACAGCTCCGGACCGTGCCGTCATCTCCGTCAGTTTCCGAGGATGGTTATGTTAAGGAGTGTCCCTCCACCTAGCGAGGGAGTCCGGCATGAACAAGCCGAGACCACAGCGGTGTTGGACGGGAAGGGTCTCGGCGCAGGGACTCTCTACGTTGCTGAAACGTATGTGATACTCTGGTGTGGTGTGGTGGCTAGCAAGTTAGCTAGCATTGTTAGCCAGTTGACATTTGTTAGTTAGCATGCTAGCTAATTTCTTTAAAGTCTTTAAATCAGGAAGTTTAAATACTTACATGTTTCCTTAGTTTTTTGGCTTTGAAAATATCAACTTTTTTTTACATTGTTTTTAGTCATTTAGCAGACGCTCTTATCCAGAGCGACTTACAACTTCAACTTGAGCACCATGAACTTGAATTTTGCATCACGTTCCATGTTAGCTAGCTAACTAGTCAATGACTTGGTGTGGATCTCAATTGTATTTAATTGATTAATCACATCTCCTTACCTCACATCCTCTCTCCTTCTCAAAGCACATTGGCGGGGAAGATCTGAGGGTCCTCCGTTTTGAGGAGGCAAGGAGGGAGGACACGATGAACCAAGGAAATACAATGAGTTTTCACCCTATGACTAGTAGTCACAATGTTGCTTTCCTGTGTTTTCCAGGCGGTTGTCGTGGTTTGACGGGTCAGGGATGGGCTTCTCTCTGGAGTACCCCACTATCAGCCTGCACGCCATCTCACGAGACCTCAGCGCCTACCCACAGGAACATCTATACGTCATGGTCAACGCCAAACTCAACGGTGAGTCACACACCTGTCAATATCAAACTCACAGTGAAACGCAAACTTGTGATCGAGTAAGAAGATCTTAAAGTGTGTGTTCCCCAGATGAGATGCAGGAGAATGCCCATGATGATGAGGATAAGAGCAGTGAGGAAGATGAGTCTGAGGGGATCACAGAGATCCGCTTCGTCCCTAGCAACAAGGCAGCATGTAAGTCTGAGGGGAGAAGGATGTCTAGTAGGGTAGGGCTAAACTAAATTAAATTCATCTTTATTAAGCAGGTCACAGATAATAACATCTTCCACATATAATACAACAAGTGCTGTACAATAGCCAATAACAAGCTACACACATGCATTAGGGATGTCTAAAGCTTTTGGCTTTCCAGTTCTTTGACATGCAGCTCTAGTTTGGAATCACAATGCTAGCTAGGATTTCCCTAACGTGTGTGCGTGTGTCCAGTGGAGTCTATGTTTTCAGCGATGTGTGAGTGTCAGGCCCTGCACCCAGACCCAGATGACGAAGACTCCGACGGGGACTTTGACGGAGATGAGTACGATGTGGAGGAGGCAGGTGTGTAACTCACACTCATTTATACAAGCACACAGAGACACACACACTTCTACAAACAGTACACACACACACTTTTACATACAGTTCACAAACTCCCATAGATGGAGTAATCAAGAAGATGATAATACTAACATTGTATCTCCACCTTCTTTCTCCCTTCAACGGAAAAGAGGCAGGTAAGAAGCCTAACAACTACGCACTCACTCTATCAGCTGCTACTACTACACACACAGGTATGCACACGCACTCACAGGTGGTATTCTCTCTCTGTCCTCCAGAGCATGGTCAGGGTGATATCCCGTCATTCTGTACATATGAGGAGGGTGTGTCGGGGCTGACGGCTGAAGGCCAGGCCACTCTACAGAGACTGGAGGGCATGTTAGCTCAGTCTGTCGCAAACACCTTTCACATGGCTGGTGTCCGCACTGATGAGGCCAATGGAGAGTTTGATGGTGGGTCACACACACATTGTACAAGGATAGGTCACACACATAGTCAAATACAGGATCCGAGGGTAGGTCACACACTGAAATAGTATTTTATAGAATCCCAAAGGCAGAATGTCATGATCGGGATGTAAATAATACACAGCGGAGGTTCTTGACACTGAGTTTCTCAGCTCTGCTTGTTAGTGGTGGTGTGTATTGTAACAACCACCCGATGGTGCCATTAGGACAGAGTAACAATGATCCTACTCTACATAGTCATTACAGCAGCAAGTACCTAACAAAGAGAACATAACATAATACAATAAAAGATACATACAAAAACATTGATATAAGCTAAAACTACTAGTGAAAGATTGGTTAAAAAAAAACATTACCAGGCTAGCTCCTTGGGCTCAGAATATCCTGACTGGCTTGTATGGAACGAGCAAGTCTGTCAGATGAGAGGGAGCTTAGCCATGGAGTCCTCTAGAAGTTACAATAAGAGCATTGAAGTCAGCCTGATACTGGCAACTAAGAAGGCAGTACAGTTAGTCCTTCTCTTGAGCACCGGATGGTTCTCCAACTTCTCCACCTGCCGCTGACTTATCTCCAGGCACTACAAAACAGAGTGAAAAAACACTCCATTTCTGTGGTTAAATGTTTTTCTGTGGAGGATAATTTTTTAAAACCTAAAGATGCCATTCTAACATCAACCTGAACACTAAATAAAAATATAATTCACCCTTGTCCTTTAACTTGGTGGGGCACCTTGGGCATGATGCGGTAGAAGACCCTGCATAAATATATGATGGTTATGAGGTGCACTCACTTTGATTTGGCTCCTCCGTCTTCTTTTCACCGGCGGCATCTCTTCTCTCTCTCTCCCAGCACCTTTTATCTCTCTCCCTCCATTTCTCCTCTCATCTCTCTCCCTCCATTTCTCCTCTCATCTCTCTCCCTCCATTTCTCCTCTCTTCTACCATTTCTTCATAACTTTCTCATATCTTTTCCCTATCTGCTAGAATCTCTTCCTCCTTTCGTACCATCATTTTGATCTTCTGTAGTAGCTCCTTCACCTTGTCTGTCTCTTTTTCCATGTTGTTGATGACATGGTACCTGTTCCCACACTTTTCTAAGAGCCATCTGAGCTCTGGCCCGGCCGCCTGAATGTGTTCTTCTATCGTGGTCCCCCTACTGGCTAGCCAGTCTCCTCTGGAGAACAGAACCATGGTGCAACTCCACACCACCTCTCCTGCTCCCAGCAGCACTAGGTGTTTCTCCACAGCCACCTTGTGTCTCCTGACAAAGGGCGACCCCAGGGGGTAGACCAATTGGAAGGCAAGGGGTCCACCCCCCTCGGCCAGGGTCACAAGCCCCTTCAGTTGACCTTTAACCTTGTCTGAGGTGTCCTCAGCAGGGATCCACATCCAGCTCGTCGTGTCGATCACATTCACCAGAGTACCGTCTTAGTTTCCTTCATGATACATGTCGGTCTGTTTCCCCACGTTGAACCCCCCCCCCCAGTAGCGCTGTCTAGTCCCAGGAGGCTGTTGCCACTGGAACTCTTCCCAGCGAATCTCCCACCTAGCAACACCACCACCACACGCTCCACTACCGATGCCACCATTTTTCATTTTTTTATATAAACACATTCAGACCGCTTGACTTTTTCCACATTTTGTTAAGTTACAGCCTTATTGTAACATTTATTAAATAGTTTTCCCCCTCATCAATCTACACACAATACCCCATAATGTTTGCACATTTATTAAAATAAAAAACTGATATCACATTTACATAAGTATTCAGACCCTTTACTCAGTACTTTGTTGAAGCACCTTTGGCAGCGATTACAGCTATGAGTCTTCGTGGGTATGATGCTACAAGCTTGGCACACCTGTATTTGGGGAGTTTCTCCCATTCTTCTCTGCAGATCCTCTCAAGCTCTGTCAGGTTGGATGGGGAGCGTCGCTGCAAAGCTATTTTCAGGTCACTCTAGAGATGTTCGATCGGGTTCAAGTCCGGGCTCTGGATGGGCCACTCAAGGACATTCAGAGACTTGACCGAAGCCACTCCTGCGTTGTTTTGGCTGTGTGCTTAGGGTCATTGTCCTGTCTGAGGTCCTGAGCGCTCTGGAGCAGGTTTTCATCAAGGATCTCTCTGTACTTTACTCTGTTAATCTTTCCCTCGATCCTGACCAGTCTCTCAGTCCCTGCCGCTGAAAAACATCCCCACAGCATGATGCTGCCACCACCATGCTTCACCATAGGGATGGTGCCAGCTTTCCTCCAGACGTGGTGCTTGACATTCAGGCCAAAGAGTTCAATTTTGGTTTCATCAGACCAGATAATCTTGTTTCTCATGGTCTGAGAGTCCTTTAGGTGCCTTTTGGCAAACTCCAAGTGGGCTGTCGTGCCTTTTACTGAGGAGTGGCTTCCGTCTGGCCACTCTACCATAAAGGCCTGATTTGATGGAGTGCTGCAGAGATGGTTGTCCTTCTGGACGGTTCTCCCATCTCCACAGAGAAGCTCTGTCAGAGTGAGCATTGGGTTCTTGGTCACCTCCCTGACCAAGGCCCTTCTCCCCCAATTGCTCAGTTTGGCCGGGTGGCCAGCTCTAGGAAGAGTCTTGGTGGTTTCACACTACTTCTTCAATGCTGCAGAAATGTTTTGGTACCCTTCCCCAGATCTGTGCCTCGACACAATCCTGTCTCGGTGCTCTACGGACAATTGCTTCGACCTCATGGCTTGGTTTTTCCTCTGATGTGCACTGTCAACTGTGTGACTTTATATAGACAGGTGTGTGCCATTCCAAATCATGTCCAATCAATTGAATTTACCACAGGTGGACTCCAATCAAGTTGATCAATGGAAACAGGATGCACCTGAGCTCAATTTCGAGTCTCATAGCAAAGGGTCTGAATACTTATGTAAATAAGGTATTTTTTTAAATTATTTGCTAAAATGTCTAAACCTGTTTTTGCTTTGACATTATGGGGTATTGTGTGTAGATTGACGAAGGGGGGAAAAAAACAATTGAGTCAATTTTAGAATAAGGCTGTAACAAGGGGTCTGAATACTTTCCGAATGCACTGTAAGTCAATATAACTCCGTATAGTAAATCAATCTGGCCAGGTTTGTTTCACACACACTGCTGGAATTTTCAGTATGAATGGCTTTTTCCTGTGTGACTTGGTCACATTTACTTTGTCATTCAAGGCGTTCAGAGCTCCTTCCTCTATCTTGAAAAAAAACCCACTCACTTTCTTCTCACTGATTGACTGTATGTAGTACTGAGCATAGCCCACGCATATTATGGACACGTGAGCATGAAGAAAGCAGTATGTGTTTAATGATAATCAGTGTATTGGCTGATGAGTCTGCTTTGTCTGTTCTAGTCATTCTATTTCTATGTCTATCTTTGCAGATGGGATGGAGGTGGATGCAGGGTCGACGGTGGCCGGACAGTTTGAAGATGCAGATGCAGACGTAGACCACTAGTAATAGCATATCATAATACTACGTTGTAATTATCAGTACGTTTGTGTGATGTTTTGTGTGATCACCTTTAAATCCACATCCTGCTGTCAACCTTATGGACCTGCTTACAATACTGTAGTTAAGTCTCTCACTCTGTCTTTCTCTCTCTCCCTCTCTTAGATGGAACTCAACTCTACTGCCAGTCAAAGCGCTTGTGGTGCATTGTGGGATAGGAGGAGACTACAACCTCTCCACTTCCTGTCCCCATCGCATCATTTTCTGTTCATCTCCACACACACACATATTCCTCTCTTGTGTTTTTTACCTGAAGAGCAGTTGTACTGAGTTTTCCCCAACAGGGAGCAGTGTTGTCTTTGTATGAAATCGCTTCAATAAATAAATAGTTTTTGTATGAATAACAGTGTGTTTGTGTTCGGTGCACATTCCAGAGGAGTAACATAGGAGCTACACTGGGGTGTCAGGGAACTATATTTTTGAAAAGTTATTTTAATATTTTTAAAGTCTTTGTTTTAAACGTACTCTTGAAATTTTTAATAGCAGAATGCACAAAGCGCAATTTCAAAATTGGGTAGTATATCATCAGTTCCTTTGTTCCTTTTTTTTTATTTATATTTTTTAGCCCATAGTTATTGTTGTAATGTTTGTGAAAAAGTTTGGAAACCCCTGCACTAGACCACCCGTGGCAACAGAAAACAAGGTTTCTTATTTGCTACACTTAGCTTTTAGGCAGCGCGAGCAGAGCGAGAGCCACTTAAAACTATTGGTCTTGGGAGCGAGCTGTGTCAATCTTGAAAATTTAGCCAGAGTGTAATTTTACGCAAGCCTCTCACCGCGTTTACGTCCATGTTTCATTTAAATAAATAGGAGCAACTCTTGCTCTCCTAAAGTTATGCGTCTGGTGTAGCAGACCATTTACCCACCGGAGCTACACACACTCACACCTTAATGATTGGAAAAGCAACTCAACTCTGATCATTTCAACTGTTTATTTCAACAATGTAATGCATCAAAACTATTGTCAGAGCACCTTTTATCATTCACCTAGGTCTGACCCAGTTTGTGTACATTGACATTACATTTTTGTCATTTAGCAGACGCTCTTATCCAGAGCGATTTATAGTTAGTGCATTAATTTTAAGATGGCTAGGTGGGACAACCACATATCACAGTCATAGCTAGTATGTTTTTCCTCAAAGTAGCTTTCAGCAAAGTCAGAGCTAGTAAAGGGTGGGAAAGTCAAGTGCTAGTTCATGAAAGGCCCCCTACAGGAGCTGCCCTCCCGTAGGGTTGGGAGGGTCAAGAGACCAGAGGTGGCAGAACAGTGCTCGTGTTGGGGTGTAAGGTTTGAGCATAGCCTGAAGGTAGGGAGGAGGGGCAGTTCCTCTTACTATTCCGTAGGCAAGTACCATGGTCTTGTAGGGGATGTGAGCTTTGACTGGAAGCCAGTGGAGTGGGCGGACTGCGGAGGTGCGGGGTGATTTGGGAAGGTTGACAATACTCCTCAGGTTGGCCATAGGCATCATACCTATTGTAGAACTGTACATAAATTACTATCTCAAAGTTTTATAAAGATGCTACTAACGCTACTAACTACAGAAATCTACTTTTTACATCAATGCTACACAAATCCAGAGGAGGCTGGTGAGGGGAAGACAGCTCATAAAAATGTATGGAATAGAGTGAATGAAATGGTATCAAACACGTTTGATACCATTACGTTGCAGCCCGATTTTTAAGTGCCACCAGCCACCATTGCACAAATCATATTAGGTTAAAAAACATCTCAATATACAGTGCTGCTTGAAAGTATGTGAACCATTATTTTGCTATAAAATAAACAAAAAATCCTTATCTAAACCCCAATTCGTAATAAAGACATTCCAAGTAAATGACAGAAACAATTATTTTCATTGTTTATTTACCAGAAGTGGTTTATTTAACAGAAACTCAGATTTGATGTGTGCAAAAATATGTTAACCCCTTCAGTCAATAGCTTGTGGCACCTCCATTAGCAGCGATAACATGGACTAAATGTCTCCTATAGCCAGTAATCAGTCTCTGACATCTGTTTTGAGGGATTTTTGCCCACTCCTCCTTACAGAACTCAGACAATTGAGTGAGGTTTGAGGAGTGTCTGGCATGAACTGCCCGCTTCAGGTCCTGCCACAGCATCTCAATTGGATTTAGGTCAGGACTTTTTTTTTTTTTTTTTCACCTTTATTTAACCAGGTAAGCCAGTTGAGAACAGGTTCTCATTTACAACTGCGACCTGACTTTGACTTGGCCAATCCAAAACACATCTTTCTCCTGAGCCATTCTTTGGTAGATTTGCTTGAATGCTTTGGGTCATTGTCTTGTTGGAAGACCCATTTTTGGCCCAGGTTTAGCTCCTTGACTGATGGCCTGACATTCTGTTCAAGAATCTCCTGGTATACCTCAGAATTCATGTTTCTCTTAAAGATGTGAAGTCGTCCAGGTCCAGAGGAGGAAAAGCAGCCCCAGATGTTGACATTCCCACCACCATGCTTGACTGTTGGGATAAGGTTATTTTGGTGGAAGGCAGTGTTGGGTTTTCACCAAACATAGCAGTGTTGATAGTGACCAAAAAGGTCAATTTTGGACTCATCGGTCCAGAGAATGGACTTCTAGAAACCGTCAGGTTTGTCCAGGTGGTCTCTGGCAAAGTTAAGATGGGCAGTTTGGTTATTTTTTGACAGCAGAGGCTTCTTCCTAGCAACCCTCCCATTAATGACATTTTGATTCAGTGTTCTTCTTATTGTTGAAGCATGCACAGTTACCTGAGATGCAGCAAGGGAGGTCTGCAAATCTCTAGATGTTATGTTTGGGTTGGCTTTTACCTGATTTATTATTGTTCTTGTGGCTCTTGGGGATATTTTGGAAGGGTGTCCACTTCTAGGCCGAGTTGCTGTCATGTTAAATGCTCTCCATTTGTAAATGATTTGCCTCACAGTGGACTGATGGAGCTCAAATATTTTTGAGATGATATTTATAGCCTTCCCCAGACTGATGTGCTCTCACTACCCTCGTCCTGATGTCCTCTGAGATCTCCTTTCCTCTCGGCATGGTGTGCTTTGCATTCACCTGGATGGGTAACACCAAGTTGACTAGATTTCTTATCTATATTTATCAGAGTCCCACCCAAACTCTTTCCTAACGATCTCTCCTTTGATTGGTTCATTTGTAGCTAATTATTTACCCACCTGATTCTACTTACCTACTTGATTCAACCAATGCAACTTGTGGTTTACTTGTTTTTGCACCTGCACTAATTCCTTTTTAATTTTGTTGTTCTACTACCCACATGATTTCCTCTACACCAACATATGGTATTGGTAAATATAAACCTGTTATGTCAGATCAAAAAGACTGGTTCTGATTAAATTAAGATTTCATGGTAAAAACTGAAAAAATCTGTAATTACACAAGGGGTTCACATACTTTCAAGCAGCACTGTACAGTCTTTTTTTGTTTGAATGTGCTTAGTTCTAAAGAGGTCACTATGCATCAGGGTCTTCAGTTCATAGGGATGGATGGTGAGTCCAGGGCCGTAGACACCAAACAGAAGAAAACTAACCGAAAAGGGGAGGAATTACCTGAACTTGGCTAATAAGAAACTTGTTTTTGTTGTTAAATGTTTTCTGTTGCAAAACAGTTTTGCTACGGTGTGCACGAATGAATATGACCCAGGGTCATTTCCTCTTGTTAGCCAGAAGGGGGCGGTAGGGAGAAGCTCTACCAGACAACATCTGATCAAACAACAGGACCGAACACATCATACCTGCAGGAGAGAGAGCGGATGGGAAGAGGAGAGCGAGATGAGGCAAAAAAATAGAAAAGGGAAGAGGAGAAAGAATTGGAGGAGTGACAAGGAGAGAGAGAGAGAGAGAGAGAGAGCGAGAGAGAGAGAGAGAGAGAGAGAGAGAGAGAGAGAGAGAGAGAGAGAATGGGAGGTGGGAAGAGGCAGAAAAGAGAGGAGGAGAGTGGGAGTAATGTCAGAAAAAGTAAAGAAAGTGGACCCCATAGTGTGTGTGTGTGTGTGTGTGTTAGTACCTAGTAGAGGAGCCAGCCAGTAGACCAGGCAGTAATCCAGAAAGGAGTGTCCACTGCAGGGGAACTGTGTGGAGAGGGCCAACGCAGGGTTAAACACAGCCCCCGTCATCTTGCCACCTGCAACACACACACACAAACACAAAGGGTTAAACACTGCTCCTATCACACTGCCACCTGCAACAATAACACACACACACACAGGGTTAAACACGGTAACCCACCTGCGTAGGTCAGGGTAGCGGTGAGTGCTGCTATGGCATGTACCCGGTACCTCTGGTCCATAGTGTGTGTGTGTGTGAAGGCGGTCTGCATGGCAAAGGCCCCTGCCAGCTCCACGGCTGCAGCGGTGACCAGAGGGCCGGGGAGCACCAGGCTGGTGTGTGTGTCTGTGTGGATGGGGCTAATGCATTGGAAGCCCTGGAGTGTGTGTCTCAGGTGCAGGTCAGAGAGACCAAGGGCCCACAGCCCCTGTAGCATGGTACGAGCCACGCTAGCTGCCATGAACTGGCACACCATCCTCAGCACGCCGCTCCTAAATAGAATAGAGTAGAATAGAATATGTATCCATTATCCATATAATACATATCCATTATAGAAAGACAGCAATAGAATACAATAGAATGTCATTATACATAGAATAGAATATGTACCCATAGAATACAATATAATATACATTTTACATAGAATATAAGAGATTATTCATCCATATAAAAAAGAAGGCAATACTAATCATTATACAGAATAGACTAAAATAGGTATCCATTACATAGAATCAACAATAGAATAGATAATGTATCCATTACATAGAGACAACAATAGAATACAATAGAATAGAATAGAACCTGGCAGTGAGGCGTCCCCGGTAGGTGTGTTCCAGCGTGCTACAGGGGTTCCCCAGGGCTCCATGGAAGGTGAGGCCATGGACCACAGATGCCAGGTATGTGAGGCTGAGACAGAACTGAGGCTGCAGCCGGCCCACCTCCCCCAACAGACGCAGCTCTAGGTTGCAGATACACAGCTGCAGCGTAGAGACCAACTCCACAGCGTAAACAGCAGACAGACACAGCCCCCTGGGAGCTAGTAGCTTGGTTAAGATTCTCCTGCTCAGCTCACACAGCAGCACAAAGACCACTAGCACACACAGAGACAACACAACGCCTGACATCTCTATCTGCAGATGTCTGCCTCTCTCCTCAGTCTCGGTCTCTCCTCCTCTCTCTCTTCCTCTCTCCCTCTCTCCCTGTATGTGTCTTCTTGCGTGCTCCTCTGGCTCTGTTTTCTTATGGCTGCAGCAGGCTACCGTGTGTGTGCATGTGTGTGTATGTGTGCGTGTGATCAGAGATGCGCTCTGCTGTAGATGATGATGAGCTTGAGCTCATAGGGTGTGGAAGTGGCTGCCTCCCTCCCTCCTCTCTCGTCTCTCTCCCTCCCTCCTCCCCTCTGTCTCTCCCTACACTGCACTGCTACACCCATGCCTATTGCTGCTATAACGTGGCCAGGCTGTGTGGTGTGATCCCCCCACCCACCACCAGAGAGCACAATACAGATTCAATGATGTCATACCATATACATGTATACCATATACAAGTCCCAAATTGCACCCTATTCCCTAGGTCCCTATATAGGGCACTTCTTTTGACCAGAGCCCTATGGGCCCGGGTTAAAAGTAGTACACTACAAACAGAATAGAGTGCCATTTGAGACAGGCCTATGTCTATGCCCATCACCCTCACTCAATTACACACACTTTTCTCTCCTCCTTTCCTTATATGCTCTCCTTCAGCAGATGCTGTGATTAGTCTGATGATAAATGATGCTGATGATATATCTGAATAAGGCTAATGTAAAATCCGGCCCAGTGATTGACCTCTGCACCTGTCAAGTCTGTAGCCTACAGATGGATAAAGTGGGCACAAGGAGAGAAGGACTCAAGGATAGGAAGCGATATAAACATTAACCATGGTGAGACCCACCCCACCTCCCAGTGAAACAAACAGCCAGACAGACCAATAAGCACACGACTGAGCTTCAGCCTGACCACTGGCATACCAGAAACGAGTGTAGTGGGCGGGCGTTGCTATGTAGCAGGGTGGGGTGTGTCTGACAATAGCCAGGGATTGGCAGAGCCTGGGCAGAGCGATAGAAGAAGGGTTTGGCAAATTGGGCAGAAAGAGAAAACTGAAGTGACTTGTGCGAATGCATGTGTGTGAGTGCTGGCAAAGAGAACGGATCGCCATCAATAATTTTTCAAAAGACACGGCGAGAGGTGAGTTTCTCCTATTCCTTTATCCACAGACAGAACCGGGCATGACAGTCTTTTCAGTTGTACCTTCCTTTACCGGTACATTACAGGACTGTTACCGCCAGACAGACAAGAGGAGCGTGCTCACGGCGCAACACTGTACGGCAAGGGACCGTACATACAGTAGCTATATCAGTGGTTGGACTTAGGGCCGCGACGCAGATTTATCGTTACACCGATTTTGTCCCTGGAAGAAAGGAACAGGGTGCTTTATGTGTGTGGTGGTGTTGTTGAGCAGTGGTGGAGCTCCAGACATTATTTGTGTGTGTGTGTGTGTGTGTGTGTGTGTGTGTGTGTGTGTGTGTGTGTGTGTGTGTGGACCAGTTGTCTGTCGCTTCAGGGTCGACCGGTATGAATGAAACATTTGGGAATATACAGTTATCATTTGAATTAAATAAACTCCGTGTGATGGTCGCCTGAATGAAAATGTCATGGATAACATTTTCTGATCTCATGTATAGTCTAGGCTAGATATTACAGAGTATATACCTTTTAATACAGACATGTTCATTTATTTAATGTATTTAGGAGAAAGATGTGAAACTAATCATTATGCGTCATAGACAGAGAGAGGGGAGGGGGTCCTTGCGATCCTTCTGGTGTCCCTACCCCATTTTTTTATTTTTTATTTTTATTTCACCTTTATTTAACCAGGTAAGCCAGTTGAGAACAGGTTCTCATTTACAACTGCGACCTGGCCAAGATAAAGCAAAGTAGTGCAATAAAAACAACACAGAGTTACATATGGGGTAAAAAAAAAACATAAAGTCAGAAATACAACAGAAAATATATATACAGTGTGTGCAAATGTAGCAAGTTATGGAGGTAAGGCAATAAATAGGCTATAGTGCAGAATAATTACAATAGTATTAACACTGGAATGCTAGATGTGCAAGAGATTATGTGCAAATAGAGATACTGGGGTGCAAAAGAGCAAAATAAATAACAATATAGGGATGAGGTAGTTGGGTGGGCTAATTTCAGATGGGCTGTGTACAGGTGCAGTGATCGGTAAGGTGCTCTGACAACTGATGCTTAAAGTTATTGAGGGAGATAAGAGTCTCCAGCTTCAGAGATTTTTGCAATTCGTTCCAGTCATTGGCAGCAGAGAACTGGAAGGAATGGCGGCCAAAGGAGGTGTTGGCTTTGGGAATGACCAGAGAGATATACCTGCTGGAGCGCAGACTACGGGTGGGTGCTGCTATGGTGACCAATGAGCTAAGATAAGGCGGGGATTTGCCTAGCAGTGATTTATAGATGGCCTGGAGCCAGTGGGTTTGACGACGAACATGTAGTGAGGACCAGCCAACAAGAGCGTACAGGTCACAGTGGTGGGTAGTGTATGGGGCTTTGGAGACAAAACGGATGGCACTGTGATAGACTACATCCAATTTGCTGAGTAGAGTGTTGGAGGCTATTTTGTAAATGACATCGCCGAAGTCAAGGATCGGTAGGATAGTCAGTTTTACGAGGGCATGTTTGGCAGCATGAGTGAAGGAGGCTTTGTTGCGAAATAGGAAGCCGATTCTAGATTTAACTTTGGATTGGAGATTCTTTATGTGAGTCTGGAAGTTGAGTTTACAGTCTAACCAGACACCTAGATATTTGTAGTTGTCCACATACTCTAGGTCAGACCCGTCGAGAGTGGTGATTCTAGTCGGGTGGGCGGGTGCTAGCAGCGTTCGATTGAAAAGCATGCATTTAGTTTTACTAGTGTTTAAGAGCAGTTGAAGGCTACTGAAGGATTGTTGTATGGCATTGAAGCTCGTTTGGAGGTTTGTTAACACAGTGTCCAATGAAGGGCCAGATGTATACAAAATGGTGTCGTCTGCGTAGAGGTGGATCTGAGAGTCACCAGCAGCAAGAGCGACATCATTGATATACACGGAGAAAAGTGTCGGCCCAAGAATTGAACCCTGTGGCACCCCCATAGAGACTGCCATAGGTCCAGACAACAGGCCCTCCGATTTGACACACTGAACTCTATCTGAGAAGTAGTTGGTGAACCAGGCGAGGCAGTCATTTGAGAAACCAAGGCTATTTAGTCTGCCAATAAGAATGCGGTGGTTGACAGAGTCGAAAGCCTTGGCCAGGTCGATGAAGACGGCTGCACAGTACTGTCTATTATCAATCGCGGTTATAATATCGTTTAGGACCTTGAGCGTGGCTGAAGTGCACCCGTGACCAGCTCGGAAACCGGATTGCATAGCGGAGAAGGTACGGTGGTATTCGAAATGGTCGATGATCTGTTTGTTAACTTGGCTTTCGAATACTTTCGAAAGGCAGGGCAGGATGGATATAGGTCTGTAGCAGTTTGGATCTAGAGTGTCACCCCCTTTGAAGAGGGGGATGACCGCGGCAGCTTTCCAATCTCTGGGGATCTCAGACGTTATGAAAGAGAGGTTGAACAGACTAGTAATAGGGGTTGCGACAATTTCGGCGGCTAGTTTTAGAAAGAAAGGGTCCAGATTTTCTAGCCCAGCTGATTTGTAGGGGTCCAGATTTTGCAGCGCTTTCAAAACATCAGCTGTCTGAATTTGTGTGAAGGAGAAGCGGGGGGGGCATGGGCAAGTTGCAGCAGAGGGTGCAGAGTTGGTGGCCGGGTTAGTGGTAGCCAGATGGAAAGCATGGCCAGCTGTAGCAAAATGCTTGTTGAAATTCTCGATTATTGTAGATTTATCGGTGGTGATAGTGTTTCCTAGCCTCAGTGCAGTGGGCAGCTGGGAGGAAGTGCTCTTATTCTCCATGGACTTTACAGTGTCCCAAAACTTTTTGGAGTTAGTGCTACAGGATGCAAATTTCTGTTTGAAAAAGTTAGCCTTTGCTTTCCTGACTGCTTGTGTATATTGGTTCCTAACTTCCCTGAAAAGTTGCATATCGCCGGGGCTATTTGATGCTAATGCTGTACGCCACAGGATGTTTTTGTGCTGGTCAAGGGCAGTCAAGTCTGAGGAGAACCAGGGGCTATATCGGTTCTTAGTTCTGTATTTTTTGAATGGGGCATGTTTATTTAAGATTGAGAGGAAATTACTTTTAAGGAACAACCAGGCATCCTCTACTGACGGAATGAGATCTATATCCATCCAGGATACCTGGGCCAGGTCAATTAGGAAGGCCTCCTCGCTAAAGTGTTTTAGGGAGCGTTTGACAGTGATGAGGGGTGGTCGTTTGACCGCGGACCCGTTACGGACGCAGGCAATAAGGCAGTGATCGCTGAGATCCTGGTTGAAGACAGCTGAGGTGTATTTAGAGGGTATGTTAGTCAGGATGATATCTATGAGGGTACCCATGTTTACGGATTTAGGGTTGTACCTGGTAGGTTCGTTGATAATTTGCGTGAGGTTGAGGGCATCTAGCTTGGATTGTAGGATGGCTGGGGTATTAAGCATATCCCAATTTAGGTCACCAAGCAGTACAAACTCTGAGGATAAATGGGGGGCAATCAATTCACATATGGTGTCCAGGGCACAGCTGGGGGCTGAGGGGGGTCTGTAGCAAGCGGCAACAGTGAGAGACTTATTTCTGGAAAGGTGGATTTTTAGAAGTAGAAGCTCAAACTGTTTGGGCACAGACCTGGATAGTATGATGGAGCTCTGTAGGCTATCTCTACAGTAGATTGCAACTCCACCCCCTTTGGCAGTTCTATCTAGACGGAAAATGTTATAGTTGGGGATGGAAATTTCAGAATTTTTGGTGGCCTTCCTGAGCCAGGATTCAGACACTGCTAGAACATCAGGGTTGGCAGAGTGTGCTAACGCAGTGAATAACTCAAACTTAGGAAGTAGACTTCTGATATTTATGTGCAAGAAACCAAGACTTTTGCGATTACAGAAGTCATCAAATGATAGCGCCTGGGGAGTAGGAGTGATACTGAGGGCTGCAGGGCCTGGGTTAGCCTCTACATCACCAGAGGAACAGAGGAGGACTAGAATAAGGATACGGCTAAAGGCTTTAAGAACTGGTCTTCTAGTGCGTTGGGTACATAGAATAAAGGGGGCAGATTTCCGGGTGTTATAGAAAAGATTCAGGGCATTATGTACAGACAAGGATATGGAAGGATATGAGTAAAGTGGAGGTAAACCTAAGCGTTGGGTAACAATGAAAGAGATAGTATCTCTAGAGGCATCAATTGAGTCGGTCTCTGAGTGTATGGGGGGAGGGACAAAGGAGCTATCTAAGGCAGGTTTAGCTAGGCTGGGGGGTCTACAGTGATATAGTACAATTAGAAATAACCGAAACAACAATAAACTAACCATGTTTGGGCTGAGGCTAAACATAAACAGGATGTAGTACCGTAAAAAGGAACAGTCCAGCAGATATCAGCTGTATAGCTGAGTTATCATAAGGTCCGGTGGTGAAGCACTTGTGAGTAAGAGGCCACAGATAGCGTGTGCTAGCGGGCCAGGGCTAGCAGATGGATGGAATCTTCGTGGTTAACGTCGTAACCACATCAGACGATTTCGTCGGCAGACCAGTCGTGTAGGATCGGCGGGGCTCCGTGTCAACACTAGGTGGTCCCGTCCGGTTGACAGAGAGGTAGATAGCCGGGAGATGGGCCTAGCTCAGGATGATTAGCCAGACCACAGCGTCCGTTTTGTTGTAGCCAGCTGATAGCGATGAATCCGGAGTTAAAGGTCCAGTGATTCAGTGATTCCGGCGGAAAAACTGATATGTTCTGGGTCGATAACGCGCTGTGCAGACTGGCCGAATATCCGGTGATCAATGTCCAGTGATTAAAATTAATCCCGCGGAAAAAAATCCAATGTTCTGGGTGAAACACCGCTAGCTGTGGCTAATAGCAAGTAGCTAGTTAGCTGGCTAGCTAGTTTCAACTGGAGATTCTAGATTCTAGATAAAGGTAAGTCAAAAATAGAATCCGTTCCACATTGAGTGAGGCGGGTTGCAGGAAATTATATTTTGTAGAAGGATGAAAAGTCTGATAGGGAAATATGTACGAAAAATACAAAAAAACAGGGTATTTACAGGCTATTTACAGACACACGACAGAAACAGGACTGCACTACTTCGCCATCTTGGAAGCATTGAAGTTGACATTTGAAATGGTTAGGGTTGGGTAAGGGGTATGGTAAAGGTAGGGGTTAAGATGAGGGTTTAGGGTAGGGACGTCCCAAGGATCCCGGATAGCACTAACTGGGGAGCGAGACAGACAGACAGACAGAAACACACACATACAGAGACACAGCCACACACACAGACAGAGAATAGAGAGACAGAGAGGGTAGAAAAGAGCGAGTGAGGGAGAGACCGACAGACAGAAAGAGAAAAAGACAGGAAGAAACAGAGAGAGAAGGGGTAGGCTAGATAAGCGTGGCTGTAGCTGTCTGATTAGTGACACAGTGCTCCACAGCCTTCACTCAGTCTGACTTGGCACTTTTGAATAAATGACACATCAGGAATAACAAGCTAACAAAGAAAACTAGGCTAATCTGGGTTGGGGAAACAACACAGTTTGCGTCCCAAATGGCACCCTTTTTCCTATGTTGGGGGCTCTGGTCAAAGGTAGTGCACTATATAGGGAATAGTGTTCTATTTGGGATCTAGCCCCATCTTAGTGTCGTCTCTATCAGCACTGGTCTTGTCTCCGTTCTGTTAATGAGACTGAGTCAACATTGACCTTCATGCCCCATAAAAGTTTAATGGCATCAATATGTAGAGGAATAAGTGAGATGTGATTGGCTGACTGGACACCTGTCTGTCTGCATGGGAGGAAAGGGGGTGGGCGCATGTTATGTACAAGTGTAAAAACAGTGTAATAATATTATGATTAGCCTATTCAATGTGATATGAGGAGACGTTGTAGGATGTGGGGGTGTGAAGGGGGTAAGAAAAAGTGTGTGTGGTCTTTCTGGCTGCCTTGTCGCTCACCTGGCACCAGCCATGTATTTATACCCTGCAGACTGTTTAGGGTTGGACACTTTAGCCAGGCCAAGGTTTAATCATGTCTGCAAGGTGTGTGTGTGTGTGTGTTTGCTCTCTCTATTTACACTCTCTCACACACACACACACACACACACACACACACACACACACACACACACACACACACACACACAGAGGGAGTGATTATTTCTGTTAAACAAAATCTACCCTGTACTCTCTCCTTCTAGTGTAGTACTGTAGAGAACAGAATGCTGGCATCAGAGCTAACCTGTCCACTGAAGCAAGACTAACACTATCAACTATAAATCTGTCTGTCTGTCTGTCTGTCTGTCTGTCTGTCTGTCTGTGTCTTTCTCTCTCTCACTGTCTGTCTGTCTGTCTGTGTCTTTCTCTCTCACTGTCTGTCTGTGTCTCCCCACTCTCTTTTTCCCTCTACACACACACACAGACACACACACACACACACACACACACACACACACACACACACACACACACACACACACACACACACACACACACACACACACACACACACCCAGTGACTGGTAGTGCTGCATTAGCACTAATCACTGATTTAAATCACCTTTAAATTCACATCCTGCTGCTGACCATATGGACCTGTAGTTAAGTCCTCTCGCGCTCTCTCTTTCTCTCTTTTTTTCTCACTTAGAGTGTGAATGTGTGAACAGCTGCAGTAGGAATCTCACCACCTCTCTATATTAATGTAGCTGTTTTCTCTACCTCAGATGACCTCCATTGATAGCCGTTATCCTCTCAAATACACACACACACCCTGCTGGTTTGGCATCTGGTCGGCTGGCGGTGTGGTGGCATGTCTGTCTGGAGTCTGAGGAGTATGATAGTTTGGTGTTAAAGGGATAGTTTGGGTGTTAAATAGATAGGTTGTGTTCCCCTGCTCAGACGTTGCTGACTCATGCCAGATCTTACAAGGCCTGGGTAGGTATTTTACGTATCAGCTAACCACATCATATGTTATAGCAATCTGGTGCCTGACTGCACAGTCGATGACGTGGCACGCAACCATTGGTTGATGCATGCAACGTCTGAGCAGCGGAACACAAACTGTATGGAGTAGGATCGTTCGCCGTTAAAGGGATATTTTGGGTGTTAGTTTAGTGTTAAAGGGATAGTGTTTTGTTAAAGGGATAGTTTGGTGGCAAAAAGGTAGTTTGCTACAGTCAGTTAGAATGTGGAAGAAGTCCTTATTTGATCTCTCTTTGGCTATCATGCTAGCTGGATAATTGGTGATCATGCTAGATGGGATTGTGTCTATATCAGGCTAATTGGCAATAAAGCTAACTGGCTATCATGCTAGCTGGCTAACTGGTTAGCTGGCTACACCAATGTGTTGAAAGACTAGCCAGCAGGTTAGTGACAGGCTAAAGGTTTAAGTGCGTCTGAGAGAGTTGCTGGCTATTTTACACCTCTCTGTCTCTCTGTCTCTCTGTCTCTCTGTCTCTCTCTCTCTCTCTCTCTCTCTCTCTCTCTCTCTCTCTCTCTGTGTGTGTGACAGGAGATCTGCTAACAATCACAGACAGCTCTGCAGCTAACAATACTCAGTGAAGACACACATATACACACACGTGTGCATACAATGCATTTATAAAACCATAACAATGCTTGGAGTTTAAATATTTACCAGTTGACTAGTTAAGGGCCTCCTGCTACCATGCTGAACTTTTGTTTTGTTCTCTCTCACTCACACACACACACACACACACACACACACACACACACACACACACACACACACACACACACGTCTAGTTATATCATTCGTTTTCTCGGGGGTGGAGCAGCCTGGGCTCCCAGCAGGCTTTGCAACATGCATTATTTATGGTGTTGCCTTGGTGATTGGCTTGGTGGGCGGGGCCAGACAGCTGGTGGGCAGAGACCCTCATACCTGTATGTGTGTGTGTCTGGTCTAGCTCTGTGTTTAATAGTTATCATATGAGGAGTGAGTAGTTCAGTGGTGAGGTCACTGACCAGCCCTCTCCCTGTAGTTTACTCTGGACAGGCACAGAGAGGGGGAGAAGGAGAGAGAGTTTATGTGTGGGGTACTTAGACTAGTCAAAGTGGCTCACAGCTCTCTTTCAATTCTCTCTCTCTCACACACCCTTCCCTTTTTTCTCAGAGAAAAATAAATAGGGAGAGGAAGAGAGAGAAGGAAAGAGGGCAAGGGGTAGAGGGGGTAAAATAGGGATCAGCTTCAAACAGTTTCTAGTGAATAATGGAGCTCCTAGTATTCCTCAGGACAGGCATTGTTCTCATTCTCTCTGCTTCACTCCCTTGCTTTCTACTCCTCTATCCATCTCACCCCCCTTCCCTCCTCAACGTGCATACACACAAATCTTCAGTGGTAAAGGAGAACTCGGTCAGTGTGAGCATCTCTCTAGGCACGGTTAAACGAATGGACAGCAGATGAAAAGGGAGCGATGCAAAGGGAGACAGAAAGAAAGAGAGAAAGAAGATGGATCTTTTTCCTCTTTGTGATTCAAACAATCGCCTGGTGGAACTCATAATGATGTCATGGTGATGGAGTGTCAAGGAGGAGAGGAAAAGGGGGAGCCACAACATAATGTTGGGATGCACCCCACCCTAAGAATCTGCTGGCGACTAGATTCCTGTGATATCATCTCTAGGCACCCATGGAGAGCCGGGACACACACACACACACACACACACACACACACACACACACACACAGTGCATTGATGAAAGGTGGGGAAGGCTAGTCATAAACTTGAACCTACACAAACATGCACTAGGATATGCCCTATGAGCACACTAGGAATCTTGACTGTTGTCATCATCAATTCCAAAACACACACACACATAGCCAGGGTGTATGTTAAAATGTATCTAAAAGCCTCCTCAGGTCGACATTTTTAAGATGCCAACACACACTGATTTATCAACACTGGCTGCTGTGTGTTTCTCTTAAGCTGACATTAAGCTCACTTAGAGTTATTAGGAGGACAGACCTCTCACAGTGCCGGGCTCCAAAGCATCTTGGGATTGAAAGCACTTAATGTCCTCCAGTGAAATAAAATAAGTACATCTATTTGACAATCACCTCTTAGTTTCTTCTCTGTCTCTGCTTCCCTCCATCCCTCACTCTCTTTCCACCCACTTAGTTATTGAAGGAATAATCAACAACTGTTTGGACAATATGTGTTAGTCCAGTTCGGTCATGGTGATGTAGTTGGTCGGTCATGGTGATGATGGTGATATAGTTGGTCGTCATGGTGATCTGCACTGAACAAAAATATAAACGCAACATGTAAAGTGCTGGTCCCATGTTTCATGAGCTGAAATAAAAGATCCCAGATATTTTCCATACGCACAAAAAGCTTATTTCTCTCAAATGTTGTGTACCAATTTGTTTACATCCTTGTTAGTGAGCATTTCTCCTTTACCAAGATAATCCATCCAACTGACAGGTGTGGCATATCAATAAGATGATTAAACAGCATGATCATTACACAGGTGCACCTTGTGCTGGGGACAATGAAAGGTCACAATGCCACAGATGTCTCAAGTTTTGAGAGAGCGTGAAATTGGCATGCTGACTGCAGGAATGTCCACCAGAGCTGTTGCCAGAGAATTGAATGTTCATTTCTCTACCATAAGCCGCCTCCAACATCGTTTTAGAGAATTTGTCAGTACGTCCAACCGGCCTCACGACCGCAGACCTGGTGTATAGCGTCGTGTGGGCAAGCGGTTTGCTGATGTCAACGTTGTGAACAGAGTGCCCCATGGTGCCGGTGGGGTTATGGTATGGGCAGGCATAAACTACAGACAACGAACACAATTGCATTTTATCGATGGCAATTTGAATGCACAGAAATACCATGACGAGATCCTGAGGCCCATTGTGAGGCCCATTTTTTTTTTATGCATCTGTGACCAACAGATGCATATCTGCATTCCCAATCATGTGAAATCCATAGATTATATTCATATTTCCTTATATGAACTGTAAAATTGTTGAAATTGTTGCATGTTGCATTTATATTTTTGTTCAGTATAGTTTGTCGGTCATGGTGATGATGGTGGGGTGGTTGGTTGTCATGGTGATGTTGTTGGTCGTGATGATGGTGATGTAGTCGGTCGGTCATGGTTGAGAGAGGGTTGTTGATTTTCTCTGTTTGGCTTCATTTCCTGCTCTTAGGCTTGAGAGAACATGCAGTATCATAGACCAGCTGGTACACACACACAAGGTATGTCTCTTGGAATCAATTGTCATCCGTTCTGCATGGTGGAGTGCCTGTAGTGAGACGAGGTGACGTGTGTGAGAGAGCGAGGGGGGAGGGAAAGAGAAGGAGAGAGAGCAAGAGCTCTCGGGTTTTGTTCTGTGTGAGTTGGGTAATTTGAATTGTATGTGAATAGAGTGTCTTCCTGACACTGTCCATCCATCAACACTGTAACCCCAGGCAACCAGAGGGGGCAGGACAGTGCGCTATGGCAGGACCATAACCTATTTTTTTTCTCTCTATACCTTCTCACTCACCTCTCTCAACATCTCGCTGTCTCTAACTGCATGTCCAGTTCAGGCTTGGCTTGTTCCTCACTAATGCGAAAAAGTACAGCCCCCCCCCCCCCCCCCCCCCCCAGCCAGCCAGCAGGTGCTATGCTGCTCTCTCTCTCTCTCTCTCTCTCTCTAATTGTGTGTTTGGCCGTGTCCTCTCTGCCATCTGCTTGGGCCTGTTGTGGGACTCCTGGGAGTGGGAGTTTCAAATAATAAGCATTCTGTCCTCATACATATTATTCATACAGTAATTATAATAATGATAATAATTTATTTGTATAGCGCTTTTCAATAGAAGTAACAAAGTGCTTTTCATCATAAAATAATAAAATAAAAGTACTAACAAAGAAACAAAGACAGGAGGAAGGAGAATGAAAAAAAGATAGCTAATTAAAAGCATATATTGAAGTCATACAATAAAAGCATCTTTATAAACGTGTGTTTTCAGCAGGGATTTAAAAAGAGGCACTGAATCTGCAAGCCTGATCTCCTCTGGCAGACCATTCCAAAGTCTAGGGGCCCTAATGGCAAATGCCTGGTCTCCTTTAGTTTTCAACCTAGACTTTGGAATGGTCAACAGTGCCCTGCCAGAGGATCTCAGGCTGATATATAGGATGGGGGCTAAACCGAGCCTAGCCTTAAACGTGATTAATAAAGTGTTAAAATCTCAAATCAAATCAAATTGTATTTGTCACATGCGTCAAATACAACACCTTACCGTGAAACGCTTACTTACAAGCCCTTAACCAACAATGCAGTTTTAAAGAGTTAAGAAAAATATTTACTAAATAAACTAAAGTAAAAAAAGAAAAGAGCAACAATAACAATAACGAGGCTATATACAGGGGTTACCGGTACCGAGTCAATGTGTGGGGGTACAGGTTAGTCGAGGTAATTGAGGTAATATGTACACCACCGTTCAAATGTTTGGGGTCACTTAGAAATGTTCTTGTTTTCCATGAAAACATACATGAAATGAGTTTGAATAGGAAATATAGCAAAATGCATAGGAAATGTAGTCATTGAGAAATAATGATTTTTAATAGAAATAATAATTGTGTCCTTCAAACTTTGCTTTCGTCAAAGAATCCTCCATTTGCAGCAATTACAGCCTTGCAGACATTTGGCATTCTAGTTGTCAATTTGTTGAGGTAATCTGAAGAGATTTCACCCCATGCTTCCTGAAGCACCTCCCACAACTTGGATTGGCTTGATGGGCACTTCTTACGTACCATACGGTCAAGCTGCTCCCACAACAGCTCAATAGGGTTGAGATCAGGTGACTGTGCTGGCTACTCCATTATAGACAGAATACCAGCTGACTGCTTCTTCCCTAAATAGTTCTTGCATAGTTTGGAGCTGTGCTTTGGGTCATTGTCCTGTTGTAGGAGGAAATTGGCTCCAATCAAGCGCCGTTCACAGGGTATGGCATGGCGTTGCAAAATGGAGTGATAGCCTTCCTTCTTCAAGATCCCTTTTACCCTGTACAAATCTCCCACTTTACCACCACCAAAGCACCCCCAGACCACATTGCCTCCACCATGCTTGACAGATGGCATCAAGCACTCCTCCAGCATCTTTTCATTTGGTCTGCGTCTCACAAATGTTCTTCTTTGTGATCCGAACTCCTCAAACTTCGATTCGTCTGTCCATAACACTTTTTTCCAATCTTCCTCTGTCCAGTGTCTGTGTTCTTTTGCCCATCTTAATCTTTTATTTTTATTGGCCAGTCTGAGATATGGCTTTTTCTTTGCAAATCTGCCTAGAAGGTCAGCATGCCGGAGTCGCCTCCTTCACTGTTGATGTTGAGACTGGTGTTTTGCGGGTACTATTTAATGAAGCTGCCAGTTGAGGACCTGTGAGGCGTCTGTTTCTCAAACTAGACACTCTAATGTATTTGTCCTCTTGCTCAGTTGTGCACTGGGGCCTCCCACTCCTCTTTCTATTCTGGTTAGAGCCAGTTTGCGCTGTTCTGTGAAGGGAGTAGTACACAGCGTTGTACAAGATCTTCAGTTTCTTGGCAATTTCTCGCATGGAATAGCCTTCATTTCTCAGAACAAGAATAGACTGAACTTTCAGAAGAAAGTTATTTGTTTCTGGCCATTTTGATCCTGTAATGGAACCCACAATTGCTGATGCTCCAGATACTCAACTAGTCTCAAGAAGGCCAGTTTGATTGCTTCTTTAAACAGCACAACAGTTTTCAGCTGTGCTAACATAATTGCAAAAGGGTTTTCTAATGATCAATTAGCCTTTTAAAATTATAAACTTGGATTCGCAAACACAACGTGCCATTGGAACACAGGACTGTTGGTTGCTGATAATGGGCCTCTGTACGCCTATGTAGATATTCCATTACAAGCCATTTACAACATTAACAATGTCTACACTGTATTTCTGGTTAATTTGATGTTATTTTAATGGACAAAATAATTACTTTTCTATCGAAAACGAGGAAATGTCTAAGTGACCCCAAACTTTTGAACGGTAGTGTACATGTAGGTAGGGGTAAAGTGACTATGCATAGATAATAAACAGCGAATAGCAGCAGCGTAAAAAAAAAGGTTGGGGGGTCAATTTGGACCTAGACTTGGCGCTCCGGTACAGCTTGCCGTGCGGTAGCAGAGAGAACAGTCTATGACTAGGGTGTCTGGAGTCTTTTTTTTAGGGCCTTCCTCTGACACCGCCTGGTATAGAGGTCCTGGATGGCAGGAAGCTTGGCCCCAGTGATGTACTAGGTCGTACGCACTACCCTCTGTAGCGCCTTGCGGTCGGAGGCCGAGCAGTTGCCATACCAGACAGTGATGCAACCAGTCAGGATGGTGCAGCTGTGTAACTTTTTGAGGATCTGAGGACCCATGCCAAATCTTTTTAGTCTACTGAGGGGGAATGGGCATTGTCGTGCCCTCTTCACGACTGTCTTGGTGTGTTTGGACCATGATAGTTTGTTGGTGATGTGGACACCAAGGAACTTGAAGCTCTCAACCTGCTCCACTACAGCCCCGTCAATGAGAATGGGGGCGTGCTCGGCCCTCCTTTTCCTGTAGTCCACAATCATCTCCTTTGTCTTGATCACGTTGAGGGAGAGGTTGTTGTCCTGGCACCACACTTCCAGGTCTCTGACCTCCTCCCTATAGGCGGTCTCATCGTTGTCGGTGATCAGGCCTACCACCGTTGTGTCGTCTGCAAACTTAATGATGGTGTTGGAGTCGTGCTTGCCCACGCAGTCATGGGTGAACAGGGAGTATAGGAGGGGACTAAGTACGCTCCCCTGAGGGGCCCCTGTGTTGAGGATCAGCGTGGCAGATGTGTTGTTGCCTACCCTTACCACCTGGGGGCGGCCCGTCAGGAAGTCCAGGATCCAGTCAGTTGCAGAGGGAGGTGTTTAGTCCCAGGGTCCTTAGCTTAGTGATGAGCTTTGAGGGCACTATGGTGTTGAACGCTGAGCTGTAGTCAATTAACAACATTCTCACGTAGGTGTTCCTTTTGTCCAGGTGGGAAAGGGCGGTGTTGAGTGCAATAGAGATTGCATAATCTGTGGATCTGTTGGGGCGGTATGCAAAATGGAGAGGGTCTAGGGTTTCTAGGATGATGGTGTTGATGTGAGCCATGACCAGCCTTTCAAAGCACTTCATGGCTACAGATGTGAGTGCTACGGGTCGGTAGTCATTTAGGAAGGTTACCTTGGTGTTCTTGGGCACAGGGACTATGGTGGTCTGCTTGAAACATGTAGGTATTACAGACTCGGCCAGGGACAGGTTGAAAAATGTCTGAAGACACTTGCCAGTTGGTCAGAGCATGCTCGGAGTACACGTCCTGGTAATCCGTCTGGCCCTGCAGCCTTGTGAATGTTGACCTGTTTAAAGATCTTACTCACATCGGCTATGGTGAGCGTGATCACACAGTCGTCCGGAACAGCTGGTGCTCTCATGCATGCTTCAGTGTTGCTTGCCTCGAAGCGCGTATAGAAGTCGTTTAGCTCGTCTGGTAGGATTGTGTCACTGGGCAGCTCCCAGCAGGGCTTCCCTTTGTAGTACGTAATAGTTTGCAAACCCTGCCACATCCGACGAGCATCAGAGCTGGTGTAGTACGATTCAATCTTAGTCCTGTATTTACGCTTTGCCTGTTTGATGGTTCGTCTGAGGGCATAGCGGGATTTCTTGTAAGCGTCCGGGTTAGAGTCCCGCTCCTTGAAAGCGGCAGCTCTACCCTTTTAGCTCAGTGCGGATGTTGCTTGTATTCCATGGCTTCTGGTTGGGGTATGTACGTACGGTCACTGTGGGGACAACGTACTGATGTGGTATACTCCTCAATGCCATCGGATGAGTCCTGGAACATATTCCAGTCTGTGCTAGCAAAACAGTCCTGTAGCTTAGCATCTGCGTCATCTGACCACTTCCGTATTGAGCGTGTCATTGGTACTTCCTGCTTTAGTGTTTGCTTGTAAGCAGGAATCAGGAGGATATAATTATGGTCAGATTTGCCAAATGGAGGGCGAGAGAGAGCTTTGTACGCGTCTCTGTGTGTGGAGTAATGTCTAGAGTTTATCTTTATTTTTTATGTTTGCACATGTAACATGCTGGTAGAAATTCAGTAAAACGGATTTAAGTTTCCTTGCATTCAAGTCCCCGGCCACTAGGAGCGCCGCCTCTATTCTAAAAGTGACTGGTAGCCAGAGAAGCTGACATGGTTACATTTTCTGGTGCCTGTTAAAAGCCGAGCGAGCAGCAGCATTTTGAACTAACTGTAGACAATGGAGTGATTGATTGACTAAGAGTGTATACAAAGAGTTACAGTAATCTAGGCGTTAGGAAACAAAAGCATGTATAATTTTCTCCAGATCAGTGACTTGAAATAAGACTTGACTTTAGCTATATTTCTTAGATGATAAAAGCATGATTACGTTGTGATTAAGTTGTGATTACATTTATATCTTTTCATGACAATTATGATAATTCCAATCTGTGTTCCACTTTGTTTGAGAATTTAAATAAACCAAGAAGCTAATGTATCAGAGAGAATAGTCTGCTCTCTACTTGAAAGACTGAAACCTGGTGTGTGTGTGTGTGTGTGTGTGTGTGTGTGTGTGTGTGTGAGACATTAAAATATGGTAAAATATACATTTGAAGTCTGTCTCTCTCTGCCCTGGGGGCTGGCTCATTAACATGGTGGGACAGGAATACTATTTTATCTCTTTCTTTCCCCCCATCTTTCTCGCTTTCTTGCTTCCTTTCTTTCTTTTTTCTCTTTCTATTGTTCTTTCTTTTGTTAAAAATAATTGTATCTCACACAAACACACACAAACACACACACACACACACACAAAATGATGAGTGAACAGTCGTGTAGGCTCGATCTGTATAGTCATTAGCTCCACCAGGAGGGGGTCTCTGTTTCCTGAACTTCCCAGGGATGGTGAGGTCTTCTGGGCTTGGTGTATAGAGGCCTCCCCTCCCCTGCAGGCTTTGGAGGTTTAGCTAATTCGGATGATCAGCAGGGAGGAACACCAACAGGCTAACCCACTGTAGCTCTCTGTCAGACAACAAAACAATGCGTGTGTGTTTTGTACTTTCTAAAATTAGTCACAAAATAACATAATTTGTCAGACGGGGGTGAGGGGTGAGACAGGGTTGTAATCTGAATCCAACCTTGTTTGATATCTATAGCGTCAGCTCAGTCAGGGGAAAGCACCAGAGATGCATCTCAAGTGGCACCCTATTCCCTACATAGTGTACTACTTTTGACTGGAGCTCTATGGGCCCTGGTCAAAAGTTGTGCACTGTAAAGGGAATAGGGTGCCATTTGGGTCGTAGCTCAGGTTGTACCTTTTATTAGTCACTTTCCCAGAGCTCTTCTGCTCAATGTGTGTGTTGTGGTGTGTGTTAGTAGGGTGATGTGTGATGACAGGGTTGTGTGTGTAAACTGACAGTGGAGTCTGAAATGTGAGACCTCCCTTGTGTCTGCTCGACAGAGGAGGAATTGGGTGGGGTGGGGGGGGTGAGACAGGGGAGGATGTGTTTGATGTCTGTCTGAAGGAGGGAGGGAGGATGGAAAGAAGGGAGGAGGTGACGAAGGTGCTCTAGAATTCCAGAACCCTATGAAGTGTGTGTGTGATCCCACCTTGTGGCCAGCTGCTCTCTTCGTCACCAGAGCTATGTATGTGAAGAGGTGTGTGTGATTGTATAGTGTTTGTGTGACAAATATACTGTAGTTTCACACTTCCATGACATGTGTGTGAGCCACAAACCCCACCTCCTACCCCATGACTCGTTCTGACATCACAGGCTGTGACCTCATTATGACTAAAAAGGCAGCAGAGCAGAACTCAAGTCCAAACACTTCGGCACGGAACCTCACACACACATACTCACATTCTTTCACACACACAAACTCTCTCCCCCACACACTGCATGGTATTTGGACTTGGACTAGCTGTTGCAGTTAGAGGAACACTGAGGAGACAGAAGCAGAATCCAAGATCAGAGTTCCAGCCTGACAGACAGACAGATCGAGGTAAGGCCAGACAGAACCTAGCCACTGCTAATGTAACACAGGCGTCACTGTGCCTGCTTAGAAGTATACTGTAGCTTCCTTCATTGTCCCAGTCCTCTTACTGGGCTCCAACAAGTGGTTCGCAAATGAGAGACCGCCCGCCTGATAACGGCTTAGCCAGCTACACCAACGAAAAGCTAGCAAATCAGCGGCACGAAGGGAGACATTTCAAGCTGTTGAGTTACGGTATACGATCTTAACTCTGTTACACTAACCCTGAGGTATGATGAGGTCAGTGTACCAGATGTAAATGTCACATTACTTACCGTGTGGACTGTATGATTCATTCCTGCATTGAGACGACATGAACTCTGTTCTTCTCCTGTAGAATGGATTAAAGTGAGCAAAAATAAGTAAATCTGAGTTTTTTTTGTTTAGTTCACCAACTTTCTACCTTGAATTAGTCCTTTTGGATGTTTTTCCTGGTAAGCTATATATATATATATATACACACACACACACACACAGTCAGTCAGTCAGTCAGTCAGTCAGTCAGTCAGTCTGTCTTCCCTCCCTTTGGTAGAGTGTGTCCACCAGCGCATTCACTATAGCAGGTTAGCTATGTCAATGACTTCATGTGTGTGCCATTTTTGTGCTACAACCAGTCATTAGCTTCTTCCTTTCTCTCCTCAGTTCAATGCCTCTTATAATGAGTGTGTGAGCAGAGGCAGCAGGGTAGTGTGTGTCTTTCTCTTCCTGGATTGTGACTCAGTGTTTGCAGCGTGCACACACACACTCTGTTTCTGGGAAACTGGCCTGTAAATCATGTGTGTGTTTGCAGATCAAACAGAATGCCAGCTAGTGAACTATGGACTGGTAGCTCTCCTACCTGTGTCCTGTTAGCTGATAGGCTAGTCGACTAATGCTCTCTCAGCTGATGGGCTAGTGGAATAATGTTCTGTCAGCTAATTGGCTAGAGTACTAATGTTCTGTCAGCTGACAGGCTAGTGGACTGGTGTTGTCCTGTCAGCTGATAGGCTAAATGTTTTGTCAGTTGATTGGCTAGTGGACAAATGTCATGTTAGTTGATAGGCTGGTAGACTGGTAATGTTCTGTGACCTAATGTTGATTGGTTGTTCCAGCAGCAGCCGGTGTGTGATTGGTGAAGATGTCTGATAATGGGGACATTGAGGACAAGCCCCCAGCCCCACCCATGAGGAACACCAGCACTCTGATTGGCTCCTGCATCAAAGATCCCGCCCCCCATGGCTCCAAGCCCCTCCCCCCCAACCCAGAGGACAGGAAGAAGAAAGATCGTTCCATCAGGTCCATCCTGACAGGAGGAGGAGACAAGAGTGAGTCCTGTATGTGTGCAACTGTGCAAGACTGTGCGTGTGTGCAACGAAGGGAGGTAACAAGGGGGAATATGACAGACATCCAAATCCCCCAGGATACCTTGCGGTAGCTTGCATGGTTAGCCTTCCCATGAGCCTCGGGGGGGGTGTCTCTCGAGACTCTGCTGCTGCCTCTAACAATATGCTCCCTCTTTCTCTCCTCTCTCCATTTCTCTCCTAATTTTATCTCTTTCTCTCACTCTCACTCTCTCTCTCTCTCTCTCTCTCTCTCTCTCCCTCTCTCTCTTTATCTCTCTCTCCCCCTTCTCTCTCTCAGCCAACAAGAAGAAGGAGCGTCCGGAGATCTCTCTGCCTTCTGATTTTGAACACACCATCCACGTGGGCTTCGATGCAGTCACTGGAGAGTTCACAGTGAGTCTATGTGCTCTACATCTATGCTCTACTAGGGTCTGTCTATGTGCTCTAGATCTAGGGTCTGTATCTGGAAGTGCTCTAGATCTAGGGTCTGTATCTAGTAGGGTGTTTAACTATGATTCAGCTGATCAACTATGGCCTGTGTAGGACAGTGGAGGCTCCTCATTGGAGGGAATTTCATTAATAAATATATATATTTTTTAGATAAAACTATACTAAATATAATCATGTCACCAAATAATTGATTAAAACACACTATTTTGCAAAGAAGGTCTACAGTAGCCTCAACAGCACTCTGTAGGGTAGCACCATGGTGTAGCCGGAGGACAGCTAGCTTCCGTCCTCCTCTGAGTACATTGACTTCAATACAAAACCTAGGAGGCTCATAGTTCTCACCCCCTTCCATAGATTTACACAGTAATTATGACAACTTCCAGAGGACGTCCTCCAACCAATCAGAGCTGTTGCAGCATGGACTGCCATGTTGTCCATCCAATCAAAGGATCAGAGAATTAATCTAGTACTGAAAGCATAAGCTACAGCTAGCTAGCACTGCAGTGCATAAAATGTGGCGAGTAGTTGACTCAAAGAGAGAGAAAGAAAATAGTTGAACAGTTTTAAACAAAACATTTTTTTTCAGTTTCACTTACTTAGCTAGCAAATGCAGCTAGCTATTTTAGCCTACTGAAACACCCTGCTCAAACAAAGGGATGCTATGTTAGCTAGCTGGCTATGACTATCCAACACAACACTGGAACTCTTCCAAGTCAAGGTAAGCTTTTGGTTTAACTAATTTATTGCCACCGGGGCCCGCCAGTGTACCTGCTTACTGACTATATACACTGTAATGTTACTGCATGATTGTAGCGTGTTTACTAACGTGTTAGTTCTATTAGCTATGTTGACTAGGACGTAACTTTAGCTAATATGGTGACAACGATGTAGGCTGTGTGTAGCGGTTTGGCTTGGAGAAAAATAAAACAAATTGTCCTCCCTTATCTGAAACGGAGCAGACCGCCACTGGTGTAGGAGTATCTGTTCTCGGGTACTATAACTGAGTTAGAGCAGGAATGACTTTAGCCTGTTTTCTTCACTCTAAAGCTAACTAGTTACAGCACAATACTTCCACTTACTCCTAATCTCTCTCTGCTGCATCCCAAATGGCACCCTAATACCTATATAGTGCACTACTTTTGACTAGAGTCCTATGGGCCCTTGTCAAAATGTGTGCACTGTATAGGGAATATGGAACCATTTCAGACGCATCCTCTCTATTTCACTATTACCCACCGTCATTGCCTCTTTCTCCCTCTCTGTCTGTCTGTAATAGGGGGAGATCTTAGGCGAATGGAGTGAGTGAGTAGAGGGAGAGAGATGCAGAGGAGAATGAAAGGTAGAGGAATGAGAGAGGCAGAGAGGGGGAGATACTGTAGGATGGAGATATGACCCAGTTCTCTGACCACTGCAGACACGACATCTCTGTCTTGTTACTAACCGTGTGTGTGTAGGGCATGCCGGAGCAATGGGCTCGGTTGCTCCAGACCTCTAACATCACTAAGCTGGAACAGAAGAAGAATCCTCAGGCTGTCCTTGACGTTCTCAAATTCTACGACTCCAAGGAGACCAACAACAGCCAGAAATACATGAGCTTTACAGGTACACACACACACACACACACACACACACACACACACACATGCTCGCACACACTAGCATGTATACGCACACACAAAAACACAAACACACACATTCACATGTAAACACACACACTATTTGTCAGAACTTGATCTCTTCATCCTGTTTTCCTTCTCCTCTACAGACAAGAGTTCAGACAACTACAGCTGTTCCAACACTGCCGTAAGTCTCCTGACACATCTCTGCTTTAGTCCCAAATGGCATCCTATTCCATATATAGTGCACAACTTTTGATCAGGGCCCATCACCACAATTCTGCCCTATGAGCCATGGTCAAAAGTAGTGTACTATATAGGGTGCATTTTGATACGAACATATCTGTTTGTTTACTCAGCTATCAATGTGTGTTTAGGGCATCTGCATTTAGATGAAGAATGGCAAATATGATTGGAGGGATAGAGAGAAACAGGGGATAAACAGAGAGAATGAGAGGATAAGAGATGGTTGAAGAGAGAGCAGAGGAAGACATGGAGGGGTGTGCCGGTCAACAGTCTGTGAGACGCACTCTTCCCTGGCTCTACTTCTCTCTCCCTCTTTCTGCACTGTCTGTGAATCAGGATATTTCCCCCATTTCATTCACGCTCACTATCTGCCTGGCTGTCCTGCAGTCATAGTCAGTCAGGGGGAGAGAGAGGGGGAGAGAGGGGGAGGAAGGTAGGGAGAAGAAAGGGGGAGAAGGAGAGGGAGGGAGGGAAAGGGAGTATTAACAACAGGAAAAGGAAGTGAGCTAACTGGAAGTGATGTCACATCCTCCTCAGAGCTCCAAGGCTGTGTCAGAGACGCCCGCCATAGCAACCGTATCGGAAGACGAGGATGAAGATGAGGCCACGCCCCCTCCTGTTGTCGCTCCCCGACCAGAACACACCAAATCAGTAAGACACACACACACACACATACATACACACACACATACACTCAGCCCCCTGGCTCCAGACAGGGTAAATAAAGTAACACTCTCCTCGTGCTGCTCCTCACTAACAGACTCAGCATTGTGTGTGTGTGTGTGTGTGACGATCATGGGCGGCAGCAGGAGGCTGAATTGAGATACTAAACTCACACTGTCTCTCTGTTCACTCTGTTGTCACAGAAAACACACACACATACACACATACACACACCAGAGAAATCCCGTAGAGAAGTCTGTTCTCTGATTGGCTGTGAGGGTTTTTTTTTTCGGTCCGAACTGAAGTGGCGTCTGAGACAGGGCTACTGCCATGGCGCCACTGTTGCCACAGTGATTTAGCAGCTCAGCGCACCTGACTGGGACACACAGACACCGTAACATAAGGAACAGGAACTGAGCTATAGCTCAGAAGGCTAACAGTCCTTATCTCTCCGTTCCCTCTCCCTCCCTTTTATCTCCTTCCCTCCTCCTCTCTTTCCCTCCCACCTCTCCCCCCCTCTCTTTCGCCTCAGATATACACTCGTTCTGTGATAGATCCCCTCCCATCCCCTCCCACCAGAGACGTTGCCACATCGCCTATCTCCCCCCCACCTCCGGAGGGCGCCACCTCTGCCATCACGCCCCCCACTAGCCCCACCCCTAGTCCTGCCCCTGGCCCCTCTGTGCCACGCCCCGCAGACAAAACACGCAAGAAGAAGATGTCTGATGAAGAGATACTGGAGAAACTACGTAAGTAACACACACACAGACACACACACAGGTGGTCTGAAAGTTGCAATAGAAGTGAACTGCGCTGGCTGCTGGTTTCAGATCCCAGGCACCATCTCCTGTCATTGTGCCGTAAGGTACTCTGTAGTGATGAATGGTGTGTATACTCTAATCCAATGGGGGAGGGGTGTGTGTGTGTGTGTGTGTGGGTGTGTGTGTATAACTAGTTCAACTATATCATCCTGTGACACTCCATGCCTCAGATGTACTCAGGTCTCCCTCTACTGGTAAGAAACAAAACTGTCACTCAGACATATCCTCCCGCCCTCCTGTCCAACCCTGGCATCTGATTGGTCCTCTTCTCTCTCTACCACCCAATCTCCTGGAGTTACCGAGTGATTCTGTGAAATTTCGTATCTGACAGTCTCATCTCCTCCTGTCTACTCAACAAGATGTTCTGTCTGTTACTGTCTCTCTTCTCTCACTCTATCTTTCTCTTGCTCGCTCTCACTCTCTCTCTCTCTCTCTCTCTCTCTCTCTCTCTCTCTCTCTCTCTCTCTCGCTCTCTCGCTCTCTCTCTCTCGCTCTCTCTGTGTGTGTGTTTGACTCTTCACTCTGTCTTTCTGTTTCATTTATTAACCTCACTTCTCTCCCTTCTTCCCTACTTCCCTCCTCTCAGGGAGTATAGTCAGTGTGGGAGACCCCAAGAAGAAATACACGCGCTTCGAGAAGATTGGACAGGGGTGAGTCTACACTACACACACATACACACACACACACACACACACTTCTTAACTTTGAAATGAAAGAAGTCTCTCTCTCCCCTCCTCTCTTTCCTTCTCCCTCCCCCCTCCAGTGCGTCAGGTACGGTATATACAGCCATAGACATCGCTACAGGCCAGGAGGTGGCCATTAAACAGATGAACCTGCAGCAGCAGCCCAAGAAGGAGCTCATCATCAACGAGATACTGGTCATGAGGGAAAACAAGAACCCCAACATTGTTAACTACCTGGACAGGTGAGACACACACCCCAACATTGTTTACTAGACAGGTGAGACACGCATACAAACACACACACACTTTCAGATGTAAACACACACACATTAGTTGTGAGAGCTACAGTGGGGAGAACAAGTATTTGATACACTGCCGATTTTGCAGGTTTTCCTACTTACAAAGCATGTAGAGGTCTGTAATTTTTATCATGGGTACACTTCAACTGTGAGAGACGGAAATCCAGAAAATCACATTGTATGATTTTTAAGTAATTAATTTGCATTTTATTGCATGACATAAGTATTTGATCACCTACCAACCAGTAAGAATTTTGGCTCTCACAGACCTGTTCGTTTTTCTTTAAGAAGCCCTCCTGTTCTCCACTCATTACCTGTATTAACTGCACCTGTTTGAACTTGTTACCTGTATAAAAGACACCTTTCCACACACTCAATCAAACAGACTCCAACCTCTCCACACTGGCCAAGACCAGAGAGCTGTGTAAGGACATCAGGGATAAAATTGTAGACCTGCACAAGGCTGGGATGGGCTACAGGACAATAGGCAAGCAGCTTGGTGAGAAGGCAACAACTGTTGGCGCAATTATTAGAAAATAGAAGAAGTTCAAGATGACGGTCAATCACCCTCGGTCTGGGGCTCCATGCAAGATCTCACCTCGTGGGGCATCAATGATCATGAGGAAGGTAGGGGTCAGCCCAGAACTACACGGCAGGACCTGGTCAATGACCTGAAGAGAGCTGGGACCACAGTCTCAAAGAAAACCATTAGTAACATACTACGCCGTCATGGATTAAAATCCTGCAGCGCACGCAAGGTCCCCCAGCTCAAGCCAGCGCATGTCCAGGCCCCTCTGAAGTTTGCCAATGACCATCTGGATGATCCAGAGGAGGAATGGGAGAAGGTCATGTGGTCTGATGAGACAAAAATAGAGCTTTTTGGTCTAAACTCCACTCGCCGTGTTTGGAGGAAGAAGAAGGATGAGTACAACCCCAAGAACACCATCCCAACCGTGAAGCATGGAGGTGGAAACATCATTCTTTGGGGATGCTTTTCTGCAAAGGGGACAGGACGACTGCACCGTATTGAGGGGAGGATGGATGGGGCCATGTATCGCGAGATCTTGGCCAACAACCTCCTTCCCTCAGTAAGAGCATTGAAGATGGGTCGTGGCTGGGTCTTCCAGCATGACAACGACCCGAAACACACAGCCAGGGCAACTAAGGAGTGGCTCCATAAGAAGCATCTCAAGGTCCTGGAGTGGCCTAGCCAGTCTCCAGACCTGAACCCAATAGAACATCTTTGGAGGGAGCTGAAGGTCCGTATTGCCCAGTGACAGCCCCGAAACCTGAAGGATCTGGAGAAGTTCTGTATGGAGGAGTGGGCCAAAATCCCTGCTGCAATGTGTGCAAACCTGGTCAAGACCTACAGGAAACGTATGATCTCTGTAATTGCAAACAAAGGTTTCTGTACCAAATATTAAGTTCTGCTTTTCTGATGTATCAAATACTTATGTCATGCAATAAAATGCAAATTAATTACTTAAAAATCATTCAATGTGATTTTCTGGATTTTTGTTTTAGATTCCGTCTCTCACAGTTGAAGTGTACCTATGATAAAAATTACAGACCTCTACATGCTTTGTAAGTAGGAAAACCTGCAAAATCGGCAGTGTATCAAATACTTGTTCTCCTCACTGTAGATATCTTCATCTTGTCTTTCGGCTCCTTCTTTTTCACACACAGACACAACCTAACTGTCCCTCACACCCTCTCATATCTTCCCCTTACCATTGAGGAACTGGTACAGTGGTGATATTTGATGTTACCATGGTAACATGGGTGTGGTTGTTGTGTTTATGTAGTTACCTGGTGGGAGAGGAGCTGTGGGTGGTGATGGAGTATCTGGCTGGAGGTTCTCTGACTGACGTCGTCACTGAAACCTGTATGGACGAGGCTCAGATCGCTGCTGTGTGTCGGGAGGTCAGTGCTGCTGCGTGTGTGTGTGTGTGTGTGTGTGTGTGTGTGTACCTGGCTTGTCGGCCTGCTTGCTAATTCAGAAAGTGATGCCTTGAGCACTTTTGTACATCTCTCTCTCTCTCTCGCTCTCCAGTGTCTGCAGGCCTTGGAGTTCCTCCATTCTAACCAGGTGATCCATCGCGATATCAAGAGTGACAACATCCTTCTGGGAATGGACGGATCAGTGAAACTCAGTATGTAACACACACACACTTGGGGTTGGAGATGTAACACACACACACTTGGGGTTGGAGATGTAACACACACACACTTGGGGTTGGAGATGGGGGCATTAATGGGCAGTGTCTCCATTTGACCAGCAGAGGGAGCTCATAGTCTGTGTTCTAATGTAGCACTACCACTGTGCCATTTCATATATTTAGCCTTATATAGTGCATTTGAGTGCAATGTCCTATTCTAACATGTGTTCTCTCTCTCCTCTCTAGCTGACTTTGGGTTCTGTGCCCAGATCACTCCAGAGCAGAGTAAGAGGAGCACCATGGTGGGGACTCCCTATTGGATGGCTCCAGAGGTGGTGACCAGGAAGGCTTACGGTCCTAAAGTTGACATCTGGTCTCTAGGCATCATGGCTATAGAGATGGTGGAGGGAGAACCCCCTTACCTCAATGAGAACCCACTAAGGGTAAGCGAGAGAGAGAGCGAGAGTGTGTGTGCGTGTCACTGTCTGTGTGTGTCTATAACGGCCCCTGTCTGTCCTGTCATATCTCCTAGGCATTGTATCTGATTGCGACCAACGGGACTCCAGAGCTTCAGAACCCAGAGAAACTGTCCTCAGTCTTCAGAGACTTCCTCACTTGCTGCCTGGAGATGGATGTGGAGAAGAGAGGGAGCGCTAAAGACCTACTACAGGTAGAGAGGGAGGAATAGAGGGAGGAATAGAGGGAGGAAGAGCGGGAGGTTGGATAGGGGAAGTGTGTGTGTGGTGCATAAGGTTGGTTTGAGCATCAAACCACATTACTAGTTTTACCAGTAATAAAACTAAACCCATCTCTCCTCTCTTCCTCCTCTTCACTCATCCACAGCACCAGTTCCTGAAGGTGGCCAAGCCTTTATCCAGTCTGACTCCTCTCATCCTGGCAGCCAAAGAAGCAGCCAAGGCTAACCGCTAATCTGCTAGATGCTAGCACCACAGATCACCCCTTTTCCCCTCTCTCTCTCTCTCTCTCTCTCTCTCTCTCTCTCTCTCTCTCTCTCTCTCTCTCTCTCTCTCTCTCTCTCTCTCTCTCTCTCTCTCTCTCTCTCTCTCTCTCTCTCTCTCTCTCTCTCTCTCTCTCTCTCTCTCTCTCTCTCTCTCTCTCTCTCTCTCTCTCTCTCTCTCTCTCTCTCTCTCTCTCTCTCTCTCTCTCTCTCTCTCTCTCTCTCTCTCTCTCTCTCTCTCTCTTTCCCCCCCAGACAGGGGTGTTTCAGGAGGTCCCATCCCCCTTAAACCCTTGACCTATCATGGTGAGTGTGGGAAGGACGCTCTTACTGATGTCATCGCTGGTACAAATACACTGATCGGATTGGAGGAGTGCTCCAGGCCCAAAGACTCATGGGAGTTGTAGTTTCAGCAGGACAGTGGCTGAACTCTCTACGGACAGTGGCTCTGGACTGGATCTGATCTGACCTTTTGAACTGTTTGTTTGTTTATGTCTGACTTATTTTCATGTGTTGAAAAAGTGCATTTTAGTTTGATCTTTTCTTAGGTGTTTTGTTTTGGGGAGAAGGGTTTGGTTGATTACAGTGTAATGAAGAGACACAAGGTGGTACTGTTGATATTGGCTGAGTCCCAAATGGCACCCTATTCCCTACACAGTGCACTACTTTTGTCAAAAATGGGGTGCCATTTGTGACACAATCTTAGTCTGATCAAACATTGTAACTATATCACCTTATCTCTACTCCACTCTCTCTCTCTCTCTCTCTCTCTCTCTCTCTGTGTCTGGCTGAGTGAGATGACACGCATGACACCTTTTTTTATGGAACGTCTAAAATCATAATAATAATACAATTTGTGATGATGATAATGATGGTACATGAAGGATGCCTGTGTACGATATAGTATAGAAGAACATATCTAAATCCTATTTTTTCAGTACAATCGTTACGGTACAATTTTGGACTGATCCTAGTCCCAACCCTCTGAAGATAGTATGTACATTACATGTGAAAAAACGGCTAAAAAACAAACAAAAAACTACCAGAAAAATATTGTCTGCATTCTTTGTTTAGCAATGTGTTTTCTTTATTCAGATGGAGCTGAAGAATACCAAGGTACCAATAAGAAGTATACTTTCTACCAGGAGGTTTGGCTTTGTTCTGTTTTTAAAATGTAGCGTTAAAACTGCCTTTGGCCTTAAACTGTCTCACAGGTGGAAGACTTCTAACAGACAGTTGGACAACCTCTAGTCTCGCTCACCACTCTGAGTGCTCTGCACGCTCCTGCGGCTGTGAGAAGAAACAACCTCCAAATCTTTTCAATTCCCCAGACTACTGTAGTCCAGGTTAGACCGGTTTAGAACTAGGATAGACTGGGTTGAACTGGTTCAAACGGCCTCAAACTGGTTTAGACTGTTTTGGGAGTGGTTCAGACCAGTTCAGATAAGGGTGGTGATAGTTATTGAAGTCTTCTCTTCCTGTGTATTGGAGCCATAATTATGATGTTTATAAAAGTATTGGATTATTTTGAATGAGACAAATAAATCTCTATGCTGGCGAGAGAGTCTGGCTGTCGTTCTGTCTGTCTGTCTCGGTCTGTTGGGTGTACCCCTGGTTAGGTCTGTTTATATAAAGTGTTATTGTAAGTGTGTCTGCTCCTCTGGGTGGGGTTCTCATCTGAATGGGAAATTAGACTCAAGTCACTGATTAAACTGGTAATTACTGTTGCCACAGTCTTAATCTGCCTGGCTAGACAAAGGGCATGTGTTCGTCTGTGTCACAACCCACCACCTCTTTATTTCTCTCCCTTTTTTTTCCTCTCACTGCCTCCATTTATCTGTCTGTGTCTAGCCCTCCTGTCTCTCTCCATCTCTGGGCGAATCTCAATTGCATACTCCTTGCATCCTCTCTCCTCGCCTCCTACTTAAAACCCATTGGATGAGAAAGCCAGAGGTTCCTCCCCTCCAATGGGTTTTGAGAAGGAGGCAAGGAGAGAGGACATGAGTATGCATTTGAGATTCTCCCTGTCTATTCTCTCCCCCTCTCTCCCTTGTACATTCTTTCCCATCCAGGGCTGGTAGAATGATGATGTTCATTCTTGCTGAATCAGCACTGGAGAGAGATTATGGAGAGAGAGGAGATGTGGAGTAATGCCAGAGTGTGACATCAGTGACAAAGGCAACCAACTGCAGGAGCAGAGGAGAGAGAAAGTGATCAAGATGCATTCTCAGAGTTTGTGGCTCTGCTCAAGTGTGGGTGTGTGCTCCATATAATAATGTGTGTGGGCATCTCTACTCTCCTTAATATAATAATGCTTTTGGCCATCCAGAGGTTTCAGTAAGAGCTTTTACTAGCTGAGGGTTGTCCAAGTCCATTCTGTCTGCTTGGTAATGTACTATTGTCATTACATGAATGTGTTACAGATTACAGACACACTTTAGCCTCGGCTACTAAATAATGATATACTAGACTGTGACACTTTAATGTCTCAGTCGGTGTGGTTAAATCCGTTATGTACCTTCACTCTAGTCTGAGCTTCAAACAACAACCTTTTCATTCGCTGCCAAAGAACGAGCGTAATAGTTTCAGCCCATTTGGATAATTATTCCTTACTGTGTAATTATAGACGCATTTACTGTTAGCAACAGGTGGGAGTGGCCGTCTCGCTCTATCTCTATGGCGTGTGCTGCTGTTCTTTCTGTGGCGCGAGACAGACGCGGCTGTTATTATACCACCACCAGACTGCAGGAGGCTGCGGCAACACAGATCGCGTACTTTTTTTTCTAAACGAATAAACAGACAGAGAGAATAATAACAACGGACGACTAGCTGTTATAATCACCGTCCGGTAAGTCTGGAATATATTGTAGCCCGGTAAACGATGGTAATATGAATCTACCGTTGTGTATTTTCTTGTTTTATTATTGGTTAACGAGTCCCATGCATATAAAGGCGGATCATCCACTCTTGCGCTATAGACAACCTACTGCAACACTGTCACGGAAAAACTGTAGTTTACTGGGCTATTCTACAAATATATAAATAAACGATGACTGAGTATTCATTAGTAGGCTGTGGGTTGACCATTGAACACTCTGATCATAACAGTTGATTGAATGAAGATTGATAGATTGCGTCTTCTGGCTGCTGTGTAGAGCGGTCATTGCCTCCGTGGTGACCGACACACCGAGGGAATGACCAGGCGGTTCTGTTGGGGATCCGGAGATTTCTAGATTTACAAGATCTATCTAATGGTCTGTTTGTTTCGGGGTCCGCTCTGTTTTTATTCTGTTGTGTATGTGACAGTCCGGGAATATGAGGGTATAAGCATAGCATATATCTCTCTCTCTCGCTCTCTCTCTCTCCCTCGTCCCTTCCTCTGTCCATGAATAGCCAGGTTGCTGTGTTAGGTTAGGTATTGCATTGGTGCTGTGTTAGGTCTTGGTGCTGGGGTAGGTCAACTGCTTCTGGGATGGGTGCTGGTGTATTGGGGTGAACATTTGTATTGGTGCCTGGTGTATTGGTGCTCAGCTTGGATGGGAAGACTATTGGTGCTGGGGTATAGAGGGGGATGATGATGGGGTGATGCTGGGAGAGAATGAATGAACAACAGAGACAACAGAGAGTCACTGTTAAGTTTAACACTGTTTATTTATAGACACACACACACTGTCTGTAGCCCTGGCCTAAGGTCATTGTTAAGCCTACTGTACAGGGCAGATAGCAGATGGTGTATAGTAGGCCATATAATAATAAGAAAGAACGGGAATCCCCTTTCAATGTCAGGCATTGTGAGTGTACTGATGTGTTTACCAGTCATTGACAAGGTCAGGGGTTCCATGTCCGTTCTACTCAGTCTAATTCTATGGTTTAGGCTACGCTACAGCATACAGAATCATTCTACTTCTACTAGTCGACTAGCATACAGTGCCTTGCAAAAGTATTCATCCCCCTTGGCGTTTTTCCTATTTTGTTGCATTACAACCTGTAATTTAAATGGACATACACAAAATAGTCCAAATTGGTGAAGTGAAAATAAAAAAATAACTTGTTTCAAAAAATTCTAAAAAATAAATAACGGAAAAGTGGTGCATGCATATGTATTAACCCCCTTTGCTATGAAGCCCCTAAATAAGATCTGGTGCAACCAATTACCTTCAGAAGTCACATAATTAGTTAAATAAAGTCCACCTGTGTGCAATCTAAGTGTCACATGATCTGTCACATGATCTCAGTATATATACACCTGTTCTGAAAGGCCCCAGAGTCTGCAACACCACTAAGCAAGGGGCACCACCAAGCAAGCGGCACCATGAAGACCAAGGAGCTCTCCAAACAGGTCAGGGACAAAGTTGTGGAGAAGTACAGATCAGGGTTGGGTTATAAAAAAATATCAGAAAGTTTGAACATCCCACTGAGCACCATTAAATCCATTATTAAAAAATTGAAATAATATGGCACCACAACAAACCTGCCAAGAGAGGGCCGCCCACCAAGACCAGGCAAGGAGGGCATTAATCAGAGAGGCAACAAAGAGACCAAAGATAACCCTGAAGGAGCTGCAAAGCTCCACAGCGGAGATTGGAGTATCTGTCCATAGGACCACTTTAAGCCGTACACTCCACAGAGCTGGGCTTTATGGAAGAGTTGCCAGAAAAAAAGCCATTGCTTACAGAAAAAAATAAGCAAACACATTTGGTGTTTGCCAAAAGGCATGTGGGAGACTCCCCAAACATATGGAAGAAGGTACTCTGGTCAGATGAGACTAAAATTGAGCTTTTTGGCCATCAAGGAAAACGCAATGTCTGGCTCAAACCCAACACCTCTCATCACCCCGAGAACACCATCCCCACAGTGAAGCATGGTGGTGGCAGCATCATGATGTGGGGATGTTTTTCATCGGCAGGGACTGGGAAACTGGTCAGAATTGAAGGAATGATGGATGGTGCTAAATACAGGGAAATTCTTGAGGGAAACCTGTTTCAGTCTTCTAGAGATTTGAGACTGGGACGGAGGTTCACCTTCCAGCAGGGCAATGACCCTAAGCATACTGCTAAAGCAACACTCGAGTGGTTTAAGGGGAAACATTTAAATGTCTTGGAATGGCCTAGTAAAAGCCCAGACCTCAATCAAATGGAGAATCGTGTAGCTCAGTTGGTAGAGCATGGCACTTGCAATGCCAGGGTTGTGGGTTCGTTTCCCACGGGGGACCAGTATGAAAAAATTTATGCACTCACTAACCGTAAGTCGCTCTGGATAAGAGCGTCTGCTAAATGACTCAAATGTAAATATAAAAATGTATGACTTAAAGATTGCTGTACAGCAGCAGAACACATCCAACTTGAAGGAGCTGGAGCAGTTTTGCCTTGAAGAATGGGCAAAAATCCCAGTGGCTAGATGTGCCAAGCTTATAGAGACATACCCCAAGAGACTTGCAGCTGTAATTGCTGCAAAAGGTGGCTCTACAAAGTATTGACTTTGGGGGGGGGGGGGGTGAATAGTTATGCACACTCAAGTTTTCTGTTTTTTTGTCTTATTTCTTTTATTTTTATTTTTTTAAATCTTTTTTTTTAGGGGGTAGATCAGCTTTAATATTGCAGATAGATTGTAACTTCCATCAATGTAATTGTCTACATCACTTCCAATCCCCCATATGTTTTTTTCTTCTTTTTTCCCCCGCATATATATATATATATATATATATATATATATATATACATACAGTGGGGGAAAAAAGTATTTAGTCAGCCACCAATTGTGCAAGTTCTCCCACTTAAAAAGATGAGAGAGGCCTGTAATTTTCATCATAGGTACACGTCAACTATGACAGACAAAATGAGAAAAAATTATCCTGAAAATCACATTGTAGGATTTTTAATGAATTTATTTGCAAATTATGGTGGAAAATAAGTATTTGGTCACCTACAAACAAGCAAGATTTCTGGCTCTCACAGACCTGTAACTTCTTTAAGAGGCTCCTCTGTCCTCCACTCGTTACCTGTATTAATGGCACCTGTTTGAACTTGTTATCAGTATAAAAGACACCTGTCCACAACCTCAAACAGTCACACTCCAAACTCCACTATGGCCAAGACCAAAGAGCTGTCAAAGGACACCAGAAACAAAATTGTAGACCTGCACCAGGCTGGGAAGACTGAATCTGCAATAGGTAAGCAGCTTGGTTTGAAGAAATCAACTGTGGGAGCAATTATTAGGAAATGGAAGACATACAAGACCACTGATAATCTCCCTCGATCTGGGGCTCCACGCAAGATCTCACCCCGTGGGGTCAAAATGATCACAAGAACGGTGAGCAAAAATCCCAGAACCACACGGGGGGACCTAGTGAATGACCTGCAGAGAGCTGGGACCAAAGTAACAAAGCCTACCATCAGTAACACACTACGCCGCCAGGGACTCAAATCCTGCAGTGCCAGACGTGTCCCCCTGCTTAAGCCAGTACATGTCCAGGCCCGTCTGAAGTTTGCTAGAGTGCATTTGGATGATCCAGAAGAGGATTGGGAGAATGTCATATGGTCAGAGGAAACCAAAATAGAACTTTTTGGTAAAAACTCAACTCGTCGTGTTTGGAGGACAAAGAATGCTGAGTTGCATCCAAAGAACACCATACCTACTGTGAAGCATGGGGGTGGAAACATCATGCTTTGGGGCTGTTTTTCTGCAAAGGGACCAGGACGACTGATCCGTGTAAAGGAAAGAATGAATGGGGCCATGTATCGTGAGATTTTGAGTGAAAACCTCCTTCCATCAGCAAGGGCATTGAAGATTAAACGTGGCTGGGTCTTTCAGCATGACAATGATCCTAAACACACCGCCCGGGCAACGAAGGAGTGGCTTTGTAAGAAGCATTTCAAGGTCCTGGAGTGGCCTAGCCAGTCTCCAGATCTCAACCCCATAGAAAATCTTTGGAGGGAGTTGAAAGTCCGTGTTGCCCAGCGACAGCCCCAAAACATCACTGCTCTAGAGGAGATCTGCATGGAGGAATGGGCCAAAATACCAGCAACAGTGTGTGAAAACCTTGTGAAGACTTACAGAAAACGTTTGACCTGTGTCATTGCCAACAAAGGGTATATAACAAAGTATTGAGAAACTTTTGTTATTGACCAAATACTTATTTTCCACCATAATTTGCAAATAAATTCATTAAAAATCCTACAATGTGATTTTCTGGATTTTTTTTCTCATTTTGTCTGTCATAGTTGACGTGTACCTATGATGAAAATTACAGGCCTCTCTCATCTTTTTAAGTGGGAGAACTTGCACAATTGGTGGCTGACTAAATACGTTTTTCCCCCACTGTATATATATATATATATATATATATATATATATATATATATATATATATATATATATACGCATATACATATATATATATATATATATACATACACATCCTTTAAAAATATATATATTTCCCTTTATTACTTTCCAACCACACCATCCCTTCCCTAATTGGAGTAAACTAGTGAGCAACAATGCTTAGGCCTCTACTTCATGCTTATACATACTATACACATTTTGTGGACACAGTCAATAATTATATTTTGTTTGTTTTTACTCCTGAACTTCCTCCGATCATTTTCATGATGTCCATCTCGTATGCTTCTATATGCCATATCTTTCACAAAAGCTCACAGTATATAACCTATATACTTATTATGGACATAGCATGTCTTACACTAGTTATCTTGTTGTTATTAGTTGTTGTTATTAGTCTAATCCTTCAGCTCCATTCAACACCTCCCATCTATCTCTTAACACCATCCATATTGGATTTCTATTTGCCATATATTTTTCAACTGTACTGTGATGTTTTACAAAAGTTCTGAACCTTTCTATTCTCATTGTTTCTACAGTTTGTGAATTGAAAATAAACATTTTTGCTAAAAGTATTATTATATTATTGATCGATTGACTATGACTTTTCAGATCACCCAGTAGTGCTATCTGCAGGGTCAGCTCCATGCAAATATTGCAATCCTTCAGCCACTCCTGGACCTTTGTCCAGAAACAAGCTACAAATGGACAGTACAAAAACAAATGATGTAATGATTCTGTCTCTTCACAGCCAAATCTGCAGAGCTGGGAAGATTGTATCCCCCATACAAATAACATTCTATTGGTAGCAAATGAAACTGGTAAACTTTTTTATTTATCACAATTTTTTTTAACCAATTATGTTCGTTAATGCAAGGCCGACAGACAAGTTCCTTACTTTTTCCTCCTTCCACTTTCCTCTTCCATTTTTGCGGTAATGCTGCAATTATTTGGTTGTAATTTCGGGTACAGCAGACATTTCCATATGATTTTGTTAGCTGCATGTGCGACATAACTCCACCAGTCCTACCAATAATATCATTTACGAAGATTATACCTTTAAACATTTTTTTTTTAAACATGTCTTATTTCTTGTTTGTTTCACAAAAAATATATTTTGCTTCTTCAAAGTGGTAGGCATGTTGTGTAAATCAAATGATACAAACCCCTCCAAAATCAATTTTCATTCCAGGTTGTTAGGCAACAAAATAGGAATAATGCCAAGGGGGGTGAATACTTTTGCAAGCCACTGTAATTGATGATGATATGATACATTAATAGAAACATCATCCACTGTCTCCATGCAGACGATGACCAAAACATCACGTCTTCCTTCATATCTCTTTTCAAGCTATCTCTGTCTTCTCTGGGTTAGTGGTTTTATTGGTCCAGTTCTCTCAGGGTTCTATTGACCCTGCATCCTACAGCTGCTGGTACAACACCAGCCCATCCTACCATTTACAGTATGTCTGACTGTATGCTGCTGTTTGTTTCCTGCTGTGTTTCTACGTGGTTTGTGTAGTGTAATGTGTGAATTGTAAGAATGTCCTCTTGTAGGACAATAAACGTCAATCTAATCAATCTAATCTTTACCTGAACCTTCAGCTTAGTCACTGTCTCTTTCTCTCCTTCAGAATTGACCTCAAATCTTTTTTACCATAGAGAGCATTACTCCATTGACCTGGTATGGCACCGCCACCATAACACGACTGTTAAAGACATGCTGTACCAGGTCACTGTAGGTCTGTCCTGTGAAAGAGATATGATCAGTGTATGGGATTAACCTGGATTAATGGTGTTTCAGATTATTTGTCATGTCAGATGTGGGTTAGTGTTACAGTACAGATGAGGTAGGCCTTTTTAATCCTATATAGATGTGTGTACATTAGTTCAATCGAGTACAGGCTTAACTGAATTAACAACAAAGACGGAATGCAATATGATATTTTATTAAATAGTTTGGGGAATGGCTTCGTCTTCGAGGGAAGATCCTCGGAGCCAGATGATGTGATTGCAGGTAGCCCCATGCGGGACTGCTGGCATCGAAACCCCCCCTCTCTCCCTTCCTCCTTCCCCCACCCCTCTCTCTCTAACTACCTTCAGGTCTTAGGTCAGTGTACATGATGGCGTGTTAGGTCAGTGGAGAGTGTAGAGTGCTGTAGATGGAGTGTTAGGTCAGTGGAGAGTGTAGAGTGCTGTAGATGGAGTGTTAGGTCAGTGGAGACAGTGTAGAGTGCTGTAGATGGAGTGTTAGGTCAGTGGAGACAGTGTAGAGTGCTGTAGATGGAGTGTTAGGTCAGTGGAGACAGTGTAAAGTGCTGTAGATGGAGTGTTAGGTCAGTGGAGACAGTGTGGAGTGCTGTAGATGGAGTGTTAGGTCAGTGGAGACAGTGTAGAGTGTTGTAGATGGAGGGTTAGGTCAGTGGAGACAGTGTAGAGTGCTGTAGATGGAGTGTTAGGTCAGTGGAGACAGTGTAGAGTGCTGTAGATGGAGTGTTAGGTCAGTGGAGACAGTGTGGAGTGCTGTAGATGGAATGAGGTCAGTGGAGACAGTGTAGAGTGCTGTAGCTGGAGTGTTAGGTCAGTGGAGACAGTGTGGAGTGCTGTAGATGGAGTGAGGTCAGTGGAGACAGTGTAGAGTGCTGTAGATGGAGTGTTAGGTCAGTGGAGACAGTGTAGTGCTGTAGATGGAGTGTTAGGTCAGTGGAGACAGTGTAGAGTGCTGTAGATGGAGTGAGGTCAGTGGAGACAGTGTAGAGTGCTGTAGATGGAGTGTTAGGTCAGTGGAGACAGTGTAGAGTGCTGTAGATGGAGTGTTAGGTCAGTGGAGAGTGTAGAGTGCTGTAGATGGAGTGTTAGGTCAGTGGAGAGTGTAGAGTGCTGTAGATGGAGTGTTAGGTCAGTGGAGACAGTGTAGAGTGCTGTAGATGGAGTGTTAGGTCAGTGGAGACAGTGTGGAGTGCTGTAGATGGAGTGTTAGGTCAGTGGAGACAGTGTAAAGTGCTGTAGATGGAGTGTTAGGTCAGTGGAGACAGTGTGGAGTGCTGTAGATGGAGTGTTAGGTCAGTGGAGACAGTGTAGAGTGTTGTAGATGGAGGGTTAGGTCAGTGGAGACAGTGTAGAGTGCTGTAGATGGAGTGTTAGGTCAGTGGAGACAGTGTAGAGTGCTGTAGATGGAGTGTTAGGTCAGTGGAGACAGTGTGGAGTGCTGTAGATGGAATGAGGTCAGTGGAGACAGTGTAGAGTGCTGTAGCTGGAGTGTTAGGTCAGTGGAGACAGTGTGGAGTGCTGTAGATGGAGTGAGGTCAGTGGAGACAGTGTAGAGTGCTGTAGATGGAGTGTTAGGTCAGTGGAGACAGTGTAGTGCTGTAGATGGAGTGTTAGGTCAGTGGAGACAGTGTAGAGTGCTGTAGATGGAGTGAGGTCAGTGGAGACAGTGTAGAGTGCTGTAGATGGAGTGTTAGGTCAGTGGAGACAGTGTAGAGTGCTGTAGATGGAGTGTTAGGTCAGTGGAGACAGTGTAGAGTGTTGTAGATGGAGTGTTAGGTCAGTGGAGACAGTGTGGAGTGCTGTAGCTGGAGTGTTAGGTCAGTGGAGACAGTGTAGAGTGCTGTAGATCGAGTGTTAGGTCAGTGGAGACAGTGTAGAGTGCTGTAGATGGAGTGAGGTCAGTGGAGACAGTGTAGAGTGATGTAGCTGGAGTGTTAGGTCAGTGGAGACAGTGTAGAGTGCTGTAGATCGAGTGTTAGGTCAGTGGAGACAGTGTAGAGTGCTGTAGATGGAGTGAGGTCAGTGGAGACAGTGTAGAGTGCTGTAGATGGAGTGTTAGGTCAGTGGAGACAGTGTAGAGTGCTGTAGATGGATTGTTAGGTCAGTGGAGACAGTGTGGAGTGCTGTAGATGGAGTGTTAGGTCAGTGGAGACAGTGTAGAGTGTTGTAGATGGAGGGTTAGGTCAGTGGAGACAGTGTAGAGTGCTGTAGATGGAGTGTTAGGTCAGTGGTGACAGTGTAGAGTGTTGTAGATGGAGTGTTAGGTCAGTGGAGACAGTGTGGAGTGCTGTAGATGGAATGAGGTCAGTGGAGACAGTGTAGAGTGCTGTAGCTGGAGTGTTAGGTCAGTGGAGACAGTGTGGAGTGCTGTAGATGGAGTGAGGTCAGTGGAGACAGTGTAGAGTGCTGTAGATGGAGTGTTAGGTCAGTGGAGACAGTGTAGTGCTGTAGATGGAGTGTTAGGTCAGTGGAGACAGTGTAGAGTGCTGTAGATGGAGTGAGGTCAGTGGAGACAGTGTAGAGTGCTGTAGATGGAGTGTTAGGTCAGTGGAGACAGTGTAGAGTGTTGTAGATGGAGTGTTAGGTCAGTGGAGACAGTGTGGAGTGCTGTAGCTGGAGTGTTAGGTCAGTGGAGACAGTGTAGAGTGCTGTAGATCGAGTGTTAGGTCAGTGGAGACAGTGTAGAGTGCTGTAGATGGAGTGAGGTCAGTGGAGACAGTGTAGAGTGATGTAGCTGGAGTGTTAGGTCAGTGGAGACAGTGTAGAGTGCTGTAGATGGAGTGTTAGGTCAGTGGAGACAGTGTAGAGTGCTGTAGATGGAGTGAGGTCAGTGGAGACAGTGTAGAGTGCTGTAGATGGAGTGTTAGGTCAGTGGAGACAGTGTAGAGTGCTGTAGATGGAGTGTTAGGTCAGTGGAGACAGTGTAGAGTGTTGTAGATGGAGTGTTAGGTCAGTGGAGACAGTGTAGAGTGCTGTAGTTGGAGTGTTAGGTCAGTGGAGACTGTGTAGAGTGCTCTAGAAGGATTGTTAGGTCAGTGGAGACAGTGTAGAGTGCTGTAGATGGAGTGAGGTCCGTGGAGACAGTGTAGAGTGCTGTAGATGGAGTGAGGTCAGTGGAGACAGTGTAGAGTGCTGTAGATGGAGTGTTAGGTCAGTGGAGACAGTGTAGAGTTCTGTAGATGGAGTGTTAGGTCAGTGGAGACAGTGTAGAGTGCTGTAGATGGAGTGTTAGGTCAGTGGAAACAGTGTAGAGTGCTGTAGATGGAGTGTTAGGTCAGTGGAGACAGTGTAGAGTGCTGTAGATGGAGTGAGGTCAGTGGAGACAGTGTAGAGTGCTGTAGATGGAGTGAGGTCCATGGAGACAGTGTAGAGTGCTGTAGATGGTTGTTAGGTGACCTGGTTTTAAGTAGACTAGATACAGTATGTTAGTGTTTAAAATGGAGCTGGATGCAGCTCAGTGTTGATGGATGGAGCTCAGGGCTGGAGAAGGGAGGCCATTTTGGATGTGTCTAAAGATACAGTAGGGCCTAGATTCAAATCGGACCGTGGAAGATCCGCGTTATATTGCGATTTGACATTTAAAGGTAATTCATTTCCAATTGAGCCAGCATATGCAGCTTGTACTGTGAATGCGTTTTTCCAAACGCGGAAACATTGCCTTTAAAAGGTTCATAGTCGAAAAGGGGATTGAATCTAGCCCTAGGTCTACTAGCTTCCCTCTGGTAAATCCTGGTCTGTTGGTAAACTTATGTATTGCCTGAATCATCTACTAAAGTCTCTCTAAACGTATATATTGGGTTGTGATGGGGTACAGCAGTTGAATTAAACTCATAAGGCATTTATAAATTCTTCAATAAATAAATGGGTAAATATCATACATTTTAATGTCCAAAAATCACAGATTGCCCCTTTAAGCTCTCTCTCTCTCTCTCTCTCTCTCTCTCTCTCTCTCTCTCTCTCTCTCTCTCTCTCTCTCTCTCTCTCTCTCTCTCTCTCTCTCTCTCTCTCTCTCTCTCTCTCTCTCTCTCTCTCTCTCTCTCTCTCTCTCTCTCTCTCATTCCACAGCTGTCCTCCAATACCGAATAAACTACGGGACCAAAGATAGTCTCCGTTCCATCTTTCCCGTCTGTCTCTCTGTCCTTCTCTTCCTCTCTCTCCTCCCTCCTTCCCTTCTCTCTCTGTGATGCGGGGCTGTGGGTGAGGGTCCGTGTCCAGTCTGAAGCTGGGGAAGCTAAAGGTGGTGCGGCGGCAGCTGCTGCAGAGGTAAATTACAAGTGTGCAAAAGATTCCATTCTAACTGATAGATGATACAGTACTATAGTATTACCTGTCGTTAACAGGTATAATAGTATCGTTATAGTGTGTTGTTCCCAGGTGAAATTATTGTATTATATTCTTGTATATTGCATTATATTTTAGTATTATTGTGTTTTTATCCAGGTATGAGCACCAGCCGTTTGTGTCGTGTCTGGCTGGTCTGTACGGCTGTCAATGGAGACGCTACCAGAGGGCCAAGTCACAGCCTGGGGAGTGCTGCTGCAGCAGGGTAGGCTATACACACACAGGCACACACGCAGAAGCACGCTTGCACACACACACACACATTTTATTTTGAGTCTTTTGTTGTTTTAATTTAAAATGTAACATCAAATTAGCTAATTTCGTAAGCTCTTGAATCTCAGAAAATACCCCCTTCCCGCTCTTAGAGCGCACTCGTGTCTGACTTGCATGCAGTGGCCACTGTGTGCGGGCGCTGGGTGGGAGACTTGAATACTGTTAAGGAATGGGGCAAAGAATGGGGCAATTCTACTGCCTGTTAGCAAGATGCAGATTTCAGCAGCAGAACAAACTCAAATCAAGTAAAAACAAGTCTGTTTTGACAGCTTAGCTAACTAGCTAGCTAGCATATTTGCATCATCATTCGCTCTGATCAGCTGATAACCACTCTTTTCCCGATGTCAATAATACTTTCTCTGTTGTGTTGGTAATGTTACTGAACTATGTCTTAGGAAAAATGACTCTCTGTCTTTCTCTGACTCCCCCCCTCTCCCTCCCTCCCTCCCCCTTTCCCTCCCTCCCTCCACCCCCGTTCCCTCCCTCCCTCCACTCCCGTTCCCTCCCTCCCTCCACTCCCGTTCCCTCCCTCCCTCCACTCTCCCCTCTCCCCCTTCTCTCTCCCCCCTCTCTTCTCTTCTCTCTCTCCTCCAGGTGGAGTGTGGGAGCGTGGTCCTCCTGGTCCTGACCTTCCTTCTCTCCTCTCTGTTCCTCTACTTCTGGAGCCAGGCTCACAACGATTACAATGAATTTGACTGGTGGGTCACACACACATACACTCGGGCATGACACACAAACACACCACAAACGCACGCGCACACGCACGCATAAACACACTGATTGTACTATATGTATGTATTGCAGGTTTAACTTTGAAACTCTGGGATTCTGGTTCCCCTGGTCTCTGTTGCTGCTGGTTGTTGCTGCTGCTCTGTTCACCTACATCTCTCTGCTGCTGGTGAGAACTAGTAATATTACTATAAATACTTATATACTTATACTACTGATATTGCTATACTATTACTACTGTTACTACTACTATACTACTACTATACAACTACTGCTGCTCATTTCACCTACATCTCTCTGCTGCTGGGGAGAACTAGTAATACTACTATAAATACTAATATACTTATACTACTGATATTACTAAACTATTATATAAATACTACTATACTTATTACTACTATTACTATAATATTATTACTACTATACTATTGCTGCTGCTCTGCTGCTGGTGATAACTATAGTACTATCACTATACTACTACTGCTGCTCTCTTCAGTACTACTACATTACTATACAACTGTACTACTGCTGCTCTGTTCAGTACTACTACATTACTATACAACTGTACTACTGCTGCTCTGTTCATCTACATCTCTCTGTTGTTGTCTTGCAGGTACTGGCAGTGTGTTTACTGTCTGAGGGACAGAGGCTGTACCTTCACTGGAGTCACAAGGTATCTCCCATCCTCCATGTAGTACAGCACACATTCACACACTCACATCCATCATCTCTGAGGCAGCACAGACTGATCAGGATGACACATATGTTGATTAGACCGTTGTTCATTTTCTGTGTTAGATGGGGATCGTGGTGACCATGGCGTTCTCTGTCAGTGCCACGGCAGTTCTCTCTGAGGTGTGGAGTAAAGAGTGGAAGACCCTCCTCCTCTCCCTGCAGGTTGGCCAGTCTAGCCGTCACTCACACATACATAGACCAATCACATCAAGCGACCCAAAGTAACAATGTTAAATGTGTATGTTCAGTTGTCAGCATTGTGATATAAACCTTTCTCTCCCTCCCCTTCTCTATCCCCCTCCTGATTGGCTAGGTCACAGCCCCCTTTCTTCATGTAGGCGTGGTTTTATTGATGACTCTCCTGTCCTGGTCAATAGCGCTGCACTTTTTTCGTATGAACAAGAGAGGTAAGCGCTCCGATTGGCTGCTGTAAAACAAGTCCAGGTTCTGGTCGTGTTCCCCTGCTCAGATGTTGCTGACACATGCCAGATTTTTCAAAGCCTGGATAGGTATTTTACGAATCAGCTAACCACATCTATGTTATAGCAACCTAGTGTCCGAATGCACGGTCAATGACGTGGCACGCAACCATTGGTTGATGCATGCAACGTCTGAGCAAAAGAACGCAACCTCTATTGACTGAGACTGAGAGATACCTTTTCAGAGTTATAAAACCTGGCATAGACACTGCCATGACGCACACTCTGTCCTTCACTCTCTCTATGTCTCTTTTCCCCTCTACCTCTCGCTCGTTTCTCTGTCATCTCCATGGTCACTGTTCTGAGTTGTCGCGGTGACGTGAAGCTCTAGGTGGACTAGCTGACTCATGTCTGGCCTCTCTGTGGAGGATAATGACACACACACTTAAGCCCTGTCAGGTGTACAGTAGTCTGATTAAAGGGGCAATCTGCAGTTCACACAATAACAAAGCACCTCCCCGCCATCCATTTTGGTAAACAGCTAAAGGATGGGGCTGGAGAAATGTAATCACTCTCACTACATTCATAGACCCAGCGTTTATAAATTCATGAGACATTTATAAATTCTTCAAGTAATCAATGGGTAAATATCATACAGTACCAGTCAAAAGTTTGGACACACCTACTCATTCAAGGATTTTTCTTTATTTTTACTATTTTCTACATTGTAGAATAATAGTGAAGACATCAAACTATGAAATAACACATATGGAATCAGGTAGTAACCAAGAAAGTGTTAAACAAATCAAAATATATTTTATATTTGAAATTCTTCAAAGTAGCCACCCTTTGCCTTGATGACAGCTTTGCACACTTGGCATTCTCTCAACCGGCTCACCTGGAATGTTTTTCCAACAGTCTTGAATGAGTTCCCACATATGCTGAGCACTTGTTGGCTGCTTGTCTTTCACTCTGCAGTTCAACTCATCCCAAACCAACTCAATTGAGTTGAGGTCGGATGATTGTGGAGGCCAGGTCATCTGATGCAGCACTCCATCACTCTCCTTCTTGGTCAAATAGCCCTTACACAGCCTGGAGGTGTGTTTTGGGTCATTGTCCTGTTGAAAAACAAATGATAGTCCCACTAAGCGCAAATCAGATGGGATGGCGTATCGCTGCAGAATGCTGTGGTAGCCATGCTGGTTAAGTGTGCCTTGAATTCTAAATAAATCACTGACAGTGTCACCAGCAAAGCACCCCCACACCATCACACCTCCTCCTCCATGTTTCACGGTGGGAACCACTCATGCAGAGATCTACTCTGCGTCTCACAAAGACACGGCGGTTGGAACCAAAAACCTCAAATTTGGACTCATCAGACCAAAGGAGATTTCCACCGGTCGAATGTCCATTGCTCGTGTTTCTTGGCCCAACCAAGTCTCTTCTTCTTATTGGTGTCCTTTAGTAGTGGTTTCTTTGCAGCAATTTGACCATGAAGGCCTGATTCACGCAGTCTCCTCTGAACAGTTGATGTTGAGATGTGTCTGTTACTTGATATCTGTGAAGTATTTATTTGGGCTGCAATCTGAGGGGCAGTTAACTGCTGATTTCTGAGGCTGGTAACTCTAATGAACTTATCCTCTGCAGCAGAGGTAACTCTGGGTCTTTCTTTCCTGTGGCGGTCCTCATGAGAGCCAGTTTCATCATAGCGCTTGATGTGTTTTGTGACTGCACTTGAATACATTTTCCGGATTGACTGACCTTCATGTCTTGAAGTAATGATGGACTGTTGTTTGTCTTTGCTTATTTGAGCTGTTCTTGCCATAATATGGACTTGGTCTTTTACCAAATAGGGCAAACTTCTGTATACCAACCCTACCTTGTCACAACACAACTGATTGGCTCAGATGCATTAAGAAGGAAAGAAATTCCACAAATTAAATTTTAACAAGGCACACCTGTTAATTGAAATGCATTCCAGGTGACTACCTCATAAAGCTGGTTAAGAGAATGCCAAGAGTGCGCAAAGCTGTCATCAAGGCAAAGGGTGGCTACTTTGAAGAATCAAAAATATATTTTGATTTGTTTAACACTTTTTTGGTTACTACCTGATTCCATATGTGTTATTTCATAGTTTTGATGTCTTCACTATTATTCTACAATGTAGAAAATAGTAAAAATAAAGAAAAACCTTTAAATGAGTAGGTGTGTCCAAACTTTTGACAGGTGCTGTACAAAATAAATATGGACGTAACAATCACAGATTGCCCCTTTAAACTCTGATTTAATTTGATTTTTTTTTATCAGTAAGACTTGTATAACTCTAGAATTAGAACACTGGACCTGCTAGACCTGTTCCAGTATGAGGTTGTTTTGAAATATGGTCTCTCTCTCTCTCTCAATTCAATTTTCAATTCAATAGACTTTATTGACATGGCAAGTTAAATTACTTACATTGTCAAAGTAAACATAAACTCAGCAAAAAAAGAAACGTCCCTTTTTCAGGACCCTGTCTTTCAAAGATAATTTGTAAAAAAATCCAAATAACTTCACAGATCTTCATTGTAAATGGTTTAAACATTGTTTCCCATGCTTGTTCAATGAACCATAAACAATTAATGAACATGCACCTGTGGAAAAGTCGTTAAGACACTAACACTTACAGACGGTAGGCAATTAAGGTCAAAGTTATGAAAACTTAGGACACTAAAGAGGCCTTTCTACTGACTCTGAAAAACGCCCAGGGTCCCTGCTCATCTGCGTGAACGTGCCTTAGGCATGCTGCACGGAGGCATGAGGACTGCAGATGTGGCCAGGGCAATAAATTACAATGTCCGTACTGTGAGACGCCTAAGACAGCGCTACAGGAAGACAGGACGGACAGCTGATCATCTTCGTAGGGGCAGACCACTTGTAACAACACCTGCACAGGATCGGTACATCCGAACATCACACCTGCGGGACAGGTACAGGATGGCAACAACAACTGCCCGAGTTACACCAGGAACGCACAATCCCTCCATCAGTGCTCAGACTGTCCGCAATAGGCTGAGAGAGGCTGGACTGAGGGCTTGTAGGCCTGTTGTAAGGCAGGTCCTCACCAGACATCACCGGCATCAACGTCGCCTATGGGCACAAACCCACCGTCGCTGGACCAGACAGGACTGGCAAAAAGTGCTCTTCACTGACGAGCCGCGGTTTTGTCTCACCAGGGGTGATGGTCGGATTCGCGTTTATTGTCGAAGGAATGAGCATTACACTCTGGAACGAGATCGATTTGGAGGTGGAGGGTCCGTCATGGTCTGGGGCGGTGTGTCACAGCATCATCGGACTGAGCTTGTTGTCATTGCAGGCAATCTCAACGCTGTGCGTTACAGGGAAGACATCCTCCTCCCTCATGTGGTACCCTTCCTGCAGGCTCATCCTGGAATGACCCTCCAGCATGACAACGCCACCAGCCATACTGCTCGTTCTGTGCATGATTTCCTGCAAGACAGGAATGTCAGTGTTCTGCCATGGCCAGTGAAGAGCCCGGATCTCAATCCCATTGAGCACGTCTGGGACCTGTTGGATCGGAAGGTGAGGGCTAGGGCCATTCCCCCCAGAAATGTCAGGGAACTTGCAGGTGCCTTGGTGGAAGAGTGGGGTAACATCTCACAGCAAGAACTGGCAAATCTGGTGCAGTCCATGAGGAGGAGATGCACTGCAGTACTTAATGCAGCTGGTGGCCACACCAGATACTGACTGTTACTTTTGATTTTGACCCCCCCTTTGTTCAGGGACACATTAATCAATTTCTGTTAGTCACATGTCTGTGGATCTTGTTCAGTTTATGTCTCAGTTGTTGCATCTTGTTATGTTCAAACAAATATTTACACATGTTAAGTTTGCTGAAAATAAACACAGTTGAAAGTGAGAGGACGTTTCTTTTTTTGCTGAGTTTATAACAAATATGGTGGGACCAACAGCAAAAATAATAGTAGTAGTGGAAAGGGGATTACCATTAACAGCAACTACAACAACAATATTAATGAGAATAACAATACATTAAAGCAATAGTAGTCGACCAGTCTCAACATGACTGAGAAGCCACATGACATGGTATGAAAGCCAAAACAAAACGGGAAATATTATTGACATTACATTGCACTTTTCACTGGCTGTCCCTCAGGTGGTGGCAGGAGGACACATATTTGGCTGCCAAAACTGCACATTTTTCTCCTTTCTTTCTCTCTCTAGTGGATCAGGTGTGTCTGTTGGGTGTGTACCTGAGTGTATTGTTCAGTCTGTACCTGGTTCCGCTGGCCATGTATTCTCCCTGCATCAGAGACTCTGGAACCCTGGGGCCAAAACCAACACTCCTCGGACACAGAGGAGCTCCCATGGTACGACCAACCTATCATACATCTATCAATAAAGCTTTATACTACTCAATTATTCAGTAACACCCAGAGCAGCATGGTATGACCAATCACACTATCAAACATTATCATTATCAACATTATCCCTATATATCAGTACTACCACTTGCAGTATACATTAGGATGACACAGAGAAGCTCCCATTGTACAACCAGTCATATTATCAATATTATCACTATCTATCAATAACATCATTATCAATATTATCACTATCTATCACTAACATCATTATCAATATTATCACTATCTATCACTAACATCATTATCAATATTATCACTATCTATCAATAACATCATTATCAATATTATCACTATCTATCAATAACATCATTATCAATATTATAAATATCTATCAATAACATCATTATCAGAATTATATTTTCTATAACATTATCAATATTATATCTATCAATAACATCATTATCAATATTATCACAATCTAGCAATAACATCATTATCAATATTATCACTATCTAGCAATACTACCACATACTATATACAGGATGACACAGAGACATTCCCATGGTAAATCCAGTCACATAACTTTAACACAGAGGCTCTGGCCTCATGTTACTTTAGAGAGTCAGAGAGAGAGAGAGTTCCTGATTAGAATAAGGTCTGGCACTGGAAAATGTACTTGGCACCATGCATTGTTGATGCCTTTGTGTTTTTGTGTGTGTGTATGTGTTTGTTTGCGTGCATGTCTGTCCTCTAACAGCTTGCTCCAGAGAATACTCTAATGTCCTTTGAGAGCGCAGTGGAGGCTGGAGTGGACGGGTTGGAGACTGACGTCACTATAAGGTACACTCCCCTCTGTCCGTCTGTCTGTCTTGTTTTGTCTTTCTTGTCTTATCTGTCTTGTCTGTCTGTCCCCTTCTGATCCCTGTAATAGCCCTGTGTCCTGGCTAGCCTTGACCCCTGTCCGGCCCTGTCCTGTCATGGCTAACCTTGTAATAATCCTAGAGATCAGACATTAGCGTTAGCGTCCCTCCACTCCTCCCAGTTAATGTGATTGCAGCCTAGCTAATCCAGTTAGCGGTTAATACTCCTGTCCAGGCCTGCTAGCCTGGCGCTGGCTGTGTTCTCTATGTGGCCTTTAGCATTAGCATGTAGCATGCAGCCCTGGGTTCAAAAACTATTTCAAATAATTTCAGATACTTAAGCTGGGCTTGAGAGAAAGAGAAGGGGCCAGGGTTTAATGGAGTTCGCCTGGTGTAGTGGAACCAATAGAATAGTTGCAAAACTGTAAACTCGGCCAATCAGGCACTCCAGGCAGGCTAAAGTAAATGCTCAAAGTATTTGAAAGATTTCAAATGGTATTTGAACCCAGGCCTGGTAGCAGGAGTCAGGACTCTAGCCAGCAGACCTAGTGTAGCTTCACCTGAGACCTGCCACACATGTTTGTCTTGACCATGTGAACACCAGGCCCTAATCTCTCCCCTCCCCTTGCCTCTCTGCTAGTGCTGATGGCGTTCCGTTTGTGATGCATGACCTCACCCTGCAGAGGACCACTAACGTAGAAGAGGTGTTTCCTAACAGAACACACACACCTGCTGCCCTATTCACCTGGTCTGATGTACAGCAGCTCAACGCTGGGGCCTGGTTTCTCTCTGTAAGGACACGCGCACACACACACAGTCTTGCGCAGCTAACCTTGTGGGGACATACAATTCAGTCCCATTCAAAATCCTATTTTCCCTAACCCTAAACCTAACCCTAACCCGTACCCATACCCTTACCCTAACCTTAACCCAAAAACCTAACCTTAACCCTAGCTCCTAACCCTATCTCCTAATCCTAAACCTAATTCTAACCCTAACACTAATTCTAACCTTAACCCTAAACCCCCTAGAAATAGCATTTGACCTTGTGGGGACCAACATAATGTCCCCAGTTGATCAAATTTTTCTTGGTTTACTATTCTTGTGGGGACTTCTGGTCCCCACAAGTATAGTTAAACACGTCCACACACACACACACACACACAGTAGCTGACTTTAGCACCATGGGTTAGTTAGTAACTGTATTACAGACCTCTTTTAACCATCACTCACTCTCTCTCTCCACCCCCCTCCCTCCCAGTGGGATCCGTTTGGCACGGTGTCCTCTCTGTCTCCAGAGCAGCGAGCGCTAGCTGGCAATCAGACGGTTCCCTCCCTGGCTGAAGTTCTGGACGTAGCTAATCGGGCGGGCAGGACAGTGCTGTTTGACCTGAGACAACCTCCGCCTGGACACCCTTACAGAGACAACTACCTCAACATCACCCTGGACCTCATACACACAAACATCAACTCCAGCCAGGCACGTGTGTGGATGGGGGGGAGGGAGGGGGGGGCCACTGTGGTAGTTCCTACCTTCGGCTCAAAGGACTATGTTAGAAAGGCCTGCCGCCATTCAAAGGTGTCTCCCTGCTCTTATAAGGGACAGCCTTTTTTAATATTGCATGTGTGTGTGTGTAGGTGCTGTGGCTGCCATCAGATCAGAGAGAGGAGATACAGCAGGTGGATCCAGAGCTGCAACAGACAGCAGGACAGACTGCCTCTATACAGGAACTACAGAACAACCACATCACTACCCTCAACCTGCACTACAGCACCATGTCTCTACAGCACATCAGGTACACACCCACACACAAATAATGTACTATAAAATGTCTCTCTCCTCACCCACCATGTATGTGTGTTTGTGTGTGTTCCAGTAAGTACAGGTCGGTGAACATCAGTGTGAACCTGTATGTAGTGAACCAGCCGTGGCTTTACTCTCTGGCCTGGTGCAGTGGAGCATCCTCTGTTACCACCAACAACATGCTACTGAGAGATATACACACACCGCTGCTGCTTGTGGTGAGACACACACACACCACAGGAGGTTGGCTGCACCTTATTTGCGAAGGACAGGCTCATAGTAATGGCTGGAACGGAATCAACGGAATGGTATCGAGCTCATCAAGCACATGTTTTCCATGTTTTTAGTACCGTTCTATTCACTCCATTCCAGCCGTTATTATGAGCTGTCCTCCCCTCAGCAGCCTCCTGTAACACACACACACACATTTACTCCTTATGGTAACACACACACATCACTGTTCATCATGGTGAGAGACACACACACACACACACACACACATATCGCTTCTCCATATGGTGAGACACACAAACACACACTAATGTCTTTACGTGTTTCCCAACCCCTACAGACTCCAGAGCAGTACAGTGTGATGTGGGTTCTGACTGACCTGGTCTCTGCTGCTCTCATCGTCTGTGTCTTCATATTCCACTGGTGAGTTCACACATTTCTACATACATGTCAAAGGTGTGTGACTGAGGTGATTACAGTGGAAAATATAATGGGTTAATTAGGTAAAGGTGTGTCTGTAAGGTGAAAGTGTGTGTGTGTGTAAAGTGAAGGTGTGCTATTTCTCATTGTCCTACAGGTGGCGTGAGCGAGGCCTACACTTCTGGTCAGGCAGTCGACAGACACATGAGACCGGGCCTTATAGCAAGTTCAGGACCGGTAAGGACAACAATGTCATACTTCATACTGTACATCAGTATGGCCCTCTCCCATTGGACTAATCTCCTACTTGTGTGAAACACACAGGCGCGTATGTTTAAAAGTGTTCCAACATTTTAATCTCTTGCATAACTGTACAGTTTATGAGCTGGATTAGCTGTTTGTTTCAAATTCTAAAATAATCTCTGCTCAATGCCAGTGGTGTTTTAACCCTCTAGTTTATTGGACTCATAACATTAAAAAGCCTGCTTCATTAGAGGCAGTATGTTAGTGCATTTTTAAGGCAGTGTACATCCATGCACCTCGGGATGATTTGAGTTTTTACTCGGAATGCCGGCGTACCATAAATTATTCTGTGTTCCGTCTGTGCCTCAGATCCAATGGAATCAGGGTGGGGTCGATGGAATCCCTTCCACTCAGAGTCTCCCACTAGAACTCTCATCTCCCTCCCAATGGGCCTCAACCCATGAACCACTCAACTCGTGAACCCTGCATGAACCAATGAACCTCCCATGAACCCACAAACCCTCTGGTTCTCAACCCTTGAAACCTGCATGAACCACTGAACCTCCCATTAACTATTCCCAAACCCCAAACCTTTGGACCTCAACCCACACATAAACCCTGCACCAACCCCTCACCTGAACTCCAACTACCACACCCCTGACCTCTAACCCCTAACCTTTGCCCAGCAGAGCTCAGCGACGTCTGGTCCATCTCCAGTGGGAATGTCCGAACGGAACTACGGACCCCCAGTACCCTCCACACCATCACAGAGGAGTAACACACACACACACACACACAAACACACGCAGGCACACACACACACAGACACTCACCCAGTCACATGCACACGAAGTGTGACCGCACAAGAATAAGCAAAGGGAAACGGGGAGGAAAACAAGAGAAGAGGAACTGAATGTGTAAAAAGAGGAAGAGGGTGATGTAATGTGAAAGATAAGCCAGTATTTTAAGACTGTTGTTCCTGTGTCCTCACCTGACCAGCTCATTCACTCCCCCTATGGTGACCACTGGAACTGCAGAACTGAATTGCTAAAATATGAAATATACACTGAACAAAAATATAAACGCAACATGTAAAGTGTTGGTCCCATCTTTCATGAGCTGAAAATTTTTTTCCTTAAAATTTTCTATATGCACAAAAAGCTTATTTCTCTCAAATTTTGTGGGGGGGTGCTGAGGTGTTTTTATATCTGTAATAAAGACCTTTTTGGGGGAAAACTAATTCTGATTGGCTGGGCCTGGCTCCCCAGTGGGTGGGCCTGGCTGCCAAGTCACCAATGGCTGCACCCCTGCCCAGTCATGTGAAATCCATAGATTAGGGCCTAACGAATTTATTCCAATTGACTGATTTCCTTATATGAACTGTAACTCAGTAAAATCTTTGCATGTTGCGTTTATATTTTGGTTACATTTTAGTCATTTAGCAGACTCTTATCCAGAGCGACTTACAGTTAGTGAGTGCATACATTTTTCATACTGACCCCCTGTGGGAATCGAACCCACAACCCTGGCGTTGCAAGCGCCATGCTCTACCAACTGAGCTACAGGAGGGCCTGGTTTAGTATATATTTTTTATTCTCGTAACTGTAAAGACATCAGCTGCATTAGAGGAATTTATTAATAGTGTCTTATTTTGTGTGTGAGTGAGTGGATGCAGGTGAACACTGACTGTACTGTGGTTTTAGTTTCATAAGGTTTTAATGATCAGGAGTTGCTATTTATATTTGAATGTATGACCAAGCAGTAGCCTAGTGTTTTAGCATGGCAGTGAATACAGCGTCTGCTTCTGCTAACACACATATCTATCTATCATGAGATCTACTCCTAAACCTTAATTATCTATTTTGAGGTTGTAGAAGCTACGTGAGGATGACTTTCAGGTGTTGTGTGGAAAGTTGATGGTTTCAGGTGTTAGTCTGAGGGTTGGTTGGTTGGTAATGGCTCTGTGGACAGTGTTGAGCAGGAGACAGGATATCTAAGTGCCATAGGAGACACACTGTCCACAAGCCTCTGGCCAGCCATACAGAGGAAAGGATAGAGATTTTAAGGTGCTTCTACATAGCTTTTGTAATTATTTGAAGCCTTCTAGAACTCTCCCAAGACATTCTAGAACTATCCCAGGACATTCTCAAACACGCAAAGACATTCTAGAACTGTCCCAATACATTCTAGAACTCTCCAATGACATTCTAGAACTCTCACAAGCCATTCTAGAACTCTCCAAGACAGAATATACATGTTGACAATCTCTATGTTCACAGTAAACCAACTAACAACAGAGCAGTTGATATCCTGATGACCAGAGGGCAAAATAATGCCATTAGTGGAATTGCACTCCACCTTGCTTGCATTAGAGACCGCTAGGCTATACAAATACCATGCTATCATGAATCGAAACCTATATTTGGTCCCAACAATGATTCAAAGGTATCAAACACTCTGAATGTAATTGTTGTTAAATAGCGAAAGGCTACATAGTATTTCTTGTCGTTTTCTGTATAACAGGACGACCATTTTGTTTTAATGTATATGAGCCTTCTCTATGTTATTATTTTACTGTAACTATTTTCTGACTGTAAATGGTATTACCTGATATAAAACATCTTTAAAGGATTGAGTTGGTTGGTGTTTGTATTCATTAATTAACCCATTTGATTCCATGTCCACAGTATAACGCTACTTCTGTTACTCCAGTTGAACAAAAATACATCGGCCCACTGTCTCCATCCAATCATCTTTATTGTTTTTACAAAAACAGACACCCTGGCCGGGATTCAATCTGAGCGCTCTAATAAACAATGCGGCTTTTAAAGGCTATGTTAACTCATTCACGGAGATCGTATTCAAGGTAACTACTGCAGATGTCGGCTCAATTGGAAATTCCCTTTAAATGTCAAGCGCACTACAGTACGGTTTCTGATTTAATCCTGGCCCTCATTGGGGGTGCAGAGGAGGGGCGGGGCAAGGACAACTAGACTAACGGCATCTCTGACAGTAGCTCCACCGTCATCATGTCTTCTATCAGGACAGTGGAGCAACACAGCTGCTGTAGTAATGTTGTAGTAATATCACCCAGACAGACCGGGAACACTGTGCATCCTAAATGGCACCCTATTCCCTAAATAGTGCAATACTTTTGCCCAGAGCCTTATTTTTGACCAGGGCCCATAGGGCTCTGGTTAAAAGTAGTGCACTATATAGGGAATAGGGTGCCATTTGAGACACATCCACAGTGTTGTAAACCATACGTTGAGCTGATTAGTGGAAATTCACCCAGAACTCTGTGTTGTTAATGTAAACTAGCGCCTGTAGAATATAGACTGATTCCTCATACAAACCATATTTTCACTACATGGACAGATCCTTTACACAATGTAAATATAAAATAAGTACCAAAAATCTTAAACAAAAACAAACAAATTCAACAGCAGACAGACAGGTTAGTTAGTTGTGGAGAGAAGGAGGTGTTTGTAGTGGTGTCAAGCTCCTCTGTGCAGAACAGGAGAAACAGACAGTAACATCAGCATCCTGCCTGAACAACACACTACTAACACACAGGGTGCGTCCCAAATGACACCCTATTCCCTTTATAGTGCACTACTTTTGACCAGGGAACTATATAGGGAATAGGGTACCATTGGGACGCAGGGTATAGAACTCTTCATGCAGAACTCAGAATCATCCATGGATCAGTTCTTTTCCAGCTGAGTTAGGTCTAGACCTGGTTCTAGTAAGGATTGTAGGGAACTTTGCAACCCTAGTTCTAGTTAGTATGACAAAGGCCATTGGTGAGTTAAACACTAGTCTCATAGAGCTACAGTACATAGATCTGCCAAATACCAACAGATAATGATCCTTTCTGGTCAAACACTAACGCTCTATGTTAAAACTCCACAGCAGGCAAGTCCACCTGAGGCTTACAGCACAGACAGACAGACCTCTGAGCTAAAGCCTAATTATACCATACGCAAGTAGGAAACACAAGAACATAATTGGCGATCTTGCGTTGTTGTGTTGAGTTACAACTTCCGAGGCTGCTGGTTTGCATATTTTTGCTACTCAAGTATTTTACTCAGTAAGTTCACTTAATTCTTATTTTCAGTAACTATTTAATTGTCTAGTTAAAGTACCCAATCGCATGGCTTTCCATTCATTCTGTCCATCCAATTGGTTAATAACAAGTCTCCTTGGTAACAGACTGCCAACTCTTCAGTCTGAACACAATGTTCAAAAACACTAATTTAACTGTTTGTGTGTGTGTTTACAACCTTCGTGTTTGTAGTGTGTGTGTGTACAGTGTCTTTGGGAGGATAAAGGGGCGGGGCTTAGAGGTAGTCATCCTCAATAGAGGGCTCGTCATCAGGATCGTTGCTATGGTTGTTGCTAGAGACATTGCTAAGGTCGTTGCTATGTGCATAGCTGGAGGCGGTGCTAGAGGAGGGGCTCTGGCTCATCCTCCACACCTGGTTAGAGAAGCTCTGCCCCCAGCTGCAGGGCTGGCAAACAGGGCGCAGTATTCTAATTAGCTCTGCAGCTTCCTGCCAATAGGAAGTTCACTTGCTGTGGCCCCTCCCAGTTCTCTGTTTACTCATGGTGGTCAACATCTGGCTGATGTAGGAAGTCAGGAGGTCATCCATCTTATAGCCCTGAAAACACACACACACACAAATCTGTTTTCATCATGTGCGTGCGCGCGTGTGTGTGTGTGTGTGTGTGTGTGTGTGTGTGTGTGTGTGTACGTGAGGGCGCGCGTGTGTTTTTTACGTGTGTGTGTGTGTGTCTCACCAGTGAGGTCTCACACAGCAGCTTGCTGCCCCTGACCAGGTTGCCGATGGTGATGTGGAAGTAGGTGTTACCACTGCTCCAGTTGGAGATCTTAGTGAACGGGTGGGTGGTCAGGATGTCCTGTAGTACACACACACACACACATCAGTGAAATACCAGGTAACACGTTCACACACATACACCTAGAGAAAGAGATGAGACGTCATGTAACACACACACAGGAAATGTACCCTTGGAAATTAATAAAGGACCTATCTACACACACACACATACATACACACCTTGGTCTTTGGGTCTATGAGGCTGACTCCATGCTTGTTGATGGCAATTAGGAGGATCTCTGGGAAGTTGGGCGCTGTGGTTTGCTGAACAGAGAGAATATCGCACTGACTGAGAAGAGGTACACAATACTGGAAAGACCGACCGACAGACAGACAGACAGACCGGCAGGCAGGCAGACATCCCAGACAGACAGACATCCCAGACAGAGACAGTAACGTGACCCCAAGGTGAGATTGAGAATGACATCACTGAACGGCGTGGTTACCTTGACTTCGAAGAAGGCGGATCCGAACGTGGCCCATTTGAAGATGATCTTCAGGAACTGGAGTTTGGCCTCCTCCCTGGACTTACCAGCCTGTTTATTGAAATACGCTACTACAGACTACACACACATACACATACACACATATATGTATGCATGTATGCAAAGTTAAACAGACACACAGCCATACACCAAAAAACAGAGAAAAAAAACAATAAAACAGTTGATTAGGTCACAGATACAGATGAATGCAGTAGTCAATCATGAGAAAGACAGCCATTAAGGACATAGCCAGGGCAGCCAATCAGAGCCCAGGAGAGGAGGGAGAAGTCTTGTCTCACCCGTTTCCAGTCATCTGGGGAGAGCTGGCGAATCAGGTCCTGTGGCACCAGCTCCCGCAGGATCTTGGGTATTGAGGGGAAGTGAGACTTGTCGTCTTCGTACTTCACCCTGTAGATCAACGCTCCCAGCTGGAACACCTCGTCACGACTACACTTATGGTAACCACGGAGATACTTGGGCAGCTCCTAGGTAACCGGAGGGCAAAAGTGACCAGTTAATAGTGAACAATAGTCCTGGATTCTATCAGAGGCGCCAAGTGCATTGCACTACAGACAATGTGTATTTTAAAATACATTTCCCCGATATTCCTGGAGAATGCATTCATGGTAAACGCTGTAGGTGTTGGCTCAAGCCATAACAACGAACAACGCACCTTTGATTGAATCCCAGTCTTAGTATATGAACATTGTCAGGCTTTGAATCTTTTAAGTTTACTCAGTACAAGCGGAACCAGTTCCATTACACACACACCTGGTAGTAGTGGAAGATGGAGTCAGCGAAGGAGTCTTTACCAGGAACAGTGTTGGTCCACAGCTTCTTCATGAAGAACACCTGGTAGGTCAAAGACGGTATGATACCTACACACACACACACACACACACACACACACACACACACACACACACACACACACGTTAAAGGGATTAAAGGTATAGTTCATGTTAAAGGGTTAGTTCATGTTAAAGGGATAGTTCATGTTAAATGGATAGTTCATGTTAAAGGGATAGTTCATATTAAAAGGACAGTTCAATCTAAATCCTAGTTTTTATGGAATACCATCTTTAGAGGGCCGAGCCGTCTTGATCCAGTCTGTGAGGTGTCTGACAAAGTCAAAGAAGAAATCGCCCTCTGGTACACTGATCACCTACAAGACACACACACACACACACACACACACACACACACACACACACACACACAAAAAAGAGTTGGGGCATGTTCGAGAACATCAAATCTGTGATATATTGTGGGTAAATTGTGATTGCCTGATTGATCTACAAATAATAATTAGTAGTTATTTATGATCCTAGGTGATTTGTAGATCAATCAGTCGGCTGTCGCCTGCAAAATCTGCTGTAATGACGAACAAGTCGTTAGTGTGCGTGTGTGTGTGTGCGTGTGTGCGTGTGGGTGTGTGGCTATCACCTTGTCGGAGATCTTTACGAACAGGCTGAATCCTTCAGGTAATTTGAGCAGCAGGCGAGCAGAGATTGCCAGACAGAAGTCTTTAGCCTTGGTGCTGGACTCCACCTCAAATGCCTGTCAATTACACACACCAGCCAATCACAGCACAGTAAACACCTGTCAATCACACACACCAGCCAATCACAGCACAGTTAACACCTGTCAATCACACACACCAGCCAATGACAGCACAGTAAACAGCTGTCATTCACGAAGAGCAGCCAATCACATCACAGTAAATGCCTGTCAATAACAACCAGAAATAGAGTTAGAAAGATAGTTTGTGTGTGTCAGTGTGTGCGTATATGTGTGTTCATGTGTGTGTGTGTGCGTGCGTGCGTGCGTGCGTGTGTGTGTACCTCATCAGTATTGTCAGGGAAGTAGACCTTGTGGAAGATCTGGGTGGTCTTATGTTGGATGGCCTCTACCTCCACCAGGTGGGGAGGGTACTTCCTCGAGCCATTCCTGTCGCCACAACAACACCAACAATAACAATAACAACAACAATAATAATAACAACAACAATAACAGCAACATCAACAAGGTAACGAGATGAAGAGGAGTGTATCATTAACAGAGTGTGTCTGTTGATATGTGAGATGGGTGAGTGTATGTGAGTATGTGCGTGTGCACGTGTGTTTGCGCCCACGTACAGTTGAAGTCGGAAGTTTACATACACTTAGGTTGGAGTCATTAAAACCTGTTTTTCAACCACTCCACACATTTTTTGTTAACAAACTATAGTTTTGGCAAGTCGGTTAGGACATCTACTTTGTGCATGACACAAGTAATTTTTCCAACAATTGTTTACAGACAGATTTTTTCACTTATAATTCACTGTATCACAATTCCAGTGGGTCAGAAGTTTACATACACTAAGTTGACTGTGCCTTTAAACAGCTTGGAAAATTCCAGAAAATGATGTCATGACTTTAGAAGCTTATGATAGGCTAATTGACATCATTTGAGTCAATTGGAGGTGTACCTGTGGATGTATTTCAAGGCCTACCTTCAAACTCAGTGCCTCTTTGCTTGACATCATGGGGAAATAAAAAAAAATCAGCCAAGACCTCAGAAAAATAATTGTAGACCTCCATAAGTCTGGTTCATCCTTGGGAGCCATTTCCAAACGCCTGAAGGTACCACGTTCATCTGTACAAACAATAGTACGCAAATATAAACACCATGGGACCACGCAGCCGTCATACCGCTCAGGAAGGAGACGCATTCTGTCTCCTAGAGATGAACGTACTTTGGTGCGAAAAGTGCAAATCAATCCCAGAACAACAGCAAAGGACCTTATGAAGATGCTGGAGGAAACAGGTACAAAGGTATCTATATCCACAGTAAAACGAGTCCTATATCGACATAACCTGAAAGGCCACTCAGCAAGGAAGAAGCCACTGCTCCAAAACCGCCATAAAAAAGCCAGACTACGGTTTGCAACTGCACATGAGGACAAAGATCGTACTTTTTGGAGAAATGTCCTCTGGTCTGATTAAACAGAAATAGAACTGTTTGGCCATAATGACCATCGTTATGTTTTGAGGAAAAAGGGGGTTGCTTGCTAGCCAAAGAACACCATCCCAACTGTGCAGCACGGGGTGGCAGCATCATGTTGTGGGGGTGCTTTGCTGCAGGAGGGACTGGTGCACTTCACAAAATAGATGGCATCATGAGGAAGGAAAATTATGTGTATATATTGAAGCAACATCTCAAGACATCAGTCAGGAAGTTAAAGCTTGGTCGCAAATGGGTCTTCCAAATGGACAATGACCCCAAGCATACTTCCAAAGTTGTGGCAAAATGGCTTAAGGACAACAAAGTCAAGGTATTGGAGTGGCCATCACAAAGCCCTGACCTCAATCCTATAGAAAATATGTAGGCAGAACTGAAAAAGCGTGTGCGAGCAAGGAGGCCTACAAACCTGACTCAGTTACACCAGCTCTGTCAGGAGGAATGGGCCAAAATTCACCCAACTTATTGTGGGAAGCTTGTGGAAGGCTACCCGAAACGTTTGACCCAAGTTAAACAATTTAAAGTCAATGCTACCAAATACTAATTGAGTGTATGTAAACTTCTGACCCACTGGGAATGTGATGAAATAAATAAAAGCTGAAATAAATCATTCTCTCTACTATTATTCTGACATTTCACATTCTTAAAATAAAGTGGTGATCCTAACTGACCTAAGACAGGGAATTTTTACTAGGATTAAATGTCAGGAATTGTGAAAGTTTAAATGTATATGGCTAAGGTGTATGTAAACATCCGGCTTCAACTGTATGTGTGAGTGTGTGTTACCGTAGGGCCTTCTGTAGTCGTGTCATACAGTCCTGAGCCAGAGGGTGATGTTTCTTGGACTGAAGGAAGCGTTGGACATGAGACAGCAGCATGTTACTGGGAGGGAACAGACCTGTACACAGCCACAGCAACTCCCAGCCCTTCTCCTCACTGTACCTACACACACATACATACACACACACACACACACACACACACATACACACACACACACACACACACACACTCTGTGGTCAGGACACAAACCAACAGAGCGGAATCTGCAAGAAGTTTCCTGTGTGTGTGTGTGTGTGTGTGTGTGTGTTCTTACTTGACGTGGTTGTCTGTGAGTTGTTTGAGTATCTGACAGAAGATCTCATCTTTTAGAGGTTCGGCTTTCAGGGCTCCTTCAAAGATCTGGTCTGTCAGCTCGTTGACCGAACGCGTTCGCTTAGATGGGTAATCCCCCATATACTTCATCATAGGTGGCACGGTCAAGGAGTTAACATATCACACAAATGTCACAGGTGGGATCTGAACCCTCGTCTCCTGGGAAACCAACATCTTAACCATTAGGCAAAGAGGAAATTCCATATCTGGGCCAAGGGTGATTTTAAGTTGCAGGCAGATTTACCTCATCACAAGATCGTAAGTCTGAAACACAAACACGCAGACACACACGCACACACACTACAGACTGTGTTGTTAGCAAGTAGCCAGTAAAGGATATCTATGAAGGCCATACAGGCGTCCTGTGACAGGTCTTCATGGCTGAGGACCTTTTTCAGTAGGGGCTGTTTGATAGGCTCTCTGGTGCAGCTCCACATTGAGGCCTTCCCTCTGTTCTTAGTTATCATCACCCTGCTCAGAGTGTGTTTGGGAGGAGGTCTAGGGTGAGGGAGGAATGGAGAGAGAGAGCGAGAGAGAGAAGGGGGAGGAGAAAGAGAGGTGTAGTGACAGGAATAGAGAACGTGACATTTTCCTCAGACAGAAAACCCACACAGTTACAAACACTGCAACATGTATTGTGTGTGTGCCTGCATGCATGCGTACGTGCGTGTGTCTGTGTGTGTCTACCTGAAGTGGTCGTAGCTGAACTCTTCCAGTGTGTAAGGTTTAACCCTCTCCTCTCCAGTCTCCGGCAGAACCAGCTGAGACAAACGCACCGTCTCCTGTCTCTGGTCTGGTGTCATGGTAACCAACGCCTAGAGAGAGAGAGAGAGAGATGAGAGAGAGGATTGAGGATCACACAGATAGAGCCATTACAGTGTAGGCTGTGTGTGTGTGTGTGTGTGTGTGTGTGTGTGTGTGTTTGTGTATGTGTCTCACCACTACGTCAGCCTGAGGTCTGGTAACAGTGGGCAGGACGTAGACGGCGTCAGCAGGGAAATCTCCTTTTTGATTGGTCCGTTCATTGACCCCGTGGGCCCAGCCTGAGGTCATGACCTGCTGACCTGTCTCCTGGTCCAATAGGATCAGGTCTCCCTTTTGGAACGACAGGAATGTTTCCTCCCCAACTGGAGGGGAAAAGGTACAGTTTGTGTGTGTATGTGTGTGTGTGTGTGTGTGTGTGTGTGTGTGTGTGTGTGTACTCTACTCACCAGGGTTAGTGTTGTCCTGCAGAGCCACCACGTACTTGGACCGGTTCCTCAGGCCCTCTAGGAACGTTACCACAAGGTCTCTGATGTCCTCAGAGTTGGTCGACGTGAACGTAAACTCATCGCCCTTCATGGTCGCCAACGTAAAGCTCTGCACCTGCAGCTTACCACCTCTATCGACACACAGAAGAATGCTCAAAGAATTGCTTATGCGCGGTGCGGTGTAGCTAGCTAGCAGTCTCAGAAGAAGGGAGAGAGAGACATGAATACAGTTGTTAGCTCGGAAGATCGAGCCCATATCTATTCCCTAACAGTTCAGCTAACCATGGGGGGTTGAGGTGTCCACCAACAAAACAACAAAACAGGGTGGCTAGCCCAAGTAAGGAGGATGGCTAACTAACTATACAAATTAAAAATAATATTATTACAGGCAACATAGTAAGTAGGCTTCTTGAAATTAGTAGCTCAGGAGAAAATATGATAGAAGAAAAGAACAGAAAACAAAAGAAAAATAAACAGAGTCGTCGTTATGTTTATGGTCGAGAGGGCAACAGTGTTAAGGTGGACTCCAAATCCCATCATGCCTCACCTGCAGCTGGAGACTGCAGTGATCTCTGGGAAAGAGAGTTCTAGCAGCACCTGCTCCTGTTCGTCTACAAAGTACACCCCTGTCCAGTTCACCGCCACAATGACATCATTCTTAGGCAGACTTGGACCTGTATGGTGGAGAGAGGGGCGGGATCAGAGTATGGACACGTGACTAGGGCTGTGTCCCGATTCTCCGTCCTTCTCCCGAAGTGTGCACTTTCACACTCCCTGTCATGGATTTAACAATGGTGGAAACTCCCTACAGCGAATGAGTACACCAATCCAATGCTTCTAAATCCATGACGGGTAGGGTGCAAGTGCACACTTTGTGAGGAGTGAGGAAATTAGGACTAAGCCTAGATCACATGTATACCTAGATGCCAGGAACAACCCCCTGCAAGTCAATATTTATTCCTCAGAGATATGACGAGGTACAGCACCAAACAGACTGACTGACAGGTACTAAAGAAGGTAGTTGGTCGAGCAGGTACAGCAGGTACGTTACAGCAGGTAGAGTAACGTACCTGAGAACTTGAAGGCCTCATAGAAGCGTGAGAAGAGGAGCGGCCATTTGTAGCGAGCAAAGTCCACCACTTCCTCCTTCACCTTCTGGGGGTCAAACCTCTGCTGGGTGTAGATGCCCTGGGGCGGAGAGGAGAGGGGGGGACGCACAGTTAGGTTGTCCCAAATGGCCTCCTATTCCCTATATAGTGCAATACCTTTGACCAGGTTCCATAGAGCTCTGGTCAAAAGTAGTGCCCTATGTAGGAAATATGGTGCCATTTGGGACACACACATAGTGACTTACAATCAGTGTATTCAAAAAACTAGGTAAGACAATCACATATTACGATCAAAATAATTGAAAGTAAAACATTCTTCTAAAAGGTTTGGTAGTTTATTAGATCAAACATCAGAACCAGTGACATCCAGAGAGAGCCAGTCCCTAGAAGGGAGCCGGGCCAACCGTTCCCCAGCCAGGAGCACCTTTTTGTGGGCAGCCATGATGACGTGGGCCCATTTCTCCATGCTCCGGGAGGAGCTGACCTCTCGGTCGGGGATGTAGGATGGGATCAGGCTCAGCAGACGCTCTGTCAGGATCTCAGAACCATAGTCCACATAATACTGCTGACTGGCTAACTCTGCTAGGTCATCCTGGAGAGAGAGAGGCAGAGAGAGAGAGAGAGGCAGAGAGAGAGAGAGAAAAAGAGAGAGAGAGAAAAGAGAGAGAGAGAGAGAGAGAGAGAGAGAGAGAGAGAGAGATAGAGAGAGGTTAGAGGTGGAGAGGTTAGAGCTAGGGTCAGAACCGTAGTCAACAAAGTACTGCTGACTGGCTAGCTCTGCCAAGTCACTCTAGAGAGAGAGACAGAGGTTAGGGTCAGGATCTTAGATCCGTAGTCCACATAGTACTGCTGACTGGCTAACTCTGCCAAGTCATCGTATAGACAGAGAGAGGAAGAGAGAGAGAGAGATGTTTCCCTTGTTTATTTTCCTTTTGTTTATTGTCTATTCAATTTGCTCTGGCAATGTAAACATATGTTTCTCATGCCAATAAAGCCCTTTGACTTAAATTGAGAGAGAGAGAGAGAGAGAGAGAGAGAGAGAGAGACAGAGAGGTTAGGGTTAGTGTCTGACTCATAGACTCAGAGGACCATAAAAACAGTGCCACCTTGTAACTGAGAGGTAATTTGGTTTAAGTGTAAAACTCACCCTGTCACAGCGGTACTCTCCAAACTTTACCCCCCGTACAGTCTGTTGGTAGATGAGGTTGGTGGCCACAGCATCGTCTGCAGGGTTGTGCCAGGGCGTGAATATCTCCTTCCTGTAGAACAGTCTCCAGGGGGCGTTCCTCTCCTGGGCACCCTGCTCCTTGGCATACTGCTCACACTGGGACACCGCGTCCATCACATGGTCCTTACCACTGCCTAAGGAGGAGACCTAGAGGTACACACACACAGCTCACACTGGAATACTGCACATGCATGGTGTGTGTGTGTGCGTGTGCCTGTGTACCTGTGTGTGTGTGTGTGTGTGTGTGTGTGTGTGTGTGTGTGTGTGTGTGTGTGTGTGTGTGCGCGCGTGTGTTTGTGTGCGTGCATCTGTGTGTGTGTGCGTGGTTGTGTATTACCTTGTCAAACAGAGCGATGTAGAGAGAGAATCCAAAGCGGTCTCTGAGGCTGATCTTGTCTGCCAGGGCGTTCCACAGCTCCATGGCAGTAGTAGCTGAGTCTGTCAACAACGTCTTAGTGGTCCCATCCATAAAGGTTACTGGCAACATGATGGGCTTCTTAGACTTAGTGGCCTGGGAGAGAAGAAAGAGGAGGACATTGGGGGAGAGAGAGGGGGAGGAGGAGAGAGAAGGAGGACAGAGGGAGGGGGTGGGGAGAGGAAAGAGGGAGGGGGTCGAAGAAGAGAGGTGGAGAGAGGAGAAGAGAGAAAAAGAGAGGTAAGGGATATGTGTGTGTGTGTGTGTGTGTGTGTGTGTGTGTGTGTGTGTGTGTGGGTACCTGTAGCTCCAGCCAGGATGGGGGTTGTGTCCTGGTACCGTTAACAAACGTGCGTCTGAGTCTCTCCTCGCAGTAAGGGGCGTAGCCAGGAGGACCGCCATGGATGTAGTTACGCAAGTACTGGAGGAGACAGGATGTGATGCATTTATAGAGGAAGTGATGTAATTATAGTGAAAGTATAGAGTCTAACAATGGCTACGTCCCAAATGGCTCTGTGGGCCCTGGTCAAAAGTAGTGGACTATAAAGGGAATAGGGTGTAATTTGGGACATTTGGGACGTAAGCAGAGAGTCTATAGTCTGACTGACCTTGACAAACTTCTCAGAGGGAGCGAAGCAGCCGACACACAGAGAGATGAGGATCCAGCCGCGGGCGTGACTGCTCTTAGACGGGTTCTGGTTCAACTGCTTACAGATCTGGCAGTAGATTTCATCCCTACAGAGTACACACACAGGACAGGTCAGAGTGTGTTTGCGATCATGTTTGTGCGTGTGGGTGTGTGTATGCGTGTGTGGGTGTGTCTACCTCAGGGCAGGTCGAAGTATTCCGTTGCCGATGATGAAGTGGAGTTTCTCCAGGTTAGAGGTGGGCCGGTCCTCCAACATGCTGTTGCCATGGAGACTGATCTCTCCGTCGTTCAGGCGCTTGGTCACCTGATAGAAAACACATCATCAACACTGGACATTCTATCCAATCTACCTACTATCTGGGTCCCAAATGGCACCCTATTCCTATATAGTGCACTACTTTTTACCATGTAGCATAGGGCTCTGGTCAAAAGTAATTTACTATATAGGGAATAGGGTGCCATTTGGGATGCAGACAAAGTACCTAGGCGCTAAGGGCCATTTCATCACTTCTAGAATGCTTTAAACTCTAACACCACCTCCTCCTCCTCCTCCTCCTCTCTCTTACCTCCTCAGTTATCTTGGACTTCTTCTTCAGGGTGAGGGACACTAGTTTGTGTCGGACACTGTTCTTCTTGTTGCTGTCTGAATGGGGGTTCTGTAGGGGAGGGGTTACAGCAGGACACAGCTTATAAATCAGCTAGGAAACGTCTTCTAGGAAGCCCTACTGTACTATACTACCCAGAGCAACACTACAGGTGTATCAGACCATGAGGGTTTAACTCAGCTATAATCTCATTAGGTTCGATGATAACTGAGTGTTACTATCGATTACTCCCCCCTCTTCTTCTTTTAGTCATTTAGCAGATGCTCTTATTCAGAGTGACTTACAGTTAGTGCATTCACAGTCATAGTAAGTACATTTTTCCTCACAGCACAGCAAAACATTTCCTCTAACCTCCTCCTGCAGGGCCTGTAGTTCTCTCTCTCTCCCCTCCCTCCCTCCCCTCACCTCTTCCTCCTCCTGCAGGGCCTGTAGTTCTCTCTCTCTCCCCTCCCTCCCCTCCCCTCCCTCCCTCCCTCCCCTCACCTCTTCCTCCCCCTGCAGGGCCTGTAGTTCTCTCTCTCTCCCCTCCCTCCCTCCCTCCTCTCACCTCTTCCTCCCCCGGCAGGGCCTGTAGTTCAATTCAATTCAAAGGGCTTTATTGGCATGGGAAACATACAGTTGAAGTCGGAAGTTCACATACACTTAGGTTGGAGTCATTAAAACTCGTTTTTCAACCACTCCACACATTTTTCCAACAATTGTTTACAGACAGATTATTTCACTTATAATTCACTGTATCACAATTCTAGTGGGTCAGAAGTTTACATACACTAAGTTGACTGTGCCTTTAAACAGCTTGGAAAATTCCAGAAAATGATGTCATGGCTTTAGAAGCTTCTGATAGGCTAATAGACATCATTTGAGTCAATTGGAGGTGTACCTGTGGATGTATTTCAAGGCCTACCTTCAAACTCAGTGCCTCTTTGCTTGACATCATGGGAAAATCTAAAGAAATCAGCCAAGACAAAAAAAAAATTGTAGACCTCCACAAGTCTGGTTCATCCTTGGGAGCAATTTCCAAACGCCTGAAGGTACCACGTTCATCTGTACAAACAATAGTACACAATTATAAACACCATGGGACCACGCAGCCATCATACCGCTCAGGAAGGAGACGCGTTCTGTCTCCTAGAGATGAACGTACTTTGGTGCGAAAAGTGCAAATCAATCCCAGAACAACAGCAAAGGACCTTGTGAAGATGCTGGAGGAAACAGGTACAAAAGTATCTCTATCCACAGTAAAACAAGTCCTATATCGACATAACCTGAAAGGCCGCTCAGCAAGGAAGAATCCACTGCTCCAAAACCACCATAAAAAAGCCAGATTACGGTTTGCAACTGCACATGGGGACAAAGATCGTACTTTTTGGAGAAATGTCCTCTGGTCTGATGAAACAAAAATAGAACTGTTTGGCTATAATGACCATCGTTATGTTTGGAGGAAAAAGGGGGTCTTGCAAGCCGAAGAACACCATCTCAACCGTGAAGCACGGGGGTGGCAGCATCATGCTGTGGGGGTGCTTTGCTGCAGGTGGGACTGGTGCACTTCACAAAATAGATGGCATCATGAGGAAGGAAAATGTTGTGGATATATTGAAGCAACATCTCAAGACATCAGTCAGGAAGTTAAAGCTTGGTCGCAAATGGGTCTTCCAAATGGACAATGACCCCAAGCATACTTCCAAAGTTGTGGCAAAATGGCTTAAGGACAACAAAGTCAAGGTATTGGAGTGGCCATCACAAAGCCCTGACCTCAATCCTATAGAAAATGTGTGGGCAGAACTGAAAAAGTGTGTGCGAGCAAGGAGGCCTACAAAATTGACTCAGTTACACCAGCTCTGCCAGGAGGAATGGGCCAAAATTCACCCAACTTATTGTGTAAAGCTTGTGGAAGGCTACCCGACACGTTTGACCCAAGTTAAACAATTTAAAGGCAATGGTACAAAATACTAATTGAGTGTATGTAAACTTCTGACCCACTGGGAATGTGATTTAAGAAATAAAAGCTGAAATAAATCATTCTCTCTACTATTATTCTGACATTTCACATTCTTAAAATAAAGTGGTGATCCTAACTGACCTAAAACAGGGAATTTTTACTGGGATTAAATGTCAGGAATTGTGAAAAACTGAGTTTAAATGTATTTGGCTAAGGTGTATGTAAACCTCCGACTTCAACTGTATGTTTACTTTGCCAAAGCACATGGAATAGACAATAAACAAAAGTTATCTCCCCTCCCTCCCTCCCTCCCTCCCTCCCTCCCCCCCCCCCCCCCCTGCAGGGCCTGTAGTTCTCTCTCTCCCCTCCCCCCTCCTATCACCTCTCCCTCCCCCTGCAGGGCCTGTAGTTCTCTCTTGTAGGTTTTTTTGCCCAGCGTCTCGTAGATCTTGGTCATCACAGGGATCTTCTCCGAGCCGTCGGTGATGGCCGTGTGGTACTTGGGCTCCGGGAGATCTCCCATGAACCTCAGCACCGTAATCCACACCGCCAACGCCGCCTGGGGGGAGAGAAACCAACAGTGTTAGGGTTGCAAACTTTGCGTTACTTTCCCAAATTTCCCTGGTTTTCTATAAATCCTGGTCTGGATTTCCTGCTTATTCCCTCCTGATTCCAGGAATCTTCCAATCTGGATTCCTGGACAACCGGGGAATGTAGGGAAAAGTTACTGGAATTTTGCAACCCTAAACAGTGTTGTTGCTGTGATTATAAAAAGAGCAGTTGGGTAGAAGGAGGCTGCCTGAAAGGACAGTCTGACAAACACACATGGTCTACTGGGGTTAGAGGTCAGGGGTTAGGTGTCAGGGGTCAGAGTTGAGAGGTCATGTGACCTACCAGCTGGTCGCCCTCGTCATCATGGAACAGCAGCGGTTGTTTGAGCGGCCGTCGGATGTAGGTGTGTGTGGTGGTGCCCTGGAAATAGGTGGCAGCGAACTTTGCAAACTTATACTCTGACAGGTCATCCTCCTCATCCTCAGGGAGAGGAAGAACATCGTCTAAATCCTCCTCCTCAAGCTCCTTATGGGCACGCTCCAAGTCCTACAAATAGATGCATGCACACACACACACAAAGACACTCAGTGAACGATTTGAACGTAGCCTAGAGCAGATTGTGTTAACTGTAGCAGTGCATCTGTGTGTCCACCAGGTGGCGACCTCCTCACCTCGAACCCAGCTGGTGGCGCTCCCTCATGTCCAGGGAAGGAGTTTGTTGTTCCCAGGAAGCCAAACATCTTATCCACCATGTCAGAGTCGTTCACCGGCTCATGTCTGGCTTTCTCCATCTGCTCCACCATCTCCTTCTTCCTCTGTACCTCCTCTCTCTCTCTCTTCTCTCTTTCCGCGTCCTCCTTCGCTAGCTGGGCTAGTCTCTGCTGGTGGTTACGATCTGCTTCAACCTACAGAAGACTGGGTGTTAATAGGTGTGTGTGTGTGCAGAGGTGTCATGCCCATAGGGGGCACGTGCCCCCTCAGATTTGTCCTAAAAACAACTGTTGTTTCTCTGTAATACTACTAGCCACATAGTAATTTTATGAATAAGCCATTTCAGGCTATCAATCAGAGTAGCTAGCTTGTCTAACTAGCTTAGCTGGCATGCCTGCTGGCAAGGTTGGTAGACTTTAGAAAAGCAAGCAATAACTAAAATGTACTGAATAAGACTCACAATCCTTTCAATCTTTTACCTAGATTTTAGCAGAGATGCAAGAGAAGCATATTTAGTTTCTTTAAATTTAGAACCACCAGTCAGGAGGATACAGACCGCTCAAGAGGTATGCTTAGATATGCAGAAAAAATGACATATTTTTGACATAGAATTAAGCATAGCGATTATGGCTCTAGATCGCAGGGCCTGGCCCCCCTCCGGACCATCCCTAGCCATCCTCACGTACTTTGTGCCCCCTCAGATTGTTGGGGTGCATGACGCCCGTGTGTGTGTGTGTGTGTGTGTGTGTGTATGTCAGACCTTGGCCTTCTTAGCGCTCATCTGGTTCATCAGTTTCTCCTCCTCAGCCAGATGCAGCTTCTCTGCCTCCAACCTCCTCCGATACTGAGAGATAGAGAGAGTGAGAGAAAGGGTTAGGATGAGAGAGTGAGAGAAAGGGTTAGGATGAGAAAGTGAGTGAGAGTGACTGAGGCTTTCTCTCAGTCTGCACTGCATGTGTCTGTGTCTCTGTCTCACCTCTCCCTTCAGTCTCTTGTAGAGGCGTCGTGCGATCATGCCCCGTGTGTAAGCCTGGATGGTGATGACGGCCCATAGGCGGTGTCTAAAGGCCCTTCGGACCAGACAGCCTCTACACCTGGCCTGCAGACCCATCACCCTCTGTCTGGCCACGTGGTACGTTACGTACAGCCGCCTGGAGCGGTACAACGCCTGCAGTCTGGCAAACCCTGCCCGCATCTAGAAGGAGGAGGGGAGGAGAGGGGAGGGGAGGGGAGGGGAGGAGAGGAGGAGGGGAGGGGGAGGAGGAGGAGGAGGAGAGGACATGGAGGAGAAATTGTCATTTGATTAATGATACAAGGAACAGTTCAGCTCATGTCAACGAGAAGTGATCAAGTTTTTAAAACTCACAGCTCCATAGTTCTTGCGACAGTGGTATCCTCGCCACGTCTTCTGGATCATCATGGCCGACTTCCTTATCTTCAGGAATTTGGACCTGTTGAGACGAAGTGATGCGATTGTTAACTCAAAGATGGTTGCTATGACTAAAGTCTGACCTAGTTGCTTTGCCAACAGTCTAAACTGGTTGTTAGGACTACAGTCTCACCTGGTTGCTATGCCAACAGTCTCACCGGGTTGCTATGACTACGGCCTCACCTGTCCTTGAAGCCTCGTACAACCTTCTGGATAAGGATGACCTTGTCCGTGATGGCCTTGTCTCTCTCTATCTCCAACAGCATGTCATGGTGGTCCTAAACAAACACACGCACACGTACAGACACACACAAACCAGAAGTGATCGTCAATAGATTCCAAACAGACATTCTAAAGACCCTCTGATTTATGTTCATGACATCCCTCTCTTTCTCTCATCTGTCCATTTCATCTCTTCCTTTGATCTGTCTGTTTCCTGTAGGGGAAGTGTGGGCGCTGCCCTGGCTTCAATGCGCTGATTTTACTTCATGTTTTACTTCCTGTCCGACCAGCTGGTCGCTCTGATAACGACCTCAGCTATGATGACCATCACCATGGTAACCAGCCCACCACTGACCACTGACCCCACTCCTAGTGCTGTCCTCATTTAACTGTCAACAGAGGCACAACTGTGGTTGAGTTCCACTGCATAGCAAATTTATCTCCCTCTTATTAACACAGGTTATTGTAGACAACTTGCATATTTCAGATCCAAAAATGCAGAGCTTCTCCCAAATGGCACCCTTTTTCCCTATATAGTGCACTACTTTTGACCATTTACATGTTTTATTTTTATTTGTTGTCATTTAGCAGACACTCTTATCCAGAGCGACTTACAGGAGCAATTAGGGTTGTGCCTTGCTCAAGGGCACATCGGCATATTTTTGGCTCAGGGATTCGAACCAGCAACCTTCCGGTTACTGGTCCAACGATCTTAACCGCTAGGCTACCTACCGCCCACACAGAGATCAGGCACCCTAATAAGGTGCCATTTGGGACTCAGCCCAGGAGTTAGTTACCTTGAGGAAGATCTTGGTCTTTCCCATCTGCCAATCATCATCTCTCCCCAGGACAGCTTCCACTATACGCTGACAAGTTCCCCTCAAGTCCTCCTACACACACACACACACACACACACACACACACACACACACACACACACAAACACAAACACATCGAGATCGGACATCGGTGGGCAGGTAACCATTGACAACGGTCACTGACAAGGCAAGCTTTGGCGAAGACTGATCAAGATCAAAACAGCTTGCATTTTTTGGACTACATGACTTTACCCAGATGAGCCCCCCATAGAAGGCTTTTAGTATGACTGGCACATCTAAACTCTAACGGTCACTTACCTGTTTGTATGCAGGTTTGACTCCTGGCATGAGGACTCTGTACCGGTCCACAAACTCAACAAAGGTGTATCTGATTGGATAACCAGCTTTGCGGATACGAATGGTCTCCATCATGCCTGAATACCTCAGCTGACGAACACACAGCTCCCTGTCAAACAGCTGGGAGAGATAACAGACAGACACACAGAGACAGACAGACACACAACAATTACATTTTTACACACACACACACACACACACACACACACACACACACACACACACACACACACACACACACACACACACACACACACACACACACACTCACCATGGGTTTTTTGTACTCATTGGGTTTAATGCAGCGTACAAAGAAGGGCTGACACACACTCAGAGTCCTCATAAGCAGTTCCAGAGAACGCTTGAACTGACTGCTCAGAGTGGGAGAGCGCTTCCTGGTCTCCGTCCCCTAGAACCACACACGCACGCACACACACACAAACACGCACAGACACATCAACACGGGTTAGTAACAATGGATTCTATCCCTTTTCCTCTCACTCTCCTTTTTCCACTCTCTCTCTTTCACTCTGTTAAGTTCCCTTTTATTCCCATACAGGAAACCAGGCTAAATGTAGCTCATATTGTGACAGATATATTTTGATGTCAAGGTTAGAACTGTTTTAAAGTAATGCCAACAACAGTTCTATCAAAGCTATTGTTCTTCAAAACTCAATGTCTAAATACACTGAGTGTACAAAACATTAAGGACACCTTCCTAATATTGAGTTGCACCCCCCCTTTTCCCCTCAGAACAGCCTCAATTTGTCGGGAAAGCAAGCTCATGCGAGAGAGGGGACACCCACTTATACAGACAAGAAACTTGACAATTTTATAAAATGGTAAATGGCCATTATGCGACATCTTCATTATCCACCATCTTTGCAGAGGTGAGAGAGAACCAGGAAGTAGACAGGAAGGGATGTCACCAAATACCAAGTTTAAGGACAGAGAGAGCGAGAGAGGCTCCACTGAACGATGGACGATATGTCTGCTGTACACAGCCATCGGATGGAGGCAGGGAGGGAGGGATGGAGATTATTTCTCCTCTTTTCGTCTTTTACCTTCAGACCAGTGTCAGGTTGGCCCATATTATCACCCGGCAAGTAGCCAACCAGAGACCAAGGCAGACATACATATGTGTGCATGCACACACGTGTGATACGCAGACACACAGATACAAACACACACACACAGATACAAACACACAGACAGAGGAAAGACAGGAGAGACAGAGTAATGTTAGCATCTTGCCACACATTACTGAAGAGACAGAGGGAGGAGAAGAGTGAAAGCAGCATGCCATGCAGAGAAAACAACCCTTGAGACAACTGCGTCCCAAATGGTACCCTATTCCCTATTTGGTACACTACTTCTGATCAGAGCCCTATGTGCACTATAAGGGAATAGGGTGGCATTTGGGATGCAAACCATGAGACAACCAGAACAGACACAGCCGTCTGTCTGAAACGCTTCATGATGACCACTCAGAGAAACTAGCCAACAGGTAAATGAGTGATCTGTGATGTCATCAAGGTGTAGGGAGGAGTGGTGGGTCGAGTGACTGTGTGGCTGCTAGGGCGAAGGGTTGCTTGGGTGACGGAGGGCCATGTTACCATGGCAACATCGGCCTGGAAGATCTGCTTGATGAACTTGTTCCTGGAGGAGTGAACCAGCTGGATGATGTCACCGTGCAGGGTGTCTCTGTTCTTCTCCAAGAAACCTATTATTGATAAGGCTATTAGTTATTGTTTAGGAAATTGGGTTTAGTGTGTCCTATCCTCTATTAGTCCTGAGAAGAACCCTTTACAGTTACTTTTTCATCGAGGGTGGTCATCACAAAACCCTGATGAAGGCTATGGGCCAAAGCATGTAGGTTTTAACATTAAATAAGCATTTTATCAACTTCCACTGTCCTCCAAGAGTTGCTGATTTTGGTCATCATGTTTTATGTGATAATCAGTCAGTCAGTATGTGATAATCAGTCAGTCAGTATGTGATAATCATGTTGCCATAATGTTGTCACGTACCTCGTGTCTCGTAGTAGACCACCCCAGCAAAGTGCTGGATGCCAAACTGGGTCTCATAAGTGTGCTTAGGAGGGATGTAGTTGGTGTTCAATTTATGCTGAGAGTTCAACTTATTCAACATAGTGGTGTCTGTACCCTGAGACAGAGAGAGAGAGAGAGAGAAAGGTGAGAGGGATGGGTTAGGGAGATATGATCTAACTAAGTACCCTGGGAACTGATAGAGTAGGTTTACACAAATATTTGATTACACATTCGTCCTCCTCTCTCCCTCTCTCCTCTTCCTTTTACTTTAGGGAACTACAGATGTAGGATCTTAATTTGAGCCAGTTTGCTACAGCAGGAAAATAGTCCTGCAGCAACAGGAAATGTGAATTATTATGTGGATTATAATTAATTTACATTTTTGTAGGGGTTGATACATTTTTCGTAAGGTGAAATCAAGTCTGAAATGTCTAAATGGAAATTACAAACTTCAGAAGCCTTTTTAAAACTCAAATACACTACAAATTTGACATTTCCTGATCAAATTAAGGTCCTACATCTGTATATGTACTGTATATATCTATAATGTAGTTACATTGGGGAACTTGCTCTCCTCGTCTATGAGGCTGATGATGATCATGGGTTTGATACGATCATGTCTCTCATCCCTTTCTCCCCCACCCCCTATCCTCCTCTCCTCTCCTCTACCTCGGTGTTATACTGTCATCATTACCTTGGGGAACTTGCTCTCCTCGTCTATGAGGCTGATGATGTTCATGGGTTTGATAGCGATCATATCCAGGGCGTCCTGGTTGTCTGTGAACTCGATGTGTTGCCAGTTGATGTGTTCCAGGTTGTATTCCTCCTGCTCCAACTTGAACACATGTCTCACAAAGAACTGCTGCAGGTTCTCGTTGGCAAAGTTAATGCACAGCTGCTCAAAACTGTTGATGGGGAGACACACACACACACACACACACGAACGCAGGGCAGGTAAACCGACAAAAACTGCAGTCAGGTGTGTGTCTCTGTTCTGTTTGTGTGTGTGTGTGTGTGTGTGTGTACCTGTTGATGGTGAAGTTTTCGAAGCCAAAGATGTCTAGTAGACCTATAGAGCGTCTGAGGGCTTTGGGCTCGTGGGACGGAGGCTTGTAGATCGCTGCATTGATCTTCTCTACAATCCACACAAACAGACGACCGTAGATCCCCTACACACACACACACATGCACGCACGCACGCACACAATATACATATGCCAGAGAGTGTGTGAAAAAGTGTGTCACACACCAGAAAGCATATTAATGTTAATGTGTGTGTATGTGTTACCTTGACGAATGCGTCCCGTACGTCCAGAGCCTGCTCTATACTGAGGGGAGTGGAGACTGTTTCTCCTCTAGTGATCAGAGTCCTACTGGTCAGACAGTTCATCAGGTCTTTACAGTTCACCTACACACACACACACACACACACCGCGTGTGCATCGCACGTGAACACACACGATGGACACAGGCAGGCAGGCGCACGCACACGCGTGCACACACAGCAACGTTAAGTTAGAAAACACACTTCTTTCACACCATCAACCAATGTTGACAACAGTCCAGGTTTGTGTGTTTCACCAGTTTGCAACTTGGAGGTGATCACTGCCATGTTATTCACTAAACACTGTTAGCTCTCTCCCCCTCTCTCCCTCCTCCTCTCTCCCTCCCTCCTCCTCCTCTCTCCCTCCCTCCCTCCTCCTTCCCTGTCTTTCCCTCCACCTCCCTATTTCCCTCCCTCCCTCCCCTAGTGGTCTAGGACCCACCTGTAGCTCTCCAGCAGCTATGACATAACTAGTTCAGGTTACAGGTTACTGCTGTACAACCACTCAGTGGATAGAGTAGGTGTGTATGTACAGTAGGATCATGGGTACAGTGTGTGTGTGTGCGTGTGTTACCTCCAGAAGTGTAGCAGCAGAAGTCAGGTCTACGCTGCGGACCACCTCACAGGCATCCAGGTTGTCATAGGTACGAGCTAGGGGTCAGGGGTCAGAGGTTGGAGGTAGGTGACAGTGAAGTCAGCATGATGTCATTCAAATATGTACAGTTGAAGTCGGAAGTTTACATACACCTTAGCCAAATACATTTAAACTCCGTTTTTCACAATTCCTGACATTTAATCCTAGTAAAAAGTCCCTGTCTTAGGTCAGTTAGGATCACCACTTTATTTTAAGAATGCGAAATATCAGAATAATAGTAGAGAGAATGATTTACTTCAGCTTTTATTTCTTTCATCACATTCCCAGTGGGTCAGGAGTTTACTTATACTCAATTAGTATTTGGTAGCATTGCCTTGAAATTGTTTAACTTGGGTCAAATGATTCTGGTAGCCTTCCACAAGCTTCCCACAATAAGTTGGGTGAATTTTGGCCCATTCCTCCTGACAGAGCTCGTGTAACTGAGTCAGGTTTGTAGGCCTCCTTGCTCGCACACGCTTTTTCAGTTCTGCCCACAAATGTTCTATAGGATTGAGATCAAGGCTTTGTGATGGCCACTCCAATACGTTGACTTTGTCGCCATTTTGCCACAACTTTGGAAGTATGCTTGGGGTCATTGTCCATTTGGAAGACCCATTTGCGACCAAGCTTTAACTTCCTGACTGATGTCTTGAGATGTTGCTTCAATATATCCACATAATATTCCTTCCTCATGACGCCATCTATTTTGTGAAGTGCACCAGTCCCTCCTGCAGCAAAGCACCCCCACAGCATGATGCTGCCACCCCCGTGCTTCACGGTTGAGATGGTGTTCTTCAGCTTGCAAGACCCCCTTTTTCCTCCAAACATAACGATGGTCATTATAGCCAAACAGTTCTATTTTTGTTTCATCAGACCAGAGGACATTTCTCCAAAAAGTACAATCTTTGTCCCCATGTGCAGTTGCAAACCATAGTCTGGCTTTTTTATGGAGGTTTTGGAGCAGTGGCTTCTTCCTTGCTGAGCGGCCTTTCAGGTTATGTCGATATAGGACTAGTTTTACTGTGGATATAGATACTTTTGTACCCGTTTGCTCCAGCATCTTCACAAGGTCCTTTGCTGTTGTTCTGGGATTGATTTGCACTTTTCGCACCAAAGTACGTTAATCTCTAGGAGACAGAATGCGTCTCCTTCTTGAGCGGTATGATGGCTGCGTGGTCCCATGGTGTTTATACTTGTGTACTATTGTTTGTACACATGAACATGGTACCTTCAGGCGTTTGGAAATTGCTCCCAAGGATGAACCACTGAGTTTGAAGGTAGGCCTTGAAATACATCCACAGGTACACCTCCAATTGACTCAAATTATGTCAATTAGCCTATCAGAAGCTTCTAAAGCCATGATATCATTTTCTGGAATTTTCCAAGCTGTTTAAAGGCACAGTCAACTTAGTGTATGTAAACTTCTGACCCACTGGAATTGTGATACAGTGAATTATAAGTGAAATAATTTGTCTGTAAACAATTGTTGTAAAAATGACTTGTGTCATGCACAAAGTAGATATCCTAACCGACTTGCCAAAACTATAGTTTGTTAACAAGAAATTTGTGGAGTGGTTGAAAAACAAGTTTTAATGACTCCAATCTAAGTGTATGTAAACTTCCGACTTCAACTGTATGTCTGTGTGTGTATGTGTGAGTGTGTGTGCACGCGCACGGACGCACATGCATGTGTGCATTTGTGCATTAATGCGTGCATTTGTGTGTGTGTACCTATTACCTTCATAACGCAGGTTCCCCATATGTAGTATAGAGGCCAATAGTTTGGAGATCATCCAATTCTCAGTGTCAGAGAACATCAACACCTTCATGGCTGATTGGATGTTTGAATACTCCTTCATATCATCACGACCATCACACACAGTACACTTCCCCTGGAGAGGAGAGGAGAGGAGAGGAGAGGAGAGGAGAGGAGAGGAGAGGAGAGGAGAGGAGAGGAGAGGAGAGGAGAGGAGAGGAGAGGAGAGGAGAGGAGAGGAGAGGAGAGGAGAGGAGAGAACTTTAGTTGAATTATATTTTCTCACTACTGTTATAATAACGTTGTTAAAGTGTTAGCTAAGTGTTGTCCTACTATAGTAAGGTAGCTGTAGTCTGTGGCTTTCCCTAGTCCCAGTTTCTTCTTCTGGTCTGAAGGCATGCCCTTCAACATACAGTAGAAGATATGGTAGTTCCTCTCATCACGAGCCTGCAGGGAGAGAGGGAATAGGATGATGCAATCTCTATCGCACTCCACACTGCCCTTTCCCACCTGGACAAGAGGAACACCTACGTGAGAATGCTATTCATTGACTACAGCTCAGCATTCAACACCATAGTGCCCTCTAAGCTCATCACTAAGCTAAGGATCCTGGGACTAAACACCTCCCTCTGCAACTGGATCCTGGACTTCCTGACGGGCCGCCCCCAGGTGGTAAGGGTAGGTAACAACACATCTGCCACACTGATCCTCAACACGGGGGCCCCTCAGGGGTGCGTGCTCAGTCCCCTCCTGTACTCTCTGTTCACCCATGACTGCATGGCCAGGCACGACTCCAACACCATCATTAAGTTTGCCGACGACACAACAGTGGTAGGCCTGATCACCGACAACGATGAGACAGCCTATAGGGAGGAGGTCAGAGATCTGGCTGTGTGGTGGCAGGACAACAACCTCTCCCTCAACGTGACCAAGACAAAGGAGATGATTGTGGACTACAGGAAAAAAAAGAGGACTGAGCACGCCCCCATTCTCATCGACGGGGCTGTAGTGGAACAGGTTGAGAGCTTCAAGTTCCTTGGTGTCCACATCACCAACGAACTATCATGGTCCAAACACACCAAGACAGTCGTGAAGAGGGCACGACAAAGCCTATTCCCCCTCAGGAGACTAAAAAGATTTGGCATGGGTCCTCAGATCCTCAAAAAATTCTACAGCTGCACCATCGAGAGCATCCTGACTGGTTGCATCACCGCCTGGTATGGCAACTGCTTGGCCTCTGACCGCAAGGCACTACAGAGGGTAGTGCGTACGGCCCAGTACATCACTGGGGCAAAGCTCCCTGCCATTCAGGACCTCTATACCAGGCGGTGTCAGAGGAAGGCCCTCAAAATTGTCAAAGACTCCAGCCACCCTAGTCATAGACTGTTCTCTCTGCTACCGCACGGCAAGCGGTACCGGAGTGCCAAGTCTAGGTCCAAAAGACTTCTCAACAGCTTCTACCCCCAAGCCATAAGACTCCTGAACAGCTAATCATGGCTACCCGGACTATTTGCACTGCCCCCCCACCCCATCCTTTTTACGCTGCTGCTACTCTGTTAAGTATTTATGCATAGTCACTTTAACTCTACCCACATGTACATATTTCCTCAACTACCTCAACTAGCCGGTGCCCCCGCACATTGACTCTGCAACGGTACCCCCCTGTACACTGCCTGTTGCAAAACGTTTTGCTACATTTTGCTATGGTGTGCACTAATGAATACAACCCTGCCTGCAGAACCTATAACCCCGCCCCCTGAATCCATACCTGTCTGCAGACCCGTGACTTCTCCAGCAGGTACTGTTCTATCTTGGCCCCCTCTATGGCTCCTCTCTTGTTGAAGTGGATGTCAATGTATTTCCCAAAGCGGCTAGAGTTATCATTACGGATCGTCTTAGCGTTACCAAACGCTGCGGACAGACAACACAAAGCCCTCAACACTCACAACTATAAGTAAAATAACTACTATAGGGTTCATTATTGTGAATGTGTGTATGTGTGTATGTGTGTGTGTGTGTCCTACCCTCCAGTATAGGATTAGCCTCCAGGACCTGTTGTTCTATCCAGGAGTGTTGTCCACTGATGGCTGCTAGGAACTGGAGGATCAGCTTAGTGCTCTCTGTCTTTCCTGCTCCAGACTCTCCACTGAGAACACACACACAATGTGATCTGACTTGGTGCTCTCACGCGCTTCTGAGAACACACACACACACCCAGGCACACACACCCCTCTCCCGCTCACACACCTGATGATGCAGCACTGGTCTCTGTTGTTTCTCTGCATGTTGAAGTAACAGTTATCTGCGATGGCAAAGATGTGTGGAGACATCTCTCCTATCTTCTTATTGGTGTACAGACGGATCTGGTCAGCTGTGTAGATGGGCAGCACCTGGTAGGGGTTTACCGCCACCAGGATAGAGCCTGTATACGTCTGGAGGGGATGGGGTAGAGGGCAAAGGGCAAAGGTAGGACACCAAATCAAAGATCCTACAAATGGAAAGCTAGGATGGGTCATGCAGTGCTGTGCAGTGTTGTATTAGAGATGAGATGCACGTTAGTACAACAACTCTGCATTCTGTGATCAGTTTAAATGGACAGACAGACAGGCACATCGCAGCAGGACAGTAGTACTTTATAGTTGGCCATTCTCATTTACCTGCCACATGAAAATGAGGGGAGGATGACGTCTGTGTGTACGTGTGTGTTGGGAGCAGAGGTGACGTGGGTTTCGTCTCTCAGTCGGTGCAGTCAGTGAAAATTGAGTATCAGTAACAGTCACTGGAGCACCAACCGCCCGACAGCCATGATAGAAATGGAGTAACACTAGTAGCTCATGCACATATCTACTCTCACACACACTCACAAAGACATACAAACGCTAACACATGCACTCATACACCCACACACTCAGAAAGACAGACACACACACTCATACGAACACTCATACACCCACACACCCAGACACACTGGTGGTGAGTATGTCAGCCATGCATGATGCCCCTGTACTTACTCTCCCACCACAGTTAGTCTACAGAAAGGAAGGAGAAAACAAGAAAGAGAGAGAGGGGGAAGGAGGAAGAGGAGGGACAGAGAGTGAGGGAGGAAGAAGGGAGAGAAAGAGGAAAAACAATGCAAAAGCACAGGTTGACTGAGGGCAGGAGAGACAAACAGATAGAGGGAAGGAAGAAGTAGGAGGAGAGAGAGAGAGAGAGAGAGAGAGAGAGAGAGAGAGAGAGAGAGAGAGAGAGAGAGAGAGAGAGAGAGAGAGAGAGACCTCTGGTCGGGCCTCAAACTGGGTTCTGGATGACAACTACAGCTCCTAGCAGTAGTAGTATAGTAGTAGTACTGCAGTAGTAGTATAGTAGTAGTATAGTAGTAGTACTCACATATATAAGGTGTTCCCTATATCGCATGAGCAGGTTGTAGTACTTCGGTAGTATAGCAGTAGTACAGTAGTAGTACTTACATATATAAGGTGTTCTGTATATCGTATAAGCAGGTTGCGGAGGATGCCGGCCTCATTGAGGTCTCCCAGGCGGATCATGTCCTCCACCCCGTGGATGGAGGTGGGGTGCATGGGCTTAATGTTGGTTGCATTCTGAGGGGATATCCAATGCTCCTGGAGAAAGAAGGGGCTATTTGTGTAGGGCTGGAACAAATCCCTGCATCATTTTGGCCACCCCAAATTATTATTTTGTGTGAATGTTGAGAGAATGCTTTGTAAATGTTGGGTGAATGATGTGAGAACGTTGTAAGAAGGTTGTGTGAATGTTGTATAAATGTGTTCTGTGGATGTTTGAGACTCACGTTTCCCTCATCATCCAGAACCTGTATCTGTCCAGAGTCACAGAGTTTGACCACGGCTCCGATGGGGACGACAAACTCCCGGCCCGTCTTCAGGTCCAACCACACATAGTCCCCCTTGGAGAGGAGAAATACAATAACCCATCAAACCAACACAATACATGGTTTGAGTCCCAAATGGCACTGTAATCCCTATATAGAGCACTAGGTATGTAGGGAATAGTGCACCATTTGGAACGGAGCTAGTATATTTACAGGTCCACATATTGAGAGGGAGAGGGAGAAAGAGAGAGAGAGGGAGAAAGAGAGAGAGAGGGAGAAAGAGAGAGAAAGAGAGAGAGAGAGGGCAAAGTATTATTAAAGCAGAAGGTGTATTGCAGACATATACAGTGAGGGAAAAAGTATTTGATCCCCTGCTGATTTTGTACGTTTGCCCACTGACAAAGACATGATCAGTCTATAATTTTAATGGTAGGTTTATTTGAACAGTGAGAGACAGAATAACAACAAAAAAATCCGGAAAAACGCATGTCAAAAATGTTATAAATTGATTTGCATTTTAATGAGGGAAATAAGTATTTGACCCCTCTGCATAACATGACTTAGTACTTGGTGGCAAAACCCTTGTTGGCAATCACAGAGGTCAGATGTTTCTTGTAGTTGGCCACCAGGTTTGCACACATCTCAGGAGGGATTTTGTCCCACTCCTCTTTGCAGATCTTCTCCAAGTCATTAGGGTTTCGAGCCTGACGTTTGGCAACTCGAACCTTCAGCTCCCTCCACAGATTTTTTATGGGATTAAGGTCTGGAGAATGGCTAGGCCACTCCAGGACCTTAATGTGCTTCTTCTTGAGCCACTCCTTTGTTGCCTTGGCCGTGTGTTTTGGGTCATTGTCATGCTGGAATACCCATCCACGACCCATTTTCAATGCCCTGGCTGAGGGAAGGAGGTTCTCACCCAAGATTTGACAGTACATGGCCCCGTCCATCGTCCCTTTGATGCGGTGAAGTTGTCCTGTCCCCTTAGCAGAAAAACACCCCCAAAGCATAATGTTTCCACCTCCATGTTTGACGGTGGGGATTGTGTTATTGGGGTCGTAGACAGCATTCCTCCTCCTCCAAACACGGCGAGTTGAGTTGATGCCAAAGAGCTCCATTTTGGTCTCATCTGACCACAATACTTTCACCCAGTTCTCCTCTGAATCATTCAGATGTTCATTGGCAAACTTCAGATGGGCCTGTATATGTGCTTTCTTGAGCAGGGGGACCTTGCGGGCGCTGCAGGATTTCAGTCCTTCACGGCGTAGTGCGTTACCAATTGTTTTCTTGGTGACTATGGTTCCAGCTGACTTGAGAACATTGACAAGATCCTCCCGTGTAGTTCTGGGCTGATTCCTCACCGTTCTCATGATCATTGCAACTCCACGAGGTGAGATCTTGCATGGAGCCCCAGGCCGAGGGAGATTGACAGTTCTTTTGTGTTTCTCCATTTGCGAATAATCGCACCAACTGTTGTCACCTTCTCACCAAGCTGCTTGGCGATGGTCTTGTAGCCCATTCCAGCCTTGTAGCCCATTCCAGTCTACAATCCTGTCCCTGACATCCTTGGAGAGCTCTTTGGTCTTGGCCATGGTGGAGAGTTTGGAATCTGATTGATTGATTGCTTCTGTGGACAGGTGTCTTTTATACAGGTAACAAGCTGAGATTAGGAGCACTCCCTTTAAGAGTGTGCTCCTAATCTCAGCTCGTTACCTGTATAAAAGACACCTGGGAGCCAGAAATCTTTCTGATTGAGAGGGGGTCAAATACTTATTTCCCTCATTAAAATGCAAATCATTTTATAACATTTTTGACATCCGTTTTTCTGGATTTCTTTGTTGTTATTCTGTCTCTCACTGTTCAAATAAACCTATCATTAAAATTATAGACTGATCATTTCTTTGTCAGTGGGCAAACGTACAAAATCAGCAGGGGATCAAATACTTTTTTCCCTCACTGTAAGAGGTGGTGATATGGTTGATAAAGATGACGTCTTAGAGCAGTACTGACAGGGTTCAGTGTCATAATTAACCAATAAGGCACAAGGAGGTGTGGTATATGGCCAATATACCACGGCTAAGGGCTGTTCTTAAGCAGGACACAACGCAGAGTGCCTGGATACAGCCCTTAGCCATGGTATATTGGCCATATACCACAAACCTTTCAGTGCTCAAACCACCCAGTTTATAATCAACATTATACAATGATGTCATCAGTGTCACACACACACACAGCTGTGCATCAGGCCTAACAACCCCCCCCCCCCTAACAACCAATGTGATGTATTATTTACAATATACCTCTGCCTCTTGAACCTGATTGCTTTTTCATAAACAGCAAAATGAAGTGTCTAATACAATCTTTCCCTTGGGGACAAAGTTTTATTGTATTGTAAACATGACTTTTATATGGTAAACCAATTATAACACTGCCTAAGCTCCTCTGATAGCGCAACAAGATTACCTGCAATCCATTCCCATTACTAAACACAGTCCTACACACACACACACACACACACACACACACACACACACACACACACACACACACACAGTACACACACACACAGTACACACACACTTTAAACACCCACACACACACACACTGTACACACACACACAGTGTTGTAGTCCTACCGGTAGCAGTGTAGAGTGCTTGAAGACAGTGTTGACATTACGTACTAGAGCCCATTTAGCCTGGTCTTTCTCATAAAGGTCCACATAGTCACGACGCTTGTACATCCTCACTGTTAGTCCACGCACACACAGACAACCCTCAATGTCTTCCACTGGCCAAACCCTAGTCCTCCAGTACTCTATTCCTCACATATAGACCCCACACACACCTTCTCAAAGTCTTCCACCATCCAATCCTAATTTGCCCAGTAGTCCAGTCCTCAAGTCCTATACACATCCCACTAACTTCACACCAGGTCGCCAACGGTAATGTGATGTCACTTCCTGTCCAGGTGTGTTCTGATATCAAAGATGGTGCAATTAATATTGGCTCCACCTCTTCCTCTCTGGTTCTAAGTTTGAGAGCAGGAACGAGTAATAATAGAAAAATAACAATCCACTGTCCTCCCCGCCTCCGGCCAACACTGCTCCTATACAGAGTTAAAGTCTGTCTGTCTGTCTGTGGAACAGGCTCAGACCCACACAGACAGATAAAAACAACAGCAACAAGAGAGAGAAGGCTGTCTGTGTGACTGTCTAGAGGACCTCCTGAGAGAGACAGCTACAGGATGAAACAAGACCCCTGGGTAGATCTACTCCTCCTCTCCTTCTTCCTTCCTCTCCTCTTTCTGTTCCTCTGCTCCTGGAAACTGAATCTAGGTCCTTGTGCTGTGTGTCCGTCTGCTCTCGTCTTCTTGATTCACTAACACCATCTCTGCTCTCTCCCTTTTCTCTCTCTCTCTGTCCCTCTATCTCTCTCTGTCCCTCTCTCTCGCTCTGTCCCTCTCTCTCGCTCTGTCCCTCTGTCCCTCTCTCTCTGTCCCTCTCTCTCTATGTCCCTCTCTCTCTCTGTCCCTCTCTCTCTGTCCCTCTCTCTCTCTGTCCCTCTCTCTCTCTCTGTCCCTCTCTCTCTCTCTGTCCCTCTCTCTCTCTGTCCCGCTCTCTCTCTGTCCCGCTCTCTCTCTGTCCCGCTCACTCTCTGTCCCTCTCACTCTCTGTCCCTCTCTCTCTCTGTCCCTCTCACTCTCTCAGAGAGGAATGGAGGGGAGGAGTGTTGGGTGGAGAGATAGAGAGAGGGATGGGGGCTGAGTGGTAGCATCATTTCCTCTGTGTGTTATATGTCTGTTTAATTAAGTAAATACCCCTCTGGCAAACGACCTGGGACTGGACTGAACACTACACCACAGGACACAGCTGTCACACACACAAGCACAATCACGCAGGCAGGCAGACACACACACACACACACACACACACACACACACACACACACACACACCTGTCACCAGTGCCAAAACCACTATCAGCAACCACAGTCTCAATAATTCATAAAGCCTACCAGATCTGTTGGGTGTCTTGGTATCCCCCTCCATCCTTCTCTAGTCCCCTCTCTCTCTTTGTCTCTCATTAATTTTCTCTCTCTGTCTTTTTCTCTCCCCCCTCTCTCTGTCATTCCTATATGCCTTATCAGATAGGTGTGTCTTCCATGCAGTAGGATAGCAATAGTAATATTAATGTGGGACAATTCTATCCAGCATCAGGGTTGACTTTTTCACTAGCTTTGAGATGGACATTGTAGCGATTGAAGGGGATCAGCCACAACGTCACGAACCAACAATATAAAACACACCAAGAGCCTCTGTTGAATTCTATCTTTACCAACTTAGTCCCTCTCTCTCTGTCCCTCTCTCTCTCTGTCCCTCTCTCTCTCTCTGTCCCTCTCTCTCTCTCTGTCCCTCTCTCTCTCTGTCCCGCTCTCTCTCTGTCCCGCTCTCTCTCTGTCCCGCTCACTCTCTGTCCCTCTCACTCTCTGTCCCTCTCTCTCTCTGTCCCTCTCACTCTCTCAGAGAGGAATGGAGGGGAGGAGTGTTGGGTGGAGAGATAGAGAGAGGGATGGGGGCTGAGTGGTAGCATCATTTCCTCTGTGTGTTATATGTCTGTTTAATTAAGTAAATACCCCTCTGGCAAACGACCTGGGACTGGACTGAACACTACACCACAGGACACAGCTGTCACACACACAAGCACAATCACGCAGGCAGGCAGACACACACACACACACACACACACACACACACACACACACACCTGTCACCAGTGCCAAAACCACTATCAGCAACCACAGTCTCAATAATTCATAAAGCCTACCAGATCTGTTGGGTGTCTTGGTATCCCCCTCCATCCTTCTCTAGTCCCCTCTCTCTCTTTGTCTCTCATTAATTTTCTCTCTCTGTCTTTTTCTCTCCCCCCTCTCTCTGTCATTCCTATATGCCTTATCAGATAGGTGTGTCTTCCATGCAGTAGGATAGCAATAGTAATATTAATGTGGGACAATTCTATCCAGCATCAGGGTTGACTTTTTCACTAGCTTTGAGATGGACATTGTAGCGATTGAAGGGGATCAGCCACAACGTCACGAACCAACAATATAAAACACACCAAGAGCCTCTGTTGAATTCTATCTTTACCAACTTAACCCCAGAGCACCTGGGAAGCACCTGGGACAGGTATTAGGACTGGACGCGGGTGCGACAGGTGACAAGGGGGCTGTGTGCGGCGTGACGATGATGTAATGTCAGAGTTGACGGTCACACTGTGCGGACAATCACCATCTATTCACACGACGCCAGCGTCCCTCTCTCCTCCTAGTCTGGTAAATAATTCACTGAGAGCTGGCTGCTGTTATCAGAGACACACACTAACCATAACAAACACAGACAAACACAGGGAGAGGAGACACATAAAAACCCTACCCTACCGCTTACAGACCCAAGCTCCAGAGAAGACCAGGTACCATCCTGCCTCCTAGGGGTTTTCAGTAAATATTACACCACAAACCACAGCTCATATGACTACAATAAACAGCACCAGCATAAGCAATTTACTCCAGCATAAGCAATGACCAGATTAACATTGGTCCGAACCACAATATGTATTTTCAGGGCATAAGCTACCAAGCCAAGAGTCACTATCTGCGTCTCAAATGGCCCCTATTCCCTTGTGTACTACTTTTGACCTGGTCCCATACAGGCTCTAGTCAAAATTAGACTAGTGCACAATAAAGGGTATAGGGTGCTATTTGGAACGCAGCCCGTGTTACTGGTACCCTGGGCCACAACATCGAGTGATGTCTCAATAATAAGTGATTTACGCAGGCAATGAGACCTCAGTTCATTTGCATTTAGATAGAGTCAAAGGTCACAGCAAAAGGTATTGATTGGCTGATTGAACAGACAATTGACACCAATCAACACTGGTCAATAAAACCAGCCATCCCTCTGCTTTCTGCTTCAATTAACACTGCATATATTATCTAAAAACACTCAACAAGACATCCAACACACACTTCTAACACTGTTATTACTGGTCTAACACACACACCACACACACTCTCTCAATGCAGATACCATCCTCATGTGTAAGCCCCCCAACACCCCCTGTGCAGAGTGATCAGCCACACACATACATGCACGTACACACACAACGCACATACACTCCTCCTCCCCCTGTCCTCTCTATTGTGTTTGGTCAGTGAGAGATTAATGGATGCCAGTCTCTCATCAGGGAGGAATGTGAGCAGAACACAACAACACCACCACTGAACAGCACACGGTCACCATGGCGACAACACACTGTCACCATAAACTACAATATAAACTACACCTGGAACCAGTTGTGAGTTGTGACTAGCTGAGCTTGGTTTAGCTTGAATAGTCACTAGAGTGCTAAATCTGCCAGTTTCTGATAGTGCTTGACCCAGGTCTGATGGCTACTGTATGCATGGTAACAGTACCTATATGAGGGTAGTTATGGTTACCTGTATGAGGGTGGGGCATATGTAGCTGAGGCAACGGACACTGCTGTCCCAGCCTTCGATTGGCCAAGGCTCTGCTGAAGTCATTGCTAATTTCGCCATGGTAAACTCATATCAGGGTGTGTGTTCAATCTGTTCCTCTCTCAGCAACATTCCTCTGGCTGCTAGTGTGGCCTCCTGTTGATCTCTTCAAAAGAATCTTAGAACTTCACTGTTAGACTTTTCTCTCTCTCTCTCTCTCTCTCTCTCTCTCTCTCTCTCTCTCTCTCTCTCTCTCTCTCTCTCTCTCTCTCTCTCTCTCTCTCTCTCTCTCTCTCTCTCTCTCTCTCTCTCTCTCTCTCTCTCTCTCTCTCTCTCTCTCTCTCTCTCTCTCTCTGAGGTGTGTATGTGTAGGGGCCTGTTCAGCTGAAGAGGAGCCATTGTCAGGGGTGATTAGAGGATCAGAAAGGCTGACGAGCCGAACACCACATCTACTGGACATCAAGAAGACCGACACACACAAGCACACCCCGCACCTGACACTCCTGCAATGGAGTGGAAAAGCGTCTGTCTTGTTCGCCTCTGAAATATACCAGAAAGATAGAGCACGAGTGTGTGTGTTCACCTGCTGCAGAATGACCATGACTCTGGTTTCTGAGTTTATTCCTGGACATCAGAAGACTCCACGTGTCCACCCTGAGACAGAGACAGAGGAGAGACAGAAACCCATACATAGAGAAGGGGGAAGAAAGAGAGAAAAGGATCTTGTTAGCAGCTAGCAACTCAGCCAGCCATCAAGTCACAATGACAAAGTGAGTAACAGTGGCCCAAATGGAACCTTAATCCCTATGTAGGCTCTGGTCAAAAGTAGTACACTGTATAAGGAATAGGGTGCCATTTGGGACACAACCAGCCTGTCAGTCGGCTACTCTGGAAAATGACCAACAACATTCTAATTTGCATATTAATTAAGGTTACTGAAACTGCCTTTGTATTGAAGTTGGCCACACACAGAATTCCATGTACATTCTCACTGCCATCAAACACACACACCACCCCCATCCTTCATCCACCTACACACATCCCTCACAGGTCCTCCATGACCGCATGACATGACCAGTGTCACTGTGTTCCCACCTCTGTTCATGTGTTGTAGACATAGAACAATTATTCACCCACCCTAACTATACTTTAGTTTAAGCTTTTGGCACACCCTTCCTGCTAACCACACAGTAGGAGGAGACAGGGAGTTGGGGGGAGGGATGTTTGGGGGAGACAAAGAGGGTTGTGGGAGAGAGGGCGGTTTAGGAGGAGGGGAGGGGTGAGGCGGCTGAGACGGGAACGGTTTTGTATTTTGTATTTATTAAGGATCCCCATTAGTTCCTGCCAAGGCAGCAGCTACTCTTCCTGGGGTCCAGCAACATTAAGGCAGCTACATACAATTTAAAATATTACATGACATTACATTTCATAACACTTTTAACAACACATTAAGTGTGTTCCCTCAGGCCACTACTCTACTATCACATATCTACAATACAAAATACATGTGTACGTGTGTGTAGAGTGCATGTCTTATCATGTGTCTGTGTGTGTGTCTCTTCACAGTCCCCGCTTTTCCATAAGGTGTATTTCATATTATTATTTTTTTTAAATCTGATTCTACAGCTTGCATCAGTTACCTGATGTGGAATAGAGTTCCATGTAGCCATGGCTCTATGTAGTACTGTGCGCCTCCCATAGTCTGTTCTTGACTTGGGGATTGTGAAGAGACCTTTGGTGGCATTTCTTGTGGGGTATGCATGGGTGTCCGAGCTGTGTGCTAGTAGTCTAAACAGAGACCTTTCCTTAACTCACTGTAGTAGCATACATAGACACACTGGCTTTACTCAAGGCCAGTGGCATGTCATTAGTAAAGATTGAGAAAAGTAAGGGGCCTAGACAGCTGCCTAGGGAATTCCTGATTCTACCTGGATTATGTTGGAGAGGCTTCCATTAAAGAACACCCTCTGTGTTCTGTTAGTCAGGTAACTCTTTATCCACCATATAGCAGGGGGTGTAAAGCCATAACACATACGTTTTTCCATCAGCAGACTATGATCGATAATGTCAAAAGCCGCACTGAAGTCTAACAAAACAGCTCCCACAATCTTTTTATCATCAATTTCTCTCAGCCAATCATCAGTCATTTGTGTAAGTGCTGTGCTTGTTGAATGTCCTTCCCTATAAGCGTGCTGAAAGTCTGTTGTCAATTTGTTTACAGTAAAATAGCATTGTATCTGGTCAAACACCAACCCTTAGTAAGCTTTTGGAAAACGTAACAAGCTGATTGGTCGGCTATTTGAGCCAGTAAAGGGGGCTTTACTATTCTTGGGTAGCTGAATTACTTTTGCTTCCTTCCAGGCCTGAGGGCACACTTTCTAGTTGGCTTAGATTGAAGATATGGCAAATAGGAGTGGCAATATCGTCCGCTATTATCCTCAGTAATTTTCCATCCAAGTTGATAGACAACAATAATTTCTTCACTTCTTTACGGAATTCAGAATTAAAATACTTGTCTTTCATAATTTGATCAGTCATACTTGGATGTGTAGTGCCAGCGTTTGTTGCTAAGTTTGCTTATCTCGCCAATGAAAACGTCATTAAAGTAATTGGCAATATCAGTGGGTTTTGAGATGAATGAGCCATCTGACTCAATGAATGATGGAGCTGAGTTTGCCTTTATGCCCATTTAAGGTGCTCCAAAGCTTTTTACTATCATTCTTTGTATCCTTTATCTTTGTTTCATAGTGTAGTTTCTTCTTCTTTTTATTCAGTTTAGTCCCATGATTTCTCAATTTGCAGTACCTTTGCCAATTGGTTGTGCAGCCAGACTTATTTGCCTCATCCCCCTCAACCATACCATTTTCCAATTCCTCATCAATCCACGGGGATTTAACAGTTTTTACAGTCATTTTCTTAATGGGTGCATGCTTATTAGTAACTGGAATAAGCGATTTCATAAATGTGTCAAGTGCAGCGTCTGGTTGCTCCTCATTACACACCACAGACCAACAAATATTATTTACATCAACAACATAGGAATCACTACAAAACGTATTGTATGACCTCTTATACACTATATTAGGCCCAGCCATTGGAACTTTGGTTTTCCTAGATATGGCTACTATACTGTGATCACTACATCTGATGGATTTGGATACTGCTTTAAAGCAAATTACTGCAGCATTAGTTGAAGAGAGGGAGAGATGTTTGGGGGAGACAAGGAGGGTTGGGAGAGACTGAGGTTTAGGGGGAGGGGAGGGATGTTTGGGGGAGACAGGAAAATGCCATTCATTGGTTAGTTTCCTGCAGTATATAGATGTCAGCACTGTGCCCCCAAGCCTCTCTGATTAAACCACTGCTGAGAACAAACACACACACAGACAAACAAGTGCGGTAGGGTTAGAAAGGGTAACGGCTCTCCATCAATATTTTAGCATCTAATTACCACAGAAGAGGTCTGGGACAAAGGTTGCAGCCAGGGAGACCTAACGTATGTTGTGTGTATGTATGTGGTGAATATAAAAATACGGATATAGAACAGCAATTCTGGAAAACATGAATATGTACAGTTTCTTGTACAACATACATACACACACACATAGAACATAGAGAGAAAGAGGGAGAAGGAGAGAAAGACAGATGAAAAAAAAAATAGAGAGATAGAAGGAGAGAAAGAAGGAGATATAATCCTTTCCCTTCGTTCTCTGAGCGACGTCGGTCATTGTTGTTGATCACCTGAGTGTGGGCTTCTGAGAAACAGCCCGTCTGTAATTCCATCACCTCCACCAGCGAGGACCCAGACTTTTATTAGTCAGAGACGGAAAGAGAGGAAGAGAGAGAAAGAGAGACAGAGGAAGCGAGACAGAGAGACTGACTCTGGGCCCTCCTCCGCTGTACATACTGCCCCCCTGAGACCCTATACCTCCTGAAGTAACAAGGCAGAGAGAGAGAGAGACAGAGAGACAGAGACAGAGAGACAGAGAGACAGAGAGAGAGAGAGAGAGAGAGAGAGAGAGAGAGAGAGAGAGAGAGAGAGACAGACAGAGAGACAGAGACAGAGAAACAGAGAGACAGAGAGAGAGAGAGAGAGACAGACAGAGAGACAGAGACAGAGAAACAGAGAGACAGAGAGACTGACTCTGGGCCCTCCTCCGCTGTACATACTGTACATACTGCCCCCCTGAGACCCTATACCTCCTGAAGTAACAAGGCAGAGAGAGAGAGAGACAGAGAGAGACAGAGAGACAGAGACAGAGAAACAGAGAGACAGAGAGAGACAGAGAGAGCGAGAGAGATGCACAGCATGAGAAAGGATACAGGATATTAGGCTAACCCCCACTGCCCCAATTAAAACTCAATTCTAATCAACACTCTCACGCAACACCAAAACTGTCAGACTCTGATAAATTGATAAACTGATAGAAGAGAGCGAGCGAGAGAGACAGAGAGAGAGAGAGAGATGTGTAGAGAGTGTATAATGATTAGCCAGGATCTGCTTACAATAAGGCTAATGGAATGAGTTTATGGTGATGTAAAACCTCTGATTTGAACTGATTTAAACTCCTGTAGCTAAGTCGGGGGGTAATTAACTCTGGGATTGAATCAGAAACTCAGCATTTCTGAAGCGTTTCTGATGCAGGCTCACTACCCACTGTGCCAATACAGTTAACGGTAACACCTTACTTAGAGTAGTGACATGTAGTATTCATGTAGAATACATTTTTATGTCATGCATATAAAGGCTTCCTGTTTGCTACATATCACCAAAGTGAAAAGCAGTGGAGGCTGCTGAGGGGAGGACGGCTCATAATAATGGCTGGAACGGAGCGAATGGAATGGCATCAAACTCATGGAAACCATGTTTGATGTATTTAATGCCATTCCACTAATTCCATTCCAGTCATTACCACAAACCTGTCCTCCACAATTGAGGTGCCACCAACCTCCTATGGTAAAAAGTCTTACTGTGTTCTTAGGCAGACATACTACCCCCTGTGCCAGTAGAGTTAACCCTCTGGGAGAGGTAGTAATGTAACTGTAGTTTACTGACGGTAGTAACAGCAGAGCCTATAAACACATTCCATGTTATCTGAATGTTATCTGAACATTATCTGAGCTGCTGCAGGAGCACATTTTTGTAAAAATAATTTATACAGTTGATAAAGCAACACTAGCTGTGCGAGTCCAAGGAAGGGCAGGAGAGACGGTAGAGCAGGACTGCCCAACCCTGTTCCTGGGGAGCTACCGTCCTGTAGGTTTTTGCTCCAACCCTAATCTAGCACACCTGATTCTAATAATTAGCAGGTTGATAAGATGAATCAGGTTAGTAACACCTGGGGTTGGAGTGAAAACCTACAGGAGGGGAGCTCTCCAGGAACAGGGTTGGGCAACCCTGTGGTAGAGGGTCTCTCTCTGTAACTAGTCAGTATCCTCAACCCGGAGCAGACAGGATGCTCTAAATGAGATACACTACATACAGGAAGTAGAGTAGCTAAAGTGGGCTCTATCAGTGCTGCTTACACACACAAGGCAGGTCTGCCTATGATTTAATGGTTAGTTAATCATTACTGTTTCTCCATGTGAACACCCTGAAACCACATACTAGGACTAGAGATACGGAGCAGAATAGAATGGACACCGTGTCAGATACAGACCAACATACTGTACTAACACACTCTTCCACAATCAGAAGAGCATGTCATATGGACAAACAAAAATAATTAGCCTTTTAACACACACACGAGGGAGACGTTAGCAAAAAAGTTGCTTTAAGAGCCAAAGCCTCCATATTCTTACCGCTGTGTACAGTCCTATTTCTATACCCCTCTCTCGTGTTCCCGATGGGTGTCCCAGGTCTATGTTCACTCAGATAAGTCCACAGAATGCAGTGGGGTGGAGGGATGAATGCAGGACGGAGAAAGAGAGGGACTTCCTGAATCTCTCGCTCTCTCTTAGTGGATGGTCAGAGACCTGCTGCACTGTAGAGGTATTAGTGACTCCCTCACTCCTGCTCTCTCGCTCTGTGACGGTATTAGCTGTGACACACCAGCTCATTCACTGCCACTGATCCCACTTAGAGTTACTGGAGAGAGAGAGAGAGAGAGAGAGAGAGAGAGAGAGAGAGAGAGAGAGAGAGAGAGAGAGAGAGAGCGAGAGAGCGAGAGAGAGAGGTGGGCAGGAAACCCAGTGGGGGGCAGTGAGGCACAATGTAGTGGTGGTCACACAAACACACATTCATGATGCACATAGAGAAAATAAATTGCTTCACATTTAAAAGACACACAGTACATACTGTATACACACACTAACAGGGTGCTTATTTCTGTCTTCTGATGGTGTTGCTGTATTAAAGGTCAGGCTGTTCTGAAAGAGACATTGATCAGTGTCCCTCACACCTCACTGAACCTAACAGCACACACACAGTCACACAGTCTCTCTCGCTCTACACAGCACGGTTGATAGTGGACACCAGCCAGGCAGACAGACAGTGTTTTAGCTATTTATTACAGTATACATTCAACTGAAACCAGCCAAAAGGTTTTAAAGAGAAAGAAACAGAGAAGTATAAAACTAATAAAATCATCCATTAAATAGCCTTTAATTCACCCTGCAGTACATTACAATAAAATAAACCTTTACTTATAAAGATATGAAACAAGCCTGCTCAGATGAACCAGTCTCTCTCTGACAAGGGCCCACTACCATGACAGAGACTGGCACTATGACTGTTTATGACACATGCTATGTCACTTATGACAGTGTTATGAAGCCCTCATGATGACGCGAATGTTATTGATAACTGTGATATGATTTGAAACATGATCTACATGGCATTGTAGTAACTGGAGGTAATACAATATGATAAGAGTAATACGGGTTATACACAGAGTGTGTGTGTGTGAGAAAGAAAGGCATGAAGGGGTTGAGTGTAGAGTCCAATGTAAGAGAGTGGCAGTATTGGTGTGAAACTGTAGCTTAAATCACTCTTCTCCTCTAGTGAATCTAGTCTGTCTGTCTGTCTACTAGTATTGGCAGTGGCGATTTTAGCATGTCAATCTTGGTGGGACAAACAGCAAAAAAAATTAGATGGATGACAGCAAAGCCACTACACATCTCTAAACAATACATTAAATGCACTAGAACGGTGACAAACGGTGCCCACAAACTTTTAGGGTCTACATCAAGCTTTCCCGAGAGTGGAGCTTATGGCTGACTTGTTTACATAAATATGGTTTCTACTGACTCCTTGTAGATGTCTGTAACTGGATAAGAACCGCATTCTCCTTCAATAATAGTGAATGTCGACATGAGTTTTGACCCATTCACAAACATCATTAGATTTATGTTCAGTAAATTCACAATGTTTGTTCTTATATAATTAACACTTAGCTCTAAGTATAAGCAAGTGCAAGCAAACGAGCTGTGATGAGGTAGGCGTATTCGTTCTGCAATTTCGAAATGGACAGCGACAGAAATTCAGATATATATTAGTTCAGATAAATTCAGCAAGATGTTGAGGCCTTAACATTACTCTTCTTTAAGTCACCACAGAGAGAGAAAGAGAGACCCAGACTCAGCGGTTAGACATATTTTATTAGGCCTATGTGGTCTAAAAAGGAAGGACAATACAAATCACGAGGATCCACTTGTATAGACAATATACAGACGCACTGACTACGCATTGAGCAAACAAAACAACCCTCGCAATATGAACTGGAATTACATCGGTCTATTACTTAACTTTTTGTTGAACAAAAATATTTGAATGGGAAGAGACTGTCACTGGCAAACATGGTTACGAGGAGGGGATACTATAATTTAATGTTGTTGGCAGTGGCGACTTTAGCATGTAAATCTTGGTGGGGCAAAAAAAGTAAAAAAAAAGTGGAATGCATGCCAGCAAAGCTACTATACAACACTAAACAATACATTAATTGCACTATAACGGTGACAAACGGTGCCCACAAACTGTTAGGGCCTACATAAAGCTGTCCCAACATCTTACCACTGCTACACCTGGCTATCAGCGGAGCCTTTTCTGGCAGCGAAACAGTTCATTCAGCCTCAATTACTGCTTTAAAAAAAAAACATGGCTTATATGGCATACTTGCTAAAACAAATGTGGTTTCTAATGACAGTTGATATGTACACACTATGGCATAAGGTGACGACAAGCAGGTAGCTTGGTGGTTAAGAGCGTTGTGCCAGTAACGGAAAGGTCGCTGGTTCTAATCCCCGAGCCGACTAGGTAAGAAATCTGTCGATGTGCCCTTGAGCAAGACACTTAACCCTAATTGCTCCTGTAAATCGCTGTGAATAAGATGACTAAAAAGTTAAGAGGCAATCTGTAATTTCGATTAAGACATTGATGAGCGAGCTACGACGGACATAGTCAATATAACTGTTTAGCACTTTTGAAATGTACAGTGACAGTATTCAGAACATGGGCCGTTCTTACAGTGTTCTCCCTGTACACCAAGTCAGAGCCGTAGGATGGGCACCACCAAATCAGAACAGTAGGCGAAATTAAGAGGGGTAAATAGACCAAATTATTAGAGTGAGGCACATGGGCTACTAACGGTTTACTACACAACATACACTTAGTATCACTTTCTTAGCTACATATCTCCCTGGCATATTAAATAATTTATGCAGCAGTATACAATACATTTTTGGACTCACCTTGTTGTGCTGTGCCCACTTGAACAGGAAGGTGGCGTGGCGGTCCTTCGTGGCCAAATTGTGTAATCAAATTCTGTCATTCTCTGGAATTATGGTGCTTTCAAAACAACTGGGAACTCGGAAAAAAACAAGGTCGAATCATGATGACGTCATCGATCAAGTTGTAGCTCAAGAAAGAGGCTGAGTTCCCGAGTTAACTTGACTTCAGTGAGTTCAAGACTTTGCAGTTCCGAGTTAACAGTTGTTTTGAGTGTGGCACAAATCATGCTTCATTGACAGCATGGCCAATGTTGAATGTTTATCATTTTAAACTTGGAAAAGAGACCCTTAATCCCAGATTTGGGACCACACAGCCACTCCACTGAATAGCAGGCTAGTGATTGCTTTTCAATGCTTGCAGTTAGTCACTGTCACTGATTCCTTCCAAACCACTTATTGAATTTGCGATTTCCAACTTGTTGTGTAATGTTTATGTCTAATGGCCGATGAGCACCGATACGTTTTACCTATAATTTCTCTTCATTATTTCTCTTCATATGACAAGGATTAAAAAGGATCTGCCAGTAGATTGTCGACTTGATTCATGATGATGACTGCTAGCTAAGATTTTGAAAGTATGATGTTGACATGATCAGTCCAATCAAAGCTACTGTAGAGATATAACGTGATTTGACTTCATTTTATCTGTGGCCAATGGCCTTCTTGGATGGGCACTTCTAATGTAACTATGGCAGCACCCAAGGGTCTTGAATTTGAGCTCTCCCTGGCTGCCCCACCATCACAGAAAGCACTGAGCTAGGCTGAAACACCTGCATTTTGGAGCTGCCTTACTCAAGAAAAGCAAAAAAGAGACCATGCTTGTATGCGGCTTTATTAACTCCATATATTTGCTAAACTGATATGTGACACATATTAATGCTAAAATAACATGCAATACAGGCTAAACAGGTGGGGCTGCCCTGAATGATGCGTCGCCACTGAGTATTGGGCCTCCCACTGGAAAATCTATGTGATACAAAGTAGAGCAACAGACAGAAATCTCATTTTATTCAAGTTTAATAATAAAGTTATTAACAAAAATAAGTGTCTCTCCTAAAGACTAGAAATGTCAGCAGCTGCTCTTGGCACCCAGACCAACTCAGCTACTTGAGAGACTAGTTCAAAGCAGACTGAAATGTAAAACATGTAAATAAATGTAAACAGGACAACATATACTGCTGAAATACTGGACATGTATTTATATATCTGTAATGGCACAAGTTATAGTGGTTATAAGATGAGAAAGGAGAACAAGGAGATGATCGCCCCAATGTGGACAGGGTTGGTACTACATTCAGTAAAAACAACACTATACTGTCTGGAAGGCTAACTTTGGTCCCTCAACAGATATGTTTTATGGCAAATTAATGTATATTTATGGCTCTTCTCTCCTATTGGACGGTGGGAGTAAGGCACTGATTGATAGATTGGTTGATTGATTGACGGTTAGTCAGATGTTAGTGAGAATGTTGCTGGTCACCATGGAGACAGTGAGCGTGCCCGGGAGGTCGTTGTCTTGGTGATTACCCTTGTCCCTCAGGTGGACGGTAACCTGCTGGGGGTCGCCGGGTTCAGAGGTCAAACTGACCTGACCCAGGAAGGAATCCATCAACACGTTGTTGTTATACACCTGGGGGATGAATAAAGTTGTATTGAATTTAATTGAGAGAACGGTTACTTATAGAAACAACCCAAATTGTGACGTTCACTCTAACTCCTCTTTAACCCACTGGCGCGCACACACAGACCCCACCCCCCCAGCCCAGTCTCCTCACCTCTATCAGTATTGGCTGGTTAGTTTTCTTCCTGTAGAATAGAGCCTTGGTGTCGAAGGTTGGGCTGCGAGTGTCTTTAAAGACGGGAGAACAAACCTTCTCCCCCTCACAACGAATGATCACGTATGGGTCTGAAGCTGCAACACACACATACAGACTGTCAAGAGGAGAAGAAGACCAGACCAGAGAAGAAAAGAGAACAGACGGAGAAGGGAGAGAAGAAAGGTTTGTATACCTCCATCAGAGTCTTGTCCAGCCAGTCCATCTGCTCTGTGGACATGGATCTGAGTGACCAGGGAAGGGAAACCACACAGTCCTGACCAACACGTCTGGGCTGGCTCATCTAGGGTTAACTCTCTATGGGGGGGGGGGAAGAGAGAGAGAGAGTGAGATAATGAGGAGAGTGAGTGTGTGAGTGTGTGAGTGTGTGAGTGTGTGAGTATATGTGTGTACCTGCAGTCGGCGGGGACATCAGTGAAGATGCGTAACAAAAAGTCTCCTTCCAGAGCGGGGTCAAAGGTTGTGGGTATGACAACGTAACGACCCTCCTTCAAGGCATAGCGTAGGAACACACACCTGGAGTTGATGTACACACTCCCACACACCTTCTGCTGCCGAGTGTGCATACGGTACTGCCTGTTCAACTCCACCTACACACACACACATTTTAATTAACACATTAATAACACTTCCACACACCATGAGGTGATAAACACGCGCACACACACTTCTCACCCTGTGTATCTCAAAGCCTATAGCCAGGTTTTCTCCCTTTCCCTCTTTAGGTCTGGCTCTCCTGTCTGTCTGCTGTAGACATACCAGCACCTCATCCTCTGGCTTCTTCACGTTGAACACATACTGCAGGGAGACACACACACACACACGTCCTACAGTTGAAGTCGGAAGTTTACATACACTTAGGTTGGAGTCATTAAAACTAGTTTTTCAACCACTCCACAAATTTCTTGTTAACAAACTATAGTTTTGGCAAGTCGGTTAGGACATCTACTTTGTGCATGACACAAGTAATTTTTCCAACAATTGTTTACAGACAGATTATTTCACTTATAATTCACTGTATCACAATTCCAGTGGGTCAGATGTTTACATACACTAAGTTGACTGTGCCTTTAAACAGCTTGGAAAATTCCAGAAAATGATGTCATGGCTTTAGAAGCTTCTGATAGGCTAATTGACATATTTTGAGTCTATTGGAGGTGTACCTGTGGATGTATTTCAAGGCCTACCTTCAAACTCGGTGCCTCTTTGCTTGCCATCATGGGAAAATCAAAAGAAATCAGGCAAGACCTCAGAAAAGAATTGTAGACCTCCACAAGTCTGGTTCATCCTTGGGAGCAATTTCCAAACGCCTGAAGGTACCACGTTCATCTGTACAAACAATAGTACGCAAGTATAAACACCATGGGACCACGCAGCCGTCATACCGCTCAGGAAGGAGACGCGTTCTGTCTCCTAGAGATGAACGTACTTTGGTGCGAAAAGTGCAAATCAATCCCAGAACAACAGCAAAGGACCTTGTGAAGATGCTGGAGGAAACAGGTACAAAAGTATCTATATCCACAGTAAAACAAGTCCTATATCGACATAACCTGAAAGGCCGCTCAGCAAGGAAGAAGCCACTGCTCCAAAACCGCCTTACTACGGTTTGCAACTGCACATGGGGACAAAGATCGTACTTTTTAGAGAAATGTCCTCTGGTCTGATGAAACAAAAATAGAACTGTTTGGCCATAATGACCATCTTTATGTTTGGAGAAAAAAGTGGGAGGCTTGCAAGCCGAAGAACACCATCCCAACCATGAAGCACGGGGGTGGCAGCATCATGCTGTGGGGGTGCTTTGCTGCACTTCACAAAATAGATGGCATCATGAGGAAGGAAAATTATGTGGATATATTGAAGCAAGACATCGAGACATCAGTCAGGAAGTTAAAGCTTGGTCGCAAATGGGTCTTCCAAATGGACAATGACCCCAAGCATACTTCCAAAGTTGTGGCAAAATGGCTTAAGGACAACAAAGTCAAGGTATTGGAGTGGCCATCACAAAGCCCTGACCTCAATCCTATAGAAAATCTGTGGGCAGAACTAAAAAAGCATGTGCGAGCAAAGAGGCCTACAAACCTGACTCAGTTACACCAGCTCTGTCAGAAGGAATGGGCCAAAATTCACCCAACTTATTGTGGGAAGCTTGTGGAAGGCTACCCGAAACATTTGACCCAAGTTAAACAATTTAAAGGCAATGCTACCAAATACTAATTGAGTGTATGTAAACTTCTGACCCACTGGGAATGTGATGAAAGAAATAAAAGCTGAAATAAATCATTCTCTCTACTATTATTCTGACATTTCACATTCTTAAAATAAAGTGGTGATCCTAACTGACCTAAGACTGGGAATTTTTACTAGGATTAAATGTCAGGAATTGTGAAAAACTGAGTTTAAATGTATTTGGCTAAGGTGTATGTGAACTTACGACTTCAACTGTATACACTACAGATCAAAAGTTTTAGAACACCTACTCATTCAAGGGTTTTTCTTCATTTTTAAATGGTGTTCTCGGGGTGATGAGAGGTGTTCGGTTTGCGCCAGACATAGCGTTTTCCTTGATGGCCAAAAAGCTCAATTTTAGTCTCATCTGAGCAGAGTACCATCTGTGAAAAACTGAGTTTAAATGTATTTGGCTAAGGTGTATGTAAACTTCTGACTTCAACTGTATACATTAATACACACATAGATAAACACACACAAATGCCCCCCCCCCCCCCCATCCCCACCCCCACCCCTACCTGAGGGTTCTGTAGGAAGGTGTGTTTGTTGTTGGTGCAGCCCCCGGCGCGGTTGCTGAGCGGGTTGTCATGGTTCTGCCAGGCGCCCTTTAGAGAGCCCTCCTCCCAGGTCTTGTGGAAAGACAGGTAGGAAGTGTTGATCAGACGACACATGATCAAATCACTGAAGTACTGACAGAAGTCATCAAATGTCATCCTGGAGGGGGGGGGGACAGGAAAAGGGATGTCATCAAGCTTCATCATCCTATGGCCATCCATTTTCTCAGCCGTGTGGAGGAAAGGTTAGGGGTCATGGCTAGAGGTCATAGGTTAAAACTCACCAGAATTCTCCATCGTCCTGTACCGTCACTCCGATCTTCTCTCTTTCACTCTTACTCACCTTCCCCCACTCCTCTGAGCTGAGAGAGACAGAGGAGAGAGGAGAGATAAGTTCTCTATCACTCAGTGTTTGTCTGAAGGGTTTGCTGTGTAGAGTGAAAGAATGCTAACCGAACAGAACTGATAGAGTAGGGGACTCAAGGTTCTGAGACATGGACACCAACAGTGGCTCAAATGCACAGTTTACCCAAGACCTTCTGCTGCCGAGATGCTTTTTTTGAATTTTCCTATGATACAGGATATAAATTAAACAAACATTCTAACAGGAATAAACAATCTGTGCTAAAGGTCTCCGGTTCCCTGTTGGCCTATACTACCTCTTTCCACCAGCAGAGGGAGCAGTGAGTAAAGAACAGGCCTATATATACATACACACACACACCCAGTGACTTGGGGGTTCCTCCAAATATTAAATTATATATATATATATATATATATATATATATATATAGAAGCTCATTTACTGCAATTCTACACAACTTAAAAACTCTCAAATGCAATTTGGAGAACAGCAAAAACAAGCAAAATGTACTCCAGCATTAGCTGCCTGCTATGCACTAGATCAGCACCGGTATTAAAACTTGTTTAGTTACATGTCTAGTCAAACAGCAGTTACCTAGCGAAACCAATCTACTACAGCCATATTTACCTCTGCAATGTGTTGGAAAAAAGTCATGCTGTTCCCTGCAACTGCATTGATGTGCTTTCCACAGAGAGGAAGAGGTGAAGCGAGAGGTTTCACTCTTGCAATGCGTTTCAATGGGCTTATTTTGGACATAAGCTTGTCGCCTCCTTTCCCGCCTTTGGGGCAACAAATCCCATTGTTAGGGCTTAGACACGAGCATCTCGTCATTATATACAGATCTCTGCTCTCCATAAAGCCAGCCAGCCATACAAACAGCGTTTCCTCCCGCTCCCAGGCATCCGCATCGTCCTAAAGTCAGACGACTAATGCCGCGAAACTGCATTTTCTTTTTAAATGGGATTTGAACGATTTTCGTTGCCTATTTTAAAATTGTTGGTGTTGAGCTAGCTAGGGTATGGCGACTCCCATACCCTGCCATACCCAATTGACACCCTGCACACATTCTCCTCCTCCCCCCTTCTACCAGGCTAGGTCTTCCTTGTGAAAGAGGTATTTTGACCTCAATGGGCCTTCTTGTATAACTAAAGGTAAATAACAAACATTTTAAAACCTACCTGTCGCTCCAAGCGCCGTTCCACTCTCGCTCTCCCCAGGGGTTTCGGAGTCGTATCATTGTGAGTTTGTCGGACTTGAAGTAAGCCATGAGGCCGTGGCCCAGCCGGACCTTTCTAACATCTGTCACAGCGTAGGCATGACCCTTCACCAGACCACAGGCCAGACGAGCCTCCATCTCCGCTGAACTGGCCGCCTGGAGGGAGTGGTGAACGGTCAGGACTATAGGTGTGTGTGTGTGTGTGTGTGTGTGTTTGTTTGTGTGTGTGTGTGTGTGTGTGCGCATCTGTGTGTGTGTGTGTGCGCATCTGTGTGTGTGTGTTATACCCGTATGGAGGCGCTGATGAGGCCTCCTCTGCTGTGGACCTTGAGGACTCTGTCGAAAAGCACTGAGCGTTTCTCCTCGTCCGTACTCAACCCTTCCTCCACAAGGTCCAAGGGCTCCGAGATGCCACCCGTGAAATCCACCAATGCATCCGCTGTGTTGCCCCCGTCCAGTGCCTCGTAACACCCATACATCCTACACACACACATACTCAGCAAAAGCAATACATCCTACACAAACACAACAGTCTACTATAGCACTAACTTGGCGTAAGCCTTCCTCACCAAATCATTGTGTGTGTGTGTGTACTAACTTGGCGTAGGCTTTCTCCACCAGGGCGCTCCAGAACTCATTGCTGTCATTGGAGTGACAATACACCAAGTTGCCGTTCGCCGTGGGCAACCGGTCGTCGATGACAACATCCACCCATTCTCCAAAGCGCCAGAAGCGGAAGTGGAAAATTCCGGCGTAAGATTCCGGCTTCTCCTCATTCCATTCCTGGTCGTTATGGTCCGGAATCACCTGGGAGGGAGAGAAGATGCTTAGAACACATCACAGCTGTATGCCCTGGCTGGTCTAGCGGTAATGCTGCAGCCTCCGGCACAAGTCTTCAGTATCGGCATAGGTTCGGATACGGCCTATTACACTTTGATACAATCTCCCTCCAACTTTCCCCACTGCCAGTCTCTCTCACTATCTGCTCAATACAAAATCTGAAAATACCTTAAAGATATATATTTAAAAGAACACGTCACAGGTCATGACATTTATTCAGCTGGTGATTGTCAAGCAAATAACTACTGGTCTCACGGTAATTGACCGTTAATTAACATAAACACATTTAGCAGGTCGAAGGAATTGTCCGTAAAGCTCAGAGACAGGATTGTGTCGAGGCACAGACCTCGGAAAGGGTACCAAACAATTTCTGCAGCATTGTAGGTCCCCAAGAACACAGTGGCCTCCATCATTCGTAAATGGAAGAAGTTTGGAACCACCAAGACTCTTCCTAGAGCTGGCCACCCGGCCAAACTGAGCAATCGGGGGAGAAGGGTCTTGGTCAGGGAGGTGACCAATAACCCGATGGTCACTCTGACCTACGGTGAAGCATGGTGGTGGCAGCATCATGCTGTGGGGATGTTTTTCAGCGGCAGGGACTGGGAGACTAGTCAGGATCGAGGCAAAGATGAACGGAGCAAAGTATATTTACATTTTAGTCATTTAGCAGACGCTCTTATCCTGAGCGACTTACAGTTATAGTGAGTGCATACATATATATATATATTTTTCATACTGGCCCCCCGTGGGACTCGAACCCACAACCCTGGCGTTGCAAACGTCATGCTCTACCAACTGAGCTACATAGGGCCCTAGTACAGAGAGATCCTTCATGAACCTGCTCCGGTGCTCAGGACCTCAGACTGGGGCGAAGATTCACCTTCCAACAGGACAACGACCCTAAGCACACAGCCAAGACAACGCAGGAGTGGCTTCGGGACAAGTCTCTGAATGTCCTTGAGTGGCCCAGCTAGAGTCCAGACTTGAACCCGATCGAACATCTCTGGAGAGACCTGAAAATAACTGTGCAGCCTCGCTCCCCATCCAACCTGACAGAGCTTGAGAGGATCTGCAGAGAAAAATTAGAGAAACTCCCCAAATACAGGTGTGCCAAGCTTGTAGCGTCATACCCAAGAAGACTCGAGGCTGTAATCGCTGCCAAAGGTGTATCAACAAAGTACTGAGTAAAGGGTCTGAATACTTATGTAAATGTAATATTTCAGTTTATTTTTAATAAATTAGCAAAAATTTATAAAAACCTGTTTTTGCTTTGTCATTATGGGGTATTGTCTGTAGATTGATGAAGGATTTTTTTTTTTTTTTATACATTTTAGAATAAGGCTGTACAAAATGTGGAAAAAGTCAAGGGGTCTGAATACTTTCCGAAGTATTCTCTTTTTAAGAGGCTGCAATAGAATATAAATGTTGCGCAACATGAGCTCATGGGCTCTCATTAAGTATTTGATTACATTTTCAGTTAAATTTGCATTGATATCAGAGTGATTAGAGGGACAATAGAGTGCTGAGTACCAGGCAGTTAGCAAGTTTGGTAGGCTACTAATGACCAGCAGCAGCATCAGAGCTTGGAGAAGCCTAATTACTGTGACTAAACGGTCACATGGAATTTGACTGCCATCATGACTCGTGACCGCCGATGTGGCGATAATGCGGTCACCGTAACAGCCCTAATCACAGCTAACTAAAACAGAACAAAAAAAGCAACCTTCTAGTGCATCATAACAACCAAACTCCAACAATACACACATACACACCACAAACAGACATAGGCGCATACCCACACAAATAAACACACACACACACACACACACACACACAGCCAGCTAGCCCTGTGTGTGTATTAATAACCAGCCCATCCAGCTATGATCAACCAGTTCCCAGAAGCCCTCAGGAAAATCCCTGGTTCCTCTTCTGATGTCATCACTTCCTGTTGCCTAGCGCCACCACACACACCCAGTCCTCACTTCTGTTCTCCATCCCTCCCTCCCTCACTGTAAATGCCACACAATCAATAGTCCCAACCAGAGAACTAACCCAACCATACTACCCTCTGGGAAAGGGAGGGGAAGGGGAAAGAGATGGCATAAGAGACAGAGACAGAGGGGGAGAGGAACACAGCAAAACTATCTGCAGGCACAGACACAGATATCCATCCAGAGAGACAAGCAGGCCTCACTCCCTCCCCAGCACAGAAAGATGAGCTCTCAGATTAACACAGACCTGTCCGCGGCCCCCTCGTCTGGCTCAGCCCTGGAGCTACGCTTTGCAGAGGACACCTCTCTCACTGAGGTAAAACTGTTCATGTGGTTGAGATGAGGTTGAGATGGTTGATGATTGAAATAGCACGATGGTTCAGTTGGATGTGAGTTTGATTCTTGCATGGGTCTGATATACTGCGTAATGTGTTTACTGTAAGTCACTTTTGCCTAAAGTATTTTCTAGTAGACATAAAAAATTCAAATTGGCTTCTGCTACGTGTAGTAGTTTGGTACCGTCTTAAATATGTGCTTATCTAGAACAAAGTAGCCTATTTAAATTCGGACCGACAAATGCTTGGACAGTTTTCAGGAGTCGACTTGTACTGAATGGTACCTGCGTCTGAGTATCCAGCACGTCCAGCATATTATAGTTATACTATTATAAAAGTATTATTATAGTATTATTATTCTACAATGTGATTCGTCTGGGTGTCCAGTCCCTTCAGTGGAGCGGTGGAGTGGCCAAAAGGCTAGTTATATTATATTATTATTCTATTAATTATGATTATGATTATTATTATTGTTGCTAGGTGATGCGGCTGCGTTTCCAGTCCCTGCAGCGGAGCGGTCAGAAGCGACAGGAGGGGGAACGGTTGCTCCTCCCCCACGAGGCCGTCTACCGTCTGGACTTCGCCAATCAGGAGCTGACGTTTGTCCACTGGTCAGTGTCTCTGATTGGCCATGGCAGAGTGACTGTCACGGGGATCTCCCAGCTCTGGACCCCTGACCTCACACACCTGATGACCCGGCAGCTTCTAGAACCCGTCGGAACATTCTGGCGGAACGCTGGCGACAAGGAGGACATGCCCCTCAAGTGTCTGGAGGCGGACATCCAGGAGTTTGGGGAGCGAATCGCGGAGCTGGCCAAGGTCCGCAAGGTCATGTACTTCCTGTTTGCCTTCAAGGAGGGGGCGGAGGCTGACAAGGTCAGCATCTCCATGGAGTTCAATCTGGCCTGACCTACAAACCTTAAAGGGATACTTTGTGATTTTGGCAATGAGGCCCTCTGGACACAGAAGTGTGTATTTCTCTGTGTCCAGTATGAAGGAAGATAGAGGTAGTTTTGGAGCCAATGCTAACTAGCATTAGGGCAATGACTGGAAGTCTATTGGTATCTGCTAGCATTGAAAAGCATGCTAGCAGATACCCATAGACTTCCAGTCATTGCGCTAACACTAGTTAGCATTGGCTCACGAAACTACATCTAACTTCCTTCATACTGGACACAGAGACATACAAATGGTCTCCACAAGTTCATCTGATTCTGGGGAAGTAGATAAAGGGCTTCATTGCCAAAATCCCAAAGTATCCCTTTAACTGCTTCCTCTTCCCTCTACTCCTCTAGTCTCCCTCTCTCCATTCTAAGGGAATGCCTTCTACTACAGCCATTCTAGGTTGGACCAGTCTACACTGCTCTCTCTTTCTACATCCCCCGCCCACACACACCCACCGAGTCCCATCTCATCTGTGTGTGTGTGCGCGTGTGCACACTTCCTTCCTGAACATCTATCTATTAGGGGTGTAACGATCCATCTACTACATCGATGTATCGATTTATATTCCTATGATCCAACTACATCGATCTGTGTTCGGCGAGTTGGCCTTTTGGACAACATATATCGATCTAACATCGTTTTAAAATGTAATAAATCGATTGTATCGATACTAGGAAATAACCCATTGGATTTAAGCACGTCAGACTTTATATGGATGTTTTTTCTTAGCACTTTTAATGATAAAGGCTTTAAACATTACTCGATTCAGTCTGCCTATCCGTGACGTCATCGCGCCAGCAGCAGCGCAAAGGCGCCAAGACAACAAAACATAGCATGGCGGACGACAGAGGAGAAGCCGACGAGCGAGAAATTATCAAGCCACCATTGCGGTCCTTACAAGAAACAGGAATCTAGGAAACTTCACCTGCACTGTCCAGTATCCAGGTATTTATTTCAGTCACACTGGTTGAATTTTTGGCTAAAAGGTTACTGAATCGATTTCAAGTCACTGAATCGTTTCGGATCGTATCGTTCTAAATGAACCAATATCGTCCTTGAATCGTATCGACAACCACGAATCGTGATACAAATCGAATCGTTGTTAAAACGAATCGTTACACCCCTACTATCTATGCATGTCACTCAAGAACCTGCTAGAAACCATCTTCTGATAAAGGTACAGTAGTTACACAGTAGTAACAGTAGGCTGCAGAATCACTAATTTAGGAGTTTATAATCCTATAGATACAGGTAACTGCCAAAATAAAGGAAACACCAACACAAAGTCTCTTAATAGGGCGTTGGGCCACCACGAGCCAGAACAGCTTCAATGCACCTTGGCATAGATTCTATAAGTGTCTGGAACTCTATTGGAGGGATGCGACACTTTTCTTCCAGAAGAAATTCCATCATTTGGTGTTTTGTTGATGGTGGTGGAAAACGCAGTCTCAGCCGCTCCAGAACTCAGAATTTATACATGACCCTAAGTATGATGGGATGTTAATTGCTTAATTAACTCAGGAACCACACCTTTGTGGAAGCAGCTGCTTTCAATATACTTTGTATCCCTCATTTACTCAAGTGTTTCCATTATTTTGGCAGTTACCTGTACATTTATATTGAAAACCTGAATGATATGAATAGCTTGTTCTCATCCTTATTTATAGGAAATATTAGAGAACCAATGCTGCAATGTAACTCCAACTACCTACTGTACTATGACTCTAATCTACACTGTATTACTCTCCTATTACACTGCACTGATGTAGTAGTTACCATATTCACTTTGCATGAAATATCGCAACAGTATACTTTAAACTGGCCATGTCCTCTACTGCTGTCCAATAAAGAGCTGTAGGTACTCTGTCCTGCTGTGTGTGTGTTAATGGCCAGGACAGGGGACAGGATAGAGACGGCTTAGCCTCAGGCTACAGTAGCTACGGTTGCTGTTCATTCATAGGGCAATCAATACACTCTCTCTCTCTCGCTCACACACAATGGACAAGTGGTAGACTACATGCCAGAAGGTAAATTTAACACTTTCGAGACAGAGACAGACAAAGAGAGAGAGAGAGAAAGCGAGTGTGTTCATGTGAGTGATCTGGAGCAGATACTGCAGCACCCTCCCACTGGATTAATAACAGTGTGTGTGTGTGTGTGTGTGTGTGTGTGTGTGTGTGTGTGTGTGTGTGTGTGTGTGTTGTTGGGGTAGAGGGGACAGTAGGAAGGTACAGTCTGGTCCAATTAATTCTACTGTGTGTGTTAACGAGCTGCTTCTAGAACACATCGTTGCTCTCTTGATAGAACATGTAATTAAACACCAGGACTAAGCAACAAGTAATTATGTCCAAAACACACACACACACACAAACCACTACTACTCATAACAACAAGATATTCCCTGGGAGCTAATAATATTGGTAAATACGGTGCAAGTGTAACAGGGGTAGTTTAGTGAAGACAAGTGACCTTGCCTGAGGCTTTAGCTCAGCAGACTAACACAGTCTTGTACCGGACACTCAGTTGGTCAACAATCCCAGCACGAGGGGAGAGAGCTTTATCCAGAGAGCCTGTGTTAAGAGGAAGACACACCATAATGAACGTCGACACACCATAATGAACGTCGGTCGTGTGCAGTAGATCACCTTCTGGGTGTCGACTAACAGTGGCGATTCAACATGTAGAATAATCCGGGAAATGAACAGAAAATGCTTAGAACTCTTCATCGACCCGGTCTACTTAGGTCTCTCCTGCCAGCTCTGTCTCTGGGGTGAAATCAGCTCTCCAACCCAACAGCAGCTGTTCAGGAGGAACATAATAAACCTGCTCAGTTGTTTCAGATGAAAGATCAGTAATGATTTAGTGAGGTAGGGGTACGGCGTTAGATCACGCCAGTAAGATCACTCCACAGCTTGAAATATCATCAATGGCGCTGCCCAATTGGTACCTTTTCAGTGGTGCAGTCATGTGTGCTTGTAAAGCAAAGGACTACTATTTTGAGCCCTTGAACGGACAGGGACAATGGAGTGACGTCCTTCACACTAGGAGCTAGGGGTTAGGGGTAAGGAGCTAGGCAGAGCCTCTCTGAAGTGGTGGAAAGTTGAACACAAAAATGCTAATGATTCACTGTGAACTCAGTGGAAAAAATACACACTGACATCTCAGAAGGGCCACACCAAGACACGCACACGCACAAACACAAGCCACTCTTCCAAATAGGAGTCGGAAACAATAATAAACTCCAAATCATTCCGTGTGTTTGTGGTGGGGGAAAAGTGTCAATCCTTCTCGATCAGGTCTCTAATCACATCCTCCTACTGCACGTCACACACCCAAGGCAAACACACGCATGACATGCACACAGCCAGGGAGTCTTACCTTTTGCCACAGACTTTCTCTGGATGCCAGGGAGGAGCAGGCAGCTACGAACCAACAGTTCCCCAGCTGGCCCTGGAGGAGGTCATGAGCACTGATACCATTCACAAACAACTTGGGGTTATCACACAGCTCCTATAGAGAAGGAGAGACAACATGGCGCTAAAGCTAGAATTACAATGCTAAGTAATGTCTCTTATACTGTATGTGAATTAGAGTTCAGAGCAGTCGGACTGCGTGCCCTTGTATCAGATTGTAAATTAAAATGAAATTAACACACAGCTCCTATAGAGGGGGGAGGAGACAACATGGGGTTAACACATAGAGGGGGAGGGTGGGAGGGAGAGAGAGACAGAGAGAGAGATAGAAAGATGAAGAAGAGAGACGGTCTTGTTTCTGAGATGCTTATGAGTAGAAGCCAAGAGAACCATTAGTGATAAAGTTCTCTCTCTTCCTCTCCATCACTATATCCTCCATCATGTTAATTCATGGCACTCAGAGACTTTTTATGTGGCTGTGCTGCTCTCTCTGAGCTGACCACTAATGGAAGGCTTGGGTGGAGGGAGGGTTACCCAACAGTCTGGATGCGTCCCAACTGGCACCCTATTCCCTATAGTGCACTACATATGAACAGGGCCCAAAGCGCTCTGATCAGAAGTAGTGCACTGTGCAGGGAATAGGGTGCAAGTTGGGACCTCTAGAACCACAGATCATTAACTCCCTTCTCCACCCCTTCCTGCTCCATCCCTCAGCCTCAGCAGAGAGTAGCCTCTCTGGGCAGGGTGCGGTAGGACAGGCCCCGGAGCAGGAACAGGAGAGGATGAGGCAGAGGAAGAGGAAGAGAAGCAGACCAGCACTAAGCTACTCTTTGGGACTACACTGTACTAGACACTACTGTTAACAGGGGGATCAGAGGTATTGTGAAAGACATAGGTGATAAAAACCTCTGGTACACTCCCAAAGAAGATCAGTAAGTCTAACATACTGTAGGGTGGATCTGTTTCTCAACTCATTCCATGGTTCGCTGCTCTAACCACACTCGCTCTTTCTCTGAACCAGGAGGCCCTCCTAAGGAATTTCACTGGGTGAGAAGTAACATTTTGCCTTGGGCTTGATCAGCTGCTGTGTTGGAGCAAGGCTGCACAAAAACAGGAATACCATAGATATATTATTTACATTTACGTCATTTAGCAGACGCTCTTATCCAGAGCGACTTACAAATTGGTGCATTCACCTTATGATAGCTAGTGGGACATTTTTTATATTTTTCTAATTTTTATTTTAAGAGTATATTTTGTTAATTTTCATTTGTTTATATATTAGTACTGTTTTTACCATCCAGCTGGTCCTATTGCAAGAGGATAGTGATGACCACAGCAGTGGTTTTTATACTTTTCCTCATTAAATAAGATTAACTACTACCACTCCTGTTTGGTTGGTAATGGCGCAAAGGTTGGGGAAATGCACACACACACACACATACATACCCCGATCGAAGGGTTCATAGAGAACCACATCTCTTCCGTTCTATTCTTGATTTATCCCCACTTTCTTTCTCATCCTCTCCACCTCTCTCTCTGAATAGCTGTGACATGACGTACCCAAACTGTCAGTCGGATGCTTATTCAAACACCTTAACTCTAGGGCTGCCACAATTACCGTTTAACCAACGGTTACGGATGAAGACTGTGAAAATAAAATAACCGTCATAATAAAATAACGAACAGCTGACTGAAGACGAGACTGCCAGGCATTAGTGCGGTTGAGTCAGTTTCTGCGTTAACATGGACTCTTAAAAACGGTGATTTTCAAACACTATGAGATTCGTGGTGATGTGGTGAGCAAGAAAATACTCTCCCTCTGGCTAGAAACTCATTGCAAGTTTTGAAAATCACATTTTTTACTTTTAATCCTAACCTGTGATGTCACAGATAATATTTTGGGGACCTTACTTTTCTTTTTAACCACAGATCATAGAAACGCACTGTTTTCACATACGTAGACACTGGTTTGGTGCTGGAGATTATGAATATGAAGTTTAACTCTCCTATCCCCCCCCCCCCACACACACACACACACACACACCCACCCCTCCTGTCAGTGTGTGGTACCTTAGGTCTCTTCCAGGTGATGGTTCCTATGCGGTTGGTCTTGTAGAACAGAGACTGGTCCGTAGCCGGAAACACAGAGTCTTCAAACAGGACTCGACGCTGCTGACACTTCCTACGCAGGGAGGAATAGCCCTGGTCTTCATATGGTACCACCATCACCCTGCTGGAACACACACGCACACAGTTACACACACTCCCTATGCAGGGCAGCGAAACACTGATTATTATACGGCACAACCATCCTCCTGGAATACGCAGTTACACACACAAACACACGACCAAACAGTGTAAAAAATAAGAATAAAAAAATAATGATATACATTTTCGGGATGGAAAAACCCTTTTAGTGTAAACTTAAACAACAAAAACCAGACAAAGTATGTAGAAATTATAATGCACATATAACGTAATATTTTTAAATAAGCGAGAACTAACAATCACCTAAATAAAAGCTAGACAATCAGGGAGAATTCAATTCCCAAAACAATTCATTTAGCAGTATTGACTGTTATTGTTTGAACAAAAGAACACTGCATTAGTAATGGAAAAATGCATAGAATTTAGGTAAATTAGCTTTAAAACTGGAACATTTTCCAGAAATGTGTAGAATTACAGGAAATTGGCTTAAAAATGTATCAATACCGCCAAGATGGGGGCCGTTGAGCCACGCCCCCTGCCACAACCACCACCTAAGTCCCTTTTGGATCCAGTAAAAACCCTGGTATCGGTAGCACAGGAGGTTGGTGGACGGGCTCATGGTAATGGCTGTAGCGGAATAGTATCAAATACATCAAACACATGTTTTGGATGGTTTCGCTCCGGCAATTATTATGAGCCGTCCTCCCCTCAGCAGCCTCCTGTGAGGAGGGGCAAGGAGAGGGATAAAGGGAGTAGTCGGTTCACAACAGCTAGAAGGACTAACTACACTGAACAAAAATACCTTAGCTTTAAGGCTACATTTTTGTGGTGGGGAGTCTATGAGATGTATGCCAAGAAGAGGGCAAAAAAGAGAAGGGTATTTGTGTGTGAGTGACACAGAGTCCCATTATCTACTGACTCCTCCCATTGAAAGTAGAGAAAAATAAGCACTGTTGTTCAAGGATATCCTCTTTTTCAACACACACCATATGAGTCACACCCGAATAACATAATTCTCCAGTCACGTGACACATACAGACAACAGACACTCCTAGTTTACCCATGGATCACTGGGAGTAACCAGCCCCAACTCGAATACTAGATCAGAGGTTCCCAGATCTTTTAGCACAGTGTGCTTAGCATAGAGTCGGTCTGCTAAACACACACAAACTGCTGCTGTTCACTGCTCGGACAGTCAACAGGACTCCCTGGTAGTCATGGAGATGCTTATGGGACGTAGCCAGGCAGTCTGTAATCATGTTAGTGTTTGACAACCCTGTTAGAGAGAGAACATACACTACACAATGCAGACAAACACACTACACACACTAGCACACACACAGGGTTTACCATAGACCTATCCTGGAGAAGAGAGGAGGGGCAAGGAGAGGGATGAAGGGAGTGGTCGGTTCACAACAGCTAGAAGTTCTAACTACACTAAACAAAAATATAAACAGAACATGTAAAGTGTTGGTCCCATGTTTCATGAGCTGAAATAGAAAATCCCAGAAATGTTCCATATGCACAAAAAGCGTATTTCTCTCAAAATGTGTGTACAAATTTGTTTACATCCCTGTTAGTGAGCATTTCTCCTTTGACAAGATAATCCATCCACCTGACAGGTATAGCATATCAAGAAGCTGATTAAACAGCATGATCATTACACAGGTGCACCTTGTACAGGGGACAATAAAAAGCCACTCTAAAATATGCAGTTGTGTCACACAACACAATGCCACAGATGTCTCAAGGTTTGATGGAGCGTGCAATTGGCATGCTGACTGCAGGAATGTCCACCAGAGCTGTTGCCAGAGAATTGAATGTTAATTTCTCTACCATAAGCTGCCTCCAATGTCGTTTTAGAGGATTTAGCAGTACGTCCAACCGGCATCACAACTGCAGACCACGTGTAACCATGCCAGACCAGGACCTCCACATCTGGCTTCGTCACCTGGGATCATCTGAGGGGGGGTGGGGGTGCTGAGAAGTATTTCTGTCTGTAATAAAGCCCTTTTGTGGGGAAAAATTCATTCTGATTGGCTGGGCCTGGCTCCCCAGTGGGTGGGCCTGGCTCCTAAGTGGGTGGGCCTATGCCCTCCCAGGCCCACCCATGGCTGCGCCCCTGCCCAGTCATGTGAAATCCATACATTAGGGCCTAATGAATGTATTTCAATTGACTGATTTCCTTATATGAACTGTAACTCAGTAAAATATTTGAAATTGTTGCATTTATATTTTTGTTCAGTATATACTACTACAGGAATACTGTATGCAGTTCAGTCTAACACCACTACTGGTTGGACTTAGTCTACTGGAGGTCTAGATGGAGCTGTCACGGTTCTATCTGCACCCATCTATTTCTTACAGATCTGAGGGAGTAGGAGCTAGGGAAGGGGACTATAATAATGCTTACATATCTTGCATTACTCATCTCATATGTATATACTGTATTCTATACTATTCTACTGTATCTTAATCCATACCGCTCTGACATCGCTCGTCCATATATGTATATATTCTTAATTCATTCCTTACTTAGATTTGTGTGTATTGGATATATGTTGTGAAATTGTTAGATATTACTGCACTGTTGGAGCTAGAAGCGCAAGCATTTCGCTACACCCACAATAACATCTGCTAAACACGTGTATGTGACCAATAACATTTGATTTGACTAGGGGTATGAATGGAACGTGGCCAGCCTAGCTGTGGGTTCTGTCTGGGAAGGGGACTATTGGGTTCTGTCTGGCCTGACAGGAAACAGTGTCATCTCCACATCCATGTTTAGCCGAACCCAAAACGAAGATAGTATCACCAAGTATGAAAAATGTATGCACTCACTAACTGTAAGCTAAATGACTAAAATGTAAATTAAGGTTGGTCGAAAATTATCTGTGCTACGCCAAATAGTACCTATCCTGTAAAGGCTTATGCAGCATCACATTAGCCCATTACAATCTGCTAGCTACTCTAACCACAACACCAACCCAATGTTAGCGGAGGGTGTGGCTGGCATGGTGTGTGGGTGTTCGTCCGGCATAACACCGTAACAGATATGGCACAGACTGAAATGGCAGAGACAAACTATACTACAACCGTCGCTTTGTTCACAGTTCAATCCCCATTAACCATACTCAAGAGTATAGGACTCCATTGAACAGTTGAGTCCTACACGACTCATCAGGCTTTAGAACTTCTACTGAGAAATGAGGTGGGGGATGGAGAGAAAGTCAGGATTCATAACAGACCTCCGCAGCCTGGGCCAAAGGTAGTAGCTCTGCTCAGTAAGTCTAAACACTATTGAAGTTGTAAACACATTTTACAGAAGCTGCAGCTGCTGGGAGGAAACACTTACAAAAAAATATTGCAGTTTTGAAACTGCAGTAACTCCAGTCGACTGTGGTATTTTGGAAGCAGTAATAGTGCACTCTTAACTGCAGTTACACTGCAAAATTACTGCAGTAAAAAAAAACGTATTTTGGACGCAGCATACTGCAGTTATACTGCACTCTGACTGTAATCTTTTTTCGTATTCTGCTCTCCAGCGAGGGGATAGTCGGCTACTGAACTGAAATAACGACAAAACGTGTTTTATACTTGCTGATGACACAGCAGTTGGTAGCCAAGATAAACTCAACTCCACGGTGTACTGTACTTCACAACAACGGAGTTGCGCAACGACTAGTGTGGAAGGACTGGAGCTCCGACATCACATACAATTAACTTTTTATATAAAAAAAAAAAAGGTCCTGTCTAATTGTAGGCTATTGTTTGTGGAGTTGAAATCAGTCGTTTTTGAAAAAAAAATCATTTTATGTGACGTCCGAGCTCCAGTCCGCCCACTCTCGTCTTCGCTCAACTCGGTTGACTTGAAGTAGGCCAACATCGTGGAATTTACTTGGCTGGCTGTTGGTAAAATCGTATGCTCTAGAAAAGTCCAGATACGTTCACACACACAGACAAAATGATACACATTTGCTGTTGGCTATGCTCTAGAAAAGTTTAAATAAGTTCATCCATCGTAATACATTTCCGTCAAACCGACTGGCTGCTTTAATTAGGCTAGTTTACCTTGGAAGGGTTTACTCCCTCGGTGACGTATTCGTTTCTCTACGGTCCTACTTGTGCTTCAGTCGGTGTGATCCCTGTTCTCTCTCGGAGGCTGCTCTTCTGATGCACGAGCTCCTCAGGGCTTTCTTGCTGTCTCTTTCGCGCTCTCTTTTTCTCTCTCGCTCGCTCTCACGCACAGGGGAGGGCTGAGTGTCTTACGGCTGGAGCTGAGCTCTAGCTACTCCGGTTCCCTGACTATGTTGATCAGAAACATATGGTGGTCTATTTTAGTGTCGACTAGACCTACTGCTCCACTGACATGCTCAAGTTGAATCAAAGCTCTTGTAAAATATTAATTGGAGCCTACTGTTTTTCACATAAAACATTTGAGAATAAATCCACGTTTCTTTTGGAAAGTGCCTAGTACTGCTAATTTCCAAACAGTAGTCTATTTTTGCCTTGTCGTTTAAAAAAATGTGTGACGTTTATCTTATTTGGACAGCCGTTTCCGTTATGATTGTGGGCAAAACGCCTCTCACTCTTCATAAATAATTTTTACTCCTAAAGCAACTTCGCAACCCAATATTGTATTTTTTCAGAATTAGGTCTAATTCGTTTCAAAACGCACAAAGAAATATAAAATATTGTCGTACAATGTTTTCGAAATGTATGCCTGCAAAGTGGGATGCGTTTAGGCTGCGTTCACATAGCTAGCCCAATTCTGATATTTTTTCACTAATTGGTCTTTTGACCAATCAGATCAGCTCTGAAAAAGATCTGATGTAAAAAGATCTGATGCGATTGGTCAAAAGAACAATTAGTGGAAAATATACAAGAATTGGGCTACCTGTGTGAACAAATCAAATTGCAGTCAGTATGCATTAGATCGGTCAATTTGCCAGTCTGGAAACAATGTAACACTTTCATGTGGAACTGTTAGATAGTACATGCTTGATATTACTGCACTGTCGGAACTAGAAGCACAAGCATTTCGCTACACTCGCAATAACATCTGCTAACCATGTGTATATGACCAATACATTTGATTTGATTTTGATTTGATCTAATCTACATCAGGTTAGAGTATATTTGGAAACAACATGTTTTTCGCGTCTCTGCTATTTACAGTACTGCAGCGTCCTCCTGTGGCCACCGGGTGAAAGGACAGAAGCGTAATGTACTGCGGAGTAGAGCCAGTGGCGGTGACCGAGGTCGCTCTGTGTCATTAATGTTTAACCCCAAGGGACCGGAGTCACCGGACATATGAAAAGTCATGTGAGAAACTTCACTTTACACTTTACTGAACTGAAGAAAGACAACATTAACATCCGACAACGGGGGAGATGGACATGAAACATCTAACTTGTTAGTTTAATTTAAGACGGTTTGTTGTATAATGAGATATACTCAGAGCAAACTACACAGTAAGTCATAATGATACTGTGATGATGATCAGTGTACTGAAATATTATTTTTCCCACAAAGCCATTACTTATTCACCCTGTGTGTTTTAATGAAGGAGTATGCCAGGAGAAAGTATGTCAAATACTTGATTGATTGGTTAATTGATTTATTGATTGGTTGATTGCTTTATTATTTCTCTGTGGAATATAAAAACATGTTACTCGAAATGGGTCCACATAAACTGAGGTATCTGTGGCATTCTGGGAAACATTGTCCTTACTGTGTGTGTAAAGTGGTGGGGATGGGGAGAATTCTGGGGTCTCTGATGCCCTCGGCTCTGCTGATTGGCTCAGCCCTCTGTATGGGTGTGGTCAGTCTAACCCTAAACCACACCTCCAGGGTGCGAGTTCACAAAGGGAGGAGCTTCACACTAACCTACATGAACACAACACATGCAGGTGAGATAACACACACACAAGACTACCTTTGTGGAATGTCCCCGTGCCCCTGTTATACTGGTGTGTGTGTAGGAGTGGTCCAGTACTGGCACACCCTGTTCGGTCGGGTCCAGAACAGCAGTCTTCATGCCAACCAGAAGGATGTGGTTGCTATGCAACGAGATGGTAGCCTGCAGATCCACATCGCCTCTCCTCACCACAGCGGCCTGTACTACTGCCTCCTACTGGCCGGAAGACAAACTACACTCACACCCTACCTGCTGTAAGTACTGTTGTAAGGCAGTCATGTTGTGTTAATACAGTAGCGCACTATATAATAGGGTGCCATTTTGGACTAACACATTCATTCACTCTTTACCTCCCTCAAGACTGCCAGCAGTCGACAGGACCATGCGGTCGAAGACAGGTGGGCGGTCAGGAGTGTTCTGGGTGGTTATGGAAAGGAGAGGGATGTTGCCGTGGTTTCTGACGATGTGTTTGCGGCGGCGGTGACGTTCCTGGTGGGGTTCAGCTCTGGAGCTCTGAGCAGGACTCTACTGGACAGGTACATGGCTTTATCTACCTATATTAAACATCTATTCACCTTTATTTTACATTCGATAAAGATGAAGTTCAGTATTTTACAACTTCATGTTAGATGGTTCCTTACCCTGAAAGTAGAATATGGGCCAGGAGAAACTAAATCATGGTTAGCTTAAATTTGTAGTGGTTGTTTAAAGAAAACCGAACCATGGATTAGTTTCTCTTGGCCCATAGACTGCTTTGAGTGACAGTAGTCTAGTTGTAAAACACTGAACTTCGCATTTAAACAGAATCAATATTAAATACAGATACATTTTACCACCACTCCTTCTCTAAGGTGTGTGAATTGGGTGTGGTCGCTATGACAGGGACGTCGTAACAATGGTGAAACAGTCAGCGTGGCATTTCGGAAGGATGTGGAACAAGAGGATGAGGATTACTCTGCCTCGACGACAAGCGTTACCATGGAGAATGTGTAGTGTCGAGTCAATGTTGCTAATAACGCTGTAACAAAGGAGTCCGCTTATACTGAACTTTGATCATAAGTTTTATTCATATCACAAGATTTCAGCATAAGTGTACAGGTGTCCAGATCACCCAGAGAGCAGTGGTTCCCAAATTGCAATGTCTGCTCTGCTCTTCTTCGTTTAAACCCAGTATATATAATTTTCCCCAAAATATGGGTGGCTCCCTCTACTGTCCAATCCCCTGTCTACAACACACAGCCTTCTCTGTCCTATGTGGCGTCACACTAAAACAATTCCTTCTGACACTAAATAAACATCCTCTCAGGTTCCACTTGAAACCTTATCAAATCATAATCCTTAATACACTACATTCCCCCCTTCGAGACTAACTAAAAGTCTCGAAAACAAAAAGAATAGGATTATGACAAGTAACAATTTATCTTATTAAGTATCTTTAACAATAAACCAAAAACACTTTTCTCTGGAGTGTAAATACCTTTCTATGAAATATGAACAAATCTTTATGAAGTGTGAATACATTACTATGAAATATGAACAAATCTTTATGGAGTGTGAGAGCGAAAAACCTGTCTGGCAGCCTTCTTTCCAAATATCCATCCATCAATCAAGACAGTAAAATTCTCTCACGGCCCCTCTGCCCCAGGCAACCACCTAGGTACTCCAGATCAATTCATAAATCTTTATCAATGCATTTGAAACTATGATGCAATTAAATACACATGAAAGCCCCAGCAAACAAAATACTATCCAAAAAATGTCCACACTAATGCTGGTCGACCCATCGGACCCCACAGTGGATCTCTATCCCTGCCTAGACTCCATGTCCCTAAGCATTCACGAAATAAACAAAAACATCTAAGATCCCCACATGTATTCAATAACATCAAATATCATTCTACAAAAATTAATACAGAAAGAATATGACACAAATTATGTATTACACATGCAAATATGTCTATATTTCATTGCAGACACTGGAATGTAGTCCACTACACTTCATCTCCTCCGTAGTCTCGACTTCCAATGCATCGTTGATGATGGAATCGGAACATTTCCACACCTTCCTTGTTCCATCTCCTCCAGGCCCTTCATATTCTCCTTTCATATTGTCCCTTCATATTGTCCTTGTTTGAGTATTTCAATCTCTACATATTCCCCCAAATGCTTCTGGAAGAAAAGAAAAGACCAAACAGTATCTTTTGCAAAACAACACTTTCAAATTAAAACATCAATATCAACTAAGAATATAAAAATGATATAAAATGATATATGAATCAATATAAAAATGATATAAAATGATAGGATAATGTGATTCATTCATACATTTCCCCCCTTTGATTCATAACAAAATACTAAAATCACACTAATATTGAAAAACATTTGAAAAATGATCAAATAATCAAAAAGGATATTTATCCATCAATACTCCATCCAGTCCCACTTGTCCCTCTTCATTCAGATCAGGAACAGTCAACAACGGCATCTGAGTGTTGTCTCCAGGCATCACAACTCCAACCCATCTCAACATCATAGCTTTCGCAAAGGTCAGTAACAAATTACAAAAGAAAAACATCACACACAGTGCTATCAAAACTGCTATTAAAATCTGAACCATCACTGCTCCCACTGGGCCTAACTAATCTTGCAACCAAGACTTCGCTGACCATCCAGCTCCTTCAGATCTACCAAATGCATCCCTTATATTCTTCAATGCATCTATAACACTAGTGATATTATCTGAACTATCTGGAATCAAAGTATAGCTAATATTATCAATATGATCTTCCCAAATTTTACACCATACCATGGAAAAATCCCCACTTCTCTCTTAGACTTATTCTCCAATGATAGGCTTCCCAGACTATGAAATTCCTCTAAAATTGGTGCTGGAGCTATCTGCTCAAATGTGATATATTTATGGCTTTAATAACTATCAATGTTGAAAGAGTTAAATTGCTTCCCACTGTTGTTATAATAGACTGAAGTGTTGATGTCCTTGTTGTTACTTCATCCATTCTCCCTAAGCTTTTAACTCCTTACTTGTATTTCCATCTATCACCACTAGTTCTCTCTCTCTTCCTACTAACATTGAAACTTAGCTTACTGTCCTAGAGTTCCTTCAACCCTAGTTCTCCTAACTTTTTTAATCTAATCTTTTCTCCTAACCTTTAAAAACTTCTTCCCACTGATTTATTCACAAAATCCCTTACCACCAATTTTTAGAATATGTGATTGGGTAATCCCCATCTGCTTCTGACTTCTTTACACACAGACTTGGCAAACGACTAAACATCTTTTAGCCTAGTTTGAAATCTCTTTCCCCTCTTGGTGTAGGAATGTAACCAAGAATAACAGTCACCCCTTTTAACTTTATTTTTCAGACAGATTGTCTAATAGGCAGTCTAATAGATTGTCATAGGAAGGAGGACATTATCTTTTCAAGCAAATATGATTCCCAAAAACCCTACTTATTTAAAATATTCTACCAGACAGCCGTCTAGTGTACATCTTATTGTACAGTTCAATTTACACAATGCATCTCTTCCCAACAATGCAATAGGTATATGTTCTGATACCAGTATGTGTATTTTAATTTCTCTTTGATTTTTATAGCAGAGCTCAATTGGTTCCTTAAGAGTAATTAACTGTTTTACTCCCTCAAATCCCTATCCTAATTAGTTAATTTTACATAGTGAGATGTTTAACCTCTTTAGGCTCAACACAGATAAAAGCTTTTCCACTATTCACCATCACTTCTCATAGTCCTTTGTTTTCACTTCAATTGTTAGATATTTTTCTTCTTCTCCCTAAATCGGTGCTATCAGCTGACACCCCCCTTCGGATCTTCTAGGCACTCTAGAATCCTTGCTCCTTTAAGGGTTCACCTGGAGGACAGGTGATCTTCACTTGCTCCTTTATCTTCCTCAGAAATTTCCTCTGTTGTTTCCTCCTGGCCCATTGCAATCACAGGCAAAGTAACCAACCTGTCCACAATTATAACACGCTTCTGAAAGTTGCTGGAAGTGTAGCTGAAACCTTCCTCCTCCTTCTAAGCCTTCTCGTCCTCTTCCTCTCCAATTCTGTGTCTGTCCAGAAACTGGCTGTGGATATGGAACAACTGGTACCGCCATTGGTGGCTGGTACAATTGCATTTGACCTTGTTCAGTTGAAGCTATAGCAGTGATTGTTGATTTGATTCACTCTGATTCTTCATAACCAAAGCTTCTCTTCTCCTTCTTATTCTCCCCCAGCTGTATTTGATTGAGTAGAGTTTCTTGGTCCTGCTCTTTCTTGTTGTTGACATATCAGTATTCTTCAAAAGGTTATATTCTAAGTTCTGTCCTCGAAATATCATCTTCCATCATCTTCTTCTGTATCTTCAGCTTCTTGAGTTGTTCCTCCAGTTGTGTTACTTCTTCTAAACTATTCGCTTTATCCAGGCATGATACGCATCGGTCTATATCTCTTTCTATTTCTTCTTTGCTAGTCATTGTTGGATAAAATCCTCTTGAATATGAAGCACCTTTAATCTCCAAGTCTTCATCTTTGTCTTCATCTTTCCGAACCTCATTCTTCTCTTAGTTTCCAGACATCTCGTTTTTTCTTACTTCTGGAGTTTGGATTCATTTTTATGGTCGTTTCTGCTTGTCCTCTCTCTATTATTCAACCACTTTCATCATGTTGATGATGTCAGGGTTAAGATTCCCTCTACTAGCTATGGTTGTTCAATGTCAGGCCAACGTTTGTTCCATTTGCCGGATAACCTCGCAATACTTTAACTAAAGGATTACTATTTTGTACTATATCAACAGGTGTAATTACCTTCATAGTCCTGATATCCTTTTTCCCCATTGTAACAACTCTTTTATATTCCTTTAATGTGAATTATTTTATTACTATTTTAGAATATATAGCTTATAGTGCCCTCCCTTTAATTTTTAATATAAACTAAAAAAAAAAAAAAAATGTTTTTTTGTAAATCTAAATAATAAAAATTAATCAATAAAAATATGAATATTCAAAAATAATTAATTTTTTTAAATTAATTTTTTCCAATTAAACAATTACTCAATACATTTATGAATAATCAAAAATAATTTTTTATTTCTATTTCCTATTTTACTAATTTATCAATTAGTGGCTATCTTACCACCTTCAATCAGGAAAAGTATGTATAATACCTATAATCCAGCAACACTACAGTATTCATAAACCCCATTGCTTAATAAGCATCCAATTATCTTAATTTTACAGAATAATGTCAGTACTCGATTTCCAACAGAACTCTAATCAAACCAACTCATGCACAAAAACTCCAAAATGCAATTTTTAATTGATCAGTCTTTTGCCAAATCTTTGTTAAATTGTCATAACATCAAATATCCTGTAGGGGAAGGTTTTGTAAACAGAACAGCACTAGCCTGATTTTGACTCGATCCTCTGTCGCGTCACACCTGTCGCGTGATGTACACGTTAGCACCTCTCTTTCTCTCTCTCTCCTCGTTCCTCCAATCGTCTCTCATATGACAAAAGACAAAGAAACAGACAATAATTTAGCAGTTTATGCAGTCACTGAGTCACTTCAACCATTCAATATTCCTCCGTTCACATTCGCTCTAAGAATTAACTCAGGAATCACATAAATAGCTCAATAACATTTTTATTTTATTTACTTAATTATTTTTATTTTTAATCCATCAACATCTCTCTCTCATTTATCAATTCAATAGGTCTCAAGAAAACAGTTTCATCTTCAAACAACAGCCGATGTAACAACCAGAATACACCCTTAGACTCTAAATGTCTAATTCTTTGTTCCTCCGTCTGTGTCTCCCCGCAGCACAGTGTAACAGAGGATTGACCTATTTACCCCTACGTCACTCTAGTGTCGTAAAATCACACGTGTCGTAATCTAGTGTCGTAAAATCACACGTGTCGTAATCTAGTGTCGTAAAATCACACGCATGCGCAGTACATTCACCAATACGATTTCACCGTTGAAGGGAGCTTCTCAGCTGTCTCCCCAAGCCAAACAGAAAGTTAACAGTCCCGCTGTAACTCCGTTTTCTCCTCATAGTCAAACAACATTTAACAGAGCTCACAAAGCATAGAACTTAAATTCTACACACACAAACATAATTTAAGAGGCTTTATTCCATCGCGATGGCCCTCTAAGGTCACATGTTAGCATGTAGCATAATTAGCATTTAGCATTTGCATTTAGCATTAGCATGTATGTAACATGTGGCATGTAACATGTAGCAATGTAACCTACATTGCGCCTTAAATTCCTTTTCCTTTGTCCCTAACTTTATGCTGCCGTGAGTTATGGATATTCTATGAGAGGTTACATCAAACATATACCTCGTCAGATATAAGATGAGCAGTAACTTGCAATAGAATGTATATAACACTCTCCAGTCCCAGACTCACCTAAAACACATCTAACGCGTTATCAGGATTTTCGGCCCATCCTAGAGATCGCCTCCCTGAGGTCTTGCCAGATCCGCAATGCCCTAATTTGTATACATATCTTGGCCTTATTCACTTCCATCGATTGTTCTTGAATTCCTATTCAAGCCACATATCTCTATAGACACTCCATAGATACTCTCCCCCCTTTTGCGCTGTCTACCAGTGCAAACAAATTTATAATGGTTAGGCCAGACCCCCAGTTCTCAGCAATAAAGCAACACAAAGCACACATCGGTCCCCAACGGTACATCTCTCCAGCGCACACTCAAATAGCCTTCGAACTAACAAATGCCCAAAGTGGTGAGAAACTCACCCTTATCTGGCCATGACTTCGGAACGAGAGTCAGCTTGGCGCATGAATGGAACACAGGAGAGACGCAGACCGTCCCTTTTCGTGACGCCATTTTGTAGTGTCGAGTCAATGTTGCTAATAACGCTGTAACAAAGGAGTCCGCTTATACTGAACTTTGATCATAAGTTTTATTCATATCACAAGATTTCAGCATAAGTGTACAGGTGTCCAGATCACCCGGAGAGCAGTGGTTCCCAAATTGCAATGTCTGCTCTGCTCTTCATCGTTTAAACCCAGTATATATAATCTTCCCCAAAATATGGGTGGCTCCCTCTACTGTCCAATCCCCTGTCTACAACACACAGCCTTCTCTGTCCTATGTGGCGTCACACTAAAACAATTCCCTCTGACACTAAATAAACATCCTCTCAGGTTCCACTTGAAACCTTATCAAATCATAATCCTTAATACACTACAAATGTCAGCCCATTTCCACCGGCCAAACCTCAGAAGCTTCAGGGGCAAACGTCATGAAGAGAACACTGCTTACCTGGAGGGCTGCGACCAGGGGAGAGGAGAGGAAGTGAGGGAGGGGGGAGGAAGGTGAGAGACAGCACAGATGGAAAAGAGAGGAGCAGGGAGGAGACGGGGAGGAAGAAAGGAGTGACAGTGAGGAAGGGAGAGAGGGAAAGGAGGGGAGGAATGAAAGTGACAGGGAGGAAGGAAGGGAGAGAGGGAAAGGAGGGGAGGACAGAGTGTAAGGAGAGAAGGACAGAGAGCGAGGGAGAGGTTGAAGAGGGAGGATCTAGAGGCGATAGTAGCAGTGATTCAGAACAAGGTTCTGTTGGGGCGAGAGAGGGGGGAGAGGAGAGGCAGTGGGGGAGGGAGGAGGAGCGGGAGAAGAGAGGCGTTCTCCTCCCCGGCCAGCCAGATGGAGCCGTGTGAGTCGTCTGTACCAGTAGGATGAGGAGGGGCATCGCTATGGTCACCTCCCAAACCCCGCCCCCGTGGAACGTGACAAGATCTGGGCCTGTATTCATAAAGCGTCTCAGAGTAGGGCTGCTGATAAATGATCCGGTCCTAACCTGTCCATATAATCTTAATCATGATCTAAAAGGCAAACTGGTTCTAGATCAGCCCTCCTAGTCTTGATAGATGCAGCCCCTGAGCAGAAAGATCAGGGTCATGTTCAATAGGGCATACAGAGACATCGTACCAAAATGGTTTGAAACAGAAAACAAAAATGAGTGTTTCTTACTGGACAACTTTAACAGGTAGTGCCTCGCCATTTCACTCCATTGTAAAACATTTCCTCAATCACAAATTCTCACACAAAAATTCCCAGACACATTTAAGATTTTGACTTGTCATCAAATCCAGTAGATTCTATGATTATTTTGTAAAAGCAATTGGAAATAAAACATTACAAATAAATTTTAACTTTGGATGTGTTGTTAATTAAAAGTTTGTCCCAGTGTATTTAGTTCTAACCTTGTCCCCAGGTTATGATTGCGCATTGCACTAATAAGCCTGGGATAACAACAACTATAGTCTGGCCTATGTAGGAGTGCATTTTTTTGTTTTTTTTGTTTGTCATAATTATTTGACCTTAGCAAATCAAAGACTGCAAGACAGCGGTACACAAATTAGAGGTACACAATACAGGAGGAAGTGTTTGGAGGGAGGTGATTGATTAAATATAAAGCCGATGGCTATTGGCTCTGGACCTTTTCGTGTTCTATTGGGTTGAAGGCCCAGTGCAGTCAAAAACGGGATTTCCCTGTGTTTTATATACACAGTGTACAAAACATTGGGAACGCCTGCTCTTTCCATGTCATTAGACTGACCAGGCGAATGCAGGTGAAAGCTGTGATCCCTTATGGATGTCACTTGTGGTCCTATGTAGCTCAATTGGTAGAGCATGGCGCTTGTAACGCCAGGGTAGTGGGTTCAATCCCCGGGACCACCCATACGTAAAAATGACTAAGTCGCTTTGGATAAAAGCGTCTGCTAAATTGCATATTATATTATTATTATATGAAGGGGAGGAGACAGGTTAAAGATGGATTTTTAAGCCTTGAGACAATTGAGACATTGATTGTGAATGTGTGCCATTCAGAGCGTGAATGGGCAAGACAAAAGATGGTAGTAGGTGCCATGCGCACCAGTTTGAGTGTCAAGAACTGTAACACTGCTGGGTTTTTCACGCTCAACAGTTTCCCTTGTCAAGAATAGTCCACCACCCAAAGGACATCCAGCCAACTTGACACAACTGTGGGAAGTATTGAAGTCAACATGGGCCAGCATCCATCCCTGTGGAACGCTTTCGACACCTTGTAGAGTCCATGCCTGACAAATTTAGGCTGTTCTGAGGGCAAAAGGGGGTTCAACTCCATATTAGGAAGGTGTTCCTAATGCTTTGTACACTCAGTGTATATTTCCATACTGAGGTTGGAATAATACTGTGAAATTGTGAACATTTTTACGATGCCCTTTAAGTGTAAGAGCTGTTTGAAAAGACCGCCTGAAATTTCAGCCTGTTTTGGTGGGATGGAGTTTTGGCCTGTCTGGTGACATCACCAGGCAGTAAATTTGTTAATAGATCAATAACATATTGTTTTCCCCTCCCCACTCAGACCACTCCCAGACAGTCCTAGCAAAAGTCTTGCTTGAGAAATTGCTATTTGCTAAGTTATTTTTGTTTCTTTTTGAGCATTTTAATTTAAAACAATCACAGTAAGGTACTTAACTGTTACACTGAATTGATTTTAAATTGACATAAAAACAGCTGCATTGGACCTTTAACGAAGGCCATGTTTGACATGTTGATCCACCAGACCATATGAGCATCGAGCAAAAGTGTCTGGTAAACAGGATTAATTTGGTAGTACCAATCACAGCCCTGTATATTTGGTTGTAGCAGTCAGAGGTTAGAAGCATGTTTGGTTATACCAATCAGAGTTTAGAAGCAGGTTTGGTACAATTCCATTCTTTATTCTTGTTCTGAAAACATACTATAAACAAGGTAAGACTCAAAAATGAAGGGAAAAAATGTTCAAGGAAACAGAAAAAATCCCCAGTCGATCTTAACACTGGTGAAATATGAAAAATAGTTCTCCCTTTAGTTTATATTTTTGTTTGTTTTATTTTCTTCTTGTTGAACTTGTTTAAATTAACACTGAAAAAGTCTCTTCAGAGAGAAAGAGAGGACTTCATTGTTTGGCCCACGAAGCACAGAGGCCGTCACTGGAAGTGTGTGTGCTCCGTGACACCGTATGCGTGTCTGTGTGCACAGTCCATGGAAGGTGTGTGTGTGCCGTTTCTGTATATTTCAAACGGAGGCAGAACATCCTCATGTGTGCTTCTCTCTTTCGCTCTCTCGCTTTCCTCCTGCTCCCTCTTTCTCCTCTTCTGTGGTTTGGTGAGTGTCCCCTCCGCTATAACGCTGCCAGCCGAGCTTTCTGCCACTCCACAAACTCATCCAATAACACCGGCCCTGCAGAGAGAGTAGTGTTAGTGTGAGAGGGACTGTGTATGTGTTTTTTAGTGTGTTTTTGTGTGTTTTAGTGTGTGTTTTAAAATGTGTGTGTGTGTGTGTGTGTGTGTGTGTGTACTCACAGGCTCCATCCTCGTCATAGTTACTGAGGTCTGTGCTGACTGTACGACTGAACTCCAAGACGTTATACCATTGGTCCTTATTCATCACCTTGTACTTGGACTGCTGCAGGGGGAGGAGAGAGAATAGAGGAGGAGAGTGTAGAGGAGAGGGGGAGGACAGAGAGAAGAGGAGGAGAGTGTAGAGGAGAGGGGGAGGACAGAGAGAGGAGGAGGAGGGGTGTAGAGGAGAGGGGGAGGACAGAGAGAATAGAGGAGAGTGTAGAGGAGAGGGGGAGGACAGAGAGAGAAGAGAAAGGAGATATTAGGAGCGAGTCAGTACAGGAACCACACAGCTGTGTTCAGCATAGGGTGTGTGTTACCTCCAGAAACTGGTTGAAGACAGGGAACAGTGGCCATGTTCTCCCCAGTAGCAACGCTAGCATGGACTTAGCTGTGTCCATGTCCAGACTCCTCTGGTCCTTATCCTGGGGGAGGGGGGAGGGAGGGGGAAGAGGAGGAGACGGGAAGGAGGGGAGGAGAGAACGGGGAGAGGCAGAGGGAGGGGTAAGAGAGATGATAAAGAGGGAGAGATGATGTAAGTACATCTGCCATCCAGACCCTCTCTTCTCAGGAAGTCAAACAATTTCCTGACTATGAACCAGCGATAGAGAACTCACCCTGGCAAAGTCGAAGGCGTATCTGTAGATGTTTTTAAAGATGATCGTGTCGTTGAGCTGATTGCGCAGGTAGTCTAGTTTCCCCTGTAACCTCTCTATGCAGTCACACCTATAGGGGGGTGTAGTGTCACAAACACACACACATGGTTTCCCAGTCACACCTATAGAGTCAGAAGCATCAGAAACATAGACATGTGATATGGTAAATCAAGGTTACTCACTGTAGTAAAGTCATTCCCTTAAGCCACTCCTCCTTAGTGAAAAATCCCATATTTGGCGCTTCAAGTTTCCAGGCTAAAACTAACATGATTATCTGAAAAAGAGAGAGAGAGACAGAGAAGAGAGAGAGGAGAGGTGGGGGAGAAAAGAGAGGAGGGGGAGGGGGAGAAAAGAGAGGAGGGGGAGGGGGGGTAAAGAGAGGAGGGGGAGGGGGGAAAAAGAGAGGAGGGGGAAAAAGAGAGGAGGGGGAAAAAGAGAGGAGGGGGAAAAAGAGAGGAGGGGAAAAAGAGAGGAGGGGGAAAAGAGAGAGGAGGGGGAGGGGAAAAGAGAGAGGAGGGGGAGGGGAAAAGAGAGAGGAGGGGGAGGGGAAAAGAGAGAGGAGGACGAGAGAGGAGGGAGAGGAGGGAGAGAGAGGAGGGGGGGGAGAGGAGGGAGAGAGAGGGGGGAGAGGAGGGAGAGAGAGGGGGGAGGGAGAGAGAGGGAGGGGGGAGGGAGAGAGAGGGAGGGGGGAGGGAGAGAGAGGAGGGGGGAGGGAGAGAGAGGAGGGGGGAGGGAGAGAGAGGGAGGGGGGAGGGAGAGAGAGGGAGGGGGGAGGGAGAGAGAGGGGGAGGGGAGGGAGAGAGAGGGGGAGGGGAGGGAGAGAGAGGGGGAGGGGAGGGAGAGAGAGGGGGGAGGGGAGGGAGAGAGAGGGGGAGGGGAGAGAGAGAGGGGAGGGAGATGGGGAGAAGATAGGGAGGGAGATGGGGAGAAGATAGGGAGAAGATGGGGGAGAAGATGGGGGAGAATAGGGGGAGTGGCGGGAATAGGGGGAGGGGGGGAAAGAGGGGAGGGGGGAGGGGGGGAAAGAGGGGAGGGGGGAGGGGGGGAAAGATGGGGAGGGGGGAGGGGGGGAAAGAGGGGAGGGGGGAGGGGGGGAAAGAGGGAGGAGGGGGGAAAGAGGGGGGGGAGAGAGGAGGAGAGAGAGGAGGGGAGGGAGGAGAGAGAGGAGGGGAGGGAGGAGAGAGAGGGGGGGAGGGAGGAGAGAGAGGGGGGAGGGAGGAGAGAGAGGAGGGGGGAGGAGGAGGGGAAAGAGGGAGGGAGGAGGAGGGGAAAGAGGGGGGGAGGAGGAGGGGAAAGAGGGGGGGGAGGAGGAGGGGAAAGAGGGGGGGGAGGAGGAGGGGAAAGAGGGGGGGGGAGGAGGAGGGGAAAGAGGGAGGAGAGGAGGGGGGAAAGAGAGGGGGGGAGAGAGGAGGGGGGAAAGAGAGGGGGGGAGAGAGGAGGGGGGAAAGAGAGGGGGGGAGAGAGGAGGGGGGAAAGAGAGGGGGGAGAGAGGAGGGGGGGAAAGAGAGGGGGGAGAGAGGAGGGGGGAAAGGGGGGAAAGAGAGGAGGGGGAGAGAGGAGGGGGGAAAGGGGAAAGGGGAAAGGGGGGAAAGAGAGAGGAGGGGGGAGGGGGGAAAGAGAGAGGAGGGGGGAGGGGGGAAAGAGAGGAGGGGGGAGGGGGGAAAGAGAGGAGGGGAGAGAGGAGGGGGGAGAGAGGAGGAGGGGAGAGAGGAGGAGGGGAGAGAGGAGGGGGGGAGAGAGGAGAGGGGGTAAAGAGAGGGAACATACATCATAATTATCAACGATGGATGGATGGGTGGGTGGATGAAGAGAAAAGAGGAGAGGAAGACTAACGTTTTCTGGTTCCACTCCAATGTCTTCACAGAACTTCTCCATCCCCTCTGGACCCAACACCTCATCTGGACCTGGCACACACACACACACAAATTGTATAAATTACTCAATACTTGGTGAACAATAATCAACTTCAGCTTTCCTTGCGACTTAAAGAGTTCTATCAGAGTGTGTATCAAAGTTAATAGGCCATCTTATTTTTTGTATCTATGATCATCATGATATGACATACAGTGCCTTCAGAAAGTATCACACCCCTTGACTTTTTCCACATTTTGTTGTGTAACAGCCTGAATTAGTCCCGTGTAGCTCAGTTGGTAGAGCATGGCGTTTGCAACGTCAGGGTTGTGGGTTCGATTCCCACGGGGGGCCAGAATGAAGAAAAAAAAAAATTATGCACTCACTAAGGCGTCCTTCCTAACTCAATTGCCGGAGAGGAAGGAAGCTGCTCAGGGATTTCACCATGGTGACTTTAAAACAGTTACAGTTTAATGCCTGTGATAGGAGAAAACTGAGGATGGATCAACATCATCGTAGTTACTCCACAATACTAACCTAAATGGCAGAGTAAAAAGAAGGAAACCTGTACAGAATAAAAAAGATTCCAAAACATGCATCCTGTTTGCAATAAGGTACTAAAGTAAAATGGCAAAGAATTAGGCAAATAAATAAACTATGTCCTGAATACAAACCATTATGTTTGGGGCAAATCCAACACAACACATCACTGAGTACCACTCTTCATATTTTCAAGCATGGTGGTGGCTGCATCATGTTATGAGTATGCTTGTCATCAGCAAGCAATAGGGAGTTTTTTAGGATAAAAATAAACTGAATAGAGCTAAGCACAGGCAAAATCCTAGAGGAAAATCTGGTTCAGTCTGCTTTCCAACAGACACAGAGACAAATTCACCTTTCAGCAGGACAATAACCTAAAACACAATACCAAATATACACTGGAGTTGCTTACCAAGATGACATTGAATGTTCTTGAGTGGCCGAGTTCGAGTTTTGACTTAAATTGGCTTGAAAATCTATGGCAAGACTTGAAAATGGCTGTCTAGCAATGATCAACAATCAACTTAACAGAGCTTGAAGATTTTTTTTATTTTTATAGAATAATGTGCAAATATTGTACATTCCAGGTATGCAAAGCTCTTATAGACTTACCCTGAAAGATTCACAGCCAATTTCCCTCTACTGTGCGAATTGTCATCGAATCAACACAATATTATCCCCTTTCAATACAACATACCGAAACAAAACGAACTACGCAATACATTTTCTTGTAGGCAGAGCACATTGGAGTAGGATTCTATTGCATTGACAGGCATGACTCAGGCCCATACTTTACAGCATGAGTGGTCGCGAGTAGATGTACTTGTTTTGAGATCAAAGCAAGAGCTGCATATAGCCAGGTGTGTACATTTGTTCATATTGTTTGCTAGTAAGTAAGTTATTAGCCCAGTTATAGTTAGTTTCTAGTCAGCAATGGGGGAGTGGTTGCTTCCTACAAGAGCACAAAACAGGTGCATTTCTAGCCATCTTTGAAAAGTAAGTCAGGTAAAGAGCTTTTTTTCTGTCTTTAAGGGGCAGTGTTGTATTTTGAGAGAGGCTTGAATAAGCTAAGTAGCCAATAGGCAGAGGGTAGCATAATTTGTCTGATTCTCTGTAATAATGGTAAGGGAATAATAATGAATTTTATTTTGTAAAGTGGATTCTTGCATCAAACACCACAACATTTTCAGTCACCTCCTTGTCTGAAGGACAAGTGGATAAACAGGTTAATCTCAATCCCTAAATATTTTTTTCAAAAGTCTCATGGAATGTAGGTCTACATTGAACACCACACATTGGCTGCTACTGTAGGCTGAATGATAGAACAGCTATTCCATGCTAAAATGTTATGGGATACATTTTCTCCATTGTTTTTTATGGTAGGCCACTCTGGTAGGCCTACATTATGGTCAAATAGCCACAGTAGCCTACTTGGCCACCGTTATAACTAACTTAAAGTAGGTACAGCCTCAGTGTTCCACGTAAACGCGTGCCACAAGTTGCACAGAATTTTCACAACATTCAAGTTTGCGCACAGCAGACCAGAAATTTGCTCAGTGCCGAACATTTTTTGAGGGAACATTGCTCAGAGCTGTAATCACTGCCAAAGGTGATTCTAACATGTATTGACTCAGGGGTGTGAATACTTATGTAAGTCAGATATTTCTGTATTTCATTTTCAGTAAATTTGATAATATTTCTAAAAACATGTTTTCACTTTGTCATTATGGGGTATTGTGTGTCGATGGGTGAGAAATAAGTCAAGGGGTATGAATACTTTCTGAAGGCACTGTACCTGTGTACTCGTAGAACCAGGCCAGACATTTCTTATTGGAGAACTGGTCCTCTGGGCTGATCAACCGGCCTGGAGCCTGGGGTCTGCAGAAACTACAACACAGGATAGAACAGTCAGAAACTACAACATACAGGATAGAACAGTCAGAAACTACAACATACAGGATAGAACACAGTCAGAAACTACAACACAGGATAGAACACAGTCAGAAACTACAACACAGGATAGAACAGTCGGAAACTACAACATACAGGATAGAACAGTCAGAAACTACAACATACAGGATAGAACACAGTCAGAAACTACAACACAGGATAGAACACAGAAACTACAACACAGGATAGAACATAGTCACTAAACAGACTCGGACACATGCATGAGAGGAGTTCTCAGGATATTCAGTGTCACACACACTCCTCCCCCTCTCCTTTCCTGTGGACTGACTGAGGTCTGTGTTGCATAAGGGGACAAATATGTGCTGAGTGTTGAGTTCCTTTAGTCAAGCAGCCAGGCTCACTGCACAGAGAAAAGCCAGCAAGCAGCAGCTGCAACACACACGGTGGAATGGGTGAGGAGACGAAGGGTCTACAGTAGAAGGGTTGGGTGAGGCAGAGTTCCACTACAGCTCTAAACACAGCAGTATCTGGGGGGAGGGAAAAGACCAAACATCCAATAGTGGAGGATGGTCAGAGAAGTGAGGTGAGGAGCAGGGGAACAGGGGTGGTGGGTGAGGGGTGGTGAGGAGAAGGAGGGCGGGGATGGTGGGTGAGGAGCAGGGGTGAAGGGTAGTGGGTGAGGAGTGGTTCCTCACCAGGTGATTTTACACTTCCTGAGTCCCGGGTCATCTGACCCTGAAGACTTCCTCTTCTTCTTCACAGGCATCGCGGCGTCTCCACACGGGTTAACTAGCTGGGCTGGGTCCACACACACACACACACTGAATCTGTCAGCTCACCCAGCCGAGAGCCATACCATAAACAGTATACTATTTACAGATAGTATATAGGAGAAGTACCTATGTATTTCTGGTCTCCTTGTCCATTCAAATCTATAAGATTCTATAATAAAAACACAGTTTACAGTGAGAGACTTGAGGTGATGAACTACATAGTACAAGACAGTATGGTCACATCACATAGCTAATCAACTCTCAGAATGCCCCTGCTCTGGCAGTGGCTCAACTAGCTTCACTCATTTACAAATCTGTCCAGCGTCTGTGATACCGTCTGTAGGTCTGCCTCCTCAGCCAGTCCGAACACTGTGTACTATCCTACAGCAACAGACAGAGAGAGAGCAGGAGGGAGAGGGGAGATGACATAGTAGCTAATATACTGGCAAGCTATCTTCGTCTTGTGTAAGTGGTTTTTGTGGTTGTGCGCCAGACAAGGCATAAACCACAGATCAGATAACTCCCATGTTTAATGTTAGCCAATTGGCTGTATATTGCATAAATTAGCTAGCCTAAACAAACAGATCTCATCCAATGCATGCATCGTTACTTGGCTAGCTGCTATCTGGTCAATAAGTTATGTGGACCTTAGCCCATTCAATAGACAGTAGCTGCAATGGTGTAGTGCTGCCTGAAGAAGTGGGTATACTCTAATTTCCTGACATGCTTTCAGGTTCTGCACTCCCAGGGTGCCACAATGCTGGGTGTGTGACAAAGCTCTAAGGGAGAGCTGACCAGCCAAAATTGGATGCTCTAAATCCACAACAATGCTTAAACCACATCAGGAGACCATTTTTTAGGTCTGGGGGGGGGAAAAATTATGCAACTGAAAAAAAAAGTGGGCACACTGCATATAGTCCCACTACACCACTGGGTAGATGGGTATACCCCCCTTGGGTTCTCGAGACCTATGTGGACCTTTCTTTTGGAAGCTGATAAACAAACGTGAATTAGCTGGCTACTGTAGAATCAGCGCTAGTGGCCAGATTTCATCCAAATTACTTTGATCATCTAGTTAGCCAACGTTACATTTCTACCGGATGCTTTAATGTACAGACAGCAGACACATCAATGATCGCTACTCTACTAGCCAACGTTAGTTACCTAGCTAGCTACCCAGTTCACGTACACAGAACTACAACAAATAACGATATGCATCGACACACATGCAGGAGTTTCTCCCAATTATTGTTGTAGGTGCAAGCTAACGTTAAACACTGGTCAGAATAACTGCGTCACCGTAATGCAAAATGGAGAGAAGCATTCATAAACCCACGGTACCTGGTAACTAGCTAGATAGCTTGTCTAAATATTAACTATAGTACATTGCCAAAGTACCGAAGAACGGTTGTAATCAAATCCAATTAAACAAATATTGACAAGATTTCGTTTGATAGGTCTAGCGAGTACTAACGTTAGCTAGCGGCTAGGCAACTTAACTGCGATTGCAAAGCCAAAGCAAAGGCTAACATGCATTGATTATCCAAATCAAATTTCATTTATCACACGAGCTGAATACAACTGATGTAGACTTTACAGCGAAATGCTTGCTTACGAACCATTCCCAACGATGCAGTTTAAAATGTCAAATTACCGGAACGACGTTACTTGGCAATCAATTACCTAGCTAGCTAAGTGAAACAAGCTATATTATTATCTTGATCTGGCTGAATCTATACATGTGATTAATAATCTAAACCACAAAAGTAACTAACTTTATCTGCATAACGATTACAAAAATACCTCCATGCATAACGATTTAAACAATACCCCCATGCATAACGATTACAACAATACCCCCCTGCATAACGATTACAACAATATCCCCATGCATAAAGATTACAACAACATCCCCATGCATAAAGATTCCAACAATACCCACATGCATAAAGATTACAATAATACGCCCATGCATAAAGATTACAATAATACCCCCATGCATAAAGATTACAATAATACCCCCATGCATAAAGATTACAACAATACCCCCATGCATAAAGATTACAACAATACCCCCCATGCATAGATTACAATAATACCTCCATGCATAAAGATTACAACAATATCTCCATGCATAAAGATTACAACAATACCCCCGTGCATAAAGATTACAACAATACCCCCACGACTAGTGGGGCTTTGCTTCTTTGTTGTTATCAAGATTAAGACATAGCTAGCTAGTTAGTTAGCTAAAAATGTAAGCTAATTAGTTCGCTAGCAAGCCAACTAACGCGTGTAGCTAACATCCAGCTACTTTAGTTAGCCAGTTCGCAGGTTAGTTCTGTCATGATGTTCAAACGCCAACAGAGTCGAATACCAGCAAAACAAGCTGAATTTAACTACCATGTCTAGCTACCTAGAATACATGGGGTACAGAGATCAATCGAATTCGACCAAAACAATGGAAACGATTAGCTAGAATGCTAGCTAAATTAGTTTCTCAGAAGTCAGAAAACGTATTTAGCCGTTGTTGGCTAGCAAGCTAAATATTTGCCACAGGGTTACGTCAGTTCATCCACCAGTTACAACACCGTTTTTGATATAAAAAATTATGTGAATATTTTATGCAAACCTTGGATTCCAAGAGTTGTGTTTCTTTTTATGCGAGTAGATCATGTACTTTTACGGTTGCAATCTAGTGAGCTGATCACTTTCCAAGTGGTAAAAGCAAACTGCTTTCTTCCGGGGCAACAGAGAGCTATGTACCACATGATTTCAAGGGGTGCGCGATTGAGTCGTCCTAGCTATGGAAATAAATCAAATTACAGGTCGAATTATTCGAATATATATTTTACCATGCTTGATTTAAAATAATATCAAAAGCAAGAAATTGGAAAGAAATATAAAATAACTAAGGATTAGGTATAAATAAAATGCCCCCCTCCTCCCTACTTCAGAAATGACGAACACGACACTTGTATGGAACGCCGGTTGGGTCTTTGCATCTAAAAAAATATACATGTCAAATAAAACTATTTGACGCGTCAAATAAGCTTTTAATTTTACACGTCAAATAAAACAATTCCGTTATAGAATGTTGTGTGTGCTGAATTTGCATGTGCAAGCCAAGCGCCACCATTACGATCAGTAGCACTCGCAAAGCTGTACAACAAAAAGTCTGCAAACAAGCACACACCCGCCACCAACGAAATGGAAAGCCAAAAGGTTCAAATTGTCTTACCCGGAAGACGTCTTAACACTTGTAATTATCATTTTTCACTTGCTTATTTCAAGTGTCAAATGTCATTTTTACACGTGTTCGTTACACCTGTTTAGTGTGCATTTACAGGTGTAATGAATGCTTGTTATGGTCATTTTTACACGTGTTCATTACACCTGTTTAGTGTGCATTTACAGGTTTAACAAACGCTTGTTATGGTCATTTTTACATGTGTTTACTACACCTAATTTGACCTAGGACAACCCTGTGAAAACGTTGCTAATATCTACAACATATCAGCTTTCAAACAGCACAGATATTACTTTTGAATATCCTTTGAAATATTCATAGAAATGAACAACTTCAGACATAAACCAGGAACGTTAACGTTAGTACTATGGCACTGTTTGAACAGGAATCGCAGTCCCATGGTCTCTATTTTCACAAAACTGTCATCCTGCAGAATGGAAACCATGCAGAGGAGCCTTGAGTGGGCTAGGGGGAGGTTGATAAATGTTGCTTCAGCAGATGATCTAATTGAGTATCTCAGTTCATTCAGGAGATTCGTACCTCTGGCTGGCATGCACAACAAGGTAAGCAGTATTGTAGTGGGTGTGGTTGGGCTTACTGTTGAGCAATCAATACCAGGTCATGTTCATAGGCCGTTGATTTTCTTTCACTCTTCGATCTCCTGCTGCCCATTATATTTGTTCTTGGTCAACATTTCTATTTATGTCTTTAAAATCCAATATAATAAAAACATTACTTGGCCACAATTTGTGACAGTTACTATCATTTAAAAGTGTTTTTGGAATGAGGGGGGCGGGCGGTGTCACAATACATTAAATAGCCTAAACACAGTGTTGTATTATTGTTACAGCCAGTTCCAGTTACCGGGCTTCTCAGACTTAAAGAGGAACTAGAGGTGCACCTTGTTATGCCATCACTCAAGAGCAACTGAGGTTTCTGATGTCCTGTGCTTTCAGTGTGCCTCAGATGGCAGATATTCTACATGTGTCCCGATCGACAGTCAAACGTCAGTTGTGCTTGGGAATAATGCTATAAACTACAAAGACTTTAGATGCATGGTTTCCAGTTTCTTACCAATCAAACAATTTAGAATGACTACAATCAAGACAGGACTTAAAAATTACTATGATGATATACATTACCTCATCCCTGGCCATTGTTAATCTTTTTTTCCCCAGACACTTCAATCAGTCACATGCACCATTATATTCTGACATGTCAGACTTGGCTCTGGATCAAAAGATTAAGGACTTGGTGGCTGGGAACAACAAACTTGGACCGGAGGCTGTTCGAGCACAATTAAGGGCATTGGGAATCCAGGTGCAGAGACTCAGAGTGCTTTGTGTTAACCCGAGGGCGGCTGCCCTCAGAGCCATGTCGCAGAGGCTGCATAGAAGGTCATACCGTGTTGCTGGACCAAACTCATTATGGCACCTTGATGGAAACCACAAACTGATAAGGTAGATGTATCTTTGTGATAGACACAATTATCTATATCACTGGTGAGAAGTTGTACATTGTAACATCTCAAATTGTTCATCAACAACTTGTTAATTAACAGTTCAGTTTAGCAAGCAAAGGCCCTTGATACCATATGTCACTCATGTGGATAATAATTGTTTTATTGTGTTTCTGCTACTTCTGTGATTGATAAAATATTTTCCTGTTGAAAAACAAATGATAGTCCCACTAAGCCCAAACCAGATGGGATGGCGTATCGCTGCAGAATGCTGTGGTAGCCATGCTGGTTAAGTGTGCCCTGAATTCTAAATAAATCACAGACAGTGTCACCAGCAAAGCACCCCCACACAATAACACCTCCTCCTCCATGCTTTACGGTGAGAAATACACATGTGGAGATCATCCGTTCACCCACACCGTGTCTCACAAAGCCACGGCTGTTGGAACCAAAAATCTTAAGGCCAAATTTCTACCGGTCTAATGTCCATTGCTCGTGTTTCTTGACCCAAGCAGGTCTCTTCTTATTATTGGTGTCCTTTAGTAGTGGTTTCTTTGCAGCAATTCGACCATGAAGGCCTGATTCACACAGTCCCCTCTGAACAGTTGATATTGAGATGTGTCTGTGACTTGAACTCTGTGAAGCATTTATTTGGGCTGCAATTTCTGAGGCTGGTAACTCTAATGAATTTATCCTCTGTAGCAGAGGTAACTCTGGGTCTTCCATTCCTGTTGCGGTCCTCATGAGAGCCAGTTTCATCATAGTGCTTGATGTTTTTTGCGACTACACTTGAAGAAACTTTAAAAGTTCTTGAAATGTTCTGTATTGACTGACCTTCATGTCTTAAAGTAATGGTGGACTGTAATTTCTCTTTGCTTATTTGAGCTATTCTTGCCATTATATGGACTTGGTTTTTTACCAAATAGGGCTATCTTCTGTATACCTATCTTCTGTAGACGCAAAGTTCAGCTAAAAATAAAAACATTACTTGGATTGCTGTAGTCTACGCAGGTTTAACGATAATGGCTTCACAGTCGTAGGTATTATTATTATTTTTTTCTACAGGACGTTTTTGTGATGTTGGTACTATTGGATTGTTTAAGCATTAAATCCAAAAAGTCACCCGGATAAATTTTATTTAGTAGCTCTAGACGATTAGGGTTTGATAAAATCAAAGTTGATAAATACAAAAACTGTCATAGATAATCTAATTCAAAAGTTTATAACCTTACCTGTCAACAAGGTTATCTTCTCCATGCTCCTGTGGTGTCTCCTCAAGCAAGCGATCAAATTGTGTATTTATTCGATCTCTCATTTCGCTTATACGTCTTCGGAATCGATCCGCCATCATTAGTTGTCAGTTGAAATGTGGATAATTGCACGAAACTATGGACCACTCTTGGGAAAATTGCACTTCCGGTATTAATTAAGGTTGTCAGAAATACTGAGTATTATTTATTAAAAACGATACTTAGAGATATATAAAAACATGAAAAGCGATATTAAAGACGAACATAAGTGGTTTTCATTAAGTCTTTCATGGGTTAGGACAACACACATTGGCGTGTTTGGATGTAACTTAGTAAAAGCAACTGGTCTTAAGGTAAAAACAAAATAAATGTTTCGTTTTCACTGTGTAAGGCAACCTCTGACAACACAAATATGTTATATTACACAATACAGCTTCAAATTTGCACAACACTTAATGGTAGTAACTAATCAAAATTGCAATAGGTATTCATTTTTTGGTCCACTAGATGTCAGTCTGAGTTGACTGTAGAATACACGGATACTCAGTGAAATAATAAAAAGCTTCAGTTATGTAGATAATTTCGGAACAGACAGCATTAGACAGCTATTCATGAAAATGTGCTTTTCAATTACCGCCATACCATGTTAACCTGATGAATGGGTGTACTTTATACTAGATAGGACTTCACTGCTCACTGAACTGTTACTAATTTCCTGCGCTGAGCAAAGACTGAATTAAAACATTTATAAAAAGTTATGGAATAAGAAAGCAACAATGTTGACATTTTCAAGATGTATTTTGTATGCATTGGCAAGAGGGAAAATAAATATTATATGCACAACAGTTATTGAACATTTGAGGACCCAAGGAAAGATATGACTTGTTGAAGAATGTCCATTCCTAGGCCTGCTCTGGAGCCTCCGAGGGGATTAATTTGCTCGACAAGTAGTTGCATGTGAGCATTGTCCAAAACAAACTGGTTTTGTGGGAAAGTCACTCTCTCTCTGGTCAGGCTACAACAGACTCTTCTGCTGTATAACGGTCTCCTGTCCCGGAAGCACCGCCGTCTCCTGTCCCGGAAGCACCGCCGTCTCCTGTCCCGGAAGGACCGCCGCCTTCTATCCCAGAAGGACTGCCGTCTCCTGTCCCAGAAGCACCTCCGCCTCCTGTCCCGGAAGCACCGCCGTCTCCTGTCCCGGAAGCACTGCCGCCTCCTGTCCCGGAAGCACCGCCATCTCCTGTCCCGGAAGCACCGCCACCTTCTATCCCAGAAGGACCGCCGTCTCCTGTCCCGGAAGCACCTCCGCCTCCTGTCCGGGAAGCACCGCCGTCTCCTGTCCCGGAAGCACAGCCGTCTCCTATCCCGGAAGCACCGCCGTCTCCTGTCCCGGAAGCACCGCCGTCTCCTGTCCCGGAAGCACCTCCGCCTCCTGTCCGGGAAGCACCTCCGCCTCCTGTCCGGGAAGCACCGCCGTCTCCTATCCCGGAAGCACCGCCGTCTCCTGTCCCGGAAGCACCTCCGTCTCCTGTCCTGGAAGCACCGCCGTCTCCTGTCCCGGAAGCACCGCCGCCTCCTGCCCGGGAAGCACCGCCGTCTCCTGTCCCGGAAGCACCGCCGCCTCCTGTCCGGGAAGCACTGCCGTCTCCTGTCCCGGAAGCTCCTGTTGGTGTTGGTACTGTGCCTTCAACTTCTGAGGGTGTGGCAGCAAACAGGTCATGTATTGCAGTGTTTGCTGTGCAAGGCAACCCCTAACAAACATTTGCAGAGGGGACTGATGCATCTCAGCCCTCAAACCATGATGGTTCCACTGGTTGCAGAATTCTGTTAAGTCTCTATTGATTCTAGGCAGGTACACATAATGCAGAGCCCAGAGTTGCATTTCATTGTCCACATACACAATGCCCTCGCTCTCACACATTGGTCATACCACGCCACAGGTCACCCCATAGTCTCTCAATCCGCTGATTGTGCGTGCTCCTTCCTCTCAGAGCACTGCCTCTCCCAGAGCCTCTGAAAATGTTAATCTCGTTACCTGTATAAAAGACACCTGGGAGCCAGAAATCTTTCTGATTGAGAGGGGGTCAAATACTTATTTCCCTCATTAAAATGCAAATCAATTTATATTGCAAAAAAAAAAATCGGGATTTTTTTGTTGTTATTCTGTCTCTCACTGTTCAAATAAACCTACCATTAAAATTATAGACTGATCATTTCTTTGTCAGTGGGCAAACGTACAAAATCAGCAGGGGATCAAATACTTTTTTCCCTCACTGTATAACAAAGCAGCAGACCAAATATTAAATTAACATCCAAAATGTGGAACAATGTTAATTAACAATCTACCGCGGATCACAACTATAAGTACTTCCGTTAGCCCTCTAAAGGCTACAACAAGGGTTTGTTCTAGACTGTTTCCTGCAGCGGAAGATGTGTGATTACAATATCTACTTCAATTGGAAAAATAACCACGTTTATCTTGATGAGTCAAGAGGACAGACTCTCCTGTTGTTCACATTTAGGCACAAATACTTTGCTCCAACTGTTTTTACCTCCGTATGTCCTCAATATGAGCATGTTAATTAATTTCATGATGCAGACATTCTATAAATCACAAAAGTAGAAGAAACACAATAAAACAATTATTATCCACACAAGTGACATATGGTATCAAGGGCCATTGCTTGCTAAACTGAACTGTTAGTTGTTGATGAACAAGTTGTTGATGAACAAAGTCCATCTTTTCATCCAGAGCCAAGTCTGACGTGTCTGAATCTAACGGTGCAAGTGACAGATTGAAGTGTCTGGAAAAAAAGAGTAACAATGGCCAGGGATGAGGTAATGTATATCATCATAGTAATTTTTAAGTCCTGTCTTGATTGTAGTCATTCTAAATTGTTTGATTGGTAAGAAACTGGAAACCATGCATCTAAAGTCTTTGTAGTTTATAGCATTATTCCCAAGCACAACTGATGTTTGACTGTCGATCGGGACACATGTAGAATATCTGCCATCTGAGGCACACTGAAAGCACAGGACATCAGAAACCTCAGTTGCTCTTGAGTGATGGCATAACAAGGTGCACCTCTAGCTCCTCTCCAAGTCCGAGAAGCCCGGTAACCGGAACTGGCTGTAACAATAATACAACACTGTGTTTAGGCTATTTAATGTATTGTGACACCGCCCGCCCCCCTCATTCCAAAAACACTTTTAAATGATAGTAACTGTCACAAATTGTGGCCAAGTAATGTTTTTATAATATTGGATTTTAAAGCCAAGACATAAATAGAAATGTTGACCAAGAACGAATACAATGGGCAACAGGAGATCGAAGAGTAAAAGAAAATCAACGGCCTATGAACATTACATGGTTTGATTGCTCAACAGTAAGCCCAACCACACCCACTACAATGTTGCTTACCTTGTTGTGCATGCCAGCCAGAGGTATGAATCTCCTGAATGAACTGAGATACTCAATTAGGTCATCTGCTGAAGCAACATTTATCAACCTCCCCTAGCCCACTCAAGGCTCCTCTGCATGGTTTCCATTCTGCAAAATGACAGTTTTGTGAAAATAGAGACCATGGGACTGCGATTCCTGTTCAAACAGTGCCATAGTACTAACGTTAACGTTCCTGGTTTATGTCTGAAGTTGTTAATTTCTATGAATATTTCAAAGGGTATTCAAAAGTAATATCTGTGCTGTTTGAAAGCTGATATGTTGTAGATATTAGCAAAGTTTTTACAGGGTTGTCCTAGGTTAAATTAGCTTTATGTGAGCTTTGTAGCGCGGATAAGGCCAGGTGGCATTGAAATTATAGCTAGCCAGCCAGCCTGCATGAAGTTTTAGACCTTCAGCTGTTGTTTTGCCTAAAAATACAAAAACAGATTTGACGTCAGTACTCCTCGATAATAAGTCACTTTTATGTAGCTAGTCTTAAGGCATAGCCATGTCATGTTTCAGTGGCTGTAAAAGTTAACAATGGACATGTTTTTTCGAGCAGGGCTGTAAATATGTCACAAGACGGCGCCATTCACTGCGGCTAAGTATGGCTGGGGTTTGAGGCTAAGGAACGTTAGCAAGCTAACTTGTAACTCATTTACCAATCCAGCCATTTAAATACCAGCATTCATTAAAAAAAATACATATATACTACATATACTAGCTATATATACAGTGGGGGAAAAAAGTATTTAGTCAGCCACCAATTGTGCAAGTTCTTCCACTTAAAAAGATGAGAGAGGCCTGTAATTTTCATCATAGGTACACGTCAACTATGACAGACAAATTGAGATTTTTTTTCTCCAGAAAATCACATTGTAGGATTTTTTATGAATTTATTTGCAAATTATGGTGGAAAATAAGTATTTGGTCACCTACAAACAAGCAAGATTTCTGGCTCTCACAGACCTGTAACTTCTTCTTTAAGAGGCTCCTCTGTCCTCCACTCGTTACCTGTATTAATGGCACCTGTTTGAACTTGTTATCAGTATAAAAGACACCTGTCCACAACCTCAAACAGTCACACTCCAAACTCCACTATGGCCAAGACCAAAGAGCTGTCAAAGGACACCAGAAACAAAATTGTAGACCTGCACCAGGCTGGGAAGACTGAATCTGCAATAGGTAAGCAGCTTGGTTTGAAGAAATCAACTGTGGGAGCAATTATTAGGAAATGGAAGACATACAAGACCACTGATAATCTCCCTCGATCTGGGGCTCCACGCAAGATCTCACCCCGTGGGGTCAAAATGATCACAAGAACGGTGAGCAAAAATCCCAGAACCACACGGGGGGACCTAGTGAATGACCTGCAGAGAGCTGGGACCAAAGTAACAAAGCCTACCATCAGTAACACACTACGCCGCCAGGGACTCAAATCCTGCAGTGCCAGACGTGTCCCCCTGCTTAAGCCAGTACATGTCCAGGCCCGTCTGAAGTTTGCTAGAGTGCATTTGGATGATCCAGAAGAGGATTGGGAGAATGTCATATGGTCAGATGAAACCAAAATAGAACTTTTTGGTAAAAACTCAACTCGTCGTGTTTGGAGGACAAAGAATGCTGAGTTGCATCCAAATAACACCATCCCTACTGTGAAGCATGGGGGTGGAAACATCATGCTTTGGGGCTGTTTTTCTGCAAAGGGACCAGGACGACTGATCCGTGTAAAGGAAAGAATGAATGGGGCCATGTATAGTGAGATTTTGAGTGAAAACCTCCTTCCATCAGCAAGGGCATTGAAGATGAAACGTGGCTGGTTCTTTCAGCATGACAATGATCCCAAACACACCGCCCGGGCAACGAAGGAGTGGCTTCGTAAGAAGCATTTCAAGGTCCTGGAGTGGTCTAGCCAGTCTCCAGATCTCAACCCCATAGAAAATCTTTGGAGGGAGTTGAAAGTCTGTGTTGCCCAGCGACAGCCCCAAAACATCACTGCTCTAGAGGAGATCTGCATGGATGAATGGGCCAAAATACCAGCAACAGTGTGTGAAAACCTTGTGAAGACTTACAGAAAACGTTTGACCTGTGTCATTGCCAACAAAGGGTATATAACAAAGTATTGAGAAACTTTTGTTATTGACCAAATACTTATTTTCCACCATAATTTGCAAATAAATTCATTAAAAATCCTACAATGTGATTTTCTGGATTTCTTTTGTCTGTCATAGTTGACGTGTACCTATGGTGAAAATTACAGGCCTCTCTCATCTTTTTAAGTGGGAGAACTTGCACAATTGGTGGCTGACTAAATACTTTTTTTCCCCAATGTATAAAATACTCCCTTGGCCTAATCAGACTTACAATATTAGCGACACATAGGCCTAAATTACTTCTGAGCCTCCAAAATACCTGCATAGCCATAAACATATCCGTCCTCTGTGTTAGCTAGTTGATCAACTTTATGATTAAGTAATAATAGTTTTTAAAATAATCAACCTTGTTAACATGGACTGAAGGGCATCAAGTCCAGGATTATCGGAGAGCAGAAGCCGAGTGCATCATTTAGGGTCTGTTTGCAGCGGATAAGGAAGTTCCTGCTCTACATCTTCAATTGTGGTGTTGTTGCTTCAAACTGACTGTACACCGATTAATGAAATCTGGTTGAAAGGAGGAGATAGGGAAATTGGCTGGTAAAATTTGCATATTAAAGAATGTGTTAAGTTAGCGTGTGTAGGTGTATATTTAGCAGCTGTAGCGTTAATTTGACGTGTGAAGGACCGCTTGCAGCCATTTATTTAGCACGTTGGACTGCCTGCAAGCATATTTGCACGCGCTTATTTGACGCATGTAGGCATTAACTTAGCGCGTGAAAGTGTTGACTTAACGGGTGAACACGTTAACTTAACGCGTGAATGCGTTAATTTAGCACCTGCACCTGCTTACTTTACACACGTAGCATTAAAAAGTTCGCATTTTGACCACGTGCTTTATGACCTGATCGGCGTTTCATACTGGACAGGTGTAAAGAACACATGTAAAAATGACCATAACAAGCGTTCTAATCACCTGTAAATGCACACTAAACAGGTGTAATGAACACGTGTACAAGTGACCATAACAAGCGTTCTAATCACCTGTAAATGCATACCAAACAGGTGTAATGAGCACGTCTAAAAATGACATTTGACACCTGAAAAAAGCAAGTGAAAAATGATCATAACAAGTGCTAACATCACCTGTAAATGCACACTGGACAGGTGAAAAAATCACGTGAACAAAAAATGACATTTGACACTTAAAAAAAGCAAGTGAAAAATTATCATTACAAGCGTTCAAATCACCTGTAAACGCACACAGGACATTTAATGACATTTGAAAAAAGCAAGTGAAAAATGTGAATTACAAGTGTTACTACGTCTTCAGGGTAAGACGATCTGAACCTTTTGGCTTTCCATATCGTTCTGCCATATGAAATACGAGTGATCGTGTAATCAATGTGTAATAAATACGTTAAAAAATTATGAACGTGTTAAATTGTTATGTGTCATATTCAGGTCCTGATTGGTCAACAACCTTATTTGACACGTCAAATAGTGTTATTTGACGTGTATTTTTTGACACGCAAAGACCCAAACAGCGTTCAATACACTTGCCATGTCGTCTGCCCGTTTCTCTACCTATCTCTTTCCCACATGTCCCTACGGTGTGAGGTATCTGCTATCATAGCAGGTCAATTAAACTTGGCCATTACTAATTATATATATGTCAATGGGCCATCATCACACTATCTTCTGTGCCATAAAGTTTCAGACCAATTGGAAGAGGCCATGGTATGCAAACATACAGGAAGGCTACTATCAAAGTACACTCAAATGTGGAATATATTGCCTGTCCTACACATGTTCATATGTGTTACACGCCATGTCTATAGATACAGTTGAAGTCGGAAGTTTACATACACTTAGGTTGGAGTCATTAAAACTCGTTTTTCAACCACTCCACAAATGTCCTTGTTAACAAACTATAGTTTTGTCAAGTCGGTTAGGACATCTACTTTGTGCATGACACAAGTAATTTTTCCAACAATTGTTTATAGACAGATTATTTCACTTATAATTCACTGTTTCACAATTCTAGTGGGTCAGAAGTTTACATACACTAAGTTGACTGTGGCTTTAAACAGCTTGGAAAATTCCAGAAAATGATGTCATGGCTTTAGAAGCTTCTGATAGGCTAATTGACATAATTTGAGTCAATTAGAGGTGTACCTGTGGATGCATTTCAAGGCCTACCTTCAAACTCAGTGCCTCTTTGCTTAACATCATGGGAAAATCAAAAGAAATCAGCCAAGACCTCAGAATTTTTTTTGTAGACCTCCACAAGTCTGGTTCATCCTGAAGGTACCACGCTCATCTGTACAAACAATAGTACGCAAGTATAAACACCACGGGACCATGCAGCCGTCATACCGCTCAGGAAGGAGACGCGTTCTGTCTCCTAGAGATTAATGTACTTTGGTGCGAAAAGTGAAAATCAATCCCAGAACAACAGCAAAGGACCTTGTGAAGATGCTGGAGGAAACAGGTACAAAAGTATATATATCCACAGTAAAACGAGTCCTATATCGACATAACCTGAAAGGCCGCTCAGCAAGGAAGAAGCCACTGCTCCAAAACCGCCATAAAAAAGCCAGACTACGGTTTGCAACTGCACATGGGGACAAAGATCGTACTTTTTGGAGAAATGTCCTTCGGTCTGATGAAACAAAAATAGAACTGTTTGGCCATAATGACCATCGTTATGTTTGGAGGAAAAAGGGGGTGCTTGCAAGCCGAAGAACACCATCCCAACCGTGAAGCACGGGGTTGGCAGCATCATGCTGTGGGGGTGCTTTGCTGCAGGAGGGTCTGGTGCACTTCACAAAATAGATGGCATCATGAGGAAGGAAAATTATGTGGATATATTGAAGCAACATCTCAAGACATCAGTCAGGAAGTTAAAGCTTGGTCGCAAATGGGTCTTCCAAATGGACAATGACCCCAAGGATACTTCCAAAGTTGTGGCAAAATGGCTTAAGGACAACAAAGTGAAGGTATTGGAGTGGCCATCACAAAGCCCTGACCTCAATCCTATAGCACATTTGTGGGCAGAACTGAAAAAGCATGTGCGAGCAAGGAGGCTTACTAACTTGATTCAGTTACACCAGCTCTGTCAGGAGGAATGGGCCAAAATTTACCCAACTTATTGTGGGAAGCTTGTGGAAGGCTACCCGAAACATTTGACCCAAGTTAAACAATTTAAAGGCAATGCTACCAAATACTAATTGAGTGTATGTAAACTTCTGACCCACTGGGAATGTGATGAAAGAAATAAAAGCTGAAATAAATCAATCATTCTCTCTACTATTATTCTGACATTTCACATTATTAAAATAAAGTAGTGTTCCTAACTGACCTAAGACAGGGAATTTTTACTAGGATTAAGTGTCAGGAATTGTGAAAAACTGAGTTTAAATGTATTTGGCTAAGGTGTATGTAAACTTCTGACTTCAACTGTAAGTACATTTCTGTCTATAGAAAACATCAGAAGACAAAGGAAACCAAGAGCAGTGGAGATGACTGACTCTCTCTTTACAATAGTTTTTATTTGCCAGGAAATAAATTAGACAACAAAAAAAAGTCACAAACAAAAAATAAAAAAAATAATGCAGCACATCAAAGTAGTTGAGTCCGACAGTCAGAATACTCCCATTCAAACAATGTACAGCATTATATCTGTACTCAAAGTAGGGACACACATTCATCTGGTAATGTTATGATTGATAAAACCTAGTTTTTCAAGTTTTCACTCAAGGCTCCAGATATGCAAGTAGGGAAGGAGAGGAAGAGGGAGGGAGAGATACATGTCTTATGATTACCCATCTGTCTACCATCATCATCACAACCACACTTAAACACATTCAACTGAAGCAAGATGTCAGTCTAGTCTCTTGACACAATAAGAGAGAAAAACATGAATTGTTACAACAAGTAATTCAAGTCATAGTTTAATTAATACTGTTCATTTGTTGTTACTCATAGTGACCTAAATTGTGTCATCTTAAAACATTGTTGAACATGGCTAAAATCCAGAGAATAGCTAAGTGTATCAGAGTGAGTTATATTATCAGAGTAACGTAATGTACTTTATGTATCTTAAGAAGAATGCACTAATTGTAAGCCGCTCTGGATAAGAGCGTCTGCTAAATTATTTAAATGTAATAACACTTTGGCTACGTTCCAAATGACACCTTATTCCTTATATAGTGCACTACTTTTGACCAGAGCCCTATTGGCCCTGGTCAAAAGTAGTGCACTAAATAGGAAATAGGGTGTCATTTGGGGGACAGCCTTCTTCTCCAGGTTGTTTTGATGCAACAACTACAGCAGTGATGCGTAACCATTAATTTCAGATACCAGGGAAGGAAGACATGAAAAACAACAATGGTACTAAAACCTGTCTGCCTGCTGGACACAATGTCATTCAGTGGACGATATAACTGCATAAACTGTCAATGATGACATTAACACACACTATTTATTCACAAAGTGATAGATATCCTTCAGAGTAACTGTTCAAAAGTTGAATTAGTCAGTCTGTTGAGAAATGTAACTGGATCACGTGAAGGAGAGCCTCTTATTGCCAACAGTTGACAGGTAGTAGAAGAATTATCCACACATTACATTACCTGATAGAATAAACTATTAACTGTTTTGGCAATAGTCAATGTGTGTACGTGAGTTTCTCATAGGTGTCCTCCACTGTAGAACGGTGGACTATACGGTGCTGGGTAGGTATGTAGCGTGTATGAATTAAACATGGTAGGATTAAGTAAAGCCATGACATCATGACCAAACAATTCATAACTGCTAAATCCCAAGTAATATTTCCATCATCTGACAATCACTTTGTCTTGAGGTGTCTAAATTGATTCCAATGTGGTTGCATTCAATTCAGAGAAAAGAGGATATTGCCACCTAGGCTGCATCCCAAATGGCACCATATTCCCTACATAGGGGCTCTGCTCAAAAGTCGTGCACTATGGGCCCTGGTCAAAAAGAATGCACTATTTAGGGAATAGGGGGCCATTTGGGGCCACATTCATTTCCCACACTACAAAATTATCCCAATGCAAATAGTAAAATTCAAACTAAAAAAAGAGTCAAAGAGGGATAGTGTTATTCAGTCGTCTCATACATTTCATCATGTACCATTACTCCAAATCAATAAGTGACTATGTACACCTAGTAGCCTGCTACAGACCGGACCTATTTATCAAAAACTTGCATACAAACAAACCACATTCTGATACAAATTAAATAAATAAACAAGTCAACCCAACACGCCCCCAATACTTTTCTGCTTCTTCCATCCTCACCCCTCATATCATACTGCAACACACAGTCTTCTGTAAAAGGTGGTGTGTAGGGTACATTAATAGCAACACTGCAGTGCCGTTGCTTTAGCAACATGACCTCTCACCACAGGAAGTGCTCCAGTAGGAGGGGCTCCCTTGATATTGCACTGGAGGAATTTTACTGGGGCACCCTATTCCATATATAGGGAATATAAACAACTTTTTCCTATATAAGGAATTTAACCTACTTTTTGCCCCATAGGGTCAAAAGTAATGCAGTACCTAGGGAATATGGTGGCATTTGGGAAGAAACCTGGGTTATGAACATTCATGACACCCTCTCATGGTCTGACAACAATACACCTGTCATGTCCTGTCCTGCACTGGCTATGGGTGGGGGAGCGCGAGAGGGAGAAAGAAGAGGAAAGGTACAGGAGAATCAAAGATCGCTAGAGAGAATTTGTGACTTCGATCAATTGGACGACGCTGTGCAGCATTTAACAAACGATACACACAACACACAAGTGTTCACAAAAATAAAGATGAGCATTGAAAAGGAGAATGAAAGTGATATATCAAGACATTCAGACACACTGACCTACAAGGTAGGAAACAGAAAAGTGCTGATGTTCTCGTTTGTTCTCACCCAGCGACTGGCTGATATGTGAGGAGCCATGATCCTCTCTGAGAGGTGTGGCAGTTGGGGGGTGGGGGATGGATCTGGAGGGAAACGTGACACACACACACACACACGTGACGGGTCGTCAGATGATTGCAAGACTTCCACAGAGCAGCAAGATGTCGTGGTGCAGACACACATACACACACACATTACATTTGGCAAAATACACTCCTCTCCGTGTCCACTCCATAATGATAAAGACTACTAGTCCGTTAGCCCTCCTGTCTGTCTGTGTGCGGACTGCGTAAGGAGGGAGAGTTTATTTCGTTAATAATGTCACTACTGTGATACTGAGACCGTCAGTCAGCCCCACTGTCCTCCTCCTCCAGGCCCCCGGGGGGCGCCACAGTCTGAAGACTACACCATCTATCTCGTACAACCAACCAACCGGCCCGGCCCACCCCCTCCGGCCACAGAGAGACAGCCTCCTTCTTCTGAAACAACCACTCCTCCCTCCCTCCTCTTCTTGTGTTTCCTCTTCCTCCTGCAGCAGCGAGGGTTCAGCCAGGTCAAGCAGTAGGTAGGTAAGTAGGTGGTTCCAGTCCAGGTAAGGGGGTTCTATGCCATGTAGATAAAGGTGTTGATGTCAGTCTCGTCCCGTTTGATGTATTTGTGTTCGATGAGCCACTCGATCTGTTCCTTGATCATCTTCTTCTGGGGCAGGAACATGTTCTTGAGGATCTCTACCAGCTCTGTCTGTAGCTGGGCATTACTGATCCTCTTCCTCATTTTCATAATCTGGATGATGGCCTCCTGGAGAGGGGTGGGTGGGTCAAACAACGTACAGCATTATATCTTTACTCAACGTTGCCACACATTCAACTGGTATGGTTATGATTGATAAAACCTAGTTTTTCATGTTCTCACTCGAGGCTTAGTGCTCCATTCAAGTATTTGGGGAAAAAAGTGCTGAAACTTCAGGTTCCTCAAGTTGGACCTTTAAATGTGTAACGTTACCTGGGTTCTTAATATTCTCAGCTGGACGATGCCCTCGTTCTCCTCCTCTCTCATTCGCTCCGTGGTCAGCTGCAGTCGACCAATCAGATTAATCTTGCCTCTTTTCTGGACCTTGGAGTTTTTACTAAGAAACAGAGAGACTAAAGAACTCAATATCCCATCAGCAATCACACCTGAAACTGCTCCTCAACATTCCATCCTGGTCCCTAAGTAGGAAACCATGACAACAAAGCTTTCATCAACATTCAAACTTCCCCAAAATGACTGATGAGTTAGAATACATACAGTTACATTAACTAAATAGAACATAGTAAGTCAACAGCGGTTGCAGTGAGGTGCAATTAAGGTTGCAAAACTCTGCCATCTTTCCCAAAAATCCCAGGTTTTTCAGAAATTCCAGATTCCTAGAATCAGGATGGAATAAGCAGGAAAGTCTGGAATGCTCCAATTAGTAATTTTTAGAAATCCTGGGAATGTGGGGAAAGTTACCAGAATTTTGCAACCCTATGTGCATTCAATGCCTTTATTTACAATGAGGGAAAAAAGTATTTGATCCCCTGCTGATTTTGTACGTTTGACCACTGACAAAGACATGATCAGTCTATAATTTTAATGGTAGGTTTATTTGAACAGTGAGAGACAGAATAACAACAACAAAATCCAGAAAAACGCATGTCAAAAATGTTATAAATTGATTTGCATTTTAAATGAGGGAAATAAGTATTTGACCCCTCTGCAAAACATGACTTAGTACTTGGTGGCAAAACCCTTGTTGGCAATCAGAGGTCAGACGTTTCTTGTAGTTGGCCACCAGGTTTGCACACACCTCAGGAGGGATTTTGTCCCACTCCTCTTTGCAGATCTTCTCCAAGTCATTAGGGTTTCGAGGCTGACGTTTGGCAACTCGAACCTTCAGCTCCTTCCACAGATTTTCTATGGGATTAAGGTCTGGAGACTGGCTAGGCCACTCCAGGACCTTAATGTGCTTCTTCTTGAGCCACTCCTTTGTTGCCTTGGCCGTGTGTTTTGGGTCATTGTCATGCTGGAATACCCATCCACGACCCATTTTCAATGCCCTGGCTGAGGAAAGGAGGTTCTCACCCAAGATTTGACGGTACATGGCCCCGTCCATCGTCCCTTTGATGCGGTGAAGTTGTCCTGTCCCCTTAGCAGAAAAACACCCCCAAAGCATAATGTTTCCACCTCCATGTTTGACAGTGGGGATGGTGTTCTTGGGGTCATAGGCAGCATTCCTCCTCCTCCAAACACGGCGAGTTGAGTTGATGCCAAAGAGCTCGATTTTGGTCTCATCTGACCACAACACTTTCACCCAGTTCTCCTCTGAATCATTCAGATGTTCATTGGCAAACTTCAGACGGGCCTGTATATGTGCTTTCTTGAGCAGGGGGACCTTGCGGGCGCTGCAGGATTTCAGTCCTTCACAGCGTAGTGTGTTACCAATTGTTTTCTTGGTGACTATGGTCCCAGCTGCCTTGAGATCATTGACAAGATCCTCCCGTGTAGTTCTAGGCTGATTCCTCACCGTTATCATGATCATTGCAACTCCACGAGGTGAGATCTTGCATGGAGCCCCAGGCCGAGGGAGATTGACAGTTCTTTTGTGTTTATTCCATTTGCAAATAATCGCACCAACTGTTGTCACCTTCTCACCAAGCTGCTTGGTGATGGTCTTGTAGCCCATTCCAGCCTTGTGTAGGTCTACAATCTTGTCCCTGACATCCTTGGAGAGCTCTTTGGTCTTGGCCATGGTGGAGAGTTTGGAATCTGATTGATTGATTGCTTCTGTGGACAGGTGTCTTTTATACAGGTAACAAGCTGAGATTAGGAGCACTCCCTTTAAGAGTGTGCTCCTAATCTCAGCTCGTTACCTATATAAAAGACACCTGGGAGCCAGAAATCTTTCTGATTGAGAGGGGGTCAAATACTTATTTCCCTCATTAAAATGCAAATCAATTTATAACATTTTTGACATGTGTTTTTCTGGATTTTTTTGTTGTTATTCTGTCTCTCACTGTTCAAATAAACCTACCATTAAAATTATAGACTGATCATTTCTTTGTCAGTGGGCAAACGTACAAAATCAGCAGGGTATCAAATACTTTTTTCCCTCACTGTAGCTCAGGGGGCTAACACAGTGTTGTGGGTTCAAAGCTAATGTTTTCGCTATGTACATGAGAGCGAAGTCCTGGTTGACATAGAACAGGGTGCTGTCTGTGAAGTCTTTAGGGGAGGAGACTGAAGGCTCATAGGACAACACCTGTCTCTTCAGCTTAGGGAACGCTACCAGAGACTAGAGACAGAGAAGAGACAGCAGAGAGAGGGAGAGAAAGAGAGGTAATTAGTTTGTTCTCTCAGTCTCTTCTCTGTGTATGAACTGCGTTTATATTGTAATGTTTGCTTTCATTTTTCAATCCCAGAGAGTGTGTGTGTGTGTTACCCAGAGTGTGCGTCGTAGCTCAGCATCGGGCAGCTCAGTGGCCAATTTAAGGTTCTCAAAGCTGATTCGCTCCCGCGGCCGCTGGTTCCAGGCGAATAGGACTGCCAGCTGAAAGGTTGTGACCTCAAGGTCATAATGACCCATTTCGTTCTTGAAGGTGATCTAAACATACACGCCCACACACACAAACACACACACACACCCCCACACACACAGGGGAGAGGAGGGAGATCACTATGCCGTTGGACATGAGGTGATAGTAGTTTTTCCACTGATTATGTTTCTGAGTGTGTGTGCACTGTGTCTGTCTGTCTGTCTGTCTGTCTGTCTGTCTGTGTATCTTCCACTCACGATGCCATTGGACATGAGGTGGTGCCAGTGTAGTTTCCTCCCGCTGTGGTTCCTCTTGTAGAAGTCTTCTACCTCTGGGATCAGATCCTCCAGCTCAGTAGGCAGAGACACAAACACCTTCTCACTGCTCCTCGACCACGCCCCTGCATTCAGGATCTTTATATTCACACTGTCAGCTGAGAGAGAGAGAGAGAGAGAGACAGACAGACAGAGCGTATTAGTGCATTACTATGATACACCAGCAGGAGGAATATTGAGGCTGTGGTTAATAATCACACAAGCTCAGGCCATAGGGTCTGTGTGTTTGTTACCTCGTAGAGCGAGTGTGTGAGTGTCTGTTACCTGGTAGAGCCAGCTTGTTGTGTTTGTGCATTTCCTTGAAGACCTGGTTGAGATCGTCCGATACTTTAATGTCCTGGAACATCCTGGCCAGCTTATTCACATAGTCTGCAGGCATCCCCACCTCCTACCCACACACAGACGACCCAGGGGAAAAAAATAAATCAAAAAGGGGTATAGAGAGAGAGAAAGCATCTGTCTGTGTGTGTGCTCTTACCCTGAGCCACTCCACCATGTTCTCTTCGATCTCGCTGTCGGCTGAGATATCCAGAATCAGTCTTCTGGTCAGGTGGGCTTTATGGTACCTCATAAACACATCCTTATTCTGAACATACTTCAATACCAGCAACTGGGGGGGGGAGAGAGAGCGAAAGAACACATCCTTATTCTGAACATACTTCAACACCAGCAGCTAGAAGGGTTCAGGATGAACAGGATAGAAGACTACGGCTGCATCCCAATTCTACACCCTTCTCCGAAAGTGCCGACTTCCCGTCATGGATTTCACAACAGCCAATGCTTACAACAATCCCAATGCTTTAAAATCCATGAATAAGAGTTTGAGAATCGGGGCTCATTCTACAGTACTAGGTGAGAGTCTTCACCACTTCTTTGAGTTTGAGTTCTATCTCCTCTGAGGTGAGTTTCTTGCTTAGGGTGGTTTTCCTCAGCAGCATGTCACAGTAGTTAGCTAGGAGCTCTGGACACTTAGACTCTGGCTGGGTCTTCAGACCTACCCTGTAGAGAGACACACAGATGAATAGCACATATATAAATATAATTGCTAAAACAGGCATCTACATTCAAGTCACTGGCTGTGTCCCGATTCTCCACCCTTTTTCCGAAGTCTACATGTGCACACTTTCTTGCATGGATTTTACAGTAATGGAAACTACCTCCAGCCAATGGTTACACAAATCATATGCTTTTAAATCCATGATGGGGAGTGTGAAAATGCACCCGTCAGGAAAAGGATGGAGAATCAGGATGCAGCTAATGTTCCGTGATGGGTGGACCAGCAGCCATATTGACACATAACCAAGGAATATAATATAAACATAAAACTCAGGTTTGTCTCACCCTTTCTGTTTGAGTGGCAGCTCTAGTTTAAAGATGGTGGCATCGTTCACTACAGCTTTGTAGGCCTGGAGAGAAACACAGAACTGTCAAACCTCCCGCTCTCCTCTCTCCCCTCACTTTTTTTCTCCTCCTCCATCCATCCCCACCCCCCTTTTCTCTCCACCCCTCCATTCCATCTCCTCCCTTCACCCCCTTTTCTCTCGCTGTATGTGTGTGTGTGTACCTTGTCTCTGGCGGTGAGGAATCGAGGGTCGTCCTGAAAAGCCTCCTTCACCAGTTTACTGAAACGGTTAAACAACATCAGCAGCTGCTCCACGTACTTCTCAGAGTCCTACACACACAGGAATAACAAGAGAAATACAGATATACTAGCTGATTTTGAGTGTGTACATGTTTTACTATACTTGTGAGTACCAGAAGTCCTCACAAGAATAGTAAACCAACTCAAATTCAGAGAAGTGAGGACATTTTAGGCTTAGGGGTTAGAATTAGGGTTAAGGGAAATAGGATTTTCAATGGGAATCAATTGTTGGTCGCCAAAAAGTCCTCACAAGTATAGTAAGACAGATCTGTGTGTGTGTGTACATACAGAAGTGATAGTCTCTGCAGCAGCCACCATATCAGCCAGCCCAGCATTCATGATGTGATCCTCCAGGTCTTTCAGCATGGGCTCTATCCCACTAGGAACCTTATCCATCAGGGAAAACATCAGGTGGAGCTCTGAAGGGGGAAGGACATTAACGTTACACAAAGAAGGACCCTCTTCTACAAACGGTCCCAAGGTTGGTGGGTTACAGTAGTAATGTAACGTGTTACTCACTGTCTGTCTCGTTGCGTTTGATCATGCCAGGACATTCGGCCAGGATGGTTTCTTTAAACGACGTCACCAGAGCGTTCACACAACATTCCATCAGCTGGAGAGAGACATCAGAGACTAACATTGATCTACATGACATCTACATCATCATCTGTTGACTGTGAATATGAGTTAAAACCAGTCTATACAGCCTCATGGGTAAACAGTCTGTCTACTCACTGCTTGGACAGAGTTACATTCACGACGAGTCTCGAGGTATCGAACTGCCCTCTTCTCCTCTTCCCTTAGCTTTGTGTCTGCCTGCAAGACACACGCGATCAGTGAATGTATACACACCCACTGAGATATTGTCACAACAACAACACACTGACACACACACACACACAGACAGAGAGAGAGCAGTCCTTACATATTTCATGTAGTTCTGGACTCCGTTCTGCTGTAGGTATGATGGGGCCTGTGTTCTGTAGAACCTCTCAGTTGAGTCCAGGTAGGCCTTCTCAAAGTTATCTCTGTAGATCTGGAGCTTGTCTTCAGGGTTGGAGCACAGGTTGACTACACACACACACACACACACAGTCAACATACCGAAAACGTACCATGCTTCACCATAACTTCCCATATAAAATGTGTGGATGTTAGCCACTCAGTGTGTGTGTGTCCTACCATATGATTCTCGTACTCCTATAACCAGCTGTGAGTCAAAAGCCTCTCCCAGCCTCTCAGCGTGAACCAGCTTCATAGCACTGTCCTGAAGACGGCTCTTTATGTTGGAGAAGATCGACTCGTTCCATGTGTCCAACATCAACTAGAGGGAGATTCAGAGGGGGACAGAGAGAGGAAAAGCAGAGAGAGTGAGTAAGCAGGATGAGACAATTGATGCATACTATCAAAAGATGAGCATTGTCCATCTCTCCCCTCCCTCATCTTTTCCTTTCCTCCCCCTTTCTCCTCTCATCCCCCTCTCCTCACCTTGCGTACGATGCTGTCCTCAACGTTAGACTCTTGTTGCTGCCCTGCTTCCCCATCAGTGTGATCTCCAGCTGACAGAAGGGTTTGGGCAGGATGTCACACTGCGTGAAGAACTTCCTCCACTCCACAATGTAGGCCTTCAGTAACGCTGTGTCATCCTGGTGACTCAACACACGCTGCCATGGAAACACAGGTCAGAGGTTAGGTCAGAGACAGGTTGCATAGGTAGAGGTCGGGAGTTTAAGAGTAGCCTCTTGCCTGGAAACTGTCATCACTGTACTGGAAAGGTGTGTGTGTGTGTGTGCACGCATGTGCATGTGTGTGTGAAGAACAGCACATTCCAAACTCAAATGTGATTTAAACCCTTACCAAAACCCTTCCCCTGTAACCCACAGTCACACTTACGTTCTGAGCTTGTTTGATGAAGTCTAGAATGTCTTCTTTGAGGGCCTGGTGGATCTTAGCTGGGCCCTTATCATCCCATAGACACACAGCATGGACGTCTCTGCAACACACAATAATAAGCATAGGGTTTTGTGTGTGTGTGTCTGCGGTGCAGTATGTGTCTGTTGTGCAGTTTGGTGTGGTGTGATGCAGTGTGTGTGTCTTACGAGAAGAGGTCGAACCACTGCTGCTTGGTGACAGCCTCCTGTCTCAGCAGCTTGAGAACGATGGGCCTCATCAGGTCCCACTTGTCCTCAAACTGCAAGGAGCCTTTATTCTGGAGAGAGATGATACTACTGTTACTACTCACTACAACTATACTGTTACTACTCAGGGTCATATTCATTAGTGCACACTGTAGAAAATGTTTTGCAACAGAAAATGAAAACAAGCGTTTCTTTTTTGGACAATTTCAAGTAGTCACTCTCTGTTTCGGCATGTTTGCTTCTGTTTCGTACCTAGTGAATATGACCCAGTACGCACTACAACTGTCAAACTGCAACGGAGCATTATTCTGGAAAGAAACTGAAACAAATACTGTTACTACCTATTACTTAGTATCTCAGACTACAGAGAGCCTTTATTCTGCAGAGAGATGACACTACTCACCACCACACTACCTAGAGCCATTCATTCTGGAGAGAGACCGAGAACGAATACTGTTCCTACTTACTAACCCATTACTCAGTAACATGCTACTGTCTAACGCTGTTCAGAATTAAATTATATGTTCACTAGTAGGTTTTTATTCTTTTAAAACATACGTTACAATGGTTCAGTTCGCTAAAATAAATCCTGCTTCAACTAAAACCTTAGCTACATTGTCAACAGTGTAGTTGCACCCAACTCTGATCAATCTGAAGCAGTCAAGACCGTATGTACAGTTAGTTAGCTAGCTAGCTAGTAACACTACCTTGCTGGAGAGCTGTCAAACAGAGCTAATGTTAGCTTGCCAATTCAGCTGATTGTTCCACCACCTGGACAAGCCTGCTACATATTCTCTTGCAGTTTGATGTTGACAGACAACTGTTACTACAATGAACTGTGTATGATATTATTGATGAACTGTCCATTTAAAAGACGAAATGCTTATGCCGGTGACAACTGTATTGCACGTTAGCCAGATGGCTGGCTAGCTAGCTAGCTAGCTAGCTTGTCTTAGCATCCCTTGCTAGCAAGAGAGACATTTCTGTAACCTTAAGTGCAAATAAAACCTGACAAACAGTGTCCGTGGTCGGATTTGTTTTTAACTCCTTCATTAACTTATTTACATCCAGACTATAGGCATCGGGGCGCATAATTAAGTCTTCAAATCCGGATAAAATGCTGACGTGAAGAGACTCTTACCTTTAACAAATTAGACGTCGCCATGTTTCCTCCAATTTGTGCCCTCCTCGCGCAGTCTCGCGAGTGTGTGGTTGGAGGGGATTAGGTAATGTAGCTTTCTATTTAGCACAATAAAAATAGACATATAGATAAAAAAAGGCTAGATAATTGTCCAGTTTAGAGTATTGTGTCATGACATGTTAACTGCATTTTTATGTGCTGCTCTTTGCACTTAAGACACTGCACCAACTTGGATCTTGCAGGTGTTGGAAAATAAATAGAGTAGGCCACAGTTGCCTTGGCTGGGACAGTGCTAAACTTAGCTTTTGACTGCCATGGAACCACTGAGTTTTATTACAGGTCAGTGCATGGTATGTACGTTAGCTATGTGACTGGGAGACAAGTGAGCAACATAGAGAAGGGATATGGGCCCTGTTCGAATCCACACAGCCTTCCTCTCCTTTCCTTAATTAATTAATTCATTCATTCTTTAATTCACCTACCATCTGAAAGCACTAAGTGGTCTTTGCACTTTGATTAGAGAAACTGTTAATCATTCAGCCCAGGCAGCACAGAAGAAATGTAAAATCCTCAGTACAGGCAGCACACAGCAGTATATTCCCCATCCCAGGACCCCACTGTTACAGTGAGACAACATGGCTGAGAAGGACCCAGAGGGGATTATAGCTACAGACCCCAGCGACAATGATGATAGAAAATGTGTTATTATACGGAAGCTTCTGAAGTTCAACCCTAAAGAAGTGTTTACATGGTGAGTCTGTGGGGGGAGAAAACTCAACTCTAAAGAGAGAGAGATGTTATATCAGTGATGATCTGGATCCCATATGGCACCCTATCCTTTATATAGTGCACTACTTTTAACCAGCTCCCTATGGGCTCTGATCGAAAGTAGAGCACTATATAGGGAATATGGTGCCATTTGGGACACATAGTGACATAGTGGAGATGTCCAAAAATGTGTCCACTGTCCAGTAGCCTAGTCTGAGTTGTGTATGTCCCTGGCAGCTAGCATACAGTAGCTTGGACTGAGTTGTGTTGAAACCCTAATGAAGGATATAGGGCCGAAACATGTTGGTTTTACCAATAAAGACGCAGCTTTGTCAACGTCCACTGTCTTCCAAGAGTTGCTGAATTTCCTCTTCACTTATGCTTTGTCCTAACAGGCAGCTGGTGAAGACAGTAGCCATGGGTCAGGGTTTGGCTGCTCTCATCTGCGGCACAGCAGTAACATCCCAGTACCTGGCTTCAGACTACCACGTGGATGCGCCCATGCTCCAGAGCTTTATAAGCTACACACTGCTCTGCCTCACCTACACCACCGCTCTGCTGTTCAGAACAGGTACACACACACACACACACACACACAAATATGCTGCTTTGAAGAACAGGCTGTCTCTCTCTCTCTCTCTCAAACACATACACACACACACACACACCACCCCAGGGCGCTCCTCGTCAGAATAGTACAGTTGTCAACTCTATAAAATGTTATAATTGTGTAGCAGTGCAATAACCTCCAGGCTACCCCCCTCTCCTAACGTACTGTAGGGGATGGCAATATGTTTCCGATTTTGAAGAAGAGGTGGTGGAAGTATCTCCTACTAGGCTTGGTGGACGTCGAGGCTAACTACACAGTGGTTAAAGCTTACCAGTACACTACACTCACCAGTATACAGGTCAGAACTACGAGAGGGTGTGTGTGTGTATGTCTGTATGTATGTTTTTGTGTGTGTGCGAGCTTGCGTGCATGTGTGTATGTGTGTGTGCTGAGTTATGTCCATGTATGTGACTATTCTGGTGTGTCTCACAGCTGCTGGACTGTATTGTGATCCCTGTGTTGATGATACTGTCCTGCTGGTTCCTGAATACGTGCTACAGACCCATCCACTACGTCTCTGTGTGTGTCTGTCTGCTGGGGGTGGGGGCCATGGTGGGAGCTGGTCTACTGGCTGGACGAGACCTAGGATCCAGTAAGAACCCACTCCATTCATTCATTCAATCTCTCAGTTCATATCATAATAAATAGTAACATCTCTTTCCTCATCCTCCTCTCCTCCCTCTCTCCTCTCCTCCCTCTCTCCTCCCTCTCTCCTAGCCTCAGACGTTCTGCTAGGTGATGGCTTGGTCCTGCTCAGTGCCAGTCTATATGCTGTGTCTAACGTTGTGTCAGGAGTACACCGTCAAACACCTCAGCAGAGTGGAGTTCCTAGGCATGGTCGGCCTTTTCGGCACACTCATCAGTGGCATACAGCTGTAAGTGTGTGTGTTTACGTGTGTGCGTGCGCGTGTATCTGCGTGTGGATGTGTGTTGTGTGTGCATGTTCAGGAGAAGGTAGTAGAACGGGAATGTAGTTGATTTGAGTGGTCTGCTGTGCTGCTACAGGGGTGTTCTGGAGCATAACAACGTGGCAAACATCCAATGGGACTGGAGAATCGGTTAGTACCACATAAAACTAAATATATAGGTAGCTGCCAAAATCAAGGAAACGCTTGAGTAAATTAGGGATTCAAAGTATATTGAAAGCAAGTGCTTCCACACGTATGGCTCCTAAGTTAATTAAGCAATTAACTTTCCATCATGCTTAGGGTCATGTATAAAAATGCCCAGTTGCCCATTGTTTTGGCTACCATGACTAGAAGAAGAGATTTCAGTGACTTTGAGAGAGGGTTCTCAAAGGTGCATAGGAGGTTTAAAGGGTGTGTATGTCTCTTATGGGAGATTCTGGAACGGCACCTAACACAGCGTTTTCCACCACCATCACCAAAACACCAAATGATGGAATTTCTCATGGAAGAATGGTGTCGCATCCCTCCAATATAGGTCCAGACACTTGTATAATATATGCTAAGGTGCACTGAAGCTATTGTGGCAGCTCGTGGTGGCCCAACGCCCTATTAAGACACTTTATGTTGGTGTTTCCTTTATTTTGGCAGTTACCTGTATATTTGTTGATATCTTTGTATGATTTTTTTATTGAACAGATAGGACAGTGTGGAAGAAGGAAAGGGTTTGTTACAAAGTAGCTGTGGGTCCGGGATTCGGTAGTGTTAACCACTAGACCACCCCAGGCCACCAGTTATTACCTCTCTCTTAGGGTTACAGAAGTGGTGGTGGCAAGGTTACAGAGAGTACAGAATGGATGCTGTGTCAGCTTGCAGAAGTACAGTTTCCACATACAGCTGTTTGCTGCTCTATATCTTGTGTTTTATGGGAGCTGCAACAGTTGATCTTCCTTGTTAATAATACTTTCTGCCCTGTATAATGATTGTATGTGTTTTCTGTTCAGGCCTATTGTTCTCTGACTACACCCAGTACAGCTGTATGTATGACTAGAGAGAGTAGAAGAGATTAGTACTTTGTTGATTCCAACTTGGGAAATTGTTTGATCACCACAAGCATCATCAACGATTACAAAAGACAAGACAAGGATCAATAATATTCAGATATGAACACATAATAAAATATTAAAAAGACAGATGCACCTTAGGAGCGATAAGAAAAAAACATTAGAAATGCTGTTGTCTGTCATACTCTGGGAAAACAAGCAACAACAATGCATAGTATAGTATGTTCATTTTATCATGTATAATTATTCTCTCCCCAGGCCTGCTGTTTTCTGGCTATGCCCTGTGTATGTACACCCTCTACAGCTGTATGCCCATAGTGGTCAAGAAGACCAGTGCTACAGCAGTCAACCTCTCCCTGCTCACTGCAGACCTCCTCAGCCTCTTCTGTGGCCTGTTTCTCTTTCAATACACGGTTAGTACACACACACACACACACAGCACACACACTGGGGATAGTAGGTACAGTAGGTTGAGCCATTTGACAGCTCAGTTACTGATTGTGTTTCTGAATAGATAAAGAGATGAGTTAATCAATGATTTGATGACTCCAATGATGGATGATATATTAATTGATTGCTGCTATACTATGTCTGTAATCTCTGTCAAACTAGTATAATCTAATCTCTGTGAGATCAAGGAGACAGTAGTGATAAGATCAGTCCCCAGAAACAGAGATAGGAGGATCCATCCCACTAGAGCTGTACTGAACACAGGACACATCTGTCCTTATCTTAAAACATCTTAGTCCTGAAGAGAAATCCCCTGGTCACCATGACCCTGTTCAGTGTGTTGATAATTGTTTTTAATGTGTAATATCCTATGTCCTCATATAGCTCATCTGGTGTGTGAGTGAGTGTGTGTGTGTGTGTGTGTGTGTGTGTGTAGTTCTCAGGTCTGTACATGGTGTCTCTGGTGGTCATCCTGGTGGGCTTCGTCTCCTTCAACGCTGTGGCAACGACCCCTGACCCTGCAGACCCCATCGCCCTCTCCATGGGCTGGGAGGAGGGCAGCTACGAGAACCCTGATGACATCATCAAAGAAGAAGTGGTGGTGGCGGTCTTGGAAGAGAAGGAGGATCAGGAAGAGGAAGAGGGTGAACGCCCATGGGTGTCATGGAATCAGAGAACACAGAATGAGGAGGTACCGGCAGGGGGACAGAGTACCAAGATGTGATCTGATCTACTAGACGAGCACTTCCCAACAGTCTATAGCTGTTAATCTCATTGTCTCCTTTCTTTAATTTGTACCATTCTAACAGATCTACAGATTCACAGGTGTATATATGTACAGTATAGGTGTTTGTATTAGTTGTAATATTTGTCCACTAGTTGACTTGGCAGGAAGAATAATAAATACATGTTTTATTCCACATTCATTGTGGGGTGTGTCAAGTTAATGAGTGAGTCTTCATTGATATCAAACCTGGTTGGAGCATAAACCCAATTAAGCAAGATATTTTCACATGAAGAATGTTATGTGCAGGGCTCAATGCCTGCAACATTACCTGATTCAATTATTATTATTTGAGACAACAAAACAAAAAACAATCGAAGAATGGGTCCCTCCTTTTTTTAATGAAGACAGTTGAAATACTTGATACTTGAAATCTTTGGAATGAGGTCGCAAGTTGAGTATTTTCACGTCATATCCTCGCGTGGCTTCAATCTTCCGGTAGGTAGAGAGCTGTCCGTGGTGCTGAAACCGTTAGTAGCACGCGCACAACATTGTTTACAAACATCGGATCTGATCAGCTCATCAAATCTATGGACAGAAAACGTTTGTTTTTCCCGAGCTAGTGCTAGTCAAATACTTTATTATTAACAGTTAGCGAACTAATAGTCTGCTTTGTGATTCACTATGTCTATGATGCTAAACAAGGCACGGAAGCAATGCTACTGAACTGCTTTGGGACAGAAAATAAGTGACATGTAGACACCTCCTCCGTGTGTTTACAGACAGGTGAGATATAACAAGGTAGACTGCATGCAATAGTTTTTCTTAACCTTCTCCCTCTGTCAATCTTCCATCTCTTTCCCTGACTCCTAAACTGTCAAACCAGCTCCACAGTAATGATCTATACACAGACTACTAGGCTATAGAGCTTTCACAGGCCCCATATGGAAAATAATTATGAAAATCAAATAAGAATCTTGTACAGCAGAATAACATAATTTGTACAAACATCTACGAATTACTCTAATAAGGATCTGGTAAGATTTTGTATGTTTTTCCTTATATGTCAGTGCTGTATTTGTATATGTGTTAACTTAAATGCATTTTATGACATACACCACAATAATGTATTCAATTGTGTATTTCCTAAAAAGATATGGTAAGACATACAGTACCAGTCAAAAGTTTGGACATACCTACTCAATCAAGGGTTTTTCTTTATTTTTTACATTTTTTGACATTGTAGAATAATAGTGAAGACATCACAACTATGAAATAACACATATGGAATCATGTAGTAACCAAAACAGTGTTCAACAAATCAAAATATATTTTATATTTGAGATTCTTCAAATAGTCACCCTTTGCCTTGAAGACAGCTTTGCACACTCTTGGCATTTTCTCAACCAGCTTCATGGGGTAGTCACCTGGAATGCATTTCAATTAACAGGTGTGCCTTCTTAAAAGTTAATTTGTGGAATTTCTTTCCTTCTTAATGCGTTTGAGCCAGTCAGTTGTGTTGTGACAAGGTAGGGGGGTATACAGGTATACTATTTGGTAAAAGACCAAGTCCATATTATGGCAAGAACAGCTCAAATAAGCAAAGAGAAAGGACAGTCCATCATTACTTTAAGACATGAAGGTCAGTCAATACGGAACATTTCAAGAACTTTGAACGTTTCTTCAAGTGCAGTCGCAAAAACCATCAAGTGCTATGATGAAATTGGCTCTCATGAGGACCGCCACAGGAATGGAAGACCCAGAGTTACCTCTGCTGCAGAGGATAAGTTCATTAGAGTTACCAGCTTCAGAAATTGCAGCCCAAATAAATGCTTCACAGCGTTCAAGTCACAGACACATCTCAACATCAACTGTTCAGAGGGGACTGTGTGAATCAGGCCTTTGTGGTCGAATTGCTGCAAAGAAACCACTACATAAGGACACCAATAATAAGAAGAGACCTGCTTGGGCCAAGAAACACGAGCAATGGACATTAGACCGGTGGAAATGTGTTCTTTGGTCTGGAATCCAAATTGGAGATTTTTGGTTCCAACCGCCGTGTCTTTGTGAGACACGGTGTGGGTGAACGGATGATCTCCGCATGTGTATTTCCCACTGTAAAGCATGGAGGAGGAGGTGTTATGGTTTGGGGGTGTTTTGCTGGTGATTTATTTAGAATTCAAGGCACACTTAACCAGCATGGCTACCACAGCATTCTGCAGCGATACGCCTTCCCATCTGGTTTGGGCTTAGTGGACTATCATTTGTTTTTCAACAGGACAATGACCCGACACACCTCCAGCCTGTGTAAGGACTATTTTACCAAGAAGGAGAGTGATGGAGTGCTGCATCAGATGACCTGGCCTCCACAATCCCCCGACCTCAACCCAATTGAGATGGTTTGGGATGAGTCGGACCGCAGAGTGAAGGAAAAGCAGCCAACAAGTGCTCAGCACTCCTTCAAGACTGTTGGAAAAGCATTCCTCATGAAGCTGGTTGAGAGAATGCCAAGAGTGTGCAAAGCTGTTGTCAAGGCAAAGGGTGGCTATTGGAAGAATCTCAAATATAAAATATATTCTGATTTGTTTAACAATGTTTTGGTTACCACATTATTCCATATGTGTTATTTCATAGTTTTGATGTCTTCACTATTATTCTACAATGTAGAAAAAATAAAGAAAAACCCTTGAATGAGTAGGTATGTCCAAACTTTTGACTGGTACTGTATTTGCGACAAATTATATGAATTATGTTCTGAGAATGTAACCTCTACAAAGTAAACATTTTTCTTATAGGTTTCTCACTGTTTTTTATAAGTAAACATATAAAGACCATGACAATTACTATAAGAAAAATACAGTATTTGTAGATAAATGTTCAGGTATGAGTTTCCATGGTTAAGGCTGGGCAGAACCTCCTACTGGACAGTTGATTTATCTACAGCTATGCCTTTGGTCTCCCATCCAGGATTTTAGCCAAACACAGCCCTGCTTAGCTTTGATATTTGTCACTGACTACTACCAATGTGCTATCATGAGAATGCTTGTTGTGAGATCTCCACTTAATAACTAAATATGACTCACTGCTGCTATCAAAGTCATTCCTCCTCAACCTCCTCCTCCTCTCCTCCTCCTCATCCTCCACCTGTTCTAATCTTCTCTCACTCAGTTGATGCCCCTAGTTTGCATAATATACAACCTTAGAACATAAAACTGATAATAAGGTTTTCCTGATTCTGTCCCAGACTCTGGAGCGATCATGGACCCACGGTCTGAGGGATCCGACCCCCGGGCCGAGGGAACTGACTACGTTCCCAACAGTATTCCCTATGTTCCGGAGCAAAGGTCTGAGCTGTGTGTGTCGGAGGCTCACAGCCAGCAGCTACTGGGCATGCTCAGATCGTTCAGAGAGAGAGGCCTGCTTTTTGACTTCACTATAACAGTCCAGGACCAGACCTTCCCCTGTCACCGCTGTGTCCTGGCGGCCTGCAGTGACTTCTTCAGGTTGGTGTGTGTGTGTATATGTGTGTGTGTGCGTGCGTGCATGTGTGCGTGTGTGTGTGCTCTAACGGTTCTCTGTCTGCAGGGCCATGTTTGAGTTGGACATGCGTGAGTGTGGTGATGGGATGGTAACCCTGGGTAACCAGTCTCCGGAAGCCGTGCGCTGCTTCCTGGACTTCTGTTACTCTGGAGAGATGGTCGTCACCCATGAAAACGTAGACATGCTGTTCCAGCTCGCCTCTTTCCTACAGGTACACTACATCAGGGGTAGCCCTTACCCTAAACCAAATGACACCCTACCCCTATGCCCTACATAGTGCACTACTTTTGACCAAAGCCCTATGGACCATGGTCAAAAGTATTGCACTATAAAGGGAATAGGGTGCAATTTGGAAAAAACACTAGATCTGGGTCAGATACATAAACTTGAGAGGTGATGTTGATATATTGACCGGTGTTCCGTTTCCCAGGTGTCTGTACTCTTCAGAGCATGCAGTGACTTCCTGATCGGAACCCTGGAGCTCTCCAACTGCCTGATGCTATTGGCCCTCGCCGAGGGATACGGCTCCGCCTCCCTCCTCCAGCAGGCCAATGAGTTTGTAGTTCAGAACTTCCACGACCTCTCAATGACTCCAGACTTCCTGGATATGCCGGTGAGGAGCCACTCTGATAGGTTCCCATTGTCATTTATTGAGACTCACAAAAATATGTTTGTGCATTGAAATAAAAGGGCCCTAGCACTAGCACACCTGATTCAACATATCAACTCATCATCAAGTTGAATCAGGTGTGTTGGGGCTAGAGCAAATACACCCCTCTGGGTCCCCCGGATCAGGATTGGGAAACACTGAAGTAGATAGTTACTCCTTTTAGCTTTGAGAAAGTCACTATGTGAGCCATGTAAAAGTGTGCATGGGTCCACTCCCCCTGAAGGATTTAAAAGGATTTAAAAGCATTGGATTGCTTTTAAATAATAACATTGGGAAACACTGATCTACTTCCTGTCCTCCCAGTTGGGCGTGCTTGAGGTATGTCTGGGGTCGGACAGTCTGAGCGTGCCCAGTGAGGAGGTGGCGGTGAGGTCATCGTTGAGGTGGACAAGTCACGACCTCCAGACCAGACAGAGGCTGTTGCCACGGCTACTCGCACTGCTACGGCTTTACCACGTACCCACACACACCCTGCAGGTACACACACACGCACACCCACCCACACACACGTATGCATGGGTCTTTTTACCAGTCAAAATGTATTGTGTATGTGTGTGTTCAGGCCCTGGCCCGGACTGAGAATCTCCTCTCAGAGGACCAACTCTGTGTTAGTCTGGTCAGTGATGCAGTGAGTAGACAGACACAGCTCAGTGGTCTACTGCCAGATGCCAGACCAGCCACCACACAGTCTTACATCTACATCCACAAGACAGAGGAGAACGGAGAGATACACCACAGCTTCTGTTACTGCCTGGACACAGACCAATGGAGAGAGCTGCCTCAGGGCCAGGGGGCGGGTTTTAGTATGACCCCTGACCCCCCAGGCTCCTCCCTCACCAGCTACGCCGAGAAGGTATACAAACAAACACACACACACATACACACACACAGGCAGTAGCGCACAATTGAATTTACGCTTTGATCAACTATCATCATCTTTTATCTCCTCTCTAAGTTGTTTGTGACAGGTGGTTGTCGGGGCAACTGTTGCCGCACGGTGCGTCTTCACGTGGCAGAGCCATTCCATGATGCGACAGCGGAGGTTTGGTGCTACTGCCCCATCACACACACCTGCACCCCTGCCCCGGACATGGGGAAACCCCGTACCATGCACACAGCTGTCACCACCCTGGGCAGACTGTATGTGCTAGGAGGGAGGACCGGAGGAGAGAGGGATGGGGCTCCTAGCCTAATGGAGGTGAGGATGAGGATGATGATAATTATGATGATGATAGTTGTAATGATGATGATGATGATGATGATCATCTGTAGGTGGAGTACTATGACCCCCTGGCCAAAACCTGGACATCCGTCAGCTCTCTGCCCACGGCTATCTACTACCCAGGTAAGGAACACACACACACACACAGAGAAACATACATGCACAAATGCACACAGACACACACAGAAATACAGAAACCCCCACACACATACACACACATACCTCTAACCCTCCCCGTGGCCTCGTATTACCACCCAGAATCTAGTGCGTGCGGCAGCATCATCTACACATTGGGGTCGTCAGTGGAGATATCGGACTCCTTCAACCCTTCGCTGGACTGTTTCCTGCGCTACGATGCCGTTTCTGACCAGTGGAGCCACCTGGTGGCAGAGTTTGGTCAGTTTTTCCATGCCACCCTGGTCAAGGCTGTGTCTGTCAACAACACTCTACACCTCTGTGACTTGTCTACATATAAGGTGACTGACTTGTTGATTGACTGGTTGATTGATTGATTGACTGATTATTTGATTGATTGATGTCTCCATCTATAAGTTTGAACTCACTGCTTGTACTGCAAGGAGCATACGCACAGCTCTTTTTTTTGTAGTCCCGTGTAGCTCAGTTGGTAGAGCATGGCGTTTGCAATGTCAGGGTTGTGGGTTCAATTCCCATGGGGGGCCAGTATGAAAATGTATGCACTCACTAACTGTAAGTCGCTCTGGATAAGAGCGTCTGCTAAATTACTAAAATGTAAAATGTAAATAAGTCTATTTGTATTTCTTTATCCTTCATTTAATCAGGCAGGTCCTATTGACATAGAAACAGTACATAGATAGGGACTTTGTCATTAAAACAAACTTGACAACTATTTTACGAAACACCAACTCACCACACCTGACCAGTCTGAATCCTGTGTTCTGTGTTCTGTGTTCTGTCCAGGTATACAGTTTCTGTCCGGAGACGTGTGTGTGGCAAGGGGAGGGGTCGTTTGAGTGTGCCGGGTTCAACGCAGGCGCCGTGGGTGTGGCCAACCGAATCTACATCCTGGGAGGAGACTACTCACCTGATGAGATCACTGACGAAGTCCAGGTGTACCACAGTGGGCGGGGCCAGTGGGAGGAAGTGACGCCAATGCCACGCCCCCTGACAGAGTTTCACTGTCAGGTCATCAGCTTCAACAGATACAGAGACCCCTGGGGAGGGAGGGACACATAACACACACACACACAAGCATGTGTGCACACACACAAACCCTGGGATTAAAAGCTGCACACCGCATCAATGAAATAAATTATGTTTTGTCATATCTAATTTTTATCACATTTTATGTTATATATTTATTTATAAACTGGGGGATTCGAGCCCTGAATGCTGATTGGCTGACAGCCATGGTATATCAGATCGTATACCACAGGTATGACAAAACATTTATTTTTACTGCTCTATTTACGTTGGTAACCAGTTTGTAATAGCAATAAGGCACCTCTGGGGTTTGTGGTATATGGCCAATATATCACGGCTAAGGGCTGTATCCAGGCACTCTGCGTTGCATCGTACATAAGAACAGCCCTTAGCCATGGTATATTGGCCATATACCACACCCCTTCGAGCATTATTGCTTAATTAAAACATTTTCTATTCCCAAGAATGCTATTTGGGTTCAAAGCCACAGTAGAGGTTTCTGAGTCTTCTGGTCCAAGGACTTGTCTTGGTTGTTTCTGGACATATCTGATCACCTAAGGCTGTTGCAGCTGACATGACATCTATCATGGTGCAGGATCTATTAAAGAACTCTGGAATGGCATTTTTCTGTGTGCAGGTTTTCTGTCTTTATTTTCAGTGTAACTGGACTGGGCCTGCCTTCACTATTTAAAAGTGAGACAATGAGAGACTACTGTTCCAGGTAACACGTGTTACAACACTCTCTACTTTGGAATGTTTTTGTGCCAGAGTAGGCTTGTCTAGCCAAACACCACGTTGTAATGCTGAAATATTTGTAAACACTTGCGCAGAGGGCTAACCATTTGACACAAACATAATTAAATGTTGATTCTACATAGCTCACATTGTGACTTTCTCAAAGCAAAAAACAATGAGCTTGAAATCAGTTGAAATTGAATGCGGGCACCTGTGCTCTATGATCTATTGCCGATTTTTCGCGGGAGATATGATAACGTATTCTACTGTTCAGTGCTTCAGGCTACTTGATTTCGGACGGACTCAACCATCTGACTGGATAGGGGTGTTCCACAATAGGATACGCTGTATGTAGTACGTTTTGTTTTTAGTTGTGTCATGCAAATGTGTTATAGCATTATAATATTCTGCTACAATTTATAACGCATATTTATTATACCTCAATGGTTATTTTAGATAGTATTCGTTCATCCATCTACGAAACGGGAGTTACCCTCCTCTTTTGAGTTAAAGCGGTCCTGTCCTGCTCCGGGAGTGATGTCACTGATAGAATGTGATCATTTCGTGAATCAGTGTACTTCTCGTTGCTTTTTTTAATCATAAGACAGCTTGTGCGGCATCGACAGACGATTGTTCGTAGAGAGACTATCAAAGAAAAGTACATTTTCGGTCTTAGTCTGCCTTCTAGGACAGCTACTCAATGGTTTATTATTAAACCTTTTGTGGATCAAACAACGTAGTTGGCTACATTTCAACTGGGTGACAATGCTAGAATGTTTTGTAGCTAAATGTTGTCTGTTTTGACGAACGTTTTGCTGTAAACTAGAACGTCGAGATTTATTTTCCTAAAAGACCCAATTTCGTCGATTGAAGATCATCAGGACAGGGCTACAGCCGAGCAAGGAGGACAAGATATCACCCTCAGCATTTTGTTTCCAGTTGATCTACAGCGACATACAACAATGTTAACCCAGGTATGTATGGTTTATTACATTCTTATTAGCCTACATTCGTGGTACATTCTTTCCAAAGTGGTAAGAACAAACAAGGTTCCGTGCAGGCTACTAGCCGCTTGTTGTTGTGTGTGGTGTGTCCAGGGCGCGTGTCTTGGACTTGGACACGACAATGTTCTTTCCGGGTAGCCTAATGAATCAAACCCCTCAAATGATGGTCAATGAAAAAAAGCATCGACAACGATGGATGCTCTTTTATTTGCACTTCGTGTGAAACGTGTCCTCTAGTTTGTGTGTCCAGAAAATGTTGACACAACTTATTTTTTTCCTGCGCAGCATCGAGTGTGTGTAGCCTAGGCTAGACAGAAGCCATGTCAGGAGGAATTCTATTGTGTCGCTGAAATATTTGGCACTCCGCTCATTGATTTGCAATCGCAACTTTATGTTAATGACAAATTAGATCCGTGAGTAGACTAGACTAGGATGCCATCTGATCAAGCTCTCGAATTTAGAGAAACTATTTGAAGAAGCGAAGGCTACATTTTATTAACCTACCTCAACAGTCTAACCCACTGTCATTTTTCTCTGATGACCGCCCAGCAATCAGGTTACGATGAAGTGACATCTTCGTCGCCATTTTTAGATAAAATTACTTTTAAGGACCGGAGAGTATCATTTTAGTGATTTTGGGCACGGTGTTTGTCTCGTTATGCGTTGATCAGTTCCTGTGCAGACGACCCCTGTGTAGAGACAGACATGAAGTAGATTTTTTCCTGATTGTCAAATCTCGGATGGGATGATAATGACAATAAGACTAGCCAGCTTATACACGAAAAGTTGTGTATTGTTGAAATGACGACCAGGCTACATTTGGCGCTCCGAGAAACCATCGAGACCGGCTTCGTTGTCAGTGTTTCTGTCATACATGCACCTACAGTCTTTCAGCCCTCGTTTCCTCCCATCCCCCATTAGCCCTTCCGCTCCGGCTTTACACACTCCGAAACAATGTTGCCATTAAGTGATACATAATGTCCAATCGAGTTACAAGTTGCAACAGTGTTGCAATAGCCTCTGTATATCAACACATGTCTGCAATATTCACGAGTCGTTCTTGGGCTATAGGATACGTTTTCATGCGTTGTAGGCTATTTGGGTACACGTTTTTGAAGGGCTGTTCATTTTGTGTAATGCCTTTCTTAGCCTAAAGTTGTGGGTTCTTTCAAAGCACAACTCTATATTTCTTGCATACTCATATTATTGTTATTGTTATTATTATTCCACCCGCTCTATTGCTTAAAATGATTAAGCTATTAACACTCAGCGCGCCGGAAATCTATAACTACTAGAATGGCCATGACGGTCAGTTGTTATTTCAACTGTGTAAATATTCCATAATCAGTGGCGACACGTCATTCAGGGGAGGGGGGGGCAGAGCCTGTTTTTGCCTGTTTTGCATGTTCTTTTGCCATTAATACGTGTCACATATCAGTTTGCAAACAATGTAAAAAAAAATTATATATATATATATAATATTGAGTTAATAAAGCACATACAAACATGGTCTCTTTTTTGCTTTCTTGAATAAGGCAGCTCCAAAATGCAGGTGTTTCAGCCTAGCTCAGTGCTTTCTGTGGTGGTGGGGCAGCCAGCGGAAAATACAGAGCATAGGGGTTGGTAATGTTCTCTATTTGCGCCGTGATTGGCTCAGTGTTCTGTCACTCATGGGTACACTACACCACTGCAAATTCTACAGGGAGAGCTCGAAAATTCAAGCCCCTTGGGTCCTGCCATAGAGTTACATTAGAAGTGCCCATCCAAGAAGGCTCAAGGTCATTGGCCACAGATAAAAATGTCAAATCACGTTTTATCTACCCTAGCTTTGATTGGACTGATCATGTCAACATCATACTTTCAAAATCTTAGCTAGACAAGCAGTCATCATCATGAATCAAGTCGACAATCTACTGGCAAGTCCTTTTCAATCCTTGTCATATGAAGAGAAATTATAGATAAAAGGTATCGGTGCTCATCGGCCATTGGACATAAACATTACACAAGTCGGAAATCGCAAATTCAACAATGAGTGGTTTGGAAGGAAGCAGTGGCTAACTGCAAGCATCTCTGTAGCTCAATTGGTAGAGCATGGCGCTTGTAATGCCAGGGTTGTGGGTTCGATCCCCGGGACCACCCATACGTAAAAATGTATGCACACATGACTGTAAGTCGCTTTGGATAAAAGCGTCTGCTAAATGGCATATTATTATTATTATTATTATATCTCAAAGCAATCACTATTTTGCTTCCCATGCCTGCTATTCAATGGAGAGGGTGTGTGGTCCAAGTCTGGGTTTAAGGATTTAAAACATAATAATATAATATAAAACCTAATATTAGATAAAGGGAACATACGTGAACAATTAACACAACAATTACATATTTATTTCATAAACAAAGTTATGCAACACCCAATTCCCCAGTGTGAAAAAGTAATTGCCGCCTTACACTCAATAACTGGTTGTGCCACCATTAGCTGCAATGACTCCAACCAAATGCTTCCTGTAGTTGTTGATCAGTCTCTCACGTCGCTGTGGAGGAAATTTGGGCCACTCTTCCATGCAGAACTGCTTTAACTCAGTGACGTGTGGGTTTTCAAGCATGAACTGCTCGTTTCAAGTCCTGCCACATCTCAATTGGGATTAGGTCTGGACTTTGACTAGGCCATTCCAAAACTTCCAATTTGTTGCTTTTTAACAATTTTCATGTAGACTTGATTGTGTGTTTTGGATCATTGTCTTGCTGCATGACCCAGCTGCGCTTCAGCTTCAGCTCACAGATGGATGGTCTGACATTCTCCTGTAGAATTCTCTGATACAGAGCAGAATTCATGGTTCCTTCTATTAAGGCAAGTCGTCCAGGTCCTGAGGCAGCAAAGCATCCCCAAACCATCACACCACCACCACCATGCTTGACCTTTGGTATGATGTTCTTACTGTGGAATGCAGTGTTTGGTTTTCGCCAGGCATAATGGGACCCATCTTGTCCAAAAAGTTGACTCAAGTTTGCCAAAAAGCACCTGGATGATCATCAAGACTCTTGGAAGAATGTTTTATGGACAGATGATTCAAAAGTATAACTTTTTGGACGACATGGTTCCAGTAATGCCTGGCGAAAACCAAACTCTGCATTCCACAGTAAGAACATCATACCAAAGGTCAAGTGTGGTGGTGTGATGGTTTGGGGATGCTTTGCTGCCTCAGGACCTGGACGACTTGCCTTAATAGAAGGAACCATGAATTCTGCTCTGTATCAGATAATTCTACAGGAGAATGTCAGACCATCTGTCTGTGAACTGAATCTAACACTTCAGCAACTTTGTGCAGGGAGAGTGAGAGTGCTTAAAGTGTTTTTTGCAGACCTATCCTCGTTTTCCACCTTTTTCACGGGCTCATCCAAAAGACTCTCCGCTCTTGCGGAATCAACGAACAGACGGGTCCCCAGGCCACCGGGTACACAATGGAACTTCAAAAGCAGAACTGTCAATGCAGTGTGGGAGGACCATGAGGCACTGGCCCAATGCATGGAGGACATCCACACGCAGCCTGGATGGGATGAGATCACCATCAGCAAGGCTTATGGCCTGTCCATGAAACTCAACGATCCCACATTTCTGCAACTGCTCAAGTTATTTTCCTTGGTAATGCAGCGGTGGATGTTTTGTACAACATAATGCAGAAACAAACCATTGGTGCAGCAGGAATCGTCGGAGCAATCAACAACTTCAAGGCGAACGTTCAAAACATTCGCGAGCAAACTAATGCACTGACCAAAGGACATGTTGATGCCACTGAACCAAGGCAGAGAAACCTTAACACTGCACCCATGATGAATGAGGCATGCGAAACAATCGCTGCTCATGTGCAAGAAAGGTTTTCTGAAAGTGACCAGTTAATTGCAGCAAAGTTGGACAGCTCATTTCCCCCCCAGTATGGACATTCCTTTCCGACCGCAGAACTCCAGTGTGCTACCAAGCAATGGCCTGTGGGCAACCAGGAGAAGTTGAAAAACTGAGATGTCCCCTCTCTACCGGCATTCCTGAACTGCACACTGGAAAGAGAGCACTTTCTTTATTGAAATCACTCTACGAGAACAACCTGCAGGAGGCCTTGTCTGAGACGGTCTCTCTTCTCAAAATCATCATCACCACTCCGATGACAACCGCAGAGTCAGAAAGAAAAGGTTCCACCCTTAAAAGGATAAAAACCTTCACACGTAACTCCATGGGCCAGAAAAGGTTAAATGCATTGGCCATGCTGTCAATCCAGTATGACTTCATCCAGAGAGTGCCAGACTTTGATGATAAAGTAATTGAGAAGTTTTCCCACAAGAAGGACCGCCGTGCCAACTTCCTGTTCAAGTGAGCACAGCACAACAATATGTCTAGTATGCTGCTGCATAAGTGATGTAATATGCCAGGGAGATGTGTATACTGTAGCTAAGAAAGTAATACTAAGTGTATGTTGTGTAGTAAGCAGTTAGTAGCCTATGTGTCTCACTCACCCTAAGAATGTGGTCCCTTTCCCCCTTAGAACTTAGCCTACTGTTCTGACTTGGTGGTGCACATGCAGCCTATAGCCTGTTTTAGAGAAATGTCATCATCAAATATTGTAACAGCTTTCATTGCCTGCTTACCTGCCCCCATTGTAAGAGCTTTCATTGTCTGCTTATGTGCCCCCATTATTGATCCTACGGTTCTGACTTGGTGTACAGGGAGAACACTGTAAGAACGGCCCATGTTCTGAATTATGTCGCTGTCCATTTCAAAATTGCTGAACGAATAGGCAGCATATAGGCTACATCCGTCTCAGCTCGCTCATGTCTTAATCGGAATTACGGCTTGCCTCTTAACCGCTTATCGTCATATATGCCATAGTTTGGACATCTGCATTGTTATATTGCTTATATAGGTCTCTCATTAGTATCTTATTAATAATTTTAGGCAATGTTAGAATTATGCATTTAATTGTTTTTCTTACTTTGTGTGTTATAATTAGCTCTGGTGCTTTTCTCCACGAGGAGGGTGGTAAGTTACAGACCCAACAACATTAAATTATAGTATCCCCTCCTCGTAACCATGTTTGCCAGTGACAGTCTCTTCCCATTCAAATATTTTTGTTCAACAAAAAGTTCAGTAATAGACCGATGTAATTCCAGTTCATATTGTGAGGGTTATTTTGTTTGCACAATGCGTAGTCAGTGCGTCTGTATATTGTCTATACAAGTGGATCCTCGTGATTTGTATTGTCCTTCCTTTTTAGACCACATAGGCCTAATAAAATATGTCAAATGGTAGGCTAACCGCTGAGTCTGGGTCTCTCTTTCTCTCTCTGTGGTGACTTAAAGAAGAGTAATGTTAAGGCCTCAACATCTTGCTGAATTTCTGTCGCTGCCCTTTTCGAAATTGCAGAACGAATACGCCTACCTCATCGCAGCTCGTTTGCTTGCACTTGCTTATACTTAGAGCTAAGTGTTAATTATATAAGAACAAACATTATGAATTTACTGAACATAAATCTAATGATGTTTGTGTATGGTTCAAAAGTCAAAACTCATGTGGACATTCATTATTATTGAAGGACAATGCGGTTCTTATCCAGTTACACAAATCCACAACGAGTCAGTAGAAACCACATTTATTTAAGCAAGTCAGCCATAAGCTTCACTCTCGGGACAGCTTTATGAAGACCCTAAAGGTTTGTGGGCACCGTTTGTCACCATTATAGTGCATTTCATGTATTGTTTAGAGTTGTGTAGTGACTTCGCTGGCATGCATCTAAAGAAATTGGTTGTTTGCCCCACCAAGATTGACACGCTAAAATCGCCACTGTCCATAATAAATAATAAATTGCTAAATGAATGCTTTTATTGTGTTAAAATAGGTCATAAGAAACCTCAGGACACCAAATGTACATTGTAATCAGTCAGAAAATGTATTGATTGATCCAGAAGTGCATAGACTTGAGTGTATTTTCTGACTTTAAGACAACAGTTGCCTGCCCATCTAGCCCGTCCAAACTACACCGAAACTATAATGAAACTAATTTCACACATATTATAATAATAACAGATGTGGCCTAAAGAAAATATTAAATTGACAATAGTCTGATGGGTTACAATATTATCAATTGAGAATGAAGAGACTGATGACCAGTGCACCAGCACATTGTGCATTGACAAACGCACCAGTGCATTGGAAAAGAAGGGACCAGAGCTTACAAAATAGCACCTTCCATATCAGTCTACAGAGGTCCATGCAGGCCAGACGTTTTGATTGCTATACACTATCGGAAAGAGCAGATTCCAAGGTTTCTAATTAAACTATTTTTGCCAAACAACTCTACAAATTGTGCACACTGTCTCTGTTTCAAAGTATTACTTTTTCCTAGAACAACCGAGGCTCCATACACATGCGTTCCTCATGTGAGTACTGGCGACAATCAGCAATAACCATTTGGGAAAACTATCATTTCTATTTTCTAATGTATATTCCATTACATTTTTACTGTAAAATATATGTTTTGACTGTGTTAGGGCAGGGGAATATACAGTGGGGAAAAAAAGTATTTAGTCAGCCACCAATTGTGCAAGTTCTCCCACTTAAAAAGATGAGAGAGGCCTGTAATTTTCATCATAGGTACACGTCAACTATGACAGACAATCCAGAAAATCACATTGTAGGATTTTTTATGAATTTATTTGCAAATTATGGTGGAAAATAAGTATTTGGTCAATAACAAAAGTTTCTCAATACTTTGTTATATACCCTTTGTTGGCAATGACACAGGTCAAACGTTTTCTGTAAGTCTTCACAAGGTTTTCACACACTGTTGCTGGTATTTTGGCCCATTCCTCCATGCAGATCTCCTCTAGAGCAGTGATGTTTTGGGGCTGTCGCTGGGCAACACGGACTTTCAACTCCCTCCAAAGATTTTCTATGGGGTTGAGATCTGGAGACTGGCTAGGCCACTCCAGGACCTTGAAATGCTTCTTACGAAGCCAGGCGGTGTGTTTGGGATCATTGTCATGCTGAAAGACCCAGCCACGTTTCATCTTCAATGCCCTTGCTGATGGAAGGAGGTTTTCACTCAAAATCTCACGATACATGGCCCCATTCATTCTTTCCTTTACATGGATCAGTCGTCCTGGTCCCTTTGCAGAAAAACAGCCCCAAAGCATGATGTTTCCACCCCCATGCTTCACAGTAGGTATGGTGTTCTTTGGATGCAACTCAGCATTCTTTGTCCTCCAAACACGACGACTTGAGTTTTTACCAAAAAGTTCTATTTTGGTTTAATCTGACCATATGACATTCTCCCAATCCTCTTCTGGATCATTCAAATGCACTCTAGCAAACTTCAGACGGGCCTGGGCATGTACTGGCTTAAGCAGGGGGACACGTCTGGCACTGCAGGATTTGAGTCCCTGGCGGCGTAGTGTGTTACTGATGGTAGGCTTTGTTACTTTGGTCCCAGCTCTCTGCAGGTCATTCACTAGGTCCCCCCGTGGGGTTCTGGGATTTTTTCTCACCGTTCTTGTGATCATTTTGAACCAACGGGGTGAGATCTTGCGTGGAGCCCCAGATCGAGGGAGATTATCAGTGGTCTTGTATGTCTTCCATTTCCTAATAATTGCTCCCACAGTTGATTTCTTCAAACCAAGCTGCTTACCTATTGCAGATTCAGTATTCCCAGCCTGATGCAGGTCTACAATTTTGTTTCTGGTGTCCTTTGACAGCTCTTTGGTCTTGGCCATAGTGGAGTTTGGAGTGTGACTGTTTGAGGTTGTGGACAGGTGTCTTTTATACTGATAACAAGTTCAAACAGGTGCCATTAATACAGGTAACGAGTGGAGGACAGAGGAGCCTCTTAAAGAAGAAGTTACAGGTCTGTGAGAGCCAGAAATCTTGCTTGTTTGTAGGTGACCAAATACTTATTTTCCACCATAATTTGCAAATAAATTCATTAAAAATCCTACAATGTGATTTTCTGGATATTTTTTTCTCAATTTGTCTGTCATAGTTGACGTGTACCTATGATGAAAATTACAGGCCTCTCTCATCTTTTTAAGTGGGAGAACTTGCACAATTGGTGGCTGACTAAATACTTTTTTTCCCCACTGTAAGTCTGCTAAATGAACAATTTGATTTTGTAGCCTTTGCTATAAAACACAGATTAATACAACTCAAAACATGCTATTCTCTTCTGTTCTTTTGAAATAAATTGTCTTTTATCATGTTTTTTTTAATGTACTTCCTAAACAGAATATTAATGGCTTTTTATAATATTTATACTTTTTCACCTATAACCATTTAACGTTTGCATAAATTAACATTGGTTTGAATGAGAACCATAGGACTACAGAGGTAGCTATTCAAAATGGTCCTGCTCCTTTGCCAATTAAGCTATAAGACCAAATTAAAAATGTTCAGGCTATCCTAATTCTTTAAAATCCTTATCAACTATAACTATAAATGTGCATAAATTAGCATAAAATTACTCACCAACAGTAACTCTTGAAACGTTCAAGCTAGATACGCCAAACCAAATTTCTCATGTTCAGGCTATCCTAATTTTAAATTCTTTAAAATCTTTTTCATTTATAACTATTCACTTTTGCATAAATTAGCATAACCTATCCCACCAACAGTAACTATTTAACCGATCAAGCTAGAGACACCAAACCAACTTTCACATGTTCAGGCTATCATATCTTATCCTATCAATCATTCAAGCAGTCTTTCCATCTACCTACATTTTCAACTATAACCAGTCACTACCACTACTATAACCATAAATACTTTAAAACAAGCTAGCAAGCACACCACATTTTCTTCAGGAAATGTATTTTTCTAGTTTAGCTTGAGCTTGATCACTTCTAGGATATATATAGCTGTTTTTGCAGCATAGGTATCTCTCTTGGCCACACTGAGTCAGTCCCACCATCGATCCAGGTTAATAATGTTTACATTTCAAAAGGCGTGGGCCCTGACATTCTAAAGCAGTAGTCGGTAATCGTTGTATCTTTACCGTGACGCCTGCTTTCACACACTGGGATTGTCTGTTACATAACTGGCTCGATGTTGTCGACTGAATGAAGTCTAGGCTAGCCTACAACCGATTGGTTGGTCGGTGTGACAGCGCCTCCCACGCTTGGTTCACGGCAGTTTACTATTGCACTTAGGTGCGTTTGTTTCAGTTCGCCGGGTGCACCGAGTAGGCGGAGTTTGCTTTCAAGGCCAATAGAATGGTCTCAAATGCACACACTCTGCCTACCCAGCGTTACGGGCCAGCTGCATAGATGGGAGGGACTCAGCATATGTTATAATGTGGTTATTAATGGTCTATAATAACAAGGTGTTCATTTGTTTCCGCAGAGAAAGAGAAAACGCACTGTGGAAGACTTCAACCAGTTTTGCACCTTTGTGTTGGCCTATGCTGGATACATCCCTTATCAAACAGAGGTAGGTTGATAAAACACTGTTTTTTCCTGTTCAAGTAAGACTGAGATGTAGCTTATTAACACCAAATTGCTCTTGTAATTAATTGATGTCTTATTGTTTCTACACTGAAAAAATATATAAACGCAACATGTAAAGTGTTGGTCCCATGTTTCATGAGCTGAAATAAAAATCCCAGAAATGTTCCATACGCACAAAAAGCTAATTTCTCTCAAATTCTGTGCACAAATTTGTTTAAATCCCTGTTAGTGATAATTTCTCCTTTGCCAAGATAATCCATCCACCTGACAGGTGTGGCATATCAAGAATCTGATTAAACAGCATGATCATTACACAGGTGCACCTTGTGCTGGGGACAATAAAAGGCCACTCTAAAGTGAGCAGTTTTGTCACACAACACAATGCCACACATGTTTTGAGGGAGCGTAAAATTGGCATGCTGACTGCAGGAATGTCCACCAGAGCTGTTGCCAGAGAATTCAAAGTTCATTTCTATACGTCGTTTTAGAGAATTTGGCAGTGCGTCCAACCGGCCTCACAACCGCAGACCATGTGTATGGCGTCATGTTTGCGAGCAGTTTGCTGATGTGAACATTGTGAACAGAGTGCCCCATGGTGCCGGTGGGTTATGGTATGGGTAGGCATAAGCTACGACGAACATAATTGCATTTTATCGATGGCAATTTGAATGCACAGGGATTCCGGATTCCATGAAGAGATCCTGATGCCCATGGTTGTGCCACTCATCCGCTGCCATCACCTCATGTTTCAGCATGATAATGCACGGCCCCATGTCGCAAGGATCTGTACACAGTTCCTGGAAACTGAAAATGTCCCAGTTCTTCTATGGCCTGCATACTCACCCATTGATCACGTTTGGGATGCTCTGGGTCAACGTGTACAACAGTGTGTTCCCGCCAATATCCAGCAACTTCGCACAGCCATTGAAGAGGAGTGGGACAACATTCCACGGGCCACAATCAACAGCCTGATCAACTCTATGCGAAGGAGATGTGTTGCGCTGCATGAGGCAAATGGTGGTCACACCAGATACTGACTGGTTTTCTTATCCACGCCCCTACCTTTTTTGTAAGGTATCTGTGACCAACAGATGCATGTCTGTATGCCCAGTCATGTGAAATCCATAGATGAGGGCCTAATCAATTTATTTCAATTGACTGATTTCCTTATATGAACTGTAACTCAGTAAAATCTTTGAAATTGTTGCATGTTGCGTTTTATATTTTTGATCAGTATATTTCTGTTGAATAAGGTCTCCAGTTCTGCTGTTGTGTTTACATGGTGATGTATCCCCTTGTAGGAGTGGTGGTGTAGTGAAAGCAAGCCCAGTGACAGCAACCCCTGCAGCACCAGCCACAGTACCAGTCCATGGAGCTACCAGTCCTCTCCTAACTCAGCCTGTGGCTCCTCCGCTCAGAGCCAGAAGGAGAAAGGGAAGGAGGTGAAGAGGAGGAGGTCAGACAAGAAACCAGCCGGGCCTGGCCAGGGGGAGAAGAAGCCTAGAGGAGGAAGTGCCAAAAAGTCTCCCAATACGAAACAGACTGCCCCTAGATCAACAGTCAGCAGAACGCCAGAGCTCCATGAGCAGCACCAGCCCCAGTCTGGACGGACCAACCACAACAGCTGTCCGACTGACAACAAAACACATACTCTGACAGTTCCCAAACGTGACCATGACTGTAAACTTCCCCCATCTTCCCTGACTCAACTCTTCCCTGATGCCACCCCCAGCAGCTCTCTGTCTGTCCACAGGCACAAGACCAACACCGGTCAGACAGACACACCAGACCCCAACGGGTCAGCTGGGAAGACGAGTGACGCTACAACCCTTCAGAAGACAGGAAGTGACGAACTTGAACAGGAAGTGACAGAGCAGCCTGTTGACATGACAACAACAAGCTATGAGACGGAGAGGAGCAGTCCTCACAGGCCAGGAGACAGAGAAAAGAAGAGAAGAAAGGAAGAGGAGAATGGGGCGAGGGATAGCTGGGAGGGGTCTGGGAGTGAAGGAGGGATAGACAGGGGTCAGAGGTCAGATATCCTGAGGATGGTGATGGACAGGAGGTTGAGAGATCAGCTAGCTGAAGACCAGGAGACAGGCTACCACACAGAGGAGGGCAGCAGCCCCGACCAGGACCAGGACCATGGAGGGAGCCACTACCAGACAGACCAGGGAGGGAGCGATGGAGAGGACACATCTGCAGACAACAGCAAGATGGAGGGTGAGTAAAGAGGAACCCCACCTGAGACTTAAGATGCATCCCAAATGGCACGCTGTCCTCTGTAGCACTAATTTTGACCAGGGCCCATATTCCCTATATAGTGAACTACTTTTGACCAGGACCCTAGTAGGGCTCAAGTCAAAAGTAATAGGGAACAGCGAGCCGCTTTGGTCGCAGCTTGCTCATTACCTCATCACTATCTACAACCATCATTGCTAGTTTAAAACAGAGGCTGTGTTTAATATAACATCTCTCTTCTATTTTTCTCTTCTCAGATGAGGACGACTCATGGGACCTGATCACCTGTTTCTGCCTGAAGCCGTTCGCGGGTCGGCCCATGATAGAGTGTAGTGAGTGTGGCACCTGGGTGCACCTGTCTTGCGCTAAGATCCGCCGCACCCACGTTCCTGAAGTCTTCACCTGCCAGCCCTGCCGAGATGCCAAGACCAACATCAGACGCTCCAACCGGGCGCGGATCGCCCCCCGCAAACGCTTCAGCGACTAGAGAGCACCAGCTGGTTCATTGGCTGCGTCCCAACTGGCGGCAGGTAGCCTAGCGGCTAAGAGCATTGGGCCAGTAACCAAAAGGTCACTGGTTCAAATCCCCAAGGTGGAAAAATCCCCAACAACAACTGCTCCCCGGGCACTGATGATGTTGATTAAGGCAGCCGCCCGCACCTCTCTGATTCAGAGGGGTTGGGTTAAATGCAGAAGACACATTTCGGTTGAATGCATTCAGTGTAACTGACTAGGTATCCCCTTTCCTATTCCGTATATAGTGAACTACTTTTGACCAGAGCCATATGTAGGGAATAGGGTGCCATTTGGGACGTTGACCACTAGTGAGCATCAAGTTCTTTGCTGGTCCATTCTGCCACTCTGCACAAACCACCTCCAGTCACCAGGGTTGTGTTCAGTAAGACACACAGTAAACGTAAATTAACTTTTGTTATTGAATAAGTCCAGGTAGTCCTCCCTGTTTCAGTCATTTTTCTTCCGTTTTGTGCCTAATGAACACGACCCAGGACACTGCCATCAGCAACCAAGCCATGAGTCTACGGTCGTGTTCCCCTGCTCAGACGTTGCATTCATCAACGAATGGTTGCGTGCCACATCCTCAACTGTGCCGTCGGCAACAATTGTTATAACATATGATGTGGCTAGCTAATACTTAAAAAACCTATACAGGCATTGTAAGATCCAATCACTCTCTCCAGAACAGTACAATGTCCATGCATTCACAGACAATCATGTCTTCTCAGGAAGGAATGAGGGGCTACAGGAGAGAGAAAGAGGGAATGGGCGGGATGGAGTGAGGGCAGGGGTGAAAGAGGGATGTGGTTGGTAAGTCTGCTGTTACTGTTGTGGTGAGAACATAACATCTTCTCACATGCTAATCTCATTTACCCCCACCCCTCCCTTCATCCATCCCTTTTATCCCTCCAGGCTCCATCCATCCATCCCCTTATCCCTCCAGGCTCCATCCACCCCTCCCTCCCTTCATCCATCCCTTTATCCCTCCAGGCTCCATCCACCCCTCCCTTCATCCATCTCTTCCTCCCTCCCTCCATCCACCCCTCCCTTCATCCATCCCTTTATCCCTCCAGGCTCCATCCACCCCTCACTTCATCCATCTCTTCCTCCCTCCAGGCTCCATCCACCCCTCCCTTCATCCATCTCTTCCTCCCTCCCTCCCTCCCTCCCTCCATCCACCCATCTCTTCATTGGTACATCACTGAACCTAAGGGCTTGCCTTGGCTGATCTACACTAGTATGTTCAATTCACTACTTAGGATTGTACTATGTAAGGAATAGGGTGCCATTTGAGACACATGGACAGGTTTCTGGGGACTGCTTTCTCAAAATATGCATTTTTAGTTTGTTCCACAGTTGTCATTTAAGATGTAAAAGATTGTCTCTTCCAAACACGTTATGTATGTACACTGAGTGTACAAAGCATTAAGAACACTTTCCTAATATTGAGTTGCCTCAATTCATCAGGGTATGGACTCTACAGGGTGTCGAAAGCGTTCCACAGGGATGCTGGCCCATGTTCACTCCAATGCTTCCCACAGTTGTGTCAAGTTGGCTGGATGTCCTTTGGGTGGTGGACCATTCTTGATACACACGGGAAACTGTTGAGCGTGAAAACCCAGCAGTGTTGCAGTTCTTGACACAAATCGGTGCGCCTGGCACCTACTACCATACCCCGTTCAAAAGCACTTACAGCTTTTGTTTTTCCCCATTCACCCTCTGAATGGCACACATACACAATCCAGGCATAAAAAATAATTATTTAACCTGTCTCCTCCCCTTCATCTACACTGATTGAAGTGGATTTAACAAGTGACATTAATAAGGAATCATGAGCAGGTGTTCATAATGCTTTGTACACTGAATATCAGATGGTAAACCTTTAGTAAGATGTAAATAGTTTGCTTTTTTTTAGGAGTTGTTTATTATGTGACACATGCAGTAATAAAGGTCAAGGACTAACTCCTTAGTCTCATCGTTGTTCTGTACTGTTTACATAATTACATTATTTTCACAAGTACCTTGTACACAACATCAGTCACCAGACCAAATAATGTGGTTTTGTCTTGTTTTAATGGAGCAAAGCATCACCATCATTAAGCATGTATTCTTCCAGTGTCTATTTAAGCAACCGATCTCTAGCACAACTACACTATGTTCCTGTCAGCTGCCACACTACTGTTGATCATATAGGTTGATCTCTGCACACATGAAATCAGCTCCAGGTATCTGAGATGTCTTAAGGCAGGCATGGTTTATTTACATTCAAATATTTGACAGTAAAGTAATAGGTTCAAATCTCCAAGCCTGCCTGTCAAAAGCAGAAGGTTCCTCTACCACTTATCTATGCAGTCGCCATAGCCCTTTACCACTTACCCTACCCTACCCAGACCTTCACCACAGACACAACCACAGTTTGTCTCGGGACTTCTATATCTGACATCCTGAACCAGCTAGCCACTCCCCTGTTTGTTAACAGTGTCCAGGCATGCTAGCTACTTCTCCGGCCTCATGGCTGGTATGTCCAGTCTGTCTCTGACGTAGGGCAGGACAGCGTCGGTGTAGAACATCTCCAGCTTGGCCAGGGTGTCGTCCCAGAACGCAGGGTCAAAGGTCACAGGGATGATGGCTGTTTCCTTCAGGGTGAACACCACTAGGTCAGCCTGGGTTAACCCCGTCACCGCCAGCTGGCACTGGATCTGGGTGTAGTAGCTGTGGTCTGGTTTCAGATGGTACCTCACCTGTAGAGAAAAAATAATTGGGAAGCGCTGCTAGAATACACTAGTAGATAGATCTTTGTAGATTGAAGGTGCTCTTTGGTTAAGGGGTTAACTGGTCATCAAAAAATCTTGGCGTACAATGATACAACAAACATCATGTCCTAACTAACCTGTCCCACCTCCTCCCCCTGGTCCTGTATCGTCAGGCAGAAGGCTGGGTCCTCTCTACAGGCCTGGGCTACAGTGTTCTGACGGTGCTTGTAGGGACACTTGACCTCCAGGCAGAGCAGCCGTTGGCCGGTCCTCTGGTCCTCTACGATGCCGTCAGGGCTGCCTGCTAGCCAGGGGCGCTGGGGGTCGATGAACAGGCCACACTCCTGCACCCTCACCACCCGGCCCAGGGCCTTGCTCTTGAGGCTCTGATATCTGAGAATAGATGAGATGAGATTGTAATTTATTAATCTCTGAGGGGAAATGAGTTTGTCATCTTTACAGCCATAGAAAACACAGGTGGTTGGTGGACCTTAATTGGGGAGGACGGGCTTGTGGTAATGACTGGAGTGGAATGGGTGGATTGATATGAAATACATCAGACATGGTTTGATGCCATTCCATTTGCTCCGTTCCAGCCATTTATGAGCCGTCCTCCCTATTTAAAACAATTGCAGGACAATTACAGTAAATACATAAATGGTACCTCCGCACGGCCTCGGCCTCCCGCTCGATGCCCCAGGTCATGGCGCGGGTTTTGATGTTGGGGCCGCAGCCGGTGATTGCGGCCAGATAGGAAGCGGGTGGGGTCTGGCTCTGGCCGGTGACGAAGCGGCTGTGGGCGAGGCGGTGAGCCACGGACGCTGTGATGCGGTTTTTACGCCAGGAGAACCAGCTGGGGTTCTCTCTCTGGCCCCGGGTCTGGAGCTCCACCGCCTCCACAACACCACCCTCCATCTTCTGCCCTAACCCCAGGGGCAGGGCTTCGGGCCTGGGGGGAGAGACCATGGAGCTCCCCCCAACCTGGTTGGTCCTGGGGGGAGAGACCACAGGCTTACCCCTGACCTGGCTGCACTTGACAGGGCTATGACTATGCTGATGGGCCTCAGGTTTCTTCTCTGAAATGTCAGGATGATATCTGACAGTAGGGATGTTCTTTTTGGCGTAACGTGTATCTGTGGTCTTTGCTCCTGCTCCCCTGGTCTGACTGGCTGTGGCTCTGGTGGTCCCTGAGCCTGGGGTCTTCACAGTGGCTGACCACCCTGCTGAGTCCCCTGAGCCATCAGAGGGGGTTAGGGTGGAACCTTTGTTGATATGCATCTGTGTTGGGGGGCTCTTTGAGGCAGAAGCAACCACTGAGCTGTCAGGGTGAGAGCCATCCTGGCTTGTCTTGGTGGTAGTCATTGTTCCGCGAGTTTCAACAAGTTAGAAGGATTCTGTAAATTTAAAACAAAATAGAGCAGTAAGATACTTTTGCATATAAAACATGTATATGTCCTATTCCTAAAGCTGTGTGTGTGTGTACCTAAAATCCCAACAAGGATAGTAAAACAAGGAAAATTCTCCCTCGTGGAGACATTTCCCACATCCCCATGAGGACAAAGGCTATTTTAATCTTAGGGGTTAGGTTTAAGGTTACAATTACGGTTAGAATTTGGGTTTGGGTAAGGGGTTAATGCTTAGGTTTGGGTTACAGGTTAGGGTAAAGGTTAGGTTTAGGGAAAATTGGATTTTGAATGGAAATTAATTTTAGGTCCCCACGAGGATAGAAGAACATACAGTGTGTGTGTGGCACGGGCTAGCAGGTGTGTTGGTGGTTTACTGTTCTTACTAACAGATTACAGTCTGTCTGTAACTAATGATACCCATTTAATCTGTCTCCTGCTACCTCTCTCTCTCCCTCTCCCTCCCTCCTTCTGAGTCTGTATGTGGTGACTGAGTAATCAATTTACAACGTAAAGTGCTTGTGAACCTCTTTTACAGTGCCCCTCCACTGCCCAGTTCACAGATCAGTAAATGTCCCGTAGCAGGTGGTGTACAGTGGGGGTTAAACTAGGGCTATGTAATGGGGAATGCATTCCCTGAACTGAACAGTTCTGCAGGTCAGGGATCAGGGTTCACATCACTGTCGGCACGTGAGGAGACTACTGGTAGGCTGTGTCCCAACTGGCACCCTACTCCCTTTATAGTGCACTACTTTTGATCAGGGCCTATAGGGCTCTGGTCAAAATTAGTGCACTATAACATTATAGGGTGCCACTTGGGACGCAAAGAAGAATTTCTGCAGTTGAGGGGCTGACTCTCGAGTCCTGATGGCTCCAATCTAAACCGAAACTACCAAACAAGCAACAAACCTACTTCTATGCAAGGTAGGTAATGGACATGAGACACTCACCCTATAGCAAGCTGGCCAGACATGAGAGGTATGCACGGAGGTACCGAGAGAGTCAATCTACATCTGCATACTGAGTAATTCTGAGTTGAGAGAACATGGAGATCACAACGGAGGTATTTAAACCCCCTATCCTGTGACTTCAGCTGTCCTCAGAACAACAGTGTATTAGGAGGCCAACCCCTAACAGAGCCTGTGTCCCAAATGGCACCCTATTCCCAATATAGAGGGCCCTGGTCAAAAGTAGTGCACTACGTTAGAGAATAGGGTGCCATTTGGAATACACCCAGAAACTGGGAGGATTTGCTCTATCCCTGATAGAGAACAAGATTATGGGAGGGGTTTGGAGGGTCTTTGTTGACATACTCCAAATGTCTGTGTTTGTTTGATCATTACGAGCCTCATTGACTTTATCTTCTGTTCAACTGTCTGTTTGCTGCTCTAATGGTCTTCTGTTTTTGCTTAGCTCCCCCCGCCCACTAAACATAAAACTTACTGGATAGTATTTCTGAAGTGTTTGAGAGAAGGGTAAGGGTCCTTCAGTGAGGGTTCAGAAGCAGACGTACAAACGAACCCTACTAAAAACATGACCAAAGTCTAACATTAAGACACTGTTTACAGGATCATCTAGGGACTAATAGGGGTAGCAGGTTTTGAATATAGTATAGACTGAGTAGTAGTAGACTTAGTGGAGTTAATTTCCTGGGAGTGATCTTTCAGATTTCATCCGAAATGGCACCCTATTCCCTTTATAACGCTCTACTTTTTGACTAGAGCCCTTTGTAGGTAATAGGGTGCCATTTGGGACACAACCATATTTGATCCCTTCCCCCTATGTAGTTGTCCAGACCAGGCAGGGGAGCCGGTGAGGCAAAATCATGTGTGGAGTTACACTAATAATAACTAAGAGACACACACCGAGTAGCACAGGGGCTTAGGCCACGTTCACGTCGTCATGGAGGAACGACTTGGAGCGTTCACGTGCTCAGAGCTTTGGAAGGAACGCAATAACTATTCTCACCATTGACAGCCGAAATCCCGGCCATGTTTGTTGCCTCTTTCAGTGGTGCATGACGTCAGAGTTCAGCATGTGGGAAAGATCGGGGTCCAGAGGTCATCCCTAAGTTTCCTAGTTGTAATTACAAGTTGGAAGTGCGTTCGCGTGCATTTTTCCCAGTAGGAAGGTCGTATTTACGAGTTCCCAACATGACGTGAACATGGCATTAGGCTGCCTGCCACACACACACACACACACACACACACACCGTGTGAGCTGTTGGTCAGCTCAACTCTCTCCTTCTCCGGACTAGCTCAGCTCACCCATCCACTCAAGCTCTTACATCAAATGCGGACCGCATTACCTCCCGTGAGAATTTTCTTTGGTTATTGTCACTGACGTGTATATCTGCCCCCAAGCAGACACCGTGACGGCTCTCACGGAACTACACTGGACTTTGTGCAAACTAGAAACCGCATATCCTGAGGCCGCATTTATTGTACCTGGGGACATTAATAAAGGAAATATGAGGAAAACGCTCCCAAAATTCTATCAACACATCTCCTGTGCTACATGCAGGGAGAACATGCTTGACCATTGTCACTTTCCCTTCCGGGATGGCTACAAGGCCCTCCCCTGCCTTCCCTTCGGCAAATCAGATCACGCCTCCATCCTGCTCCTCCCCGCCTATAGGCAGAAACTTAAGCAGGAAGCACCCGTGGTAAGGACTGTTCAATGTTGGTCTGACCAATCGCAATCTATGCTTGAAGACTATTTTGATCACGCGGACAGGTAAATGTTATGTTCCTACTGTGACAATTAGAACGTATCCAAACCAAAAACTGAAAGCACGAACCACCGCATTTAACCACGTCAAGGTGACTGAACATGGAAGTGTACAAACAGACCAGCTATGACCTCCATAAGGCAATCAGAGGCAAAACGACAGTACGGGGACAAAGTGGAGTCGCAATTCAACGGCTCAGACACGAGACATATATAGTAGGGAAAACCAGCCATATCACGAACACCGACGCCTCGCTCCCGGACAAGCTAAAAACCATCTTCGCCACTTCGAAGAAGGTGGGACCCATGTTGTCCATGTCACCCAAAAAGGTATACTTTTGACTCATCTGTCCATAGAACATTCTTCCAAGTGTCTTTATGATCATCCAGGTGTTTCCAGGTGCATTTTGGCAAGCTTGAGTCCACTTTTTGGATGAGATGGGTCCCATTATGTCTGGCAAAAACCAAACACTGCATTCCACAGTAAGAACCAAATACCAACAGTCAAGCATGGTGGTGGTAGTGTGATGGTTAGGGGATGCTTTGCTGCCTCAGGACCTGGACGACTTGCCTTAATAGAAGGAACAATGAATTCTGCTCTGTATCAGAGAATTCTACAGGAAAATGTCAGGCCATTCGTCTGTGAGCGGAAGCTGAAGTGCAGCTTGGTCATGCAGCAAGACGATGATCCAAAACACACAATCAAGTCTACATGAAAATTAAAAGCAACAAATTTGAAGTTTTGGCCTAGTCAAAGTCCAGACCTAATCAAAATTGAGATGTTGTGGCAGGACTTGAAATGAGCAGTTCATGCTTGAAAACCCACAAATGTCACTGAGTTAAAGCAGTTCTGTATGCAAGAGTGGGCCAAAATTACTCCACAGCGATGTGAGAGACTGATCAACAACTACAGGAATCATTTGGTTGCAGTCATTGCAGCTAAAAGGTGGCACAACCAGTTATTGAGTGTAAGGCGGCAATTACTTTTTCACACAGGGGAATTGGGTGTTGCATAACTTTGTTAATGAAATAAATAAGTATATATATTTTTGGTATTTGTACACTCAGGTTCCCTTTTTTTAGGGGATAGATCAGCTTTAATATCAATCAATCAATTTTATTTTATATAGCCCTTCGTACATCAGCTAATATCTCGAAGTGCTGTACAGAAACCCAGCCTAAAACCCCAAACAGCTAGTAATGCAGGTGTAGAACCACGGTGGCTAGGAAAAACTCCCTAGAAAGGCCAAAACCTAGGAAGAAACCTAGAGAGGAACCAGGCTATGAGGGGTGGCCAGTCCTCTTCTGGCTGTGCCGGGTGGAGGTTATAACAGAACCATGCCAAGATGTTCAAAAATGTTCATAAGTGACAAGCATGGTCAAATAATAATCAGGAATAAATCTCAGTTGGCTTTTCATAGCCGATCATTAAGAGTTGAAAACAGCAGGTCTGGGACAGGTAGGGGTTCCATAACCGCAGGCAGAACAGTTGAAACTGGAATAGCAGCAAGGCCAGGCGGACTGGGGACAGCAAGGAGTCACCACGGCCGGTAGTCCCGACGTATGGTCCTAGGGCTCAGGTCTCTCAGTTGGCTTTTCATAGCCGATCATTAAGAGTTGAAAACAGCAGGTCTGGGACAGGTAGGGGTTTCGTAACCGCAGGCAGAACAGTTGAAACTGGAATAGCAGCAAGGCCAGGCGGACTGGGGACAGCAAGGTGTCAGCATGCCCGGTAGTCCTGACGTATGGTCCTAGGGCTCAGGTTCTCAGAGAGAAAGAGAGAACGAGAGAATTAGAGAGAGCATACTTAAATTCACACAGGACACTGGATAAGACAGGAGAAGTACTCCAGGTATAACCAACTAACCCCAGCCCCCCGACACATAAACTACTGCAGCATAAATACTGGAGGCTGAGACAGGAGCGGTCCGGAGACACTGTGGCCCCATCCGAAGAAACCCCCGGACAGGGCCAAACAGGAAGGATATAACCCCACCCACTCTGCCAAAGCACAGCCCCCGCACCACTAGAGGGATATCCTCAACCACCAACTTACAATCCTGAGACAAGGCCGAGTATAGCCCACAGAGGTCTCCACCACAGCACAAACCAAGGGGGGGCGCCAACCCAGACAGGAAGATCACGTCAGTAACTCAACCCACTCAAGTGACGCACCCCTCCTAGGGACGGCATGAAAGAGCACCAGCAAGCCAGTGACTCAGCCCCTGTAACAGGGTTAGAGGCAGAGAACCCCAGTGGAGAGAGGGGAACCGGCCTGGCAGAGACAGCAAGGGCTGTTCGTTGCTCCAGAGCCTTTCCGTTCACCTTCACACTCCTGGGCCAGACTACACTCAATCATATGACCTACTGAAGAGATAAGTCTTCAGTAAAGACTTAAAGGTTGAGACCGAGTCTGCGTCTCTCACATGGGTAGGCAGACTGTTCCATAAAAATGGAGATCTATAGGAGAAAGCCCTGCCTCCCGCTGTTTGCTTAGAAATTCTAGGGACAATTAGGAGGCCTGCGTCTTGTGACCGTAGCGTACGTATTGGTATGTACGGCAGGACCAACTCGGAAAGATAGGTAGGAGCAAGCCCATGTAACGCTTTATAGGTTAACAGTAAAACCTTGAAATCAGCCCTTGCCTTAACAGGAAGCCAGTGTAGGGAAGCTAGCACTGGAGTAATATGATCAAATTTCTTGGTTCTAGTCAGGATTCTAGCAGCCGTATTTAGCACTAACTGAAGTTTATTTAGTGCTTTATCCGGGTAGCCGGAAAGTAGAGCATTGCAGTAGTCTAACCTAGAAGTAACAAATGCATGGATAAATTTTTCTGCATCATTTTTGGACAGAAAATTTCTGATTTTTGCAATGTTACGTAGATGGAAAAAAGCTGTCCTTGAAACAGTCTTGATATGTTCGTCAAAAGAGAGATCAGGGTCAAGAGTAACGCCGAGGTCCTTCACAGTTTTATTTGAGACGACTTTACAACCATCAAGATGAATTGTCAGATTTAACAGAAGATCTCTTTGTTTCTTGGGACCTAGAACAAGCATCTCTGTTTTGTCCGAGTTTAAAAGTAGAAAGTTTTCAGCCATCCACTTCCTTATGTCTGAAACACAGGCTTCTAGCGAGGGCAATTTTGGGGCTTCACCATGTTTCATTGAAATGTACAGCTGTGTGTCATCCGCATAGCAGTGAAAGTTAACATTATGTTTTCGAATAACATCCCCAAGAGGTAAAATATATAGTGAAAACAATAGTGGTCCTAAAACGGAACCTTGAGGAACACCGAAATGTACAGTTGATTTGTCGGAGGACAGACCATTCACAGAGACAAACTGATATCTTTCCGACAGGTAAGATCTAAACCAGGCCAGAACTTGTCCGTGTAGACCAATTTGGGTTTCCAGTCTCTCCAAAAGAATGTGGTGATCGATGGTGTCAAAGGCAGCACTAAGGTCTAGTAGCACGAGGACAGATGCAGAGCCTCGGTCTGACGCCATTAAAATGTCATTTACCACCTTCACAAGTGCAGTCTCAGTGCTATGATGGGGTCTAAAACCAGACTGAAGCATTTCGTATACATTGTTTGTCTTCAGAAAGGCAGTGAGTTGCTGCGCAACAGCTTTTTCTAAAATTTTTGAGAGGAATGGAAGATTCGATATAGGCCGATAATATTGCAGATAGATTGTAGCTTCCATCAATGTAATTGTCTGCATCATTTCCAATCCCCCATATCTTAAAGAAATTATAATATATATATATATATATATATATATATATATATATATATATATATATATATATATATATACACACAGTACCAGTCAAAAGTTTGGACACACCTACTCATTCCAGGGTTTTTCTTTATTTTTACTATTTTCTACATTGTAGAATAATAGTGAAGATATCTAAACTATGAAATTACACTTATGGAATTATGTAGTAACCAGAAAAGTGTTAAACAAACCAAAATATATTTGAGATTTTTCAAAGTAGCCACCCTTTGCCTTGACAGCTTGCAGACTCTTGGCATTCTCTCAACCAGCTTCATGATGTAGTCACCTGGAATGCATTTCAATTAACAGGTGTGCCTTGTTAAAAGTTAATTTGTGGAATTTCTTTCCTTCTTAATGCGTTTGAGCCAGTCAGTTGTGTTGTGACAAGGTAGGGGGGGTATACAGAAGATAGCACTATATGGTAAAAGACCAAGTCCATATTATGGCAAGAACAGCTCAAATAAGCAAAGAGAAAGGACAGTCCATCATTACTTTAAGACATGAAGGTCAGTCAATACGGAACATTTCAAGAACTTTGAAAGTTTCTTCAAGTGCAGTCGCAAAAACCATCAAGCGCTATGATGAAACTGGCTCTCATGAGGACCGCCACAGGAATGGAAGACCCAGAGTTACCTCTGCTGCAGAGGATAAATTCATTAGAGTGACCAGCTTCAGAAATTGCAGCCCAAATAAATGCTTCACAGAGTTCAAGTCACAGACACATCTCAACATCAACTGTTCAAAGGGGACTGTGTGAATCAGGCCTTTGTGGTCGAATTGCTGCAAAGAAACCACTACTAAAGGAAACCAATAAGAAGTAGAGACTTGCTTGGCCAAGAAACACGAGCAATGGACATTAGACCGGTGGAAATCTGTCCTTTGGTCGGATGAGTCCAAATTTGAGATTTTGGGTTCCAACCACTGTGTCTTTGTGAGACGCAGAGTAGGTGAACGGATGATCACGGCATGTGTGGTTCCCACCGTGAAGCATGGAGGAGGAGGTGTTATGGTGTGGGGGTGCTTTGCTGGTGACACTTTCCGTGATTTATTTAGAATTCAAAAGGCACACTTAACCAGCATGGCTACCACAGCATTCTGCAGCGATACGCCATCCCTTCTGGTTTAGGCTTAGTGGGACTATAATTTGCTTTTCAACAAGACAATGACCCAACACACCTCCAGGCTGTGTAAGGGCTATTTTACCAAGAAGGAGAGTGATGGAGTGCTGCATCAGATGACCTGGCCTCCACAATCACCCGACCTCAACCCAATTGAGATGGTTTGGGATGAGTTGGACTGCAGAGTTGTTACGGATACAGGTATCCTGTGTCCTGTGTTTTTCTCTCCTTCTGCCCTAATCACAGGTGTCCTGTATGTTCCTGATTGGTGGTCGTTGAGATGTCTGCTGATTGCTAAGGTGGACCAATCAGTGAACATTCCTCTGCATTTCACCACCTGTTGCTGGGTTTTCAATCACACATCCCATTATATAAAAACCAGTCAGTTATGTTTGTTGATAGAGAGAGACTATTTCCGTATGTGAGTATGGACACTGTGGTGTCCTGTTTTTGTTTACTCACTAAGTTGCTGGTTACTCTGGTTGGTAATTTTGTTAGACTATTTTTTTGTATGTGAGTAATGGATACTGTGATGTCCTGTGTTTAGAGTACTCATTAATTTGCTGGTTACTCTGTTTGGTAACTTTGTGTGTTTCTGGGAAAAGGGGAAGTTAAGCAAGCTGCCCTTGGGCATACATTTCCCGTAGAAAGAACTGTCTATAAACACTAGTTAGACCTGAGCGGACCACCCACTGTATTTTTTTATGAGTAGCAGTAGCTTAGCGGTTCTTGAGGCAGGCAAGATCAGTTTAGGGGTGTTTTACACTATTGTTTCATTTCTTGGGTCCTGCTCAGCCCTTTTTCCCAAACCTTTACCGTGTGTTCAGCAATAAACCATTTATGTTTGACGGTAGTTCATGGTTGTTGTGTAGTTTTTGTTCTCACTGCTCCATGTCACACTCCTAATTTGCATGAATTATGTTACGGGTCTCATGTCCATCCACCCTAGACGTTTAGAGCCACGGGGTTCGTAACAAGAGTGAAGGAAAAGCAGCCAACATGAAGCTGGTTGAGAGAATGCCAAGAGTGTGCAAAGCTGTCATCAAGGCAAAAGGTGGCTACTTTGAAGAATATAAAATATATTTTGATTTGTTTAACACTTTTTTGGTTACTACATGATTCCATATGTGTGTTATTTCATAGTTTTGATATCTTCAATATAGAAAATAGTAAAAATAAAGAAAAACCCTTGAATGAGTAGGTGTGTCCAAACTTTTGACTGGTACTGTATATATAAAATATTATTTTCCACTACCCCTAATTGGAGTAAACTAATGGACAACAACTCTTAGGCTTCTACTTCCAGCTTATACATACTATATACATTTTACAGACAAAGTATATTTTACAATAGTTACAGTTGAAGTCGGAAGTTTACATACACCTTAGCCAAATACATTTCAACTCAGTTTTTCACAATTCCTGACATTTAATCCTAGTACAAATGCCCTGTCTTAGGTCAGTTAGGATCACCACTTTATTTTAAGAATGTGAAATCTCACAATAATAGTAGAGAGAATGATTTATTTCAGCTTTTATTTCTTTCATCACATTCCCAGTGGGTCAGAAATTTACATACACTCAATTAGTAATTGGTAGCACTGCCTTTAAATTGTTTAACTTGGGTCAAACGTGTCGGGTAGCCTTCCACAAGCTTCCCACAATAAGTTGGGTGAATTTTGGACCATTCCTCCTGACAGAGCTGGTGTAACTGAGTCAGGTTTGTAGGCCTCCTTGCTCACATGCTTTTTCCGTTCTGCCCACACATTTTCTATAGGATTGAGGTCAGGGCTTTGTGATGGCCACTCCAATACCTTGACTTTGTTGTCCTTAAGCCATTTTGCCACAACTTTGGAAGTATGCTTGGGGTCATTGTCCATTTGGAAGACCCATTTGCGACCAAGCTTTAACTTCCTGACTGATGTCTTGAGATGTTGCTTCAATATATCCACATAATTGTCCTTCCTCATGATGCCATCTATTTTGTGAAGTGCACCAGTCCCTCCTGCAGCAAAGCACCCCCACAGCATGATGCTGCCACCCCCGTGCTTCACGGTTGGGATGGTGTTCTTGGGCTTGCAAGCCACCCCCTTTTTCCTCCAAACATAACGATGGTCATTATGGCCAAACAGTTATATTTTTGTACAGAATAAAAAATATTCCAAAACATGCATCGTGTTTGCAACAATGCACTAAAGTAATACAGCAAAAAAGGTGGCAAAGCAATTCACTTTTAGACCTGAATACAAAGTATTATGTTTTGGGCTAATCCAATACAACATATTCCTGAGTACCACTCTCCATATTTTCAAGCATAGTGGTGCTGCATCATATTATGGGTATGCTTGTAATCATTTAGGACTGGGGAGTTTTTCTGGATAAAATAGAAACGGAATGGAGCTAAGCACAGGCAAAATCGTAGAGAAAACCCTGGTTCAGTCTGCTTTCCACCAGACACTGGGAGATGAATTCACTTTTCAGCAGGACAATAACCTAAAACACAAGGGCAAATCTACACTGGAGTTGCTTACCAAGAAGACAGTAAATGTTCCTGAGAGGCCGAGTTACATTTTTGACTTAAATATACTTAAATCTATGGCAAGACCTGAAAATGGTTGTCTAGCAAAGACCAAAAAACAATTTGAAAGAGCTTGAATAATTGTTTTAAGAATAATGGGGAAATGTTGCACAATCCAGGTATGGAAAGCTCTTAAGAGACTTACCCAGAAAGACTCAGCTGTAATCGCTGCCAAAGTTGCTTCAACAAAGTATTGACTCAGGGGAGTGAATACTTAAGTAAATGAGATATTTCTGTATTTCATTTTCAATACATTTGAAAAAATGTCTACAAACAGGTTTTCACTTTGTCATTATGGGGTATTGTGTGTAGATGGGTGAGAAAAAAATCGATTTAATCCATTTTGAATTCAAACTGTAACACAACGAAATGTGGAATAAATCAAGGGGTATGAATACTTTCTGAAGGCACTGTAGGGTTTTACATAGAACCCAAAAGAGTTCTACCTGGAACCAAAACGTTTCTTCAAAGGGTTCTCCTATGGGAACAGCCGAAGAACCTTTAAGTTATAGATAGCACCCTTTTTTCTAAGAGTGTAAGAGGCGAGGAACAGAAACTATACACATATTGCATTCTGTTCCCTTTTCGATCGCCAGGTGAGCTAAATGGTCTTGATTTATCTGGCGTGATCTGATAGAATAATCCCAGCTAACCGTATGTTTTAAAGGTGTGTTTGGCCGTTTCAAACTAATAGTTTTAGAAAGAATACAGCAGACCTATGTCATCATTGTCCTACTCTACTTTTCTATTAAATTACAGGAAGAATAGTATTCCACAAAATATATTTTTTGCTTACCCGATGAAGTTCTGTCTAGTCGCGAGTTATGTATGAAAGTAAAACTGGTACAAAGGCGGAATTGAAGATCTACTACATGAGTCACTATCTCATGACAAACACGTCAGATTCATCCTATTGGCTTGCTGCTGCTGTGTGTGTGAGTGCGTTTGTGTGTATCCGACATGTCCTGAACATGTCCAGTTTCAGTTTCGCGTTAAAAACACCTGGGAACTCGGAAATCTCGGTGCGTTAAAGAAAAAAACGAGCTCCGACTGGGAAAAACAGTTTTGACTGGTCTTTCAACTCGACATTTCAAGTCGGAAACTCGGGCATATTACTAGAGCTCCGACTTTCCGAAGTAATTATTTGAGCTTCTTTTTTTCCTGAGTTCCCAGTTGTCTTGAAAGCACCAAGTGAGACAAAATACATAGGCCTTTGTAAATCGGTATTATCCTATACATATTTATTACACTATAATAACCATATTACCGCATATCTTAACCCATCTATGAATAACAGGATTAAAAACAATTACTCTTCCTGAATAAATGGTATAAAAACACGTTTTTCAGGGCTGCCAACTTTTGAAGAAAGCTTGGATTGAGATTTGCTTTGTGAATTTCATTGCCCCCTGGCACAATCCCTAGACTGGGGACTGGGGGTCCTCTTCCAGGAAGATTTTACTGTTTTAAAGCAAATTTCCTGCAATTCTATGTATTTTGAGGCCTATGACCAGGGTGTAAAAGTAGGTGTATTCAGGATACTTTGACCATTAAATGAGCACTCAAAATTAGATGACTTTGTTACTTTGAGATTTTGGGAGTATGAAATGTAAAGTATAGTAATATTTTTTTAAACATTTTTTTCGGTGGTTTGACAAATTATTCAGACAGTAATTAAATGAGATAGGGAGACAGGCATTTGCTAGAAACAGTGGGAAGGTTGGAAGCAGGGAATGATCCCTGTTCTCAGGTGGAAAGTTGTATGCGACAGGTACCTGGGAGTGTTACCACTACACTAAGGCTCTGCACAGTAATTACCCTATAGATTAGCCCATTGTTAAGAATGAGAATTGTTCCACTGATCAGACTAAATAAAGTAAATAGCTAATAAAATCTGCTGAATCAAATATTACATAATAATACATTTTATATGTATTGTACCCCATCTAGAACCAAATTTACACTTTTGGGTTCACAATTTGTTTGACAAAATGATTTTTCATAGTTACAAATCAGGTCCCACTACCCAATTTCCCTACTAAAACATATTGTAGGTCTGTCTGCTGCCTTTTCGTTGTCACAGCGTAAATGCCAATCACCAAATTATTGCATTCTGCAATAGGGACAGGAGTAACCGCAGCCTAATTTTGTTCACAATATTGTACATAAAACAGCGCTACCGTACTGCTGTTTTTACAGTTTTATAAACTCAGTGGAGAACGATCTCTCCATTCAACTCCACTCTAATCCTGAGGGGCGTTTCATCAAAGACTAGACCAACCATATCCTTAAATGTGCCGCGATTTACAGTGCTGTGGCAAGACATTGATAGAGATTCCCGTTCGTGATGTTAAATGCTCCGATTTCAAAACGATTTGGAGCACAGTTGAAAAATTAACGCGCGGCTATCCAACGGACTAATAAAATCAGTACTTTTCAATGCGTGAGACAAAATAGGTGTGAGATTTGGCAGCTCTGGTTTTTAGTTCAAGGCTGCGTTCCAAACACGTAAAAGACACACCCTCCTCCACTTACCCTCGCCCTTGGGGGAATCCCAGCAGCCATCTTTGCCGTCGGTCCAAACAGTTAGCCAAGCAAGGGAGGTTGGCAAGTAAGCCCCCCAGCCCTCGTTTGTGATCGAGTGTACAATTTTGTTCACTCTGGGGTCTGAAACGCCCCATAATTCAATTCGCGATGATTGTAAATAGGCTAAGAAAAGTCAGCCAAAACTTAAAACCAACATCAATATGGAAAAGTCAACATACAAGTGTAAGTACAAACAAATGTCAATAAATTACAAATTGTGCAACTACCGGTGGTTCCATGATTGATAACACAACTGTCGGACGAACGAGTTACGAATTTCCAGGCAAGGGCGGTCCATTTAATTTAATATATTCCTCCCTTGCCCTGCAACTGTCAACTCATGAAACGTCATCAGAAGTGTAAACTTAATTTGAGGGCTAAGGGGAGAGGGTGTGTTTTTTACGTGTTTGGAATGCAGCCCAAGAGATAATCAAAATGGGCATGTGTTCAGTACGTTTTTACGTTCTGGAACGTTCAATTGAACAGAAACGGTGCTGTACTGAACAACCAGTTGAAAAACGGGGAGGGGTTGGGTTGTGGGCATATATACAGTCATTGGGCGCCTTCAAGCGGATCAATTTTGTCAAGTCGATGGTCACCGCCTTTCAAAGTGTGTTGCATTCTGGGGATAAAAATTGTCAAACTTGCACCTACATGTCTACTGCATAAACTTTATAACAATCGTGATCAAAGGTCAGGAAGTTTTGATTGCTAGTTTCAGCAGTTGCTCTTCACCAACATTGGTTAAGGACTTGTAAGTAAACATTTCATGGTAAGGTCTACACCTGTTGTATTCGGCGCATGTGACAAATACAATTTGATTTGATTTGGATCATCCTGCAGCCATCTCCTGCATTGTGGGAGGCTCTATTGTCAACCAATCATTAAGGTGTTTTGTTTGACCCACACTAACATGACCAAAGATATGACTGAAACGGGTACCAATTTGTGATTTATGTGTACTGTGGATATACAGTATACAAATAAATGTGATATTTGAGGCTCTCTCACTAATTGATTGTACACTGTGTACACACATGATATTGTATTATGATTTCAGTGTGTGATATGGGGGTTAGATAGATATTTATTTCGACATCATAAAGAAAACCTTTTAGAGTAAAACGGCAACACGGCCATGTTGTTCTGAGCCTTGCTGTTGGAAAACCACATTAGTGTCTGACTTTTGGCCTCCCCTCGACTTTCGTCTACAGTCGGTTGCTTTGGCAAGAACGTACAAGAACGTTTTGGGAAAACGTGTCGTTCAGTATAAACCGTCCCGCAACGTAGCAAACGTTCAAGCGAACTGAACGCACATCTGACAATTCAGTCACGTGACCGATCGCGGATCATGACGTACAAATCTATGCGACAGAAAAAAAGGCCACTGTAAACAGAAAATAAAAATACACAGTAAGTTCAAAGATTATCTATATTAGCTTCGCCTCTTCTTTTCTGGTAAGTCTAGGCACATCACAATTAAGTACAGATATTCACGTTTGTGCTGTACTGACCTAAAGACTGTTTGTGCATCTTTTTACAATGTCATTTTGGTTCTCTGTTGCAGTGAGTCAGCCGGACAGCTGTGAATGTCCATTCCCCATGTCATTCTCCCAGATCACCCAGTCTCTGTATCTGGGTGGTGTGGACGCAATCTTCAAGCGCACCGGCCTCTCCAGTAGGAACATAACTCTGATAGTCAATGCCACAGCAGAGCACCCCTGTCCTCAGTACGAGGGTGTGGAGTGTTTCCAGGTACCCGTACTGGACCAGCCTCACGCCCCCCTGGCCTGCTACTTCGATGCTGTTGCAGAACGTATCCATAACAACCAGTCAGGTAGTACACTGGTCCACTGCACTGCAGGCCGGAGCCGTTCTCCTACCCTGATCATGGCTTACCTGATGAGGTATGAGGGGGTATCACTGCGCCAGGCCCATGAGTGGGTCCTGAAGTACAGACCTCATATCCGACCCAATGCTGGGTTCTGGAGGCAGCTGATGGAGTATGAGAGGAGGCTCTATGGGAAGAATACTTTGAGGATGGCTGCTACCTCCTGTGGTGTTCTGCCTGAGGCTCTGGATGGACAGGAGACTATTTACTATGTGAATGGCTGATGGAATGAGTCCCAAATGGCACCCTATTCCTTATATAGTGCACTACTTTTGACCAGAGCCTAAAGGGAATAAGGTGCCATTTGGGACAGAATTCTTTCTTCAATGTCTGAGGAAGTCATGAGTGCAAGTAGACCCGACTGACATGTCCTGACTGTGAAATGATCTGTGGCTTCGCTGAGACTCTTCATGCAATGTTTCTCTACCAGCAATAGTCAACTGTATGTACCGTTTTTATACAGTGGCATTCATTTGAGACAATTGTTGATTGCATTTGACAAGATTAAGTGATCAACCACATTTGTATAGCAGAAAATTGTATTATTGATAGATTTTTCATAGATGTATTTGAGAAAATAAAACAAATAGCTATAAAACATTTCAGATGTTTATTTGAAAATTATTTACATTTATGAATGTATGTATTCATCCTAGCTTGGTATGGTCTTCAAAATGGATCTGTATCATCTTTGCAATTAATGTACAGACCTGTGGTGCCTGATGCACCCCTCGGCTGTCGATACACCCCCCCCCCCAGTCCAAGTTGGAGGTACCCATCCTGTCGAGAACGGTCAGTGTCAGGTTTCATCCCAAACTGCACCCTATTCACTACATAGGGAATAGGGTGTTATTTGGGATGCACAGTGTCCTTCTGGGTGGGTAGCAGAGCCCAGTATATTATGACATAACGATGGGTTTAGGATAGAACAGGCCAGAGGAGGAGGAATTGTCTTCAGTACTGGAAACTTCTCTTGGTCTGGATGTCATCAAGGATCTGCTGCAGCTCCTCGTCCTCAAACCGCCCCTCCAGACTGCAGACAGAACAAACAGGCTTCAGTACACAACAGCAAAACTACTGTCACTACATTTTAATTTATACCAAATATTTACGCCTGATTTCCTGGTCAAGAGCCGGCTGCTACCCAACTAGAGACAAGGTTAGGGTTAGATGACTGAGTATGGTGATATGTGAGGAGGCAGTAACAGCAGGTCTTACCTAGGGATGAGGGCTTTGGCCTCCTCCGCTGCTTCTGGACACAGGTTGGCCAAACTGGCCAACTCAAATTTATGCAGCTTCTTCTGTAAGAGCAAGCTGTAGGATACAGGGCAATCATTTCAGTAATCCCGAAAAGTTAATGGACACATTAACCACCATATAAATATATATTGTATTTTATACGGTACTGACATTGGTTTTTGGTTGTGATAGTGACAACAGCTACACTGACCTGCGGACACTGGCTATAGTTTCTCTGTTTTTGAACCGGCTGAAACGTGCAGTATAATTCAGAGTTTTCATGAAGACCTCCGATAGCTCTTGTTCGTCCTCTGCACTCTCGTTCTGCTGCTTGCGATGCTCCAGAAGCATGTGTACCTCGGAGTTTAGAAGTGTCTCCGCGTTCTCGAACTCTGAAGAACACAGGTGTGTTTTAATGTTGGATATAGTTAGCTAGCTAAATACCTTAACCCTCCCGTTGTCCTAGGGTCAAAATGACCCGCCACTGTGTTGAACCAACTTTATTTAATTTTTATATTTTTGGGATCATTTGTGAGAAGGAGGCAGTGATAAAGTCTCACTGCCTCCTTCTCACAAATGATCCCAACAATATAAAAATCAAATAAAGTTGGTTCAACACAGTGGCGGGTCATTTTGACCCTAGGACAACGGGAGGGTTAAGTGAATCGTTATATTCAAGCTAGTTAACATAAATAAGCTGGATACGCACCTTTGGGGAACAGTAGCTGAGAAGCGTCCTCCTCAATATCTCCGACAGTTGTTGTTGAACCGCCTCCGGACGCCATGCTGCTTGTCACACTGAATTAATGAACCTTCCTAGCTAACGTTACAGTAAAAGAAAAAGCCACAGAGCTGATATCCAGTTGCTTGCTCTGAACCAAATGTTCCCTATAACGGCGCCTTATAATTGTTTTGTCATTACAAAAACAGCAAGACGAATCTCCAAATTCATCAAGGAAAGAAGCTGATACCTAACAAAAAAACAAAAATCAGCTTCTCATCGCAACACAAAAAAGGTACTTCCGGGTCACGGTATTTCGAATTTTAATTTGAAGGCAAAATCCGAAAACCGGATATCTTAATGTTGCTGCGGTGACGCTTATAAAACAAAGCTTGATATAGCTTCGGATTTCGACTAGAGACCAAAGTCTCGGGCGTTGCCAGTTGGTTGAAGCTTACATTACAACACTGACCATTTCCATTCAGTGCTGCATTGGCACATTTGTGCCAGTTCATTGTTCGGGAAAAAAATATGTAAATGCATGTTCCAAAGAATGCAGGCTCCGACAGTAGTACAAAACGGTTTGCGTTGGCCGGGAATCGAACCCGGGTCAACTGCTTGGAAGGCAGCTATGCTCACCACTATACCACCAACGCTGACAGAAAATATAGGAGAAACATGACCAATTTGAAAGTAACAACTGTGATCTTTTCCATAATTATCTGACAAATTCAGTATCGGTTATTTTTATTTTGCCATATACATATCAGACTAGCTAATTAGCTAAATGTTCATAGAAAATAGGTCACGGTTAAATAATACAGATGTGCTAATGTTGCTTGTTCATAGCTAACGTTCCTAGTAGCTACTTGCGAGCGCCTCTGCTCGACCTTGTGAGCGCCCCTGCGAGTGCGCCTTCTTCAAGATGGATTTATTTGACGATCTTCCAGAACCAACCCAAAGCGCAGGTAGCTAACTTGATATGTCACATTAAACATGTTTCATCAATTACACATTAAACATGTTTCAAGGTGTCGTAATCAAATAACCTTAGCTTGCTAATCCAGCTATTTATTCCCTGCTAAACCAGTTATGTAAAGTTAGCTAACTAGCTAGCCTTGTTTTGGTTAGCAAGTCAACTGCCAATTTAGCTAGTTAGCTTGCAAAGAGAGAGAGAGCTTCCAAATCTAGCTAGCTAGCTAACCTTACCTGAACAAATATTATCTAACAGTTTTTGTTTCTCAGAATAGCAAGTCATTAGTAGTGTTAGGCTATGGTTCAACCCAGCACTCAGAGAAACAAACACGACTAAGGGAGTGGAAGAAACAAAAATTCTTTTAATAAAAGTTCAAATTGTCTTAGTCCAAAAACAACTGAAGAAAAGGAACAGAGTGGGCTAGTCGGCTCCGGAGGAAGGAGAGGCTGAGACCGGCAGGCAGGAAGGCAGGCAGGCAGGTTGGGAGGTATGTCTGAACTGAAGACAAAACAAACGACAGGTTAAGGAGAGTAAAGAGCCAGGCTGAAGACAAAGACAAAATAACTCTACTGGTGAGCCAAGTTACCGCTCTGGTAAGAACAACGATCTGGCGCCGGTGGAGAGCCATGCCCAGGAATTAGTAGTGCAGGTTGATGAGAATAGGATGCAGCTGCGTAGGCAGGAATCACTGGAAACAACCCGCAGCTGCACAGGAGAGGCAGATCCTGAGCACGCCCCCCGATCCACTCCAGACACACCCACATAATGGGGACAAACACACATACAGAAACAACAGACAAAGAGGGGACAAAACAAGGAGGAAGGGAAACAGAAAAGGGAGAGACAAGCTGCCCACATAACAGTACCCCCCCCTCAATGGTCGCCACCTGGCGACCCACCAGGCCTGTCAGGGTTGTCGTGATGGAAGTCCGTGATCAACTGAGGATCCAACACAAAATGCTTAGGTACCCAAGACCTCTCCTCTGGTCCATAACCTTCCCAATCGACTAGGTATTGGAGACCCCTACCCCGCCACCGAGAGTCCAGGAGCCTACTGATGGTGTAGGCCGGATGGTCGTCAATGAGGCGAACAGGTGGAGGTGGATCTGCCGGCGGACACAAAAGGCTGGAGGACACAGGTTTCAGTTGGGAGACGTGGAAAGTAGGGTGTATCTTCATGGCTGAAGGCAACTTCAAACGAACCGCAGCGGGGTTAATGATGGACTCCACCACAAACGGACCCAGGTACCGAGGAGACAGCTTGCGTGATTTGGTACGTTCTTAGATGACAGCCAAACCTCTTGACCAGGATGAAACACAGGTGCGGGAGTCCTGCTCCTATCCGCTGTCGTCTTGTTCCTGTCGGTGGTCCGAAGCAACGTTTCCCGAGCGTCGCTCCACACTCTCTGGCAGCGGCGGAGGTTCTCCTGAACCGAAGGAACAGCCAATTCCTTCTCCTGAGCAGGAAACAGAGGGGGTTGATAACCCATGGTAACTTCGAAGGGTGAAAGGCCGGTGGCAGAGGTGGTGAGGGAGTTGTGGGCGTACTCTATCCAAGGCAGATGTTTGGCCCAGGATGATGGATGTTGAGCAGCCACACAACGAAGGGTTGCTTCGAGGTTTTGATTGGCTCTTTCGGTTTGACCGTTGGTCTGGGGATGAAACCCTGAGGACAGACTAACGGAAGCACCCAAAGCAGAACAGAAAACCTTCCAAACACGGGAAGTAAACTGTGGGCCTCTATCAGATACGATGTCCACAGGTATTCCATGGGGACGGAATACATGTTGGACTAGGAGGTCCGCTGTCTCACTGGCAGACGGTAATTTTGGTAATGCTATATAGTGAACAGATTTAGAGAATCTGTCCACAATGGTAAGTATAGTATCATTACCTTCAGACTTGGGTAGGCCGGTGACAAAATCCATGGCTATGTGGGACCAGGGACGGCTGGGAACTGGGAGGGGTAGCAGCAGCCCCGAAGGGGACTGATGGGAGGCTTTGCCCCGAGCACAGGTTGAACAGGCTGCCAAAAAAGCCAGAACGTCAGTTTCCATTGAAGGCCACCAAAAATGTCTCCTAAGCAGCGTCAACGTGCGTCTCATCCCAGGGTGACCAGCAAAACGGGAGGTGTGAATCCACTGCAACACCTGAGACCGGACCGTCTCGGGAACAAAGAGTAGGTTGGGAGGTCCATCACCCGGTCCCGGGTCCGTGGCAAGTGCAGTCTTCACAAGAGACTCGATCTCCCACTGAACTGCCGCCACGACGCATGAGGAAGGCAGGACTGCCTCAGGCTCGCTGGTCTCCGAAGGGTCAGCAAACTGGCGGGACAAAGCATCTGGTTTAACATTTCTTGACCCCGGTCTGTATGTAAGAATAAAGTTAAACCTACTAAAAAACAGGGCCCATCTGGCTTGGCGTGAGTTGAGTCTCTTAGTGGCTTGGATGTAAGCCAAGTTTTTGTGGTCTGTCCAGACCACAAACGGCAGTTCAGCTCCATCCAGCCAGTGCCGCCATTCTTCCAGTGCTAGCTTGACCGCCAGCAGTTCCCGGTTTCCAACGTCGTAATTCCGTTCTGTGGGTGACAATTTCTTGGAGAAAAAAGCACAGGGGTGAAGCTTTTGGTCATTGGGGGAGCGCTGGGAGAGGACTGCTCCCACACCTGAGTCCGACGCGTCCACCTCCACAACAAACTGCAGAGAGTTATTGGGGTGTATCAACACGGGGGAGGTGGAAAACAGTTCCTTCAAAACCCCTACCGCCTGCTCCGCCTCAGGGGACCACAGAAAAGGGACTTTTGGGGATGTGAGTCTAGTAAGGGGTGCCACCACTTTACTAAAACCCTTAATGAATCTACGGTAGAAGTTAGCAAAGCCCAAAAATCGTTGAAGTTGCTTACGGGTGGTGGGTGTGGGCCATTCCGTCACTGCCCGGATCTTCTCGGGGTCCGCCTTCACCTGCCCGCTCTCAATGATGAAACCAAGGAAGGAAGTAGACTGTTTGTGGAACTCACACTTTTCTGCTTTGACGTACAGCTTGTTCTCCAAGAGCCGTTGAAGGACTTGACGGACGTGTGACTCATGCTCCTCGGGTGACTTGGAAAAAACAAGAATATCATCCAGGTATACAAAGACAAAACGGTTCAAAAAATCCCTAAGAACATCGTTCACCATGGCTTGGAAAACAGCAGGGGCGTTTGAGAGCCCAAAGGGCATGACCAAATACTCAAAATGCCCCAGTGGAGTGTTGAAAGCGGTTTTCCACTCATCTCCCTTTCGGATTCGGACAAGGTGATAAGCGTTCCTGAGGTCGAGCTTGGAGAAAACTGTGGCGCCATGCAGAGGTTCAAAAGCTGAGTTGATGAGTGGAAGGGGATACTTGTTTTTAACAGTTATGTTGTTTAAACCCCTGAAATCGATACAGGGGCGTAACGACTTGTCTTTCTTTTCCACGAAAAAGAAACCTGCACCCAAAGGAGACGACGAGGGACGGATTATGCCCGAGGCCAGAGAATCACCAATATACTGCTCCATTGCCTCTCTTTCCGGTCGGGACAGATTGTATAAGCGACTAGAGGGCAAGGGGGCACCAGGAAGCAGTTCAATAGGGCAATCATAAGGCCTATGTGGTGGTAGAGACAGAGCCTTGTCCTTACTGAAAACCTCCGCTAAGTCATGGTATTATTTGGGGACCGATGACAGATCGAGAGGAGCTGAGGGATGAGTTGGGTTACACTTAGTGGGGGGAACCGCTGACCTAAGGCACTCTGAATGGCAGTTAGTGCTCCAACTGAGAATGGTGTGACGTGTCCAATCAATTTGTGGGTTGTGAAGAGCCAACCAGGGGAAGCCAAGGATTAGGGAGGTAGCTGAGCCAGACATAACTCTTAACTGAATGCTTTCACAATGATTGCCAGAAATCACTAGGGAAACGGGGGTGGTTTGATGAGTTATCTCCGCGAGGAGGCGCCCATCCAGGGCTGTGACCCGAATGGGGGTAGGTAGTGGCTCCATGGGGATACGAGCTTGTGTAACGAACTGGTGGCTAATAAAGTTGTCTTCTGCACCTGAGTCTATGAGAGCTGAGAGTGGCAGGGAATGACTCTGGAAACGTAAGGTTACAGGTACTTGTAATAGGGGAATGATGGGTTCAGGATCTAACTCTGGGCTCGCAAGTAGACCCACCGTTACGAGCGAGCCTTGTCTTTTGGTCGCTTAGGGCATGTAGTCAGAATGTGTGTGGCGTCTCCACAGTACAGGCACTCACCCGCCTGGAGGCGCCGTTGCCGCTCTGCTGGAGGTAGTCGAGCTCGACCCACTTGCATAGGTTCCTCCTCTGTGCTCGGGATGGGATCAGGAACAAGAAGCTGCCGGCTCCGGGGAGGCGAGACTCGAGTGGTTGAAGTCTGGGGAACTCGTCCTCCTAGATGTGGCCGACCGCCTCTCTCCCGACGCCTCTCCCGCAACCGGTTGTCTAGCTTAATGGACAGGGAAACGAGAGAATGTAAATCATGTGGCTCATCACGAGCAGCCAGTTCATCCTTAATGGCGTCATTCAAACCGTTTAGAAATGCTCCTTGAAGTGCCACATTGTTCCACTTGGAGTCCGCTGCCAACGTCCAGAACTCAATAGAGTACTCAGCCACACTGTTAGAACCCTGCCTCAAATTAAAAAGTATCTTGGAGGAATTACCCACATAGTCAGGATGGTCAAAAACAGTCTTCAATTTAGCAGAAAAATCAGTAAAAGTCAATCCAGTCAAAGTTTGATTTGAGCATACAGCCTCAGCCCAAACCAGAACTCTCCCTCTTAACAGCCCCAGAACATAATGTACCTTAGAGGAATCAGTAGAAAATGACAGTGGCCTCTGCCGAAAAATCAAGTCACACTGAAGCAAAAATCCCCGGCACTTGTCCAATTCTCCATTGAACGGTTCAGGCGACGTGACAGGGGGTTCCCGATGGAACGAAGCCTGCATAATGTCCGAGGAAACAACTTGGGGTGCATCAAACTGGGGGTCAGAGAGAGATGGAGAACTGATAACAGACAATTTAGAGACTTGTGTAGTTAACTGAGTCACCTGGTTCAGCAGTTGATGATTATCTTCCAAAAGAGTCCGAATCAATTGGTCATGCTGTCCTAGCAACGTTCCTTGAGCCTGGATAGCTTGTTGGAAGCTGTCTTCGTTTGCCCCGTGCTGTTTCTCTGTTGGGTCCATGGCCAGATCGTTCTGTTAGGCTATGGTTCAACCCAGCACTCAGAGAAACAAACACGACTAAGGGAGTGGAAGAAACAAAAATTATTTTAATAAAAGTTCAAATTGTCTTAGTCCAAAAACAACTGAAGAAAAGGAACAGAGTGGGCTAGTCGGCTCCGGAGGAAGGAGAGGCTGAGGCAGGCAGGCAGGCAGGCAGACCGGCAGGCAGGAAGGCAGGCAGGCAGGTTGGGAGGTATGTCTGAACTGAAGACAAAACAAACGACAGGTTAAGGAGAGTAAAGAGCCAGGCTGAAGACAAAGACAAAATAACTCTACTGGTGAGCCAAGTTACCGCTCTGGTAAGAACAACGATCTGGCGCCGGTGGAGAGCCATGCCCAGGAATTAGTAGTGCAGGTTGATGAGAGAATAGGATGCAGCTGTGTAGGCAGGAATCACTGGAAACAACCCGCAGCTGCACAGGAGAGGCAGATCCTGAGCACGCCCCCCGATCCACTCCAGACACACCCACATAATGGGGACAAACACACATACAGAAACAACAGACAAAGAGGGGACAAAACAAGGAGGAAGGGAAACAGAAAAGGGAGAGACAAGCTGCCCACATAACAAGTAGGCTCAGTGCAGTGGGTTTCCCGACTAGCTAGCTACTTGTTAGCCAAGCTGGAACAGCTAGCTAGTTAGTTTAACAGTTAGCAGTGAATGCATTAATGAATAGCTCTCTTTTCCTATCCTTGTCAGCCCCGGTCTGCCCTGCTTCAGGTGGTACAGAAGACATGTCCACCACTGCTGGAGAACAGGGGGGCCAAGAGGAAAAGAGAGGCACCCGATGATGAGGAGGTGGTGGTGGTGGACGAACAAAAACTAGAAGAAAATAAAGTTTGTAAAGGTTTTCGACATTTCCATATGAATGTGCAGTATGTCACCTATTTTATATGTGTGTTTGTCTGTCTGGGTGTAGAGTTAACTACTAGCTATGAGAGATCACTCTGTGTCTCCAGATGATCAATCTCTGAGTCAAAGTGATCACTCTCTGTGTCCCCAGGTGTGCCTACGTTGAAGGGGTATGTAGCCACTCAGAGGGGAGAGAGAGAGGAGATGCAGGACGCTCACGTTCTCCTACCTGACACGAAAGCCTGCCTGTCCACCCTTCCAACTACAGTGTAAGTCACCTCTGACTCAGAGCAGTGTCAGGAAGCATCCCACATGGTACCCTATTCCCTATCATATGTAGTGCCCTACTTTTGACCAGACCTTCCATAGGGTTCCAAAAGTAGTGCACTATATAGGTAAGAAGGTGTCATTTGGGACACATCCTAAGTCCCCTTCTTTCTAACATAGGGGAGTGTCAGTCTGCTAGGACCTGGATGATGTGCTCCAGTGAAGTGACGTACACTACTGTCTGTGTTGAAGGTCTCGTCTGGCCTACTTCGCTGTGTTCGACGGCCATGGAGGAGCTAGAGCCTCTCACTTCACTGCAGAACATCTTCACCACACTCTGGCCTCGAAGTTCCCCAAAGGTGAGTGGAGAGACTCAGATCCCCTATTCACTGTCAAGATATTGGGCTGCATTTATTTATTGTATCTCTTCACATATTCAATATACATCAGTTAATGCTAGACTCAGACCACATGTCTATTCATCCTCAATAAACTTGCCTTTCATTTGTAGTGGTATTACAGTGCATTCGTAAAGTATTCAGACCCCTTGACTTTTTCCACATTTTGTTACGTTACAGCCTTATTCTAAAATGGATTACACACAATACCCCATAATGACAAAGCGATTTTTTTAAACAACAGAAATACCTTATTTACATAAGTATTCAGACCTTTTGCTATGATACTCTAAATTGAGCTCAGGTGCATCCTGTTTACATTGATCATCGTTGAGATGTTTCTACAACTTGATTGGAGTCCACCTGTGGTAAATTCAATTGATTGGACATGATTTGGAAAGGCACACACCTGTCTATATAAGGTCCCACAGTTGACAGTGCATGTCAGAGCAAAAACCAAGCCAGGAGGTCGAAGGAATTGTCTGTAGAGCTCCGAGACAGGATTGGGGTCAAGGCACAGATCTGGGGAAGGGTACCAAAAAATGTCTGCAGTATTGAAGGTACCCAAGAACACAGTGGCCTCCATCATTATAAATGGAAGACGTTTGGAACCACAAAGACTCTTCCTAGAGCTAGTCGCCCGGCCAAACTGAGCAATCGGGGGAGAAGGGCCTTGGTCAGGGAGGTGACCAAGAACCCGATGGTCTGGGGCGGAGCTAGCATGTTGGAGTGAACGGCTGTGTGTGAGAGGCTCCCGCAACCTTTTTGCGAAATAATCTAACCTAACTTACTTTATTGCACTTGTTACAACAACCTTTTCTTTCTAATACAATATTGTAACTTTCTATGTGAAAATGCCTAGTAATAAGCGACCAAAGGACAATAAATCCACATCAGAGGCCTACTCCCCACCAAACAACGAGACAAACATGGCGGAAGGCACAGGTAACAACGTGACACTTACAGAACTTACCCGGGCTTTGGGAGAACTACGTGTTGCTATAGCGGAGGATCTTAAGGCTACTATTGCTGAACTGGACACTAAAATCGAGAGCACCATTCGAACGGTCGCTTCGCAGGGCCAGAGTATTGTCGACCTTGAGAAGGCTTCTGAATTCGGCGCTGGTAGGATCGACGAGTTAGAGAAGCTATGCACGTCATTGCAGGATAATGTGCAGAGGCTTTCTGTGAAAGTGGTCGACCTGGAGGGCAGATCCAGGCGTCATAACCTTCGCGTTGTGGGTCTGGCAGAAGGGGTGGAGGCGGGCTCTCGCCCCACCGACTTCTTCGCCAAGCTACTGAAGGATGCAATGGGACCGGATGTTTTGGCGTCGGATCCCCTACTGGACCGTGCACATCGCGCCCTTGTCCCAGTGCCTGGACCGGGCCAGCGTCCTCGCCCAGTAATCATCTGTTGTCACAGTTTCAAGACCAAGGATCTTATCCTGCGCGAGGCTCGAATGAGGGGCAACCTGTTACATAAAGGGCACCCCTTTCGTGTCTATGAGGACTATGCGCCCGATGTGGCAAAGCACCGCGCTGGCTACAGAGATGTCATGACCAAACTCTACAAACTCCATCTTCGCCCAGCCTTGCTCTTCCCTGCAAGACTAAGAATTACCCCGCCTTCCGGGGAGAAGATCTGTCTCTCCTCGGTTCTGGACGCAGAGAAGTTTGTCCGGGAATATACACCAATCCCCCGTACAGGTTAGAGTGCCTTGTCATTGTGTGTTAAGGTCTGCTCACGGACTCGAATCCATACCATACCATACCATAACGGGTGAAACCGTATTAAACGGTCTCAGCAAGGGCTACCGAACATGTAATGCGATGAGCTGACCAATGGAGGGCGGTCAGAGCTCTCACTTAATGTTAATTTCACTTTCATTCCGACTGGGTTTAGAGCGATGCCTGTTTGGGAGGCCTTCCAGGTTGGATCATTGACACTTTCGGATGGATATACTTATATTCCCCCATTTTTGTTTTGTTTCGTTATTTATTTTTCAATTCTTACATTATTCCTGTGCGTACATATAATAATAATCATTTGTACTTTATTATTATTTTCTCTTAGCATTTTAGTATTATGTATGTGTATATTTTAAATTGTATAGATTATTATTCTGGGGTATGCATGTTTGTGTACGTAGATGTGTGTGTATGGATGTATGTGTGTATGCGTGTGTATGTATCTGTATATATTTAAGAATATTTATTTTATATGTATATATTTTTTTGGGTGTGTGTATGTATGTGTGCGTGTATACGTGTGTATATGTGTGTGTGTGCGTATATATATACGTATGTGTGTGTGTGTATGTATGCAGGTATGCACATGTATGTATGTGTGTGTGTGTGTGTGTGTGTGTGTGTGTGTGTGTGGATGTGTATATGTATATGTGTGCACATATGTATATATAAATCACTATTTTTTAAAATTATTTGAAAATAATTTATGATTATTATTATTTTTACATTTTAATTATTTTTACATTTTTATTTACTTTGTTATTTTTTTGATTGGGGGGTACGTTCAATTTATCAAAATCCTTGTTCCCTTCTCCTAACCCACAATATGTAACTGTACTGCTGTCTATGTCGGTTACTGATGGTTTATGTTTAGACCGGCATTGCTTGGCAATAGAATCTTGTGATGATACATCTTGCTTATCTCAGGGATTGACCCAAGATGAACCTTAAGTGCGCAATATGTTTAAGTTGCAACTTATTCTGTTTAGGTTTATTAGATGCTAATTGAACACTTTAAGTGCGGGAGCCTCCTCAGTTCATATGTTAGTAGAAGTTCTAGGATAGTGAGAGGTGAGCGCTTAGTTGGGATTTTATTTGTGTTTTACCTCTTGTTCGAGGTCGCGCCGTGCTTTTTTGGCATCGGCCAGACAATGTGTTTGTTATTTTTATTTTCATATTTTTTTCTGTCCTATGTGTGTATGCCTGTTAAATGTGGGTTGATGGGGGGGGGTAAAGGTTGGGGAAAGTAGGGGAACAGGGTGGAGAGTAAAGGTGCTTGCGGGGGGGGAGGGGTGGGTTGGATACTGCTCGGGTGTAGGTGCTACATATGCTGATCGTGATGGTTTGGTGCGCTTTCTTACCTTTTTAGTGAGTGACATGTTATGCAGGCCACCATAGGAACTACAAATGAGAGGAGGGCGGGACTTACATTCACTTCCTGGAATGTCAAGGGTTTAAACGAACCAATTAAGAGAGGCAGGGTCCTAGCCCACTTGAAAGCACTTTCGTCTGATATTATATTTTTGCAAGAAACCCATCTGAAAAACAAATCTCATAACAGACTTAAATGTAAGTGGGTGGGACAAGTGTATCACTCTAACTTCTCTGCCAAAACGAGAGGCACAGCGATTCTGGTACGGAAAGGAATTCCCTTTCTACATAAAACCACTATTGTGGATAAAGAGGGTCGTTATGTGATCGTAATAGGAGAGATCCATTCTACTTCTGTAACTATACTAAATATCTATGGGCCAAACATTGATAACCCCTCTTTTTTCAAAAGAGTCCTTGCCCTGATTCCAGATATCTCCCATACTAATCTGGTCATTGGAGGGGACCTTAACTGTGTACTAGACCAATATTTGGATAGATCCTCTACCCGGCGAACCCCTACCTCCTATTCAAGCGAATTCTTGAATACCTACATAAAAAATTCTAACTTATTTGATATATGGAGGATCTCTAATCCTACGGGTAGGGAATACTCCTTTTACTCTCATGTTCACAATGTATATACTCGAATTGACTACTTTTTGGTTGATGCTAAACTACTCCCCTATACCTGTAATGTGAGATATCATGATATTATAATCTCTGACCACAGTCCACTCACCTTCTCCCTGAGATTGGATGACATTGTACCAAACGAGAGGGTCTGGAGGTTGAATCCTCAGCTCCTCACAGAACCAACATTCTGTGAACATCTTTAAGACCAAATTACATTTTTCTTTGATACCAACGACAACACAGAGACTTCCCCAGCATTATTGTGGGAAACGCTGAAGGCTTATTTGAGAGGCTGTATCATCTCCTTTCAGACTGCCAGGAGTAGGCAAAACAGAAAAAAACTGGTAGAACTGGAGGGACAAATTCACTTACTGGATAGGGAGAATGCTAGACATCCATCTATGGAGAAACATAAACAAATGATGTCTTTAAAATTTAAATACAATCAGATCCTCTCGGCTAAAATTGCTAAATCTTTTCTCTATGCCAAGCAAAAATATTTTGAGTTTGGTGACAAACCACACAAATTACTCGCCAGACAACTTCGAAAGAACGTGAGTGACCGAATGATTCACAAAGTTAAATCTGCATCTGGGGAATTACTCTCCTCCCCCAAAGACATCAATGACAGATTCCGTCAGTTTTATGAGACTCTATATACATCTAAAGCGGATCCTAACCCCTTAATTATGCAAAACTTGTTGGAGGACTGTAATCTTCCTGCCCTGAACCAGGAAGACTCTAACTTCCTGAATAAGGAAATATCTCTTGAAGAAATTAGAGAAACAATTAAATCTCTAAAGAGTGGCAAGACCCCGGGCCCAGATGGATACCCTGGTGAATTCTATAAAACATTCAGCAACATGCTATCTCCCTACCTGCACAAAATGTTGGTTCGGGCCAATGAGGATGGAGCTCTCCCATCTACTTTGGATGAGGCGTTTATTACAGTTATACATAAGAAGGGTAAAGATCCGGAAGAGGTAGGGTCATACAGACCAATATCCCTCCTTAATACAGACCAAAAGATTTTAGCAAAAACTCTGGCTAACAGGCTTAGCACTTTAATTGGCAAATTGGTCCATTCGGACCAGACCGGCTTTATCCCTAATAGAAACTCATTCTTCAATCTCAGGCGCCTCTTCAACATTATGTACTCTCAGAGGTTACCTAACGTGGACCTTGCCGTTATATCTCTTGACGCCGAGAAGGCCTTTGACCAAGTTGAGTGGCCCTATCTATTCAAGGTCCTACAGAAATTTAATATTGGAGATGGGTTCATAAATTGGATCCAGCTTTTATATAGGAACCCCTGTGCGAGAATACTCACTAACCAATCAATGTCGCCCCGATTTAACCTTCACAGAGGGACAAGGCAGGGTTGTGCGCTGTTGCCTATGCTCTTCGCCCTAATTATTGAACCTCTCGCTCAAGCGATCAGATCTCATTCAGCAATACACGGCTATAATACTAAAGATACTCTAAATAAGATTTCCCTATATTCAGATGATATTCTCCTCTATGTAACAGAACCCCAAGCTAGTATTCCAGCTATTCTTGAGGTGATTAATTTGTTTGGTACCTTCTCGGGATACAGAATAAATTGGAACAAGAGTGAATTAATACCCATACGGTTGCAAAACACCTCCTGGCTAGAACATCTTCCAGTTAAGTTATCTTCAGAAAAATTTATCTACCTTGGAATTGTAGTGACCAAACAATACTCCTTACTATTTAAAGAGAATTTCCCTTCTCTGATGCAAAATCTCAAGGCAAACATACAGTTTTGGAGAACTCTCCCAATTTCTCTGCTCGGAAGAATTAATGCCATTAAAATGGTCTTCCTCCCACAACTGCTCTACCTATACCAGAACATCCCAGTATTCATACCTAAATCATTTCATAAACAACTGGACTCTATTATCAATCCTTACATCTGGGATTATAAAACACACAGGATAGGTAAAAAACACCTATGTAAATCCAAGATGGAAGGAGGATTGTCTCTCCCAAATTTTATATTTTACTATTGGGCCGCTAACCTCCGCGCTGTTACGTTTTTGCTGGATGACGCAACCCCGCCATCCAGCTGGCTTAGCATGGAGCGGGAGGAGTGTCACCCCTTCTCTATTGGTGCCGTGATTTTGTCACCTGTCAATCTGGAGATGTCACTTTACCATAACAATCCTATTATACATAGCACAGTCCGAATCTGGAAGCAAATTAAAGTCCACTTTGAGCTTAGACCAATATCATTCATGCTCCCTGTTGCCAGGAATCCCTCCTTTGCCCCCTCTAACCTTGATAACACCTTTGAGCGATGGGGGGGGGTTGGGGATAAGTACCATAGGGGATTTATATATAGGAGGGACCTTTGCTTCCTTTGAAGCGCTGAGGGAAACTTATAACCTTCCCAGAAGTAACTTTTTCAGATACCTACAAATTAGAGACTATGTTAGAAAACACCTCCCAACATTTGAGAATGCTAAACCTTCCATGTTTGACGGATGCATAAAAATATGCCCCACCTCAGACAAACTGATATCTCGTCTATATGACACTTTTCAATCTGTTAGCGCACCCTCTACTGATGCCATTAAGGCAAAATGGGAGGAAGAACTAGGGACTGATATCTCGGTGGCAGACTGGGAGGATAGCTTGCAGTATATCCACACCTGCTCCATTAACTCCAGACATCGTCTCATACAATTTAAGGTATTACACAGATTACACTATTCCAAAACTAAACTGCATAGGATATTTCCTGATACATCCCCTATGTGTGATAAATGTCAGGCTTGTCACGCCCTGGCTCTGGGGACTATGTTATGTTGAGCCAGGGTGTGTAAGTCTATGTTTAATTTTCTATGTTGGTCTGAGTGACTCCCAATCAGAGGCAACGAGTGTCAGCTGGGTGTCTCTGATTGGGAGCCATATTTAACTGTTTGTCTTGCACTTTGGTTTTTGTGGTTTCTTGTTCCTTTTGGTTGTGTATCGAAGGACTTCACGTTTCGTTCTTTGTTTTGATCGTGTGATCAGTTGAATAAATATAATATGTTCACCCGCAACGCTGCGCCTTGGTCCTCTCTGTTCGACGAGCGTGACAGAAGAAACCACCTTAACCAGACCAAGCAGCGTGTTCAGGAGCCATCGCTGGCAGATCTCCGTGGCAACCTCGACTGGATCAAGCAGCGTGACGAGGAGAGAGGATGGACGTGGGAGGAGATGATTGCGAGTCTGGCAAGAGGGAGGAGAGACCCCCAGGAAATTTTTAGGGGGGGGCTCACGACGTCGGGCCAGCAGGTGTACGGGTTAGAGCGGTGCAAAGCGTTGGCAGAGAAGGCCGCCAGGTTAGGGGGGCCACTGGGCACAGAGGAGAGGGAAAGTGTGGAGGCACGGCGAGAGGTACTGGGGTGTGTTACCAGTCCGGTCCGGCCCGTTCCTGATCCCTGCGTGGGGCCAGTGGTGTGTGTCCCCAGTACGGTCCGGCCTGTTCCTGCCATTCCCACCAAGTCAGTGGTGCGCGTCGTCAGCCCAGCCCGGCCTGTTCCTGCCATTCCCACCAAGTCAGTGGTGCGCGTCGTCAGCCCGGCCCGGCCTGTTCCTGCCATTCCCACCAAGTCAGTGGTGCGCGTCGTCAGCCCAGCCCGGCCTGTTCCTGCCATTCCCACCAAGTCAGTGGTGTGCGTCGACAGCCCAGCCCGGCCTGTCCCTGCTCCACGCACAAAGCCTACGGTGTGCGTCGACAGCCCAGCCCGGCCCGTTCCTGCTCTCCGCACCAAGTCTGTGGTGCGCGTCGCCAGCCCAGTCCGGCCCATCCAAGCTTCCCGCACCAGGCCAGTGGTGTGCGTCGTCAGTCCGGCACGGCCCGTTCCTGCTCTCCGCACCAAGTCTGTGGTGCGCGTCGCCAGCCCAGTCCGGCCCATCCAAGCTTCCCGCACCAAGCCTGTGGTGTGCGTCGTCAGCCCTGTCCGGCCCGTTCCTGCTCTCCGCACCAAGTCTGTGGTGCGCGTCGCCAGCCCGGTCCGGCCCGTCCAAGCTCCCCGCACCGGGTCAGTGGTGCGCGTCGTCAGCCCGGTCCGGCTCATTCCTGCTCCCCGCACCAAGTCAGGGGTGCGCTTCGTCAGCCCGGTCCGGCCCGTTCCTCCTCCACGCATCAAGCCAGGGGTGTGCGTCGTCAGTCCAGCACAACCCGTGCCTGGGTCATGTCCGGAGCCGGATCCGCCGCCGAGGCGGAGTGCCCACCCGGTCCCTCCCCTGTTGTGGTTGTTTGGCGCGGCCGGAGTCCGCGCCTTTGGGGGGGGGTACTGTCACGCCCTGGCTCTGGGGACTATGTTATGTTGAGCCAGGGTGTGTAAGTCTATGTTTAATTTTCTATGTTGGTCTGAGTGACTCCCAATCAGAGGCAACGAGTGTCAGCTGGGTGTCTCTGATTGGGAGCCATATTTAACTGTTTGTCTTGCACTTTGGTTTTTGTGGTTTCTTGTTCCTTTTGGTTGTGTATCGAAGGACTTCACGTTTCGTTCTTTGTTTTGATCGTGTGATCAGTTGAATAAATATAATATGTTCACCCGCAACGCTGCGCCTTGGTCCTCTCTGTTCGACGAGCGTGACAAGGCTGAGCAGGGTACACTACTCCACTGCTTTGCCCTATGCTCTAGTCTGTATGGTTATTGGTGTGGAATATTTGGGGTCCTCTCTGAAGTTCTGGAGACTTCAATAGACCCAGACCCGCTTCTGATAATCCTGGGAGTGTCCGATTCCCTAAACGGATTAACCAACTCCCAAAAACAACTCATCTCTTACAGTCTCATTTCGGCAAAAAAATTAATCTTGTTGTTTTGGAAAAGGAGGGAAGCGCCCTCTACCAAATTATGGCTCAGCGAAGTGGCAAAAACTGTACACTTAGAAAGAATTAGATATATTCTGAACAATAAATTATCAACATTTGATCAAATCTGGCAGCCTTTCCTCTCTTACCTGGACCAGTCGGTGCTGTGAATTTGTACTTTTTAACACACTCTCAATTGTCATATTGTAATCTACCTTTGGGCAGCGTGTGCTGGCCCCGACACTCGAGCAGTCGGGAGGGGAATAGGGTGGAATAGGAAGGAGGGGGGGGGGGGATAAAGGGGGGTATAAGTGGGGGGGTTACATCTACCCTTTTTCTTTCTACCTGTCCCTGTTCTGTATGTCGTGTTTTGTAATATTTGTTTTGTGTCCAGAACTCTGGGTCTTGTTGTTCATGTCTGTTCTCTTATGTTTAGATAAGAACTGTACACATGTCTTTCATACCTATACACCATTCTTGTGTGTGTTCAATAAAAAATATTTGAACAGAACCCGATGGTCACTCTGACAGAGATCCAGAGTTCCTCTGTGGAGATGAGAGAACCTTCCAGAAGGACAACCATCTCTGCAGCACTCCACCAATCAGGCCTTTATGGTAGAGTGGCCAGATGGAAACCACTCCTCAGTAAAAGGCACATGGTAGCCCACTTGGAGTTTGCCAAAAGGCACCTAAAGACTCAGACCATGAGAAACAAGATTCTCTGGTCTGATGAAACCAAGATTGAACTCTTTGGCCTGAATGCCGAGCGTCACGTCTGGAGGAAACCTGACACCATCCCTACGGTGAAGCATGGTGGTGGCAGCATCATGCTGTGGGATATGTTTTTCAGTGGCAGGGACTGGGAGACTAGCCAGGATCAGTAAGTACAGAGATGTCCTTGGTGAAAACCTGCTCCAGAGCGCTCAGGACCTCAGACTGGGGCGAAGGTTCACCTTCCAACAAGACAACGACCCTAAGCACACAGCCAAGACAACTCAGGAGTGGCTTTGGGACAAGTCTCTGAATGTCCTTGAGTGACCCAACCAGAGCCCAGACTTGAATCCGATTTAACATCTCTGGAGAGACCTGAAAATAGTTGTGCAGCGACGTTCCCCATCCAACCTGACAGAGCTTGAGAGGATCTGCAGAGAAGAATGGGAGAAACTCCCCAAATACAGGTGTGCCAAGCTTGTAGCGTCATACCCAAGAAGACTCCAGGCTGTAATTGCTGCCAAAGGTGCTTCAACAAAGTACTGAGTAAAGGGTCTGAATACTTATGTAGGCCGTCATTGTAAATAAGAATTTGTTTTTAACTGACTTGCCTAGTTAAATAAAGGTAAAAAAAAAAAAAAAAAAAAAAGGGTGATATTTCAGTTTTTTTATTTGTAATACATTTTCAGAAACATTTCTAAAAACCTGTTTTTGCTTTGTCATTATGGGGTATTGTGTGTAGATTGATGAAGGAAAAACACAATCTAATCAATTTTAGAATAAGGCTGTAACGTAACAAAATGTGGAAAAGGTCAAGGGGTCTGAATACTTTACGAATGCACTGTTTCTCTTCACAATATTCTAGAACATCCATCAATATCTAATGCATATTGTGTATCTCCTTCTCTCACAGTAGAAACGGAGAACCTGGACAAACTGGTGAAGAAGTGCCTACTAGACACCTTCCGACAGACAGATGAAGACTTCCTGAAAAAAGCCTCCAGCCAGTAAGTGCTTAGTCTCGTAAACCCGACCCTAGGCGACAGCAGTGACTAGGTTCTGGTAGATATGATGGACTCTCTTGGTAACTTCGATAAGGGAAAACAATTTGTTCCGGGGTGGGTCCTCTCCCAATAAATCACGAGGCAGACATGCCAGAACGTCGTGATTCGAAACCAAAGTTTGTGGTTTCAGTGAAGGTAGTTGATGTAAACTAGCCACTTTCGAAATACACTCATTAAAAATAACCTCTGTGTTGGGCTTCCCGAGTGGCATAGCGATCTAAGGCACTGCATCGCAGTGCTTGAGGCGAGGCGTCACTACAGACCCAGGCTGTGTCACAACCGGCCGTGACCGGGAGTCCCATAGGGTGGCGCACAATTGGCCCAGCGTCGTCCGGGTTAGGGGAGGGTTTGGCTGGGGGGGGCTTTACTTGGCTCATTGCGCTCTAGCGAGTCCTTGTGGTGGGCCGGGCGCCTGCAGGCTGACTTTGTTTGTCAGTTGTACAGTGTTTCCTCCAACACATTGGAGCAGGTGTTAAGGAGCGTGGTTTGGCGGGTCATGTTTCGGAGGACGCATGACTCGACCTTTGTCTCTCCCGAGCCCGTTGGGGAATTGCAGTGATGACACAAGATTAAAATTTAAAAAGGGTGTAAAATACAAAAAATAAATAAATAACCTCTGTGATCTCCATCTTGCTAGCTACTATTTCATATCTTATTCAAGCGGATAAGGCAGTGACGTAGGTAGTGACGTAGTTCCTCTATGCCAAACTGACGTTCTGTTAACTGACATGTTAAGCTGGAACATTGAAACATTGTGGGAGGCAACACGGATGTCTAGTAAGTGTTTTGAATGTCTGAGCATTACTATGGTTGAGTCCCAAATGACACCCTATTCCCTACATAGCTGTGTGTCCCAAATGGGCCCTGGTCAAAGGTAGTGGGAGTATTTTAGAAGCCCTTTAAATTGATGAGTTAAATTTGTTCTACATGAATGACTGTATGAAGCGATGTGTACAGTGTGTCTGATCTGGTCCCACAGGAAGCCTGCCTGGATGGATGGCTTTACAGCCACCTGTATGTTAGTGGTGGATGACATGGTGTATGTGGCCAACCTGGGAGACAGCAGGGTAAGGCGCTGCTCTGCTCTCACATGGGCCCTGGTCAAAAGTAGTGCACTAGGGATTAGGGAATAGGCTGCAATTTTATATGTAACCGTAGTTTCAACCTGTTTATTTAGCCATCATCAATTATGATATTGCTATAGGAAGCTGCTGTTTGATTCCATTGCGTTGTAGTAACCTTCCTCACCTGTAACATTGTGCCTCTGTCTCTCTGTAGGCAGTTTTCTGTCAGATGGAACAGGAAATGCAGGGCAGGGCATACTGGCGCTCAGTAAGGAACACAACCCCACCATCAGTATGAAAAATGTATGCACTCACTAACTGTTAAGTCGCTCTGGATAAGAGCATCTGCTAAATGACTAAAATGTAATAATGTAAAATATACGAGGAGCGCATGAGGATCCAGCGGGCTGGTGGCACAGTCAGATACTTGGCTTTCACTGGGCTTTCATATCTTTTCTCTGTATATCTGTGCCTGGAAAAAAACATCAACAACAAAAATACTCTTTGATAAGTACTAGTGATATCCTTGACCTGCTCTGTGAGGAGGAATAACTTTTATCAACTCTTTATCCATGGTTGCTGCTGTGTGTGTTGCTCCAGGGGTGGGCGAGTCCTTGGGGTGCTGGAAGTGTCCAAGTCTATAGGAGATGGACAGTACAAACGCATTGGAGTCATATCCACACCTGACCTCAGGCACTGTCAGCTTACACCCAATGACAGGTAAGACACTGACTGTTTCAACCAATGACAGGTAACACTACGCCAGGTACTCCCAGCCAGGCCCTGTTCCAATACTTTGTAAATGCATTCTCTTTTCCTCCCTTCCTTGAAGTAGTCACTGAACTGACATGACTTGGACTTGGAAAGGCACATTGAATTTGTTGGTGGATTGATGGGTGATCTCTCTCTCTCTCTCTCTCTCTCAGGTTCATTATCCTGGGCTGTGATGGTCTGTTTAAAGTGTTCTCTGCAGAGGAAGCTGTTAAATACGTTCTCAACGTCCTGCAGGTATACATCATGTTCACAATGTGTGTTTATTTAAAAAATATATGTCTCAGAGAGTGTGTGTGTGTATGCTGTGGTGTGTGACACTGTCTTGTGGGTATTTTCAGAATGGGAGTGTTGAGAGGAAGGAGGGGCAGACAGAGGAGGAGGGCCGCTATGAAGCAGCATGTCAGAGACTGGCCAATGTTGTGCCGACAACGTTACCGTCATACTGGTGTCTGTTAGCTTCTGAACAACAGACACCCGATCTTGCCCGTCATTGATGTGTCTGTCATTGCGTGCCTCTGAGAGCTATGTCCACCGTGGCTCCAGACCTTAAAACATGAACAGATCCCACTGCTGCCAGCAACAGACAAACATCAGACATGTTGGTCAACCATTCATTTTAAAAGAGGTGTTCTAATCTCTAACTCAATTGTGAACTGTATACCCTACGCATGTATGCAATGCAATTGCTAATTGCTTGTGTTGCGTACTTGCGTAGGGTGTAAATTAGGCTTAATCCTCTGTACTGCCCTGTACTGCTTATCCTGATGACTACTGATGATTTAAATGGGCTTTATGTTTTCTGTCTAATACATTGTCTTGTCTAATTTGTGCACATGTTGTTTTATTGCCTTCAATGTTAAATTTGTATTTTTCTTTGGGTTACTTTTAATAAAGTATTTCAGAACAGAATTTCAGAGATTGTCCCATAAAATTCAACACATGTACACAACCCTGTATGATCCAATCGGAAGCTGTTCTAGATTTAATGGACTCCTATCTTCCTCCCTGTCCCCTCCACCCTGGATAATACAGATGTATGTCTGTCCCTTCCCTCTCTGTCCCAAGTCTCCTACAAGTTCATATCATGAACATACATTAGGATTTTCTTTATTGTATCCAATCAGAAATTTAAGAAGAAATCGTGTTGTATTGCATTACTGTCTGCAAAACATGGAGGGCAATGCCTACTCATAATTGGTTAAAACCACATGATGCACACCAGATGATGTCCCTCTTTATCAAGACAAATTTCCCCTCATGGACAATAAAGTAAATTCTATCCATTTGTAGGACACCTGGGATACACTTGGAAACCCCATCTTTAACAATAGCCTATTATTTTTCTCCCACAGTAATGAATGGGTTTGGCCATTAGATGGTGCTATCAAACCGTTTCTCAACCTCACACAAGATGAAGGCCTGTAACGGGCGAGACAGAGAGTTATGCCATCAGACAGAGCTACACATCTTCAGCTTGTCTTGGTATGTATGCCCCAGGAGATTTACACTGTACAAAAATATAAATGCAACATGTAAAGTGTTGGTCCCATGTTTCATGAGCTGAAATAAAAGATCCCAGAAATTTTCCATACGCACAAAATGCTTATTTCTGTCAAATGTTGTGCACAAATTTGTTCACAGCCCTGTTAGTGAGCATTTCTCCTTTGACAAGATAATCCATCCACCTGACAGGTGTGGCATATCAAGAAGCTGATTAAACAGCATGATCATTACACAAGTGGACCTTGTGCTGGGGACAATAAAAGGCTACTCTAAAATGTGCACTTTTGTCACACAACACAATGCCACAGATGTCTCAAGTTTTGAGGGAGCGTGCAATTGGGATGCTGACTGCAGGAATGTCCACCAGAGAATTGAATTATTCATTTCTCTGCCATAAACCGCCTCCAACGTTGTTTTAGAGAATTTGGCAGTACGTCCAACCGGCCTCACAACTGCAGACCACGTGTATGGCATTGTGTGGGGGAGTGGTTTGCTGATGTCAACGTGAACAGAGTGCCCCATGGTGGCGGTGGGGTTATGGTATGGGCAGGCATAAGCTACGGACAACAAACACAATTGCATTTTATCTATGGCAATTTGAACGCACAGAGATACCGTGACGAGATCCTGAGGCCCATTGTCATACCATTCATCTGCCGTCATCACCTCATGTTTTAGCATGATAATGCACAGCTCCATGTTGCAAGGATCTGTACACAATTCCTGGAAGCTGAAAATGTCCCAGTTCTTCCATGGCCTGCATACTCACCAGACATGCCACCCATTGAGCATGTTTGGGAGGCTCTGGATTAACGTGTACGACAGCGTGTCCGATCCACTCTCCATGCGCACCTTCCTCACCCGCGCCGTCCACGTCTCTTCCGACTGAGGCCCAGATGAAGGGTTGAGCAGTGGGGAAACAATGTTCAGATCCAGGGGGGAAACAAGTCAGTAGTCAGGTCACCTATTGCCACCCCCAGTCGTATTATAGGCCTACAGCCTGTTCATAAATGGCATGTCATATTGATATAGAAAACAGGGCTGTTTTAGAGTATTTGGGAATATGTGTAGGTTTGCAGACAGTGTATCCAAGGTTTGCAGACAATGTATCCATGGTGTGTACCCTGACAGAACGGTCTGGGATCCTTAGGATATCCCTACCCTAACCATAACCTTTAACTTAACCATTTTACATTTCAATTTAAATCGGGTAGGGACGTCCCAGGGATACCGAATAGCACAGACCCTGACAGAACAGTTGTTCTTCCTGTTATCTGTGTTCCTCCTGAAGCAGTGATGTGTTTATGGAACAGGCTGAATGTTCTAATAGCTTGCCTCAGGCTGTTGATTTAAATCACCATATCATTCTTTAGATAACTTTGCTGTTATATCATCACCAGCCAGCCAGCCTGACTGAGAGCTGCATCTGTTAGAGCAGGCTGCAGGATTCCTCTCTCTCTCTCTCTCTCTCTCTCTCTCTCTCTCTCTCTCTCTCTCTCTCTCTCTCTCTCTCTCTCTCTCTCTCTCTCTCCCCCCCCCTCTCTCTCCCCCTCTCTCTCTCTCTCTCTCTCTCTCTCTCTCTCTCTCTCTCTCTCTCTCTCTCTCTCTGTGTTTCTCTCTGCCCCCCCTCTCTGTGTGTTTCTCTCTGCCCCCCCCCCCCCTCTCTCTCTCTCTCTCTCTCTCTCTCTCTCTCTGTGTTTCTCTCTGCCCCCCTCTCTGTGTGTTTCTCTCTGCCCCCCCCCCCCCTCTCTCTCTCTCTCTCTCTCTCTCTCTCTCTCTCTCTCTCTCTCTCTCTCTCTGTGTCTCTTCCTCAATTCAATTCAATTCAATTCAAGGGGCTTTATTGGTAAGGAAACATGTTTACATTGCCAAAGCAAGTGAAATAGATAATAAACAAAAGTGAAATAAACAATTAAAAAAGAACAGTAAACATTACATAAAAGTTCCAAAAGAATAAAGACATTTCAAATGTCTTATTATGTCTATATACATTGTTGTAATGATGTGCAAATAGTTAAACTACAGAAGGGAAAATAAATAAACATAAATATGGGTTGTATTTACAATTATTTGTTCTTAACAGGTTGACCTTTTCTTTTGGCAACAGGTCACAAATCTTGCTGCTGTGAATGCACACTGTGGTATTTCACCCAATAGATATGGGACTTTATCAAAATTGGATTTGTTTTCAAATTCTTTGTGGGTCTGTGTAATCTGAGGGAGATATGTGTCTCTAATATGGTCATACATTTGGCAGGAGGTTAGGAAATGCAGCTCAGTTTCCACCTCGTTCTGTGGGCAGTGTGCACATAGCCTGTCTACTCTTGAGAGCCAGGTCTGCCTACGGCGGTCTTTCTCAATAGCAAGGCTATGCTCACTGAGTCTGTACATAGTCAAAGCGTTCCTTAATTTTGGGTCAGTCACAGTGATCAGGTATTCTGCCACTGTGTACTCTCTGTTTAGGGCCAAATAGCATTCTAGTTTGCTCTGGTTTTTGGTAAATTCTTTCCAATGTGTCAAGTAATTATCTTTTTGTTTTCTCATGATTTGGTTGGGTCTAATTGTGTTTCTGACCTGGGGCTCTGTGGGGTCTGTTTGTGTTTGTGAACAGAACCCCAGGACCAGCTTGCTTAAGGTGCTCTTCTCCAGGCTAATTTCTCTGTAGGTGATGGTTTTGTTATGGAAGGTTTGGGAATCACTTCCTTTTAGGTGGTTGTAGAATTTAGTGGCTCTTTTCTGGATTTTGATAATTAGCGGGTATCGTACTAATTCTGCACTGCATGCATTATTTGGTGTTTTACATTGTACACAGAGGATATTTTTTGCAGAATTCTGCATGCAGAGTCTCATTTTGGTGTTTTTCTCATTTTGTGAATTCTTGGTTGGTGAGCGGACCCCAGACCTCACAACCATAAAGGGCAATGGGTTCTATAACTGATTCAAGTATTTTTAGCCAGATCCTAATTGGTATGTCGAATTTCATGTTCCTTTTGATGGCATAGAAGGCCTGTGGCGCTGATGTTTAGGCCGAGGTATGTATAGTTTCTTGTGTGCTCTAGGGCAACAGTGTCTAGATGGAATTTGTATTTGTGGTCCTGGCAACTGGACGTTTTTGGAACACCATTATTTTTGTCTTAATGAGATTTACTGTCAGGGCCCAGGTCTGACAGAATCTGTGCAGAAGATCTAGGTGCTACTGTAGGCCCTCCTTGCTTTGGGACAGAAGCACCAGATCATCAGCAAACAGTAGACATTTGACTTCAGATTCTAGTAGGGTGAGGCCCGGGTGCTGCAGACTGTTCTAGTGCCCTCGCCAATTCGTTGATATATATGTTGAAGAGGGTGGGGCTTAAGCTGCATCCCTGTCTCACCCCCCAGGCCTGTGGAAAGAAATGTGTGTGTTTTTTGCCAATTTTAACCGCACACTTGTTCTTTGTGTACATGGATTTTATTTTTAATTTGGTAAAAAGCCAATTTGACATTTGCTCAGTACATTGTTTTCGCTGAGGAAATGTACGAATCTGCTGTTAATGATAATGCAGAGGATTTCCCCAAGGTTGCTGTTGATGCATATCCCACGGTAGTTATTAGTTCAAATTTGTCTCCACTTTTGTGAATTGGGGTGATCAGTCCTTGCTGAGGAAATGTACGAATCTGCTGTTAATGATAATGCAGAGGATTTCCCCAAGGTTGCTGTTGATGCATATCCCACGGTAGTTATTAGTTCAAATTTGTCTCCACTTTTGTGAATTGGGGTGATCAGTCCTTGGTTTCCAAATATTGGGGAAGATGCCAGAGATGAGGATGATGTTAAAGAGTTTAAGTATAGCCAATTGCAATTTGTGGTCTGTATATTTAATCATTTTATTTAGGATACCATCAACCCCACAGGCCTTTTTGGGTTGGAGGGTTTGTATTTTGTCCTGTAGTTCATTCATTGTAATTGGAGTATCCAGTGTGTTCTGGTAGTCTTTAATAGTTGATTCTAAGATTTGTATTTGATCATGTACAGTGGGGAGAACAAGTATTTGATACACTGCCGATTTTGCAGGTTTTCCTACTTACAAAGCATGTAGAGGTCTGTAATTTTTATCATAGGTACACAAAAACTGTGAGAGACGGAATCTAAAACAAAAATCCAGAAAATCACATTGTATGATTTTTAAGTAATTAATTAGCATTTTATTGCATGACATAAGTATTTGATACATCAGAAAAGCAGAACTTAATATTTGGTACAGAAACCTTTGTTTGCAATTACAGAGATCATACGTTTCCTGTAGGTCTTGACCAGGTTTGCACACACTGCAGCAGGGATTTTGGCCCACTCCTCCATACAGACCTTCTCCAGATCCTTCAGGTTTCGGGGCTGTCGCTGGGCAATACGGACTTTCAGCTCCCTCCAAAGATTTTCTATTGGTTTCAGGTCTGGAGACTGGCTAGGCCACTCCAGGACCTTGAGATGCTTCTTACGGAGCCACTCCTTAGTTGCCCTGGCTGTGTGTTTCGGGTTGTTGTCATGCTGGAAGACCCAGCCACGACCCATCTTCAATGCTCTTACTGAGGGAAGGAGGTTGTTGGCCAAGATCTTGCGATACATGGCCCCATCCATCCTCCCCTCAATACGGTGCAGTCGTCCTGTCCCCTTTGCAGAAAAGCATCCCCAAAGAATGATGTTTCCACCTCCATGCTTCACGGTTGGGATGGTGTTCTTGGGGTTGTACTCATCCTTCTTCTTTCTCCAAACACGGCGAGTGGAGTTTAGACCAAAAAGCTCTATTTCTGTCTCATCAGACCACATGACCTTCTCCCATTCCTCCTCTGGATCATCCAGATGGTCATTGGCAAACTTCAGAGGGGCCTGGACATGCGCTGGCTTGAGCAGGGGGACCTTGCGTGCGCTGCAGGATTTTAATCCATGACGGCGTAGTGTGTTACTAATGCTTTTCTTTGAGACTGTGGTCCCAGCTCTCTTCAGGTCATTGACCAGGTCCTGCCGTGTAGTTCTGGGCTGATCCCTCACCTTCCTCATGATCATTGATGCCCCACAAGGTGAGATCTTGCATGGAGCCCTAGACCGAGGGTGATTGACCGTCATCTTGAACTTCTTCCATTTTCTAATAATTGCGCCAACAGTTGTTGCCTTCTCACCAAGCTGCTTGCCTATTGTCCTGTAGCCCATCCCAGCCTTGTGCAGGTGTACAATTTTATCCCTGATGTCCTTACACAGCTCTCTGGTCTTGGCCATTGTGGAGAGGTTGGAGTCTGTTTGATTGAGTGTGTGGACAGGTCTTTTATACAGGTAACGAGTTCAAACAGGTGCAGTTAATACAGGTAATGAGTGGAGAACAGGAGGGCTTCTTAAAGAAAAACTAACAGGTCTGTGAGAGCCGGAATTGTTACTGGTTGGTAGGTGATCAATTACTTATGTCATGCAATAAAATGCAAATTAATTATTAAAAAATCATACAATGTGATTTTCTGGATTTTTGTTTTAGATTCCGTCTCTCACAGTTGAAGTGTACCTATGATAAAAAATTACAGACCTCTACATGCTTTGTAAGTAGGAAAACCTGCAAAATCGGCAGTGTATCAAATACTTGTTCTCCCCACTGTATATGTTTTTGCTGTTTTTTCTTTGTTATAGAGCCAAAAATGGATAGATAACTCTTTGTGTTGTTGTTTGTTTAGAGTTTTCCAATTTTCCCAGAATTGGTTAGATTCTATGGATTCTTCAATTACATTGAGTTGATTTCTGACGTGCAGTTCCTTCTTTTTCTTTAGTGTATTTCTGTATTGTTTTAGTGATTCACCATAGTGAAGGCGTAGGCTCAGGTTTTCTGGGTCTCTATATTTTTGGTTTGATAGGTTTCTCAATTTCTTTCTTAGGTTTTTGCATTCTTCATCAAACAATTTGTCATTGTTGTTAATTTTCTTAGGTTGTCTGCTTGACATTTTTAGATTTGATAGGGAAGCTGAGAGGTCAAATATACTGTTTAGGTTTTGTACTGCCAAGTTTACACCTTCCCTATTACAGTGAAACATTTTGTCCAGGAAAATGTCCAGAAGAGATTGAATTTGTTGTTGCCTAATAGTTTTTTGGTAGATTTCCACACTACTTTCCTTCCATCTATAGCATTTCTTAATATGATTTAGTTCCTTTGGCTTTGATGCCTCATGATTGAGCAGAGCTCTGTTCAAGTAGAGTGTGATTTTGCTGTGATCTGATAGGGGTGTCAGTGGGCTGACTGAGAGACTCTGGGTTGAGGTCAGTGATAAGGTAGTCTACAGTACTACTGCAAAGAGATGAGCTATAGGTGTACCTACCGTAGGAGTCCCTCGAAGCCTACCATTGACTATGTACATACCTAGCGTCCGACAGAGCTGCAGGAGTTGTGACCCGTTTTTGTTGGTTATGTTGTTGTAGTTGTGTCTAGGGGAGCATATGGGGGAGGGAATGCTGTCACCTCCAGGTAGGTGAGGGAAAAAAGTATTTGATCCCCTGCTGATTTTGTACGTTTGCCCACTGACAAAGACATGATCAGTCTATAATTTTAATGGTAGGTTTATTTGAACAGTGAGAGACAGAATAACAACAAAAAAATCCAGAAAAACGCATGTCAAAAATGTTATAAATTGATTTGCATTTTAATGAGGGAAATAAGTATTTGACCCCTCTGCAAAACATGACTTAGTACTTGGTGGCAAAACCCTTGGCAATCACAGAGGTCAGACATTTCTTGTAGTTGGCCACCAGGTTTGCACACATCTCAGGAGGGATTTTGTCCCACTCCTCTTTGCAGATCTTCTCCAAGTTATTAAGGTTTTGAGGCTGATGTTTGGCAACTCGAACCTTCAGCTCCCTCCACAGATTTTCTATGGGATTAAGGTCTGGAGACTGGCTAGGCCACTCCAGGACCTTAATGTGCTTCTTCTTGAGCCACTCCTTTGTTGCCTTGGCCGTGTGTTTTGGGTCATTGTCATGCAGGAATACCCATCCACGACCCATTTTCAATGCCCTGGCTAAGGGAAGGAGGTTCTCACCCAAGATTTGACGGTACATGGCCCCGTCCAATCGTCCCTTTGATGCGGTGAAGTTGTCCTGTCCCCTTAGCAGAAAAACACCCCCAAAGAATAATGTTTCCACCTCCATGTTTGACGGTGGGGATGGTGTTCTTGGGGTCATAGGCAGCATTCCTCCTCCTCCAAACACGGCGAGTTGAGTTGATGCCAAAGAGCTCGATTTTGGTCTCATCTGACCACAACACTTTCACCCAGTTCTCCTCTGAATCATTCAGATGTTCATTGGCAAACTTCAGACGAGCCTGTATATGTGCTTTCTTGAGCAGGGGGACCTTGCGGGCGCTGCAGGATTTCAGTCCTTCACGGCGTTGTGTGTTACCAATTGTTTTCTTGGTGACTATGGTCCCAGCTGCCTTGAGATCATTGACAAGATCCTCCCGTGTAGTTCTGGGCTGATTCCTCACCATTCTCATGATCATTGCAACTCCACGAGGTGAGATCTTGCATGGAGCCCTAGGCCGAGGGAGATTGACAGTTCTTTTGTGTTTCTTGTAGCCCATTCCAGCCTTGTGTAGGTCTACAATCTTGTCCCTGACATCCTTGGAGAGCTCTTTGGTCTTGGCCATGGTGGAGAGTTTGGAATCTGATTGATTGATTGCTTCTGTGGACAGGTGTCTTTTATACAGGTAACAAGCTGAGATTAGGAGCACTCCCTTTAAGAGTGTGCTCCTAATCTCAGCTCGTTACCTGTATAAAAGACAACAGGGAGCCAGAAATCTTTCTGATTGAGAGGGGGTCAAATAGTTATTTCCCTCATTAAAATGCAAATCAATTTCTAACATCTTTGACATGCGTTTTTCTGGATTTTTTTGTTGTTACTCTGTCTCTCACTGTTCAAATAAACCTACCATTAAAATTATAGACTGATAATTTCTTTGTCAGTGGGCAAACGTACAAAATCAGCAGGGGATCAAATACTTTTTTCCCTCACTGTAGGTAGCACACATGAGGACATTCTTATCTGTTGAAATAATTTCCTTATTAATTTCTAGCCAGATGACCTCAGACCTTGTATATTCCAGGATGAGATAGTAAAAGCTTTATGTTCCATAGTGTCTATTGTTGTTTTTGTGTGGTTTAGGCCCGGACCATCACAGTAGGTGTGAGCAGAGCATGTTGAGCATCTGATACATACCTCTTAGGTCGCAGGATGGTGCTTGGGCGGGTGTAATAGTGGGGGTTGGGCCCGCTCTCTCTCTCTCTCTCTCTCTCTCTCTCTCTCTCTCTCTCTCTCTCTCTCTCTCTCTCTCTCTCTCTCTCTCTCTCTCTCTCTCTCTCTCTCTCTCTCTCTCTCTCTCTCTCTCTCTCATACATCTCATCACCACAAAGTACTGTATGTCTTGCAGTAGGAAACATACTATATCAGTAGTAGTAGTCTGGTACATAGCCTGGTAGTAATAGTATGCTGGTACATAGCCTGGTAGTAATAGTATGCTGGTACATAGCCTGGTAGTAATAGTAGTCTGGTACATAGCCTGCTAGTAATAGTATGCGGGTACATACCCTGGTAGTAATAGTATGCTGGTACATGGCCTGGTAGTAATAGTATGCTGGTACATAGCCTGGGAGTAATAGTATGCTGGTACATAGCCTGGTAGTAATAGTAGTCTGGTACATATCCTGGTAGTAATAGTATGCTGTTACAAAGCATGGTAGCAATAGTATGCTGGTACATAGCCTGGTAGTAATAGTATGCTGGTACATAGCCTGGTAGCATTAGTATGTTGGTACATAGCCTAGTAGCAATAGTATGCTGGTACATAGCCTGGTAGTAATAGTATGCTGGTACATAGCCTGGTAGCAATAGTATGCTGGTACATAGCCTGGTAGTAATAGTATGCTGGTACATAGCCTGGTAGTAATAGTATGCTGGTACATAGCCTGGTAGTAATAGTATGCTGGTACAAAGCCTGGTAGCAATAGTATGCTGGTACATAGCCTGGTAGTAATAGTATGCTGGTACATAGCCTGGTAGTAATAGTATGCTGGTACATAGCCTGGTAGCAATAGTATGCTGGTACATAGCCTGGTAGCAATAGTATGCTGGTACATAGCCTGGTAGTAATAGTATGCTGGTACATAGCCTGGTAGCAATAGTATGCTAGTACATAGCCTGGTAGCAATAGTATGCTGGTACATAGCCTGTTAGCAATAGTATGCTGCTCCTGTAGAGGAGAACAATGGGAGGATGAGTGGAGGGCAGGAGGGAGGTAGAGAGGGAGGGAGAGGAGGAGATGATCGAGGGAGAGATGAGGGAGGGAGTGGAGGGCTGGAGGGAAGGAGTGGAGGGAGGGAGAGAGGGAATGGAGGGAGGGAGAGAGGGAATGGAGGGAGGGAGAGAGGGAATGGAGGGAGGGAGGGAGAGGAGGGCTGGAGGGAGGGAGAGGAGGACTGGAGGGAGGGAGGGAGATGAGAGATGGAGTGAGGGAGAGGAGGGCTGTAGGGAGGGAGGGGGAGGAGGGCTGGAGGGAGGGAGAGGAGAGATGGAGGGAGGGAGAGGAGTGCTGGAGGGAGGGAGAGGAGAGATGGAGGGAGGGGGGGAGGGCTGGAGGGAGGGAGAGGAGGGCTGGAGGGAGGGAGGGAGGGAGAGGAGAGATGGAGTGAGGGAGAGGAGGGCTGTAGGGAGGGAGGGAGAGGAGGGCTGGAGGAAGGGAGAGGAGAGATGGAGGGAGGGAGAGGAGTGCTGGAGGGAGGGAGAGGAGAGATGGAGGGAGGGAGAGGAAGGCTGGGGGCCCCTGTAAGTGCATGTAAATGAGATGAAGCTGTCAATCATTCAATGTTTATTTCTTCAGACTCCCCTCCTCTTTTTATTTAGTTCTCTCTTCCCCCCCTCCATCTCTATCACCCTCTTTCCAGATCCTTCTGTACATTTTCAAATCAGTTGGAAGAACCACATTTGAACTGTGCTGCAGTTGGAATGGTTAATGTAATGTATTAGCTCACCACTGGTGCTTCCTCAACCCCCCGTCCCCGTCCTCCCCGACACCCCCATCATTAAGCTGGTGTGTATGTGTGTGTGTGTGTGTGCGTGTGTGTGTGTTTATGCGTGCGTTTGATTGAAGGGGGATGGTCGCTTTTGTCACCCGCTGACAGGACAGTGGCAGTGTTTCATTCAGATTTCACACTGCAGTCGTACCAACAGGACAGGACATTCATTGCCCACTGTCCTCCACACACGCACACACTGCACACTGACGGAGGAGATTGGGAGGGGTAAGTAACCATGATGAGTTATTATATTTGGCACATTTTACAGCTCTTATTTATGTAATTATTTTAACACATTTTTTTACGTGATGATTTCAACCAAATGACTTGTTCAGTCTACTGTTGTCACAGTGAGTACTTTATGTAACACTGTCTCTCCATCTATCTGTCTGCATGTCTGTCTTTGGCTTGTTGGCAGACGACTGCTAGGCCAGGTCACTGGCTGTCTGGTTTACTGTGGGCCACAGGGCTATACTTAAAGCTTGGTAGTAGGGGGTTAAATAGGTGTGTAGGTGTGTGTGCATGTCAGACAGATTATTATGCCTACCCCTGCTGTGGGAGACCAGTGCTCTGGAGAAAGGAGGGGAGAGGAGGGGAGAGGAGGAGAGAGGAGGAGAAAGGAGTAAGGAGGTCTCAGGTGCAGCAGAGTGACAGTCTCATTATACAGAGAGCTGATTAGACAGAATCAATGTCAGAGTTCAGTTCAGGGCTTCATTGAGCAATTCAATTACTGCAAGGCTGTAGGACACAGGGCTTTTAACCTGATCAAGATAACCTGACTATAGGTTCATCACATCAGCTTGTTGACACAAGCCTATGGCTGTGTCCCAAATGGCACCCTAAAACAGTGGTTCCCAACCAGGGTACTAGGACCCTGGGGGTACTTGGCCTATCCACAGGGGGTAATTGAGAAGACTCAGGTATCCTGGATGGATATAGATCTCATTCCGTCAGTAGAGGATGCCTGGTTGTTCTTTAAAAGTAATTTCCTCTCAATCTTAAATAAACATGCCCCATTCAAAAAATACAGAACTAAGAACAGATATAGCCCCTGGTTCTCCTCAGACTTGACTGCCCTTGACCAGCACAAAAACATCCTGTGGCGTACTGCATTAGCATCAAATAGCCCCCGCGATATGCAACTTTTTAGGGAAGTTAGGAACCAATATACACAAGCAGTTAGGAAAGCAAAGGCTAACTTTTTCAAACAGAAATTTGCATCCTGTAGCACTAACTCCAAAAAGTTTTGGGACACTGTAAAGTCCATGGAGAATAAGAGCACTTCCTCCCAGCTGCCCACTGCACTGAGGCTAGGAAACACTATCACCACCGATAAATCTACAATAATCGAGAATTTCAACAAGCATTTTGCTACGGCTGGCCATGCTTTCCACCTGGCTACCACTACCCCGGCCACCAGCTCTGCACCCTCCGCTGCAACTTGCCCATGCCCCCCCCGCTTCTCCTTCACACAAATCCAGACAGCTGATGTTCTGAAAGAGCTGCAAAATCTGGACCCCTACAAATCATCTGGGCTAGACAATCTGGACCCTTTCTTTCTAAAACTAGCCGCCGAAATTGTCGCAACCCCTATTACTAGCCTGTTCAACCTCTCTTTCGTAACGTCTGAGATCCCCAGAGATTGGAAAGCTGCCGCGGTCATCCCCCTCTTCAAAGGGGGTGACACTCTAGATCCAAATTGTTACAGATCTATATCCATCCTGCCCTGCCTTTCGAAAGTTTTTGAAAGCCAAGTTAACAAACAGCTCACCGACCATTTCGAATCCCACCGAACCTTCTCCGCTATGCAATCCGGTTTCCGAGCTGGTCATGGGTGCACTTCAGCCACGCTCAAGGTCCTAAACGATATTATAACCGCGATCGATAATAGACAGTACTGTGCAGCCGTCTTCATCGACCTGGCCAAGGCTTTCGACTCTGTCAACCACCGCATTCTTATTGGCAGACTAAATAGCCTTGGTTTCTCAAATGACTGCCTCGCCTGGTTCACCAACTACTTCTCAGATAGAGTTCAATGTGTCAAATCGGAGGGCCTGTTGTCTGGACCTATGGCAGTCTCTATGGGGGTGCCACAGGGTTCAATTCTTCGGCCGACTCTTTTCTCCGTGTATATCAATGATGTCGCTCTTGCTGCTGGTGACTCTCAGATCCACCTCTACGCAGACGACACCATTTTGTATATATCAGGCCCTTCATTGGACACTGTGTTAACAAACCTCCAAACGAGCTTCAATGCCATACAACAATCCTTCAGTAGCCTCCAACTGCTCTTAAACACTAGTAAAACTAAATGCATGCTCTTCAATCGAACGCTGCTGGCACCCGCCCACCCGACTAGAATCACTACTCTCGACGGGTCTGACCTAGAGTATGTGGACAACTACAAATACCTAGGTGTCTGGTTAGACTGTAAACTCTCCTTCCAGACTCACATTAAGAATCTCCAATCCAAAGTTAAATCTAGAATCGGTTTCCTATTTCGCAACAAAGCCTCCTTCACTCATGCTGCCAAACATGCCCTCGTAAAACTGACTATCCTACCGATCCTTGACTTTGGCGATGTCATTTACAAAATAGCCTCCAACACTCTACTCAGCAAATTGGATGTAGTCTATCACAGTGCCATTCGTTTTGTCTCCAAAGCCCCATATACTACCCAACACTGTGACCTGTACGCTCTTGTTGGCTGGTCCTCACTACATATTCGTCGCCAAACCCACTGGCTCCAGGCCATCTATAAATCCCCGCCTTATCTTAGCTCATTGGTCACCATAGCAACACCCACCCGTAGTATGCGCTCCAGCAGGTATATCTCACTGGTCATCCCCAAAGCCAACACCTCCTTTGGCCGCCATTCCTTCCAGTTCTCTGCTGCCAATGACTGGAACAAATTGCAAAAATCTCTGAAGCTGGAGACACTTATCTCCCTCACTAACTTTAAGCATCAGTTGTCAGAGCACCTTACCGATCACTGCACCTGTACACAGCCCATCTGAAATTAGCCCGCCCAACTACCTCATCCCTATATTGTTATTTATTTTGCTCATTTGCACCCCAGTATCTCTATTTGCACATCATCTCTTGCACATCTATCATTCCAGTGTTAATACTAATTGTAATTATTTTGCACTATAGCCTATTTATTGCCTTACCTCCATAACTTGCTACATTTGCACACACTGTATATATATTTTCTGTCTTTATGTTTTGTTTTACCCCATATGTAACTCTGTGTTGTTGTTTTTATCACACTGCTTTGCTTTATCTTGGCCAGGTCGTAGTTGTAAATGAGAACTTGTTCTCAACTGGCTTACCTGGTTAAATAAAGGTGAAATAAAATAAAATAAAATAAAAAAAACTCATGAGACCATAAAATGCACATGAGGGGGTACTTCAGGGGTACTCCAGGCAGAGCAAAATTCAGTTGGTGGTACATAACCGAAAACGTTTTGGAACGCATCCTATGACTGTGTTGACTGGAATGGCTGAGGGCAGGAGGATGGAGATGGCTGACGATTATAAATCATTCTGCTGTGTTGTTTTGTCTTGACACTGACTTACTCTAGTGTAACACCACAACAACAATGGAAGTGGAACAACACCTAGTGGATGTGGACAGTTATCATTTACAGTGGGTCTTTGGTACACATGGACTATGGTGTCACAGTGAAACAGGAAGTTCTATTGTGACCAACATGTACGGTAGGATGAGCAGCTGTCCTCTCCTGTGGTGCTGATGCAACCTATGACTCACCGTATTGTTCTATAAAACCCTCTGGTCTAGTGGTGAGTGGGTCAGCTGTTTATTCACCTGTACCCACCTGCAATTGCTATTATAAACTGGGTGGTTCGAGCCCTGAATGCTGATTGGCTGAAAGTCGTGGTATATCAGACCGTATACTACGGGTATGACAAAACCTTTATTTTTACTCTTCTAATTACGTTGAGAACCAGTTTATAATAGCAATAAGGCACCTCAGGGGTTTGTTGTATATGGCCAATATACCAAGAACAGCCCTTAGCCGTGGTATATTGGCCATATACAACAAACCCCCTCTGGCCTTATTGCTTAAATAACCCATCCGCAGCCGCCTGACTATATGTGATAAAGAAAATCTGAGTGCAGCACCTCAGTCAAAGTCAAAGACGGCGCAACGATTTAGACAAGTTTCTGCTTATAATTTCCAACATATTCGTAGGCTATTTGTTAGTCAACTTGTCTATATTAGATACATGTAGCTTCTCTTCTGTCATTATATGTTGCCCTAGAATACTAAATAAACCCTTGTTCACCAGAATAATGTCATAAATTGATAGAATGAATGCTTCAAGCTAGTTGACATCGGTAAAGTTTTCTCTGTCATCTTCTTTTGTGGAGCAAAGACGTTTAGGGACCCGGGAAAAAATGCAATTACTAAAACAATACGGGAAAGACTTTCTGTGCAAAATGTCCAAATGAAATCAGTTCGACCGGTTGTAAGGAAAAAGAAAGCTGTGAAAACGACCCAACATGTTTCTGATAAGATTTTAGTTCGGCTTGGATGCATCTTTTATATGGTTGAAATACTATCAGCGTAAATGAGGCTGATAAACACCTACAGTTGAAGTCGGAAGTTTACATACACTTAGGTTGGAGTCATTAAAACTTGTTTTTCAACCACTCCACAAAGTTCTTGTTAACAAACTATAGTTTTGGCAAGTCGGTTAGGACATCTACTTTGTGCATGACACAAGTAATTTTTCCAACAATTGTTTACAGACAGATTATTTTGCTTGAATTCACTGTAGCACAATTCCAGTGGGTCAGAAGTTTACATACACTAAGTTGACTATGCCTTTAAACAGCTTGGATTCTAGAAAATGATGTCATGGCTATAGAAGCTTCTGATAGGCTAAATGACATCATTTGAGTCAATTGGAGTTGTACCTGTGGATGTATTTCAAGGCCTACCTTCAAATTCAGTGCCTCTTTGCTTGACATCATGGGAAAATCAAAAGAAATCAGCCAAGACCTCAGAAAAAAAATTGTAGACCTCCACAAGTCTGGTTCATCCTTGGGAGCAATTTCCAAACGCTTGAAGGTACCACGTTCATCTGTACAAACAATAGTATGCAAGTATAAACACCATGGGACCACGCAGCCGTCATACCGCTCAGGAAGGAGAAGTGTTCTGTCTCCTTGAGATGAACGTAGTTTGGTGCGAAAAGTGCAAAACAATCCCAGAACAACAGCAAAGGACCTTGTGAAGATGCTGGAGGAAACAGGTACAAAAGTATCTAAATTCACAGTAAAACTAGTCCTATATCGACATAACCTGAAAGGCCGCTTAGCAAGGAAGAAGCCACTGCTCCAAAACCACCATAAAAAAGCCAGAGTATGGTTTGCAACTGCACATGGGGACAAATATTGTACTTTTTGGAGAAATGTCCTCTGGTCTTATGAAACAAAAATAGAACTGTTTGGCCGTAGTGACCATTGTTATGTTTGGAGGAAAAAGGGGGTTGCTTGCAAGCCGAAGAACACCATCCCAACCGTGAAGCAAGGGGGTGGCAGCATCATGCTGTGGGGGTGCTTTGCTGTAGGAGGGACTGGTGCACTTCACAAAATAGAAGGAAAATTATGTGGATATATTGAAGCAACATCTCAAGACATCAGTCAGGAAGTTAAAGCTTGGTTGCAAATGGGTCTTCCAAATGGACAATGACCCCAAGCATACTTCCAAAGTTGTGGCAAAATGACTTAAGGACAACAAAGTCAAGGTATTGGAGTGGCCATCACAAAGCCCTGACCTCAATCCTATATAAGATTTGTGGCCAGAACTGAAAAAGCGTGTGCGAGCAAGGAAGCCTACAAACCTGACTCAGTTACACCAGCTCTGTCAGGAGGAATGGGCCAAAATTCACCCAACGTATTGTGGGAAGCTTGTGGAAGGCTACCCGAAATGTTTGACCCAAGTTAAACAATTTAAAGGCAATGCTACCAAATACTAATTGAGTGTATGTAAACTTCTGACCCACTAGGAATGTGATGAAATAAATAAAAGCTTAAATAAATGTGGTCCTCTGTAGCTCAATTGGTAGAGCATGGCGCTTGTAACGCCAGGGTAGTGGGTTCGATCCCCAGGACCACCCATACGTAAACATGTATGCACACATGACTGTAAGTCGCTTTGGATAAAAGCGTCTGCTAAATGGCATATTATTATATTATTATTCTCTCTACTATTATTCTGACATTTAACATTCTTCAAATAAAGTGGTGATCCTAACTGACCTAAGACAGAGAATTCTTACTAGGATTAAATGTCAGGAATTGTGAAAAACTGAGTTTAAATGTATTTGGCTAAGGTGTATGTAAACTTCCGACTACAACTGTATACAGATGGTATCTAACGGAGCATTTGCATTCTCTCAAGATGATGAAATAAATAAATCATAGTCTATTTCTCCACTGTTGTTCCTTAATCACATTTTTGTCTAAATATTGTGTATAATTTTACTGCAAGAAATTCTGCAGGGGTTAATATTAAGGCTATGTGAGAGGTTATTGACCTACAGTCGGTGTCCAGATTACAGTTTCCATTTAACCCATCTGAACAGTAGGCTACAGTTCCCTTGACGTGCCATAGGCTTATTTGAAGTCCCTGTCTTGTGGCTGTTGAATTTGTATAGTGCCTCACAATCATCACACATAACATAGCCGGCAGTGCTATCATCTTCTTTTAACACTTCACCAAATCTTTCACTGGTTACATCTAGTCTATGAGATCAGGCTGGTCCCAAACTTCACTTTTCTGGCCCTCCCTTTTCTTTATTTTCAACTCTCCTTTAGCAGCTTTTCTCTTATTTAATTAAACTCCAACATTGTCTTTTTGGATTGATGTTAACTATTTCTGCCTGTTTCCAAAGCATTTGGCCATTGGTGTTCAGGATATTTGGCGCGCGTACAGTTAGGACCTAAAGCTTAGGCTTATGCACTAATGCCAGATAGCCTAAAATAATGATTTCTTAAGGTATTGTTTTCTCTTTATTCAACCCGCCCACCACCCACCCGCCCTTCATCCATACAATATTGAATGACCCTAAACCAGTCCGCCCCACTGATATAGGCCTAACTGTGGGGACTGTGGGCTATGAGTCAATCCACATCACTACTCTGGTCCTCTTCTCTCTCTTTCTCTCTCGCTCTCTGACTCACTGTGACTACATCTACTACTATTGTTCTTCAAAACCTCAGGTCCTCTTCTGTCCTCACCTGACAGACAGCATGACTAAAGGGAGTTGTGTTTGTTCCTGTGGTGGTGAGTTGACTTGTGGTTCCTTGTGGTGAACTGTCATACATTGTAAGACTTTTCTTTTGTTGTTTGACTGTGTTTTTCCTGCTATAAACTTCTGTGTGGTGTGACATGTTTACATAATACAGGAACTAGGCCTATTCTCTAGAATAAAAGGCGTGAAAGTCACCCTGTATTATTCCAAGATGATGTCAGTTAATATAGAGGGTAATGTCAACAGCTCCTGCAGACAGACAGACTGTGTGTGTGAGTGTGTGTGTCTGTGCGTGCGCATGTGCATGTTTGTGTGTTTGTGTGCCTGTCCACAGACAGACTATTCAGCAAGTGTTTCAGTTCGATAAGTCCAGTCTCCACACAGAGAGATCAAATAACTGCATAATGAAGCTTATCAGGATTTACAGTATGTTTAACACCACAAGCCTGAGATAACTACACTGTGTAGATGGGAGAAAGAGTTGTCTTGATGAATAGGGAGTGCATCCAAAATAGCACCCTATTGCCTATAGTGCACTAGTTTTGACTAGAAATAGAGTGCCATTTGGAAGGCAACCTCACTCACATGTTTGTTGTCTGACCTGTACTGTAGAGGGGTGGGAGGGTGGGATCTGACATCACGCTGAGCAATCAAACATACATGTCAACCATACATGCACAGCCATTATGACATAGATCCCGTCCCCCCTTCTCTCCACCTCTCCTACTCTCCACCTGTCTCTCCTCTCACCTCGGAAGGAAGGAATTTGCCATCTGATTGCGAAGCTGGCAGAGCATGTTACAGCAGGTGGGACGGAGCTTGTTGTTCAGGTGAATACAGTGCCTTCAGAAAATATTCACACCCCTTGACTTTTTCCACTTTTTGTTGTGTTACAGCCTGAATGTCACTGGTCTACACACAATGCCCCATAATGTCAAAGTGGAATTATGTTTTTAGAAATTTTGCAAATTAATTAAAAATGGAAAGATGAAATGTCTTGAGTCAATAAGTGTTCAACCCCTTTGTTGTGGCAAGCCTAAATAAGTTCAGGAGTAAGAATTTACTTAATAAGTCACATAATAAGTTGCATGGACTCACTCTGTGTGCAATAATAGTGTTTAACATGATTTTTGAATGACTACCTCATCTCTGTACCCCACACATTCAATTATCTGTAATTTCAAACACAGATTCAACCACAAAGACCAGGGACGTTTTCCAATGTCTTGCAAAGAAGGGCACCTATTGGTAGACGTTGAATATCCCTTTGGTGAAGTTATTAATTACACTTTGGATGGTGTATAAATACACCCAGTCACTACAAAGAAACAGGCATCCTTCCTAACTCAGTTGCCGGAGAGGAAGGAAACCGCTCAGGAATTTCACCATGAGGCCAATGGTAACTTTAACACAGTTACAGAGTTTAATGGCTGTGATAGGAGAAAACTGAGGAAGGATCAACAACATTGTAGTTACTCCACAAAACGAACCTAAATGACAGAGTGAAAATATGCATCCTTTGGCAATAAGGCACTAAAGTAAAACTGCAAAAAATTAAGCAAAAAAAAAAACTATGTCCTGAATACAAAGCGTTATGTTTGGGGCAAATCCAACTCATCACTGAGTACCACTCTTCATATTTTAAAACATGGGCAGCCAGCTGCTCATCATCTCCGCTCACACATAGTTCTGGATGTTTAAGAAGTTGTTTGGGAAGTTGTTTGGTTTGTGACATCAGGGATGGAGGTGTCCTGTTGTTATGGTGTATTACCTATTTATGTCTGCGCCCCAAATGGTACCCTATTCCCTATATAGTGCAATAATTTTGACCAAAGCCCATGTAGTGCACTATACAGTGTGGGAAAAAAGTATTTGATCCCCTGCTGATTTTGTACGTTTGCCCACTGACAAAGAAATGATCAGTCTATAATTTTAATGGTAGGTTTATTTGAACAGTGAGAGACAGAATAACAACAAAAAAATCGCATGTCAAAAATGTTATAAATTGATTTGCATTTTAATGAGGGAAATAAGTATTTGATCCCCTCTCAATCAGAAAGATTTCTGGCTCCCAGGTGTCTTTTATACAGGTAACGAGCTAAGATTAGGAGCACACTCTTAAAGGGAGTGCTCCTAATCTCATTTTGTTACCTGTATAAAAGACACCTGTCCACAGAAGCAATCAATCAATCAGATTCCAAACTCTCCACCATGGCCAAGACCAAAGAGCTCTCTAAGGATGATTGTAGACCTACACAAGGCTGGAATGGGCTACAAGACCATCGCCAAGCAGCTTGGTGAGAAGGTGACAACAGTTGGTGCGATTATTCGCAAATGGAAGAAACACAAAAGAACTGTCAATCTCCCTCGGCCTGGGGCTCCATGCAAGATTTCACCTCGTGGAGTTGCAATGATCAGAACGGTGAGGAATCAGCCCAGAACTACATGGGAGGATCTTGTCAATGATCTCAAGGCAGCTGGGACCATAGTCACCAAGAAAACAATTGGTAACACACTACGCCGTGAAGGACTGAAATCCTGCAGCGCCCGCAAGGTCCCCCTGCTCAAGAAAGCACATATACAGGCCCGTCTGAAGTTTCCAATGAACATCTGAATGATTCAGAGGAGAACTGGGGGAAAGTGTTGTGGTCAGATGAGACCAAAATTGAGCTCTTTGGCATCAACTCAACTCGCCGTGTTTGGAGGAGGAGGAATGCTGCCTTTGACCCCAAGAACACCATCCCCACCGTCAAACATGGAGGTGGAAACATTATGCTTTGGGGGTGTTTTTCTGCTAAGGGGACAGGACAACGTCACCGCATTAAAGGGACGATGGACGGGGCCATGTACCGTCAAATCTTGGGTGAGAACCTCCTTCCCTCAGCCAGGGCATTGAAAATGGGTCGTGGATGGGTATTCCAAGGCAACAAAGGAGTGGCTCAAGAAGAAGCACATTAAGGTCCTGGAGTGGCCTAGCCAGTCTCCAGACCTTAATCTCATAGAAAATCTGTGGAGGGAGCTGAAGGTTCGAGTTGCCAAACGTCAGCCTAGAAACCTTAATGACTTGGAGAAGATCTGCAAAGAGGAGTGGGACAAAGTCCCTCCTGAGATGTGTGCAAACCTGGTGGCTACTACAAGAAACGTCTGACCTCTGTGATTGCCAACAAGGGTTTTGCCACCAAGTACTAAGTCATGTTTTGCAGAGGGGTCAAATACTTATTTCCCTCATTAAAATGCAAATCAATTTATAACATTTTTGACATCAGTTTTTCTGGATTTTTGTTGTTATTCTGTCTCTCACTGTTCAAATAAACATATCATTAAAATTATAGACTGATCATGTCTTTGTCAGTGGGCAAACGTACAAAATCAGCAGGGGATCAAATACTTAATTCCCTCACTGTATAGGGAATAGGGTGCTACTTGGGATGCAGACTATGTGTAAACGCTGTTCCTCCTTCTCTCCTGACTGGGATAAATAGGCTGACATTACTTTATGTGTTAATGTCAGCGCTAGTTTATGCACCAGTTTATATGCAAAAGCAGCTCTTATCGCAGTGCAATATCTAATACAACACACTAGAACGTGTGTGAGTGTTTTCAAGGTCTAGCCTGTTCTCAAAGATAAGGGTGACACATTGCAATAAAGCATAATGAGATTCACTTATATTTTTCCATCTAAAGATTGAAAACTAGTCTTCAGTAGTAATCTCTGTTTTAGGTCTGATGTTACCAGCTGCTGTTGGCCACAGATAAACCAAATGAGATGCAGATCTAGTCTCCTGGATGTTCATAACTGCACTATGAAGATTAGAACAATTAATTCACTATGGCTCCATCGCAATAGGGTCAAAAGTAGTGCACTAAATAGGGAATACACTGCCATTTAGGACGCAGACTGTGTTGATAATCTGTGGTCCCTGGGGGAGGAGGAGGAGGCAGCAGCACCAGTCTCGACGCTATTGTCTTCTGGGGCCCTCCCAAATGGTACCCTGTTCTCTATATACACACCTTTGACCATAGTCCTATATGTTGGTTAAAAGTAGTGCACTATATATGGAATAGGATGCGATTTGAGACAGCCCTGGTTCTACTGTATCACATTCACATCCTTCAAAGTCTTTCAAATCCCCCCCCTTCTCTCGCTCTCTCTCTCTCTGAGCTAAATCAAATGTTTCAGTAAACCATCTGAAGCACCGTAGGCTACACTGTAAAGGGGTTGTCGTGAATTTGACAGTAAATTACAGGCAGCTAATTGCCACGTTCATTTCTGTATTTCATATTTCAGTATACCTACTGTCATCTAAATAGCAAGCACTGTAATGTCACAGTACAATACCCTAAATATACTGTATTATACTGTAAAAAAGTAAATGCTACTGTAATCGTAATGGATGGTTGAATGAATTAAATTCATTGAGGGGAGATGGGGTTTGTATTTCATAGTATTTACTGTAATTACACATTACAGCACATCAGTGAATATTTGGTGTTTTATATCACCTGCACTTCTAGAGCCTTAACAAAGGCTTCCAAACTGGCAGCGACTACAGGGCAAAAAATACCGAAAGGACATGGCACGCCTCAAAATATGTTAATGAGCCAGTATTGGTACTGTATTCTGTGGGTTGGAATTACAGTACCATTTGAAATACAGCAATTCTTTCCTTACCCACAACATTTTCCCACAATGGAACATAATTTACAGTATGCTGCAGTAAAATGTTTCACAGTATTTTACTGTTGATAATACCCCAAATTACTGTATAAATTACAGTTTTCCATTACATTGTATGAGTTATCTGTCTCTAAATATAAAGAAAGCTATTTATGATCCTGGGTTAGGATACAGATGGCATGGCAGAGAGAGAGAGAGAGATGGCACAGAAGAGAGAGAGACAGAGAGAGAGAGAGAGAGAGAGAGAGAGAGAGACTGAGATGTAGGGGGGTGGGGGTGGTGTAGCAGGGAGGAGAGATTTAGAATTTTATCCTTTGTTATTGTGACATCCTCATTTGTTTAGAAACACCACAGAACTCTAAGAGAGAGAGATTACAGGGAGGATGTCACGATCGTTGAGAGACGGGTCAGACCAAGGTGCAGCGTGGTATGCGAACATGTTTATTAAACTGGATAAACACTGACAAAACAACAAAAGGCAACGAACCGTGACGTCGGAAGGCTATGCACAAACAAGCCAAACACACCGAAACACAAACAAGATCCCACAACCCAGGCAGGAAAACTGGCTGCCTAAGTATGATCCCCAATCAGAGACAATGAGCGACAGCTGCCTCTGATTGGGAATCACACCCGGCCAAACGTAGAAATAGAAACCTAGATCTAAACATAGATCTACAACAACATCGAACTAAACATGCACACCCTGACCAAACTAACTAGAGTTCTATAGGTCAGGGCGTGACAGAGGAAGGATAACACAGAACATCTGTTCATGTTCTCTGGAATGCTGGGAATGCAGGAGAATTGAAAAGGAATGGGAATGGAATGGGAATATTGAGTCAAGGACAGAGGTATTGCTGCAATGTTCTCCAAAAGAGTGTTGTCTCGTTGTGGTATTTTATTCATTGTCCATGGGTGGTGTAAATATTGTGACTGTTGTGTAAGAGTATAATTTGAAATGTAACGTCTGACATCCAGGCTGTGTCCCAAATGGCACCCTATTCCATATACAGTGGGGAGAACAAGTATTTGATACACTGCCGGTTTTGCAGGTTTTCCTACTTACAAAGCATGTAGAGGTCTGTCATTTCTATCATAGGTACACTTCAACTGTGAGAGACGAAATCTAAAACAAAAATTCAGAAAATCACATTGTATGATTTTTAAGTAATTAATTTGCATTTTATTGCATGACATAAGTATTTGATACATCAGAGAAGCAGAACTTAATATTTGGTACAGAAACCTTTGTTTGCAATTACAGAGATCATACGTTTCCAGTAGGTCTTGACCAGGTTTGCACACACTTCAGCAGGGATTTTGGCCCACTCCTCCATACAGACCTTCTCCAGATCCTTCAGGTTTCGGGGCTGTCGCTGGGCAATACGGACTTTCAGCTCCCTCCAAATATTTTCTATTGGGTTCAGGTCTGGAGACTGGCTAGGCCACTCCAGGACCTTGAGATGCTTCTTACGGAGCCACTCCTTAGTTGCCCTGGCTGTGTGTTTCGGGTCGTTGTCATGCTGGAAGACCCAGCCACAACCCATCTTCAATGCTCTTACTGAGGGAAGGAGGTTGTTGGCCAAGATCTCGCGATACATGGCCCCATCCATCCTCCCCTCAATACGGTGCAGTGGTCCTGTCCCCTTTGCAGAAAAGCATCCCCAAAGAATGATGTTTCCACCTCCATGCTTCACGGTTGGGATGGTGTTCTTGGGGTTATACTCATCCTTCTTCTTCCTCCAAACACGGCGAGTGGAGTTTAGACCAAAAAGCTCTATTTTTGTCTCATCAGACCACATGACCTTCTCCCATTCCTCCTCTGGATCATCCAGATGGTCATTGGCAAACTTCAGACGGGCCTGGACATGCGCTGGCTTGAGCAGGGGGACCTTGCGTGCGCTGCAGGATTTTAATCCATGACGGCGTAGTGTGTTACTAATGCTTTTCTTTGAGACGGTGGTCCCAGCTCTCTTCAGGTCATTGACCAGGTCCTGCCGTGTAGTTCTGGGCTGATCCCTCACCTTCCTCATGATCATTGATGCCCCATGAGGTGAGATCTTGCATGGAGCCCCAGACCGAGGGTGATTGACCGTCATCTTGAATTTCTTCCATTTTCTAATAATTACGCCAACAGTTGTTGCCTTCTCACCAAGCTGCTTGCCTATAGTCCTGTAGCCCATCCCAGCCTTGTGCAGGTCTACAATTGTATCCCTGATGTCCTTACACAGCTCTCTGGTCTTGGCCATTGTGGAGAGGTTGGAGTCTGTTTGATTGAGTGTGTGGACAGGTGTCTGTTATACAGATAACGAGTTCAAATAGGTGCAGTTAATACAGGTAATGAGTGGAGAACAGGAGGGCTTCTTAAAGAAAAACTAACAGGTCTGTGAGAGCCGGAATTCTTACTGGTTGGTAGGTGATCAAATACTTATGTCATGCAATAAAATGCAAATTAATTACTTAAAAATCATACAATGTGATTTTCTGGATTTTTGTTTTAGATTCCGTCTCTCACAGTTGAAGTGTACATATGATAAAAATTACAGACCTCTACATGCTTTGTAAGTAGGAAAACCTGCAAAATCGGCAGTGTATCAAATACTTGTTCTCCCCACTGTATAGTGCACTCATTTTGACCAGGGCCCTATGGATGCAGTCCCAGATATGCTTATTGTCTTGTTTGGGAAGGTGATCTTAGAGGTTTTACACAAATTTGAAGTGAAGTGAAGAACAGTCTCTCAGACTTTGCTGAGCACAACAACATGTTTTGTTGCTGGCATGCAGCAGGCCTTCAACCATACAGCCACATGTTGCAGCTGGCTTCTCTGTCTGTCTCTCTCTCTCTCTCTCTCTCTCTCTCTCTCTCTCTCTCTCTCTCTCTCTCTCTCTCTCTCTCTCTCTCTCTCTCACACACTCTCTCTCTCACCGACCCTCTCTCTCTCTGTCCTCCCTCTTTCCCTCTCTGTTCTATAGGAACCATAGTCTCTAGACATTCCTCTCCTGTCCTGACATTAAGTCTGATTCATTCCACTGATTAGAGAGAATATAGAGGAAAGGCAATAGAGGAATGACAGTGCACTCTTTTTTGTCATACCAGAGGGATGTGTGTGCAGTGCTCTTGACAGATGAAAATATGTTGCACAGCCTTGTGGTAATAGCAGTATTTAGCTGGTGGTTAGCATGCAGCGTTAGGAGTGGTGTCCCAGTTTACTGGGAGATGTATTACTGAATGAGCCCTCATCTCATCTGGTGCCCTGGGGAGCCTAAAGGTGTCTGCATGCTTCCCATCTGAAACAGTTCAGAACAGTTCGTGCATATATTATGACAACCTTTTGTAACGTTTTTGTTCGTTTTGGTCTTTAGCAAGTTTTTTTTGGGCTGTTCGTGCACACAACATTTTTTCTCAAGGCAAGCCGAAGTCGGTAGCTGAAGTCGGTAGCCGAAGTCTACGCCCCTTCGTCGGTAATTGGTCAACTGAAGGGATTCTTCAATTAAGTGTTTGTTGTCATCCAACTAGAGACTAATAGTTTTCATGCACATTTTTTCACTTGCGAAATACTGCACCAAACATCTTAGTTAGATGTAAAATTGCGCGACTAAGATCTCGGCAAAAAATCTAATTTAATGACAGATTTCTTGAGTGATCTTCGATTTAAAAAAATAAGAATTCTGGCTACAGTGTCTCAAGCTGGACAAACAGTACTATTGCCGCTTTTTTCAAATTTTTCAAGCGAAGGTCTTTTAAGGGAGTATGCAAGCACACTCTTGTTGACGCCTTAATTCCTCTGTGATTGGGTCATAACCCCTGTCAATCACAACCTTGTCCAATGGGCTCTCTGTTAGAGGGAGGGAAGTCAGGTTTCCTGTCTATATACTGTACATCAGCAGAAGATGAAGAGGTGTGGGGTACAAAACACATGTCACAAAGGAAAATACAATCGAAATACCCAGTAGAAACATTGTAATCAACTATAGAGGAACAGCAGTATCCTGTTTCTGGCCAAGGCATGCTTGCATCTCTAGCTGTTGGTTGTCTTTGGCAGCCTCTCCTAGGCCCTCCGGCCATGTCTTCACATAGCTGTCAAACAGCTCTACATTGCTCACCGCTCACCAGCAGAGCATTATCCCATCAAGCCTGTCTCCCGTCAATCTACCACCTGAATCACACATAGAGACATGCACAAGCGCGCACCCACACGCACACACACACACACACACACACACACACACACACACACACACACACACACACACACACACACACACACACACACACACACACACACACACACACACACACACACTGTTGTTGTAAGCTTTTAGTTCACAGCTAGATACTAGGTACTGTGTCATTACATTAGCCAGTTAGGATTGAGACAATTAAGTAAGCTCTTGTGTTTGATGTATTTAGTCCCCAGTGCTCAGTGTGACTGTGACTTTCTGTTTGTTCTCTGAATGACCCTGCAGATTCTATGGCTTCTATGGTTATGTCCCAAATGGCAACCTATTCCCTATTTTGACAAGAGCCCAATAGGGTGGCATATGGGACGCAGACAGGGTCTAAACCAAGCTCCGCATAGCACGGCTCGACTCAACTGCTATTCAGGTGCCCTCTTTTCCCTAATTTAGTCTTTCCTCCTCTCTCACACTCTGTCTGTCTCTCTCTCTCTCTCTCTCTCTCTGTTCTCTCTGTTCTCTCTCTCTCTCTCTCTCTCTCTCTCTCTCTCTCTCTCTCTCTCTCTCTCTCTCTCTCTCTCTCTCTCTCTCTCCGGGGACACAAACAAGTCTGTTTTCCAGTGGGGCAGCAAGAGCCTCCTTTCGAAACATCCAGCTGTGTTTGACTAGAGCTGTTCCCAGTCCGAACCCTAACCCCTGGACACACAGAACCTGGAACAGACAGACCCCGTCTGTGTCTCAAATGGCACCCTATTCCCTATACTACCAAGGCCTCTGGTCAAAAGTAGTGCACTATATAGGGGATAGGGTGCCATTTGGGATGCAGGCAGGACCTCTTCACCTCAGCAGCTGAGCCAGATGAGACCAGATGAAAATAAAGGCAGCCTTTCACTAAAGCAGCCAATTTATCTACGTGTTCCTCCAACTGTTGCCCCAGTGTTGTTCATAAGAGCTGGCAAAGGGAAGAATTAGTTATCCTCTCCTCTCCTCTCCTCTCCTCTCCTCTCCTCTCCTCTCCTCTCCTCTCCTCTCCTCTCCTCTCCTCTCCTCTCCTCTCCTCTCCTCTCCTCTCCTCTCCTCTCCTCTCCTCTCCTCTCCTCTCCTCTCCTCTCCTCTCCTCTTCTCTCCCTCTTCTATACTGAACAAAAATATAAACGCAACATGTAAAGTGTTGGTCCCATGTTTCATGAGCTGAAATAAAAGATCCCAGAAATTTTCCATAAGCACAAAAAGCTTATATCTCTCAAATGTTGTGCACAAATTTGTTTACATCCCTGTTAGTGAGCATTTCTCCTTTGCCAAGATAATCCATCCACCTGACAGGTGTGTCATATCAAGAAGCTGATTGAACAGCATGATCATTACACAGGTTTACCTTGTGCTGGGGACAATAAAAGGCCACAAATGTGCAGTTTTGTCGCAATTCACAATGCTACAGATGTTTCAAGTTTTGCGGAAGTGTGCAATTGGCATGCTGACTGCAGGAATGTCCACCAGAGCGGTTGCCAGAGAATTTAATGTTAATTTCTCTACCGTAATCCGCCTCCAACGTCGTTTTAGAGAATTTGGCAGTACGTCCCACATGCCTCACAATCACGTTGTGTGGGGGAGCGGTTTGCTGATGTCAATGTTGTGAACAGAGTGCCCCATGGTGGCGGTGGGGTTATGGTATGGGCAGGCATAAGCTACGGAAAAGGAAACAATTGCATTTTATCGATAGCAATTTGAATGCACAGAGATACCGGGACGAGATCCTGAGGCCCATTGTCGTGCCATTCATCTGCCGCCATCACCTCATGTTTCAGCATGATAATGCACAGCACCATGTCACAAGGATCTGTACACAATTCCTGGAAGCTGAAAATGTCCCAGTTCTTCCATGGCCTACATACTCACCAGACATGTCACCCATTGAGCATGTTTGGGATGCTCTGGATCGACGTGTACGACAGCGTATTCCAGTTCCCTCCAATATCCAGCAACTTCGCACAGCCATTGAAGAGGAGTGGGACAACATTCCACAGACCACAATCAACATATATGCATATCTGTATTCCCATTCATGTGAAATCCATAGATTAGGGCCTAATGAATTTATTTCAATTGAATGATTAACTTATATGACCTGTAACTCAGTAAAATCTTTGAAATTGCTGCATTTTGCGTTTATATTTTTGTTCAGTATAGTTCAAGGAGAGTAGCTCCATTTATTCAGTAGCAGGCTACTGAACTGGTTGGAGTTTTCCTGCTTTGTGTCTCGTTCCAAAGTTGTGTCATTTTGCATACAGAGGTCAGAGGTCATAGCAGACCGTATAAGACACTGTAGTAAAGAACAAATATGTATTATGCATTCTGTGAGCTTTTTATCTCCTCGTTCAGACAACAACAAAGCCAACACAAACACAGATAAGACCACCAAGGACACTAAGGAATGTCATTCAACCTAGCAGCACGCAACAGAACCAAAAGGGGACCATACTATCTAATGTACACTCTCTCCATATCTCTCTAGTTACACTGTAGACTTCTGACTCTTTCCAGTTTCTGTCGCCATTGAACACTACTGTATGTGAAACATAATTGCTATATTAACTGTTTTACCTAAAGAAAACGTCTAAACCTTTACTTACTCTTCTTTCCTTACAACTATGGCACACTTCATTTAGATATGACAATACTGTGCAAGCATAACAGTACTATTTATTGTGTGTATGACTGTTCTATGATGTTTGGATGTACTGGTATGATAGGGAGTGTTGGTTGATCATAAACCCCTTAAATTAGATGTATAGAGTGCCGTGACAACGGCAGGGCATAGAACAGCTTTCCAAGGAGATGGCTGGAAACTATTATTGACAGAGAAAGATAGCCATGGAAGGATAGCATAGTATTTTATAAATAAGAGTAAGACTGGGAGAAGGTCAGGGTGCAGCAGGGGCTGATTTGTGATTATGGCTTTGAGAGAGAGGAGGAGAGAGGATGGGGAGGAGGATGGGTTAGGAAGAGCAGGGAGAAGGGGTGAGGAGTGGTGAGAAGAGGGAGTGAGGAGACGGTATGGATGAATGCAGCTACTCTCTCTCTCTCGCTCTCTCACTCTCTCTCTCTCGCACTCTCTCTCTCTCGCTCTGTGGAGTGGATTCCAGGGTGATTTACAGAGATTGAACTCCTTTGGCATTCTTCCTTAGCTACTTTAGCCTATCAGGTGGCCCCTAATGAATGTAAACAACACACACTCAGCCAATCAGCAGACAGCAGCTGTAGTGTACCCCCTCACGTGTGTGTGTGTGTTTACTCTTCATATCACCCTCTGAGGAGCTCTATATGACAGGCTTCTAATTAGTTCTAAGAGTGAATCTATCTCCTACTGAGTGTAGACAGAGCTCTGTTCACCCTGGACTTCTCTGGATCAGAGGTCAGGTTAGTTCAGACTCCTTCCTTTCATAGTCTGATGTTGTGCAGAGCTGCCATCAATGACTCCTGTCTGCCATTCAGTAATGGACAGCATATGGCAGAACTAAAGTAGATTAGTTATGACTAACTTCAAATTTTAACTTCTTTTTTTTTGCACAAACAAGGCACTATCACTATGGCAAATACTTCACATACCTTATTATGTTGCTGTTTGACACCTTTCCCTACAACATAGCAGCATATCTTTGACCCTGAGAGGATCCTTTGGAATTCCTTATCTGTGCTATCTGTGTGTCTTTATATTTGAACCAGCTACAGCAGGATATCAAGGCATGGTGCCAATCCTCCTCAGTAGGAATCTGCTCTGCTGCGCCTCAGGAATGACTGCCATGCTGTTGCATCCAGATAGGATGACACACACACACACACACACACACACACACACACACACACACACACACACACACACACACACACACACACACACACTCTGAGTCCAGTGACAATACAGCCATGAGCTCACTCTGTCTTCATAGCCTAACATGTTGTGTTAGCTGGAACCACATATCACCTTGTTCTCTTACTGTGCTAAATACCAAATACTGCTCCTCTCCCTCACTCCCTCACTCCATTTCTCCCCCCCCCCCCTCTCTCTCTCTCGTTCTTCTCTCTCTCCCCCTCCTATCTCTTCTCTTTTCCTCTTTCCACCTCCCACATAACTGCACACACTCACTCTCACATTCCTTGCCCTTACACATATTCTGAATGGCTCAGTCAGAGCGCTAGCAACATGCATAGAGATAGCCAGCACTAACCTCCACTAGGCCATGAGGGAGGACAGATAGAGGTATAGTTGAGGAATAGTTGAGATGACAGAGTTGCCCTGCAGAGGAAGACCTGCTTGACATGCTGACTGGAAACACAGAGTGGCTTCACTTCTGACAGGAGACTCTTCTACTCTGTCTCTTCTGACTGGAGACTCTTCTACTCTGTCTCTTCTGACAGGAGACTCTTCTACTCTGTCTCTTCTGACAGGAGACTCTTCTACTCTGTCTCTTCTGACAGGAGACTCTTCTACTCTGTCTCTTCTGACAGGAGACTCTTCTACTCTGTCTCTTCTGACAGGAGACTCTTCTACTCTGTCTCTTCTGACAGGAGACTCTTCTACTCTGTCTCTTCTGACAGGAGACTCTTCTACTCTGTCTCTTCTGACAGGTGACTCTTCTACTCTGTCTCTTCTGACAGGAGACTCTTCTACTCTGTCTCTTCTGACTGGAGACTCTTCTACTCTGTCTCTTCTGACAGAGACTATCTTAGTCCCTCTCTCTCCTGCACTCTCTTTTGTCTTAAGAGAACTGTGGTTTCACTATAGGACTCTGTCTTTTACTGCTGTGATCTCAGTTTGTCTGTTCAGACAACAAACAGGACTGTTTTCTACCTAACAGGTAAGACTCTACTTGTGTCTCAAATGGCACCCTATTCCCTATATAGTGCATTACTTTTGACCAAAGCCCTATCCATATCGGCCCGGGTCAAAAGTAGTGCACTATAAGGGGAATAGGGTTCCATTCTCTGTCTGTTGGTTTTCTGTTTTCATTGCCCTTTGAGACTGTTTCCCTCTGTGACTTCCAGGTCTGTCTGACCTGTTAGTCCTGGTTAGTATGAGCTGTAGAGGTTAAAACTGCTGTTACAACTATCTGCCTTCATCAAGTTGTATTACTTTGTTTTGTGTCAACATGCTTTGATCTTTCATTGACTGTTTTAAATGTAACCCATATCCAACTCTATATCTATATCCACATCCAACTCTTTGATTGTGTTTGTAGATCAAGTTTATAGATGATCAATACACCTTTTTGAAATGTTGTATGTTTCCTAAATCCAGGAACATTTTTCAGATAAAATGAAACAATAGATTGAATTCCTCAGTTGTGGGATCTGTTTCACAGAATTAAAACATGTAGAGACTAGGGTTAAATATTGTCTTGAGAATCTACCAATTTTCCTTCCCGAGAAAATTGCCAGAAATTACTGGGCTTCCCTGACTGTCTAGCTTTTATTTTGGTGATTGTTAGTTCTCAAAGATTATATTATTTAAATATATACAGGTCCATTATATTTTCTACATACTCTATATCTTTTTTTAGTTGTTAAGTTTACACTGAAAGTACTTTTTCATCCCCAAAATATGTAACCTGAAAAACGCTTACGATTTCAATGGCAGAAAAAAACCTTGCACACATGTTTCTGTTATCACTGTGTTCCTCTCCCTCCATGTGAATCTACTGTATATTATTGTGTGTGGGTGTGTATCATCCTATCTGTATGAGGCTGTATGGTTTGAGGCTGGATTCATAGTGGGTTTAGAACAGGGCTAACTTCCTAGAAGATATAATCTGCTGTACACTAGCTGACTAGCTGTAGTCCACCCTTGTGTCAACTTGTTGGGCAACACAATGGGGTAGGTGTGTGTGTGTGTGTACTTATTAATGTAATAATAATAATAATAATAATAATAATAATAATAATTATTATTATTATTATTATTATTATTATTATTATTATTATTATTATTATTATTATTATTATTATTATACATGTTAGTGGGATGTTAGCCAGAGGTTGTGTCATCATCTGGCTGTAAAGGTTTTAAGTTATCAGGTTTTGAAGGGTAAAGCCCCATGTTCCTGCCAGACCAGACCAGGTGCATGTCTTTTCTCTGATACATTGGCACAGTATATGTGCATGTATGTGTGTGTGCCTGTGTGTGCATTCGTGCATGCCTGTGTGTGCATTCGTGCCCATTCATGTGTGTGTGTATGTGTGTATGTGTGTGTGTATTTGAGCAGTTGTTATAAGAGCTAAAGTCAGGGCCATGGTCCAAGATGCAGCAGCTGCTAGGTTCTCAGGGCAGCAGGATGTGTGTGTGTGTGTGTGTGTGTGTGTGTGTGTGTGTGTGTGTGTGTGTGTGTGTGTGTGTGTGTGTGTGTGTGTGTGTTTGTGTGTGTGTGTGTGTGGCAACAGAGCAGCAGGCTGTACTGTAGCTACATGGGAACCAACTCTCTGATTCTCCATAGCTGTTTCATGCATAGCTGTGTGTCAGCTTAGAAGTCATCCATTACACCATACAAACTTTAAAAAAGGTGCTATCTAGAACCTAAAAGGTTTATTTGGCTGTCCCCATAGGATAACCCTTTGAAGAACCCTTTTTGGTTCCAGGGAGAACCCTTTGTTTCCAGGTAAAACCCTTTTGGGTTTTCCCTGGAACCGTGGGTTCTACATGAAACCCAAAAGGGTTCTACCTGAAAAAAAGGGTTCTCCCTGGAACCAAAACGGGTTCTACCTGGATCCAAAAAGGGTTCTCCTATGGGGTGAGCCGAAGAACCCTTTTGGAACTCCTTTTTCTAAGAGTGTACAGATCAACCATACTAATCAATAATCATCCATTACACCATACAGATCAACCATACTAATAAATAATCATCCATTACACCATACAGATCAACCATACTAATCAATAATCATCCATTACACCATACAGATCAACCATACTAATAAATAATCATCCATTACACCATACAGATCAACCATACTAATCAATAGATACAGAAGGCAAAGTTATTGTCCAGGGAATATGAGGACAGTTGCAAAGGCATTCATGACTGTGTTTAAGCTGTAGCATGACCTCACAGTTGGGGTTAGTGTATCTATCAGTGAAATGTAGGGAATGCAGTTACTGATGTGACTTTGTTATCAGCTTGTTTGGAAAGAGCAGTCTGAAAAAAGACTCCCTTTGTACCCTGAGACAGTTGGTGATCCCTACACTGAGTGGAGTGTTATGGAATGTGTGTGTGTGTGTGTGTGTGTGTGTGTGTGTGTGTACATCAGCTGCTGGGGAGAGTAGCTAGATTCCTGTGTGCAGAGATGTCACTGCCGTAGTGTCTGAAACAGATCCAGACTTGAACGTTGCGATCGCAGCCAGATGTTCAGATTCACAGCTAGCAGCTCCTCTCTGGGGCTGTGTCCCAAATGGCACTCTATTCCCTACATAGTGCACAACTTTTGACCAGAGCCCTATGGACCCTGCAATATATACGAAATAGGGTGATATTTGGGACACAGCCTGAATATTAGCTCCGCTGGACTCTCTGGCTTCACTCCAGCTGTAGTTAGTTCACTGCTAGTATGAGAGTCAGAAGGGGAGAGATGAAACACACTTACTAAATACTAGCTTGGTAAATCTGTGCTTAAAGGTAAAGATATTACTATTCTTTCAGTTGAGATGGATGTGTGTGATGGATCTGAACCCGAGGACAGCAGGCAGTCTTTGACCAATGTCATTGTGAGGTGTTTATGACTTGGAACTAATGTTTTTTATTGTCCGTTTGTTTAATGCAGTATCTTCTAAGTAACTTCTCTAATGCAGTATCTTCTCTAATGCAGTATATTCTCTAATGCAGTATATTCTCTGTATCTTCTTTAATGCGGTATCTTATCTGTATCCTCTCCAATGCTGTGTCTTCTATATTGCTGTATCTTCTCTGTTCTTTTAATGTTGTAACGTTATCTTCTCTCTTTGTTTAATGCTGTATCTTGTCTGTTTTTAATGCTGTATCTTGTCTATTTTTAATGCTGTATCTTGTCTGTTTTTAATGCTGTATCTTGTCTGTTTTTAATGCTGTATCTTGTTAGTTTTTAATGCTGTAATCTTGTTAGTTTTTAATGTTGTATTTTGTCTGTTTTTAATGCTGTATCTTGTCTGTTTTTAATGCTGTAATCTTGTTAGTTTTTAATGCTGTATCTTGTCTGTTTTTAATGCTGTATCTTGTTAGTTTTTAATGCTGTAATCTTGTTAGTTTTTAATGCTGTATCTTGTTAGTTTTTAATGCTGTAATCTTGTTAGTTTTTAATGCTGTATCTTCTCTATTTGTTTCAAGTGATCTGCTGTTTGATCCGTGTGAAGGTTGGTGTTGCTGATCCAGGTGCTGAGGTGGTCTGAGAGGAACATGGCAAATCCATATAGCGCTTACATCAGACAGCAGTCCTTCTGGATCTACCTGACCACCAGTCACACCACCAGACTACCTGTTCCCTAGTAACACACTGTAACACACTGTAACAGACTGTAGAGACAACATGGACACAGCTCTGATGGTTACTCTGGAGGAGCGACAGTCTCTGGCCATGTCAGCATCACCTGGCAGGACCTTCTCACCACAGACACAGCCACCGGCACAGACACAGATACAGCAACAGCCACAACCACAGACACAGACACACCAGTCCTCCTCAGACTGTGTTCCAGAGTCTTCTCATGATGACAACAGCTCCACAGAGAGGAGTGAGGATGTCTGTCTGCCAGGACCTCTAAGTCTGGAGCTGTCGAAACTGGAACTAGACCACCAGGACACACCCCAGCAGGACAGGGAAGCTGGTAGTGACTATAAAAGTACTGGAGCTCCTGGGATAGAGGGAGATCTAGCTGTTACTACTGGAGGTCCAGGAGGGCCAGCAGGGCGAGCAGAGTCTGGTTCTGATGTCTCCCCTCCTGACCCTCTAGACCCAGTCCAGATCGTCTGTCCCGCAGGTCTCCTCAGTGAGCCAGGCAGTGTGACATCACCATCACCTGATGATGCCAATAACAATGGATTGAATTTACACAGCACTTCTCCAGGAGCAGCTGAGGACCCCTGCCTTGCCTCCAATGTTCTTGCGCCTAGGATAGAGAGAAACCTGGAGGTTGAGGACAGTGACAGACCTGTAGAATCAGGACATACCCTGGATGCTAACCTCTCTGGTCAGCTAGAGGACATGGAGCTGGGGTATACCTCACCCAGGCAGACAGAGACAGACATGGAGCTAGAGCAGGAGTCACCCAGGCGGACAGAAACAGACAGCCAGCCTGAGGACCACTCAGAGGGGCCTGTGGAGAACAACCATGTCCCCGTCCCTCTAGTCCCCACAGAAAATGGACATATCCCTACCCTTCTGGTCCAATCAGAGACAGAGGTCAGCCAGATCACTATCTCTGTGGTCCAATCAGAGGCTTTTAGCTCCATCCCTTCTCTAATGGTCAGTGTGGACAACAACATGGATCCCTTCCGACCTCCCTCCCTCCCCCTGGCCCTCTCTGAGGCCCCCTTGGCGGGGCTAGGCCTCTGCGATCACCCCCGCATCATCAAACACAAACCTAGCTCCATCACCTTCTCAGACTACACTTGTACTCATTCTACCTGTCACTCTAGCACCGACCACAGCGTCTTCATCAACAACAGCTCTGACTGCAGGGAGTCTTCCTCAGAGGAGGATGATGAAGGTGATGATGATGAAGAAGGGGATGATGATGACATATTCCCAGAGCTGCTTCAGAGCAGGGAGTTCCTGGTCAGTAGGAGAAGAAGGAGCAGCAACAGAGACAAAGTAGTTAAGAAGAGAGGATCTATGAGTCCCCAGGCTGAGGCACTAGTCAGCTCTGCAACCAACACTACAGCCAGCTCCCACCGCTCCTCCTCCTCTTCCTCCAAAAACCAGAACCACAGCGGCTACGAGGCAGAGACTGAGAGCAGCAGCACAGAGGTAGGCTACTGTTTATTGACAGTCATTACAGACGCATTTTAGAGACACAACTGTAAAGATAGTCCCACCTATATTCCTCACATATTGATGTAATATTAATGTCTTTGTTGAATGGTTCAGTAGAGATGTGTTTGAAAGTTTATGTCAGGGTTAGGCACTGTGTACTAACTGTAGTTTAACACCATTAGATACAGTTTATTCATGTATATGAATCCATTGTATATGAATATAATCCAGCCTATTCTCTCAATGAGGAGATGTGACTGTTGCTCCCCCAGGCTGTGTATTTCCTGCCTCCTGCCCAGGGCCCATATGTATCAAGGGTCTCAGAGTAGGAGTGCTGATCTAGGATCAGTTCTGCCTTATAGGTCATAATGAATAAGATTACATGGACAGAGGGGACCTGATCCTAGATCAGATGCTTGATACAAAAAGTATTCCATTATTGAATTCCACTAAGGCTCAATACAAACACAGTGCTTTGCTATACAAACACTTTCAATAGTCTGCTCCCCACTGTTTGTTGTTATTGCATTCTGATATATTACTCTGTTGGAATGAGTGTGTAGGAGTACATTGATCTACAGTGAGGGAAAAAAGTATTTGATCCCCTGCTGATTTTGTACGTTTGTCCACTGACAAAGAAATGATCAGTCTATAATTCTAATGGTAGGTTATTCTAATGGTTACAGGTGTCTTTTATACAAGTAACGAGCTGAGATTAGGAGCACACTCTTAAAGGGAGTGCTCCTAATCTCAGCTTGTTACCTGTATAAAAGACACCTGTCCACAGAAGCAATCAATCAATCAGATTCCAAACTCTCCACCATGGCCAAGACCAAAGAGCTCACCAAGGATGTCAGGGACAAGATTGTAGACCTACACAAGGCTGGAATGGGCTACAAGACCATCGCCAAGCAGCTTGGTGAGAAGGTGACAACAGTTGGTGCGATTATTCGCAAATGGAAGAAACACAAAAGAACTGTCAATCTCCCTCGGCCTGGGGCTCCATGCAAGATCTCACCTTGTGGAGTTGCAATGATCATGAGAACGGTGAGGAATCAGCCCAGAACTACACGGGAGGATCTTGTCAATGATCTCAAGGCAGCTGGGACCATAGTCACCAAGAAAACAATTGGTAACACACTACGCCGTGAAGGACTGAAATCCTGCTGCGTCCGCAAGGTCCCCCTGCTCAAGAATGCACATATACAGGGCCGTCTGAAGTTTTCCAATGAACATCTGAATGATTCAGAGGAGAACTGGGTGAAAGTGTTGTGGTCAGATGAGACCAAAATCGAGCTCTTTGGCATCAACTCAACTCACCGTGTTTGGAGGAGGAGGAATGCTGCCTATGACGGTGGGAACACCATCCCCACCGTCAAACATGGAGGTGGAAACATTATGCTTTGGGGGTGTTTTTCTGCTAAGGGGACAGGACAACTTCACCGCATCAAAGGGACGATGGACGGGGCCATGTACCGTCAAATCTTGGGTGAGAACCTCCTTCCCTCAGCCAGGGCATTGAAAATGGGTCGTGGATGGGTATTCCAGCATGACAATGACCCAAAACACACAGCCAAGGCAACAAAGGAGTGGCCTAGCCAGTCTCCAGACCTTAATCCCATAGAAAATCTGTGGAGGGAGCTGAATGTTCGAGTTGCCAAACGTCAGGCTCGAAACCTTAATGACTTGGAGAAGATCTGCAAAGAGGAGTGGGACAAAATCCCTCCTGAGATGTATGCAAACCTGGTGGCCAACTACAAGAAACGTCTGACCTCTGTGATTGTCAACAAGGGTTTTGCCACCAAGTACTAAGTCATGTTTTGCAGAGGGGTCAAATACTTATTTCCCTCTGTCTCTCACTGTTCAAATAAACCTACCATTAAAATTATAGACTGATCATGTCTTTGTCAGTGGGCAAACATACAAAATCAGCAGGGGATCAAATACTTTTTTCCCTCACTGTAGCATTTTCCCCAGCATTTTAAAACACAAAACTCAGAAGGCCTTGCAGGAATTCAGACAGCCTTAAACAGCCTTTGCTTTCCCTCCAGTCCTATTTTGACAGAGCTCCTATGCAGGCAACGTCGGGTCTATTACAGTAACAGTGAACTTAGTCTCCCATTACCAACAGTATCTACAGCTTCATTCAGCTTCATTCTCCTCTTCAATGTCTATAGTGCACTCCTCGGCTCTGGTCTGAAGTAGTGCATTGCAAGGAATAAGGAGCCAAGTGCAGCAGCTCTGTGGTGTTTTCTCCCAACCGTCCCCCTGACCTTGGTAGTTACCAGGCTGTGACTCCATCCCTTCAGGTTTACTGGCTACCAGGCTGTGACCCCATCCCTCCAGGTTTACTGGCTACCAGGCTGTGACCCCATCCCTCCAGGTTTAATGTTAGTTACCAGACTATGAGTGACCCCATCTTCCAAGGTTTACTGACCTCTAAAAGTCTCTTCTGGACGTTTATGAATCATGTTTACATCATAAATCTATGGTTTAACTTCACCCGTGTCAGAGACACCAGATCTCTGACAGTGCATAGCTGTCATTCCTCAGCTAAACCCTCTGTAGATAACAACATATAATACCAACCCTAACCCTTGAGATAAGAACATACAGTAAAACAGAGGGGAGAGGTTAGGTAGGGAACACTCCCACTGTCTCTGCTGATAGCCCTTGCAGGCTTTACAGGCTGTATGACACAACACTGGGAATGGGCTGTTTGTGAGCATAAAGGTTGTTTGGGGAAAGGAATACCTGGAACTGGTTTAAACTGGGCCCTGGTCAAAAGTTGTGCACTAAATAGGAAACAGGGTGCCATTTGGGACGCAACCAGGAGCTCTGACAGGCAGCACTCATGTTTGTTCTTCAGACAGTCCATTTTAACTGTAGCTTTTCATACTAGCCATCTGAGGGCACCATTGCTACATAGTAATCCTGCATGGCCTATGCACACATCTCTCTCTCTCTCCCGCTCTCTCTCGGTGCATCAATCAGTTGGTTATGGTATGTTTGTGTATACTGTAAAAATATACATGTTTCTGTGATGTTGTTTATCTTTCTCTAGTTTATAAGTGAAAGGATTCTACTGGTGTGACTGTTCTCACCAGGCGATAGACCTGTGAACTTAGCGGGTAACTCCTAGAAAGGAGAGTATGGGTTTTAAGTTAGGAGAGAATTGGTTTTAACTTTTTTTCAGCGGAGTAACCCGTTAGCCTAGACGTTGTGCCCTTTCACATGCCACCCTGCTCCATCTCTACCCCAGTCATCTCCAGCCCTCTCCCTGACTGGTGATCTGTGCCTCTCTCACTGGGTGGTATGGTCCAGGCATGGTGCCCAGAGTTCACACACTTAGCTCCTCATTACCATGTCAAAGATCTGGCCTTGGGGTTTACAATGTGGCCAATTTGCCCTGATGAAGTTATCGTCCCTCTCACATTTAGCTTTCCCCTGAAGATAACACTACTGTCTGTCTCATACCGACAGCATTGCCATGGCATCAGTGTTTCTCACTATTGATGGGGCCAGAGAATGGAGGTGAAAGGAATCATGGTTAGTGTCTCTCTCAGCTTCAAGCGTTCTCTGGAATTCCGAGGCAGACAGGCAGCACTGTGTGTGGCTGTCAGAGAGAAGAGAGACAGTGGGAGACAGTGTGTTCTAGATATAGCACAGAGAGACAGACAGACAGACAGACAGACAGACAGATTGAGGAGTTTCCCCTGTCAGAGGTCAACCAGCTGACCCTAGGTGGACTGACTTCTGCTCTGATCACTAGCCCCCTACTAGTAACATCTTTATGTTGTAGGAATTCTCTACATGTGTTAACACCTCTAGATGCATTAAGTGAGTTCCCTGTCTCCACATTGATTGTTGTTTCTCACCAATTGTATTTCCTATATTTTCTTGTCCATTCCCATTTTGTTTTCATTCTGATGAAGGCCATTGACAGCCAAAACGTCATGGCTTTAACTTGAACTAGAATAAAAAAGCATAAAGATTTTAATTGTGAGGGAAAGTCGCACCTATTTACTGTATGTTGTGAGAGAGACTCACTGCCTCTACATTGAAGCAGGAAGAACAGGAGGCCAATTGGAGGGTCACACCCATCTCCACCCAAGGAGCATGTAGAAAGAGCTGGAGGCACAGGGGCTCCTGGGGACCCTAACAGACAGAACACAGAGCCGGGGGCCAGTGCCTTCCAGGGACTCCAACAGACAGACAGACACACTCAGAACACAGATGACAGTTCCACAGTTTAATTCCAGGAAATGAATGAATGGCTTTGTTGTCGGCTGCTTGTCTTCTGAGTCACATTGTTGCGCAACAAGGGTCTCAAAGAGAGAGAGAGATCGTAACCTCCAGATCCTCTAACACAGCTCATGTTTGTCTCTGTATGCATCCCAAATGACACCCTATTCCTTATATAGTGCCTATGGGTCCTGGTCAAAAGTAGTGCACTATCAAGGGACTAGGGTGCCATTTGGGATGCATCCAGAGACAAACATGAGCAGTGTTAGAGGATCTGGACTGGAGGTTAAGGTCTGTGTTACTGCGTGATGGCTGCTGAGAACTATGTAGTGAAGCTATCACATTTCCATCTATGGTGGTCTGTACTGTTTACTGCTGTTGATGTTCACTCTGACATTTATAAAAGTATTTTTCTGCTTCTCTAATGATCTCTTAAATGTATTTAAAGTTTCTAGTTGTCACCTGGTGCTCATAACCTTCTCCAACTGTCTGAACTGTTTCAACATTATTATCCAGAGAATGACATCGTAACTCTCTGAATGATCTTCTTTTTCTCCTGTCCAACTACAGAGTAGTGATTGTTGTGGTCCTATTTCATTTACCGTAACTTTGTTCCTGATAACTGCACGCTCTGGTTTAGTACATGCTGTCACAATAGTCTGTTTCTGCAGACTCTATAGGTTTCTCCAGTGCTGTCTAATCACACCCTCTCCCCCCTGACTTTCTCTTCCTCCAGGAGTCTCCCCTGGTCCAGCCTCAGTCCCCATTGTGTGAGTCTATGAGCCAGCTGATGAGGAAACTGGACCAGCTCAACCTGGACATAGAGGAGGCTCTGAGTGTATCCTCCTCCCCCTCGGACACACCCTGCACAGCACGCAGACAACAGGTCAGTCACACAAACACACACACACACAAACACACACACACCCCGCACTGCACACAGACAGACAGCAGGTGACATGGCCATGTTAATTGAAATGCGAGCTGTGTACTAACCAGTGATACATATGGGAAATGTATACATTCCTCTGCAGCCTGTCATGATGGCACATGCTTTTTCATGCTCTCTGCTGTCTATAATCAATTTCCAGAGCTTTGTGAAGAGGAAATCCTGATGGATTATTGTTATAGTCATTCAACAGGTGTCTAACAGGACTATACGTCCATGCTGCTATATCATATACTGTACATTACACATACATTCACCTAGCTAAGCCACTGACCCAGACAGAGAGAAGACTAGACTCAGGATGAGTCCCAAATGGCACCCTATTCCCTTTATAGTGCAATACTTTTGACAAAAGCCCTATGGGTGCCATTTGGGACGCAGCCTCAGAAGCTTGTAGGTCTGGGAAGGACTGTTCCGTCATAAGCCATAAGGATAACTGTGATATATGTTGATATACATACAGCATGTTGTCATACAGTGGAAGCTGTCTGTCTGGGACACTATGGCCATTGTTAGGCTGTCTTTGATTCTGCTTCTCTGACTGCTGCTGGCATCCATTTTATGATGTGAGAGGAGGGAGCTGGCTGTTAGAAAAGCTGCTATAGTGTGTAGTGTGTCTAGCAGTAGTCTGGCCAGGGTGGTGGGCCAAGCGGGGCAGAGACAGACAAACAGCCATTGTGTGGAGATGTTGTTACCGGGACCTTGTAGCTCTGGTCCTACAGAAGACTCCTCTCATGGAGGCTTGCATCATGACATACCCCAGCAGTTAGTTAGCAGGGGGCAACAACAGACAGAGGCCTGTATGGTTCTGTATGTGATCAGCACACAGACAGAGGTCTTGTTGTGTGGGTAGAGGAGGTTGTTTGTATGATTGAGCATGTTAGGAATGGTTACAGAGTGGTTAGCAGAGGGGTACATGCCTGCAGGCATCACATCAGCAGCCATAACACACATTCACTGAGACAGCTTTAACTAACGACAGCCAGCCGCCGGTGGAGGAGATCACACGACATATTTACAAGGTCCATTGTCCTTTCAAAGGACGATTAACACATGATACAGGCTGCCTTGTCACTGTCTGTTACTGTCTGTCCGATAGAACTGGAACTGAAGACTGCGTTCCCTGCCACTGACCATCCCAGAGACAGACTGACCGACTGACCGACAGACAGGCAGACAGACAGGCGGACAGACAGGCAGGCAGGCAGACAGGCAGACAGACAGACAGACAGACAGGCAGACAGGCAGGCAGACAGGCAGACAGACAGGGATCCAGTGTTGACGGTTATTGTTGTGCTGTTGTTGCAGTATGGAGCTGTGTCTGGAACGGCAGTAAACCAATCTCTTAACGAGGAGGACAGTACACTGCTGCAGCGATGGGAACCATACACCGGAGAATGTCCCAGACAGGACCAACACAAGACCTTGGCCCCTCGTAGCTCAGCTGAAGGAACCAGAGCCAGGACCAAGAAGACAGTCGTAAGTTCCTCTAAGGCTCTCCCTCCTCCTCTCGACTCTTGCATACCCTGTGCCTGTCTGTCTGGATCTGGGTGAAACCATGTAGTATAGATATCATAAGCTAGCTCTCACTTTACATACAGTGCCTTCAGAAAGTATTCATACCCCTTGACTCATTCCACATTTTGTTGTGTTACAGCCTGAATTCAAAATAGATTACATTGATTTGTCTCTCTCACCCATCTACACACAATAACCCATAATGACAAAGTGAAAATCGGTTTTTACATTTTTTTGCAAATCTATTAAAAATGAAATACAGAAATATCTAATTTACATAAGTATTCACACACCTAAGTCAATACATGTTAGAATCACCTTTGGCAGCGATTACAGCTGTGAGTCTATCTGGGTAAATCTCTAAGAGCTTTGCACACCTGGATTGTACAATATTTGCAAATGATTATTTTTTAAATTCTTCAAGCTCTATCAAGTTGGTTGTTGATCATTGATAGAAAACCATTTCCAAGTCTTGCCATAGATTTTCAAGCCGATTTAAGTCAAAACTGTAACTAGGCCACTCAGGAAGATTCAATGTCATCTCCGTAAGCAACTCCAGTGTATATACTGCTGAAAGGTGAATCTTTTCTCCCAGTGTCTGTTGGAAAGCAGACTGAACCAGGTTTTCCTCTAGGATTTTGCAAGTGCTTAGCTCTATTCCGTTTATATTTATCCTAAAAAACTCCCTAGTCCTTGCCGATGACAAACATACCCATAACATGATGCAACCACCACCATGCTTGAAAATATCAAGAGTGATATTGTGTTGGACTTGCCCCAAACATAACACTTTGTATTCAGGACATAAAGTTAATTTCATTGCCACATTTTTTGCAGTTTTACTTTAGTGCCTTATTGCATACAGTATGCATGTTTTGTAATATTTGTATTCTGTGCATGATTCCTTCTTTTCACTCTGTCATTTAGGTTAATATTGTGGAGTAACTACAATGTTGTTGATCCATCCTCAGTGTTCTCCTTTCACAGCCATTAAACTCTGTAACTGTTTTAAAGTCACCATTGGCCTCATGGTAAAATCCCTGAGCAGTTTCCTTCCTCTCTGGAAACTGAGTTAGGAAGGACGCCTGTATCTTTGTAGTGACTGGGTGTATTGATACACCATCCAAAGTGTAATTAATTACTTCACCATGCTCAATAAATACCCTTCTTTGCGAGGCATTGGAAAACCTCCCTGGTCTTTGTGGTTGAAATTCACTGCTCAACTGAGGGACCTTACAGATAATTGTATGTGTGGGGTATAGAGATGAGGTAGTCATTCAAATATCATGCTAAACACTATTATTGCACACAGAGTGAGTCCATGCAAGTTATTATGTGACTTACATTTTTACATTTTAGTCATTTAGCAGACGCTCTTATCCAGAGCGACTTACAGGAGCAATTAGGGTTAAGTGCCTTGCTTAAGGGCACATCGACAGATTTTTCACCTAGTCGGCTCAGGGATTAGAACCAGCGACCTTTCGGTTACTGGCACAACGCTCTTACCCACTAAGCTACCTGCCGACTTGTTAAGCACATTTTTAGTCCTGAACTTATTTAGGCATGGCATAACAAAGGGGTTGAATACTTATTGACTGAAGACATTTCACCTTTACATTTTAATGAATTTGTAAGAAGATCTACAAAAATAATTCCACTTTGACATTATGGGGTATTGTTTGTAGGCCAGTGACACAAAACCTCAATTTAATCAATTTTATATTCAGGCTGCCTTCAGCTAGCTACAGAAAGTATTTTAAATATATTTTCTCTCTACTAATGTAAACAACATTCCTCTTATTAGCTGGGAAATGTAATTCATGAACTAAGGATGGCAGCAAGAATGAACGTTTTAAGTGATATACAGTGGGGAGAACAAGTATTTGATACACTGCCGATTTTGCAGGTTTTCCTACTTACAAAGCATGTAGAGGTCTGTAATTTTTATCATAGGTACACTTCAACTGTGAGAGACGGAATCTAAAACGAAAATCCAGAAAATCACATTGTATAATTTTTAAGTAATTAATTTGCATTTTATTGCATGACATAAGTATTTGATACATCAGAAAAGCAGAACTTAATATTTGGTACAGTATCAAATACTTGTTCTCCCCACTGTATATACAGTTGAAATCGGAAGTTTACATACACTTAGGTTGGAGTCATTAAAACTCGTTTTTCAACCACTCCACAAATTTCTTGTTAACAAACTATAGTTTTGGCATGTCGGTTAGGACATCTACTTTGTGCATGACACAAAAAAATATTGTAGACCTCCACAAGTCTGGTTTATCCTTGGGAGCAATTTCCAAATGCCTGAAGGTACCACGTTCATCTGTACAAACAATAGTACGCAAGTATAACACCATGGGACCACGCAGCCGTCATACCGCTCAGGAAGGAGACGCGTTCTGTCTCCTAGAGATGAACATACTTTGGTGCGAAAAGTGCAAATCAATCCCAGAACAACAGCAAAGGACCTTGTGAAGATGCTGGAGGAAACAGGTACAAAAGTATCTATCTCCACAGTAAAAAAGTCCTATATCGACATAACCTGAAAGGCTGCTCAGCAAGGAAGAAGCCACTGCTCCAAAACTGCCATAAAAAAAGCCAGACTACGGTTTGCAGCTGCACATTGGGACAAAGATTGTACTTTTTGGAGAAATGTCCTCTGGTCTAATGTGGGGGTGCTTTGCTGTAGGAGGGACTGGTGCACTAAACAAAATAAATGGCATCATGAGGAAGGAAAATTATGTGGATATATTGAAGCAACATCTCAAGACATCAATCAGGAAGTTAAAGCTTGGTTGCAAATGGGTCTTCCACATGGACAATGACCCCAAGCATACTTCCAAAGTTGTGGCAAAATGGCTTAAGGACAACAAAGTCAAGGTATTGGAGTGGCCATCACAAAGCCCTGATCCTATAGAAAATGTGTGGGCAGAACTGAAAAAGCGTGTGTGAGCAAGGAGGCCTATAAACCTGACTCAGTTACACCAGCTCTGTCAGGTGGAATGGTCCAAAATTCACCCAACTTATTGTGGGAAGCTTGTGAAAGGCTACCCGAAACATTTGACCCAAGTTAAACAATTTAAAGGCAATGCTACCAAATACTAATTGAGTGTATGTAAACTTCTGACCCACTGGGAATGTGATGTAATAAATAAAAGCTGAAATAAATCATTCTCTCTACTATTATTCTGACATTTCACATTCTTAAAATAAAGTGGTGATCCTAACTGACCTAAAACAGGGAATTTTTTACTAGGATTAAATGTCAGGAATTGTGAAAAACTGAGTTTAAATGTATTTGGCTAAGGTGTATGTAAACTTCCGACTTCAACTGTATATATATAAAGGCCATCCATACCGGTTTGGATATAATGAGAAGTCCACAGCAGAGCTGTCCATTGTATCCTCTTCTGTTCCTTGTTTTATAAAGTGTGTGAGACAGCTGAGTGGTTTACTGTCCCCAGGTCAGGTGTTAGTCTGCCTATTAGACAGGCTTAGCAAGGGAAGCGATGCAGCAAGTGTCGGATGGAGAGGTGGTGCTAGGTACGTTTTGTGGCAGCTGTATGGAAACCCTGCTAACGGCCTGTGTCTGTATAGGTACCATGTCTGGATCAGGATCACAGTCAACAGGTGAATGACTAATTAGATTAGTGGGAACAGAATGATGTGGCTTTGTGCTGTCCAGTCCTGATGCAGTCTGGTTCTCAGTCTCAGAACAGAGTACAGAGTCAGAAAGCTGCAGAGGCATGCGGAACACCACCAAGGTCTGAGTCAGAGACAGACAGGCTGCATAGAGACCACCTTCACACTGTACACAATGTCTTAACCCTAACCCACTGTCACACTACTGCACAATGGTTCCAACGTCTGGCCGGGAAACACTGTGTGTGTGTGTGTGTGTGTGTGTGAGTGTGTGTGTGTGTGTGTGTGTGTGTGTATGTGTGTGTGTGTGTGTGTTTGTGTGTGTGTGTGTGTGTGTGTGTGTGTGTGTGTGTGTGTGTGTGTGTGTGTGTGTGTGTGTGTGTGCCAGGCTCTGTAATTCGCCAGGGTTAATGATAAACCCAGGATTACTCCCCTACAAGCCCCAGGCTGACTCCAGGATCTAGACCACCCCTCTTGCATGCACGCACACACACACACACACACACACGCATGCACACACCCCTCGGCCAGAATTTGATGTTAGAGTCTGAGCTGCTGCTGTCATGATGAGGGGCTCAGAATAACCTGACCACGGTAACTAACTACTGCAGCATGTCATGTGACTGGAAGGTTATGAGCTGATAGAGATGTGCGTCCCAAATGACACCCTATTCTTTTGACCAAAAGCAGTGTACTATGTAGGGAATAGGGTGCCATTTGGAACGCATTCAGAATGTTTGGAGTCAGTGTTTGACAGGACGTTGTTATGGCAGTTCCCCCTGACCCTGCCTGTCTCTAGGTTAGGGTCACCATTTTTCGGATGGTCTCAACATGACCCCTGTTGTACTGACATACAGATTCCCGTCCACAGTTGTTTGCTAGATGGAAAGAGTATTTTATTCTTAACATTCTGGTTCCACCTCCACCTGCACCCACTGCATAGTGACTGTGAGGTATGTCTTCTATCTTTGGTGCGTGAGGGTGAATGTTAGGTATGTGTTCGGTGTTCTGTGTTTAAATGTTCCTCAGCACATGTTGCTGTGTTCCTGTATGTCTCAACATGACTACAGCCGCTGCATTCATGAGACCTGACACTTCTAACACAGACAGAAAAGTTCCTCCTCAGAACCTGGCAGGATGGAGCTGGTCTGATGGCCCTGGCAGACAGAGGGTCAACACATCAAAAGACCCACAGACAGACACACATCCATGTTGTCACAACTAGACAGAAAGGCAGCAGTGATGGATAAATTCTCCTCTGACATGATGGAAGGTCTTCCTATTGGTTGTGACCCATTGAGACAGTGTTCTAAATATAGCCAGGTGTTTTCCTGTCTGTCCAGCGGATAAGGCTGGTCTACTGGCTGGTCTACTGGTCTACTGATCTACTGGTCTACTGGCTGGTCTACTGGCTAGTCTACTGGTCTATTGGCTGGTCTACTGGTCTACTGATCTGCTGGTCTACTGGTCTACTGGCTGGTCTACTGGCTGGCATACTGGTCTACTGGCTGGTCTACTGGTCTACTGGCTGGTCTACTGGTCTACTGGTCTACTGGTCTACTGGTCTACTGGTCTACTGGTCTACTGGCTGGCATACTGGTCTACTGGCTGGTCTACTGGTCTACTGGCTGGTCTACTGATCTACTGGTCTACTGGCTAGCATACTGGTCTACTGGTCTACTGGTATACTGGCTGGTCTACTGGTCTACTGGCTGATCTACTGGTCTACTGGCTGGTCTACTTGCTGGTCTACTGGTCTACTGGCTGGTATACTGGTCTACTCGCTGGTCTACTGATCTGCTGGTCTACTGGCTGGTCTACTGTTCTACTGGTCTACTGGTTTACTTGCTGGTCTACTGATCTACTGGTCTACTGGTCTACTGGCTGGTCTACTGGTCTACTGGCTGGTCTACTGGTCTACTGGTCTACTGACTGGTCTACTGGTCTACTGGCTGGTCTACTGGTCTACTGATTTACTTGCTGGTCTACTGGTCTACTGGCTGGTCTACTGGTCTACTGGTCTACTGACTGGTCTACTGGTCTACTGACTGGTCTACTGGTCTACTGGCTGGTCTACTGGTCTACTGGTCTACTGGCTGGTCTACTGGTCTACTGGCTGGTCTACTGGTCTACTGGTCTACTGGCTGGTCTGCTGGTCTACTGGCTGGTCTACTGGTCTACTGGTCTACTGGCTGGTCTACTGAGACCACATCTGACTGAGTAGCAGAGCCGTCAGCTTCTAGGTCGCCCAATGATCTCTTTCTATCCTATGAGAGTAAAACAAGGGTTATTTTCCCAGGACATAGAGAGCAGGTCTGAGGTTTTCTTTTACAATCGAGACAAATATCTCAATGTTGTGGAGAGAGATGGATTCAGTCCTGTGAATTTCAGCCCGTAGTTACATGTTATGAGTTATGGGTTGTGGATCATGGCTATGCCTTGGCGTAGAGGCCTAGAGGAAGTCTCTAGAGATATGCTGTTAGAAGCCACAGAAGACTAATGGCCGTGGAGAGACCTCATCCACCCTACCCTGCCCTGAGCTATGATGAGAGGCCTGAATCATTACGTAGGTCCCACATGACACCTCATTCCCAATATAGTGCATTACGTTTGACTAGGGCCCATGGGGCTCTGATCAAAAGTAGTGGCCTGTGTAGGGAATAGGGTGCCATTTTGGAGGCAGTCATATACAGCTATAGTTCTGGTTATATAATATCAGGCATGGGTTTGGGGGTTCTCTGCATTTCGCTGTGAACAAATGTAATTCAGGTTAGTCACGCATGCCAAATGAAACACAATGAACGATTGGTGGGGTAACCTCAGACTTCACTCTGTGGGGTTGGGAGTGTTCAGGACTGTTAAATCCGTCCCAAATGCAACCCTATTCCCTATATAGTGCACTACTTGTGCCATTTTGGATGCATCCTACACAGACCACAGGGCTCCGTGTGGGGCTGGGAGTGTATTCTACATAGACCGCAGGGGGGATGGGGGGGAGTTGGGAAACGCAGGAAAAAGTCAAACACAAACGTCAACATTGTTCACTGGGGATGTCAAGAAATGCATGATGGAGATTATGTAATTCCTTCCAGATCTCGTGTGAACTTTGTACAGCATCCCATTGCCAGCTACAATGTATAGCAGCATCTCAGAGAGTACTATTTTAAAGCATGGACATGTCCCATAGCCTGTTAGATTATAAATGTTTTCCACTTGTTTTGTCTGAATTAGTTGATTTATTTAGCCACTGCAGCAGACAGGTAGACCAGACCAGTTATCCATCACTAAAGACCAGACATGTCAGTCCACATAAACATCTTGGTTGTTGTAGCAGAGGTAACTTCCTGATAGGGCTGTGTCTTCTTCCTGTGTCTTGTCACCTGACCCCTGACCTCTAACCCATAACCCGACGTGGTGATTGCTCAGAACTGAGGCGGTGTGGTATAACCATAGAGATAGATAGAGGCCTGTTTTAGCATCGGCAGCGCTATTGAGGACTTTCACCATTTTTAAGTAGTAAATTGGGTGGGACTTCCTATGGGTTAAGGAAGGATCACATAATTCCATCCAGGTTACATGGAGGGATCAGCCAATAAATTATACTCATGAGGAAACATTCCATAACTGCAGGTGGCAGTAAATCGCCAACCTTGGCTTTATACCTGTTCAAACAACACAATATAGGTGGCAGTGTACACCCTTTGTTTGTTTGCCAACTCATAGAAGTAGTAGAAGAAGAAAATGTACTACTTCAAAATGGAGATGGCCTCAATGGTGCGCTGCCCATGCTCTCACCGATGCCATAATGGGACATATACAATGATGCAATGTCTATCTAAGTCTATGGGTATAACTAAACCAGTGAAGAGGAAAATGGAAGGACACTAACAGGACTTTATCTGGGCTGTCGAGGGACAGATAGATGTCTAGGACAGTCTTTGAAGCCCCTGTGAGAAAAAGGCAGACTGGTATCTCCATTGGGGCCATTTCTGTCAGTTCTAGAAGGCTAATTTTCATCACAACTTCTAGATGTGGGTCAGAGCCTGTTATTAGATCTATTATGTTAACACACGTCAGTTTAGAGCTTAGACAGCCCTATGGACCCGGGTCAAAAGTAGTGCACTATATAGTGAATAGAGTGCCATTTGGGATGCAGACCTAGTTTCCTCTGTCTGCAGACTGAGATGAGATGATTGGTTAGAGCAGAGAGCTGAGAAAGACACTGTCAGCATTGCTTCTGTTCTCCAACCCTATGACTGAAGAGGACAGAAATTTAATAATACAATTCGACCCTGTTATGCTGAATCTCACAGTCAATAAGAAGGGATACTTGGGTAACAACATCAGTCCCTTCACCTCATAGTGTTCTGCCTGATGAGTCTGTATGTCTCCACCTGTTAACCACCTCATTCCTCTGCTGTTAGACAGAGGCTACTCTCTGTAATTGATGTGTTTCCTCACACTGTAGGCTGCTCTACCATGGTTGCGTCCCAAATGGCACCCTATTCCCTTTATAGTGCACTATTCCGGCTGTGGCAAAGATCCTGTTCAGCCACACATGGCGCTGCACAACTACCAGCTGACCTCCAATATCACAACATATTTTCTCTGGAGACACACGGGCCTATATACTTATGGCAAGTTTCCATTGAGGATTTACCCAGGTGTTTTGCCCAAAAGACTCAGACTTCTGTTTCTATCTACGTGGACCGGCACCCGTGTCTCACTGGGCCATGGCTCCGGCGGACCTGCCATGACTTGGGGCCAAGCCCAGGCCACTGGTACTTTTCAACGTACATTTACATAACAAACACTAACTGTGAACTTTAACACCTTCTCACAAAGAAAATGTACTACTTCAAAATGGAGATGGCCTCAATGGTGCGCTGCCCATGCTTTCACAGACGCCATTAACATAAAACACTGGCGACTGGAAATGGAAAAACACCATATTATAGTGCACCCTGGTCAACAGTATTTCACTTTTATAGAGAATAGGATGCCATTTGGGATTAAAGCCATGTGTTTAGTCTAAGTTGGTCTAATAACACTAGACAGTGGATGTTATAAATACTAAAGTGATATACAAACATTAGCCAGCTGTCCATATTGAACCAGCCATCAGGTCTCTATGGTAACACAGTAAAGCAGGCAGCAGCCATATTGATCAGTCATTAACCCTTAACTTTTATGGCTGTGGCATTACTAGGATACAATTCAGTTCATTACTCCTCTCCTCTCTGAATATACATGTATCCTCTGTGGCATTACTATAACCTTTTGAAAAGCTGTTTGTGTATTCTTCAACCAATCTGTTTTGTTGTTGTTTGTGACAGCCATGCAGTCAGAGCGGTATTGGGGGCTGCAGTACACTCTGTTGTGTGACTAACCATTGTCTGTTTCTCTTTTCTGCAGATATGCAGTAAGATGACCAATGCAGGAGCAGGTAAGGCATTTTTCATGTGTACATGTTTCACCAGGCTGTGTTGGATCTGGCATGTGCCCTAAATGGAACCTCATTCCCTACATAGTGCACTACTTTGGACCAGTGCACTATATGGGGAATACGGTGCCATTTGGGACATAGCCACTGTCTTTAGATTGTCTTTAGATGATCCTCGCTGCAGGACAGTTTTAACTTTCAGCACTGTTGGCCTGACACTGTTCTCTGTTAGTCCAGGGTCTTCACTGTTAGTCCAGGGTCTGCTCTGTTAGCCAGGGTCTGCTCTGTTAGCCCAGGGTCTGCTCTGTTAGCCCAGGGTCTGCTCTGTTAGCCAGGGTCTGCTCTGTTAGCCAGGGTCTTCTCTGTTAGTCCAGGGTCTGTTGTCTTTCAGGGAGCATTTCAAGTGTAACAGAGGTGGTTCGATGAACCATTCTCGGGTGATGAGTAACCTTGCATGAGACCTGAAGTTCCCAGAGCCAATGCCTGGCTTTAGCTCAGCGGGCTAACAAACCCAGTCAGTCACATAAGGCTTGTCTGCTAGTGCTGTGGTCTTGTTCTGCAGGATGGTATGGCTGTTGCTGTGAGACAATGGGGTTGTGAGTGTGACGGATGGGGACAGTTGTGCCAGCCAGGGTCTAGGTTTCACTCCCCAGCAGTGTCTAGAGAATGTCCAGAGAATGTCCCTCCAGACACACAGCCTGTCAGGCTCTTCTTTTAAAGGCCTATTTATACTGACAGCCTGGCTTGGCGGGACACAGTTAAAATTAGGAGGCATGCCAGATCATTGTTACTAGTAGTACATAGTTACTGCTGAGGGAACTATTTGTCGTGTCGTGATGTGGCCATGGGTGCAGCTGGGGGATTACGGGGCGATGCCATTTTAGTCTCAGGTTCCACTCTCACATGAACTCTACGAGCGGGGGGGGGGGGGGGGGGGGGGGGGGTAATAGGGGGTACGTCAATAATGTACAGGAGACCATGTTCACATTCCATCAATCTCCCCTATAGGTAGGAATGTCTGCTGTGTGGTCTGGCTGTAATTTATGACATGCTCTTTACATACAACTTTACAGCTTTGTGACTGATCACCACTCATACCAGGGTACGGTAATCTAGAGTGACGTATCACTGCTAATGGTTGTAAATCTATGAACTTGTGTGGTATTTACCTGTTTGTCAACACAACCAAGACATTTCCTTCCCCATGGTCCTGTTGAAGTCATAATTTAGTACAGTGTGTTTCTACCATCTCTGCTTTCATAGCGTACAGTATATTTAGCCACAAGACTCTCGACATGCCGTTTCCCATTTAGCACCATTTCTTGGCTGAAATAAGCCAGACCAAAGTCAGTGTCAAAGTCAATCTGATGTGGTCAGAATCACAAACAGTAAGAGAACCATAGTTAACGGAACATCTGTCTTCAATAGAAACACAGTTTGCATCCCAAATGGCACCCTACTCCCTATATAGTACACTACTTTTGACCATAGCACATATGGGGCTCTGGTGAAAAGTAGTGCACAATACAGGGAATAGGGTACGATTTGAGACACACACACACAGTCAGGATAATAACTGTGAGTAGGATGATGATGATGATGACGTAAAGAGATGAAGCTAACTCTGAGCTCTGATATTCTCTGCTTATATTTGACAGCTGTACCATATGGGCCCTGGTCAAAAATAGTGCACTATAAAGGGAATAGGGTGCCATTTGGAACACATACTATAGCATAGCACCAGTCATCATAACCACCAGTTTACCTCGTTATTGTGACATAGTCCAGCCGAGGAAACCTCTCTGGGCCCATATCCCAAATTGCCCTGCGTGTGACTAAACACACCACGTACAGTGGGGAAAAAAAGTATTTAGTCAGCCACCAATTGTGCAAGTTCTCCCACTTAAAAAGATGAGAGAGGCCTGTAATTTTTATCATAGGTACACGTCAACTATGACAGACAAAATGAGAAAAAAAATCCAGAAAATCACATTGTAGGATTTTTAATGAATTTATTTGCAAATTATGGTGGAAAATAAGTATTTGGTCAATAACAAAAGTTTCTCAATACTTTGTTATATACCCTTTGTTGGCAATGACACAGGTCAAACGTTTTATGTAAGTCTTCACAAGGTTTTCACACACTGTTGTTGGTATTTTGGCCCAGTCCTCCATGCAGATCTCCTCTAGAGCAGTGATGTTTTGGGGCTGTCGCTGGGCAACACGGACTTTCAACTCCCTCCAAAGATTTTCTATGGGGTTGAGATCTGGAGACTGGCTAGGCCACTCCAGGACCTTGAAATGCTTCTTAGGAAGCCACTCCTTCGTTGCCCGGGCGGTGTGTTTGGGATCATTGTCATGCTGAAAGACCCAGCCACATTTCATCTTCAATGCCCTTGCTGATGGAAGGAGGTTTTCACTCAAAATCTCACGATACATGGCCCCATTCATTCTTTCCTTTACACGGATCAGTCGTCCTGGTCCCTTTGCAGAAAAACAGCCCCAAAGCATGATGTTTCCACCCCCATGCTTCAAAGTAGGTATGGTGTTCTTTGGATGCAACTCAGCATTCTTTGTCCTCCAAACACGACGAGTTGAGATTTTACCAAAAAGTTCTATTTTGGTTTCATCTGACCATATGACATTCTCCCAATCCTCTTCTGGATCATCCAAATGCACTCTAGCAAACTTCAGACGGGCCTGGACATGTACTGGCTTAAGCAGGGGGACACGTCTGGCACTGCAGGATTTGAGTCCCTGGCGGCGTAGTGTGTTACTGATGGTAGGCTTTGTTACTTTGGTCCCAGCTCTCTGCAGGTCATTCACTAGGTCCCCCCGTGTGGTTCTGGGATTTTTTCTCACCGTTCTTGTGATCATTTTGACCCCACGGGGTGAGATCTTGCGTGGAGCCCCAGATCGAGGGAGATTATCAGTGGTCTTGTATGTCTTCCATTTCCTAATAATTGCTCCCACAGTTGATTTCTTCAAACCAAGCTGCTTACCTATTGCAGATTCAGTCTTCCCAGCCTGGTGCAGGTCTACAATTTTGTTTCTGGTGTCCTTTGACAGCTCTTTGGTCTTGGCCATAGTGGAGTTTGGAGTGTGACTGTTTGAGGTTGTGGACAGGTGTCTTTTATACTGATAACAAGTTCAAACAGGTGCCATTAATACAGGTAACGAGTGGAGGACAGAGGAGCCTCTTAAAGAAGAAGTTACAGGTCTGTGAGAGCCAGAAATCTTGCTTGTTTGTAGGTGACCAAATACTTATTTTCCACCATAATTTGCAAATAAATTCATTATAAATCCTACAATGTGATTTTCTGGAAAGAAATTCTCAATTTGTCTGTCATAGTTGACGTGTACCTATGATGAAAATTACAGGCCTCTCTCATCTTTTTAAGTGGGAGAACTTGCACAATTGGTGGCTGACTAAATACTTTTTTTCCCCACTGTATACACACACCACACACGCGCACTGTCTAGGGTAGAGGTTAGGGTGGTCAGCTCTCTGGGGTAGAGGTGAGGAGAACCACAAGTCAGACAGAGGCATGAATACTCATCTCTCTGAACCATGGCCTGTGTGGCCTGAATGTATTTGATGTGTAATCTCCTGACCATAGTTTAAGGCCTTTAACATCTATACCGCTGTATATCTGGTGTATATCTGTTGCTATGTTCTCATGTTGAGAGGAAACTCCAAGCATCTATGGGAAAATGCCAGACCTTTCTGTCCAACTAGAATGTTTTTAAACCCCAGACCTTTCTGCCCCACTAGAATGTTTTTAAACCCCAGACCTTTCTGCCCCACTATAATGTTTTTAAACCCCATAATATTTTCCCCTCAGCTCCCAGAAGAACAGGCTCAAGTACAGTTTGGTTTGTTTTAGCTCAGTTGGTAGAGCATGGCGTTTGCAATGCCAGGGTTGTGGGTTCGATTCCCACGGGGGGCCAGTATGAAAAATGTATGCACTCACTAACTGTAAGTCGCTCTGGATAAGAGCGTCTGCTAAATGACTAAAATGTAAATGTTTTAACTAAAACGAACAGCTTATTTTTAGAACTTTCTACCAACATTTTAGTCGTCTGTAAAATCTCTCCATGAGAGAGGGATGGAGAGAGAAGAGAAATGGAGAGAGAAGACGGATATGAAGAGATGGAGATGGAGAGAGGGAGATGGGGAGAGGGAGATGGGGAGAGGGAGATGGAGAGAGGGAGATGGAGAGAGGGAGATGGGGAGAGGGAGATGGAGAGAGGGAGATGGAGAGAGGGAGATGGGGAGAGGGAGATGGAGAGACGGAGATGGAGAAAGGGAGATGGAGAGAGGTAGATGGAGAGAGGGAGAGGGAG